>NC_143583.1:229062503-229707343 GCF_048544385.1 Mastigoproctus giganteus | reverse complement strand
AAATAAAAAAAAAAAATAATAAATAAAAAAATAATAAATAAAAAAATAAATAAAATAAAAAATAAAAAAAAAAATAATAAATAAATAAAAAAAATATATATATAAAATAAAAAAATTAAAATAAAATTAAAAAAAATAATAATAAAAAAAATAAATCCCGGGCAGTGGAAGTCAGTTATTTTCTCGGATGAGAAGAAATTCAACCTCCATAGCTCTGGGACCGGGGTGCCGGAACCTTTTCCCTACCAGCCAAATGATATGGGGGTGCATTTCACCTGCAGTTTGTAAAAGGTTCCGGCACCCCGGTCCCAAACCACTGCACTATGCTATGAGGCAGCAGCAGTAGTGTGTGTACTAATGGTAAAACATCTTTTTTCTGAAATACAAAATTTTATTTTCCATAGCCAAAAATGGAGTGTCCAGCAGAGAGAGTTGTAGACCATAACAAGATTAATCCCAGCCAAGCAGCATAAATACAATCTCCTATTCTGTTAATAAGCGTTCAAGAGTCGTTATTAAGCTGTCATATTAGGACCACCCTAGAATTACTTTGCCTTCCAGTGTGTATTATCTGTAAATTGCATGTGTTGTCTTTCAATGTGCGTATTTTGCTGGTCGAGAAACCGAGTTTCCGCGGGGGGGGGGGAGAAATCCTGCAATATGAAAAACGATTAGCAATTAGAACCAAAAAAACTGGGATAAGGCGTTTCATTCGTAAGCAAATACGAAGAGGAAAATAGATTAAATTAAGATTAAAATTAAATTATATTTCGCAATGGAAGCAACAAAATCATAAATAATGCGGCAAATTTTACTGGTGAGCAAATAGTTATTTTGTACTGATCTTCATAATAGGAAGAAACTTTTGGAGTAGGGAATGTTGACCACTGTAGAATACATGATATTCATATTACAGATGAGTCCAACAGAAAAAAAAAAAAAAAAACTGATATTGAAAATGGGATAAGTTTGCAAGTACCACAGGTGTAAATTAGTTAAATGAGATCCTCACTTGGACCACAGGATAATCCTCTCAGAATAAGGAAGTGAAACGTCTAGCCAGTACATCAAAGGGTAGTCGAAAACTAAAACGGAGAATAGGTAATTGTAGATCGGTCAGTTTAATCTCAGTGGTGAGAATGGTCATGGAGCCTATAACTCAGTGGGTTCCAACCTTCTTTGACAACCTTTCATCGTAATATGTTTTTATCGCGAACCTCAACGTAATAGTTTTATTGCGAACCACTAAGCATATATTCTCTAAAATCGTATAATAGTTTTGAATTTTTATTATAAAATATTTCCAGCACTACGTTTTTATAAGCGATAATGCATAATAATAAAAAATTATTATTAGATACCATAACAAATGGTCTTTGAGAATGGAAAAAAATTTTAGTGTGGAAAACATTTATTTAACAAATATACTGTAAGATAGTATACAACTAATTATAAGGAATTATGGGAAATGTGGTTTCTTTCGTTGGCAATTTTACTTTATATTTAATTTTATTTTACTTTATTATCAGTTACATTTTGTAGTTTACAAAAATATACCTATGTAAATCTAAGCAGACGCCATTATAGAATTTTTCTTGCGAACCCCCTGGAACACTTTCGCGAACCACCGGTTGGGAACCGTTACAGCACAACTAAAGGTTCTTGAGAAGATCATCATGAGAAATAACTTGAGTCAAGAGAAAATCTTTATTTTGGCCAACTTGATAAACTGCTGTGTTGTGGTTACAGAGGCGTAAGCAGATGCACGAAACAATTTTGTTATCATAAACTTATAATTTAGCAAACCTTTTTTTGACTGCCTTCGCAGTAGCACAGTTGTTACAATCATCATTCTCCCCACGTCTTGTGAAAAGATGTGGCTTTGAATCCCATTTAATGACAGGATGAATTTTTATGGACCTTTTCCACACTGTGACTGAGTTAGTCGGTTTCAGGCGAGGACATGAATGTTATCTTTCTTGAATTCCGGGGGGGGGGGGTCGCTCAGAAAACCAGGCAAACTGACCAGAGAACCATGTAATTTAAGTGCGTAATACACTTGGTTGGATGATATTGTTCTCTCGGGTAACTCTAATGTGAAATATTGTACTGTACATTGTAAATATTTTTCCTTGGTTCCATATGGAACCAAGGAAAAATACAGGCTCTAGTATGTTAGGATTAGTTTAGTTTTTAATTTAGTTGTAATTTTCAAAATAACGTTCACATCTGCTTACTACATGATTGATTTCGGCACAAAAGTGTTGCACATGCCTTCGAATGTATTAGTTCAAAATAGATTGTTTGCAAAATTATAATGGAAGAACACTAATTAGTTTATGAACAGTAATATTACAACAGGAATGGTCAAACTTTATGAGAACGGGAGCTACATTTTATTTTTAATTTGCAAGGCGATCAATCCCCCAACCATTAAAAATGTTTGCTTAAAACTTTATAATTTAATAAAATATATTTTCAAATTGATAGCTGAGGGAAAGGTGATTAAGAAGAGAAATTTTCAATTATATACTGTGAGATATATGACAATGCGTCTCGCCTGCTATTTTCAAATAGGTTCATAATTACTCGCAGCTAAATGCAGATAATTGTTCAGATGATTATCGGTCAAATGTACCGGTATTTAGATTTAATAAAACAAAGCAAACGTATTACCATTAATGCTTAAATTAAAGACCTTCAGTTTTTTCCTAGTGGAGGTTATTCCACGAGTGAAGAACCCTGTGACGATATTGCTCAAGAACGATATCAGATTTGTTCGCGGAGGCAGTTCAAAACTATTCGCAACTAATTGGGAACCAATAAGCAAGCGCAGTAATCTTTTAAAGCCTTAGAAATCACTTTTAGAAAGTTTCAGCATTAAAATCTAATGTCGGAAGTACTAATTCAAATTAGTACTTCGGACAATGAAAAACCAATGAGCAAATCGGAGGCGAAGAAATTAACAGAATATTTTAATGAATATGAAACAGCCTTATTAACAGTTTTATGGGATAAGTTATCACAACAAATAAATAGTACTAGCAAATCATTACAAGACATGCAGTACAATTTATTGTTAGGAACAAATCTTCTGAAATCATTTTCCGATTTTATCATGATTGTCAGGAACAAGTTTGATAATAATGAGAACGATGCCAATTTACTAACGGAAAACCGAAACTACAAGGAGACCATAATTAAAAGAAGAAAATTGCAGTTTGAAGAAACAACTCTAAATGAAACATATTTTCCTGCAAAACAAAATTTTGTGATAAACGTACATAAAGTTATTTGTGATGTACTTATATCTGAAACATCTCGGAGAAGCGCCATTTAGTGATGTACTAAAGGATTTTGAATTATTTTTCAATTTTAAAATGCCTGATGTCCAATTTAATGAATGTGTGAAAAGCATATCTACAAAATATCAAAATGATATTGACATTAGGTATTTTAAAGATGAAATTGTTCATTTTATTGCATTCATAAAAGGAGAAAATATCGCCAATCCTGTTGACATGTATAAATTATTAATTGGGGGTTTGCAATCCACATTTCTGAATGTAGAAACAATTCTAAAAACATTTTTGACAATTCCTATTTGCAACGCGAGTGGTGAACATTCATTTTCAGTTTTTAAAAGAGTTAAAAATTACTTACAAAATTCCTTATCTCAGTTGCATTTAAATCAATTGTCAATGATGTTTATAGAAAACGATGTTGTTCGGTTATCAGATTACGAATCTCTAATTGATAAATTTGCCAATGCGAGAAAAGTTCCTATTTAGTTTAATTTTTATATTTATTTAAGCGTGTAACAATCAGAACATTTTCAGGATAGCCAGTGCTACCTTTGTGTCAATGACAAAAACATAAATTGAAAAATTAAAAATGAACAAGTGAGGTGTTGTCTTGCTCTAATTCCAAATTGCAATTGCTAACATGACAGTGTAAATTAGTGAAAGGCTCATGCATCCAGATGCCAAAAGGCTGATTAACTGTAGAGCAAGTATCATATTTAGTTTGAAAGCACATGTTAAAGACATATTTGCCTTTATGGCAAACAGAAGAATGTGGCTCATTTCCTTTAACCTATGAACTATGAAGTTGAAATGAATGTGCAAAAAGCACCAGTTGCTATGTGATGTGAGGGATCCAATAATCTTAAGAGTGCTATTTCTGGCTGAAGCATATACCCAAGATCTCCGATTTGTTTGCAGTTGAACAAATACTCAACATAAGCAGAGAAGCATATAACTATTTGGAAGTGAAAGAGATAGTATGAAGAATGTTATATGAATTATCAGTATAAAATTTGATCCATAACTGACGAATATGCTTTAGAAAAGTCAGGTTATCGTCAAAAGATATGCCTGAAAAATTCACATCTGAATTTAGTGGGAAGATATATTCGTTTAATCTTATTTCTGGGTCCAGATAAAGGATGTGGCAGAAGTTTGATGCTTAAGGCAGAAGTGTACACAAACTCTTTTGCATAGAAAACCTGAAACCATTTACCAGCACACACGTGGCAGAAGTTTGATGCTTAAGGCAGAAGTGTACACAAACTCTTTTGCATAGAAAACCTGAAACCATTTACCAGCACACACTGGCTAAGATGGTTAATCACATAGTGCAGCTGTCTCTCAATTACATGCATATTGTATGACTGAAGTTACTTCATCACATCCACATAAACACCATGAAAGTTGTTTGGCAATAGAATTAATTTTAATTTCAAAGAGAAAGTCAGTGCCAGCCCTGGTGAAAGACTGTATCCTCAACGGAAAAACGAGGAGATAGCAAACAAGATAGCCCTAGTCCAAAGTTATAAGGGTTTTTCAGATGGCAAATCTCCATGCAGTAGTAGTGGCATGTGAGGCTGTTGTTGTTATGGGGGTTTAATGGCGCATAAGCTACTATGGCTATAATGCGCCTATTCATTTTTTATATAGGGAAATCGGAAAAAAAAAATTTTTTTTTTTTTTTTATAAAAATCACAAAAGATTAAAAAGCCCAATCTGCTTCAGAAAGTTGAAAAATTCGAAAATATTTGCATTGTCACCTATGAGATTCACTAACGTTATTGGTTTATTAAGATTTACCAGTGAAAGCAGGGTTGATGTTCTGTCTTGTCTATAGTAGGGGCAGTCAATAAGTATGTGTTTAACAGTCAGATTTATAGTACAATGTGGACACTGTGGTGGATCGTCTCCTCTAAGTAAATAAAGATGGGTTAGATGGGTATGCCCTATTCTTGTTCTTGACAGGACTACTTCTTCTCGTCTTGATGTACGGATACTGGAGCTCCAAATTTTTGGATCATGTTTAAATTGAAAGAGTTTATTATTTGTTTGAGAGTGCCAGATTGTTGTCCATTCTGACAAGCAGGCAGCTTGAATAGTTAAGGCAAAATCTGACGGCGGAACAGGGATGTTAGTTAAGTCTAAGCTAGATGGATTTTTTGCAGCTTTATCAGCCAGTTCATTGCCCAGAATACCAGAATGTGCTGGAATCCAACAGAAGATGACCTGTTGATGCCGTTCTTCAATTTTTAATAATATACTTTGAAGTTCGTCTATAAAAGGGTGAACTTTATCTGAGAAATTACATAAAGCCATGATTGAACTAAGCGAATCGGTGTAGATAACAGATTTTAAAGATCCATCAGCACAGAGATTTTGTAAGGCCAGTTTAATAGCATATAATTCAGCTGAGAAGATACTGAATTCAGGTGGAAGTGATACTGAAATAACAGTATTCGGAAACACCGCAGCTGCTCCAACGTTTGAATTAGATTTAGATCCATCTGTATAAATTGGGGTAAAATCACTATATCTTTGAGTGTGAGCTGCATGAAGCTGTATGATATTAGATGCTTGTAAAACTCCCTTTCCCCATTGGCAGAGATAAGTGTCACAAGTCACCAGAGGAAGAGAAGCCCATGGTGGTTGACAGCAGGTTGCTACCTGTTGTACGGAATGAACGGAAAGATTCCAAACTTCCATCAGTTCAAGGAGACGAAGACCAGCTGGCTTTACTATGCTAGGTTTATTTCTGAAGAGGTTTTCTAGTGGTGGATTGAACAAGTATGACTGAATCGGATGCGAGGCACAGCTTTGTATCTTAACGGCATACTTTAGTAACAGTGTTTTTCTACGTAACGATAATGGAGGCTCATGAGCATCAATATAGAGACTATGTTTGGGCGACGTTCTAAAAGCACCAAGTGCAATCCTCAAAGCACTGTGTTGAATGGGATCAAGCCAGCGTAATGGGCTCATTCGGGCAGAATCATAGATGGGAGCTCCATAATCAAGGCGGGATCTGATTAATGACCTGTATAGCCGAAGCAGAGAAGTACGATCTGCACCCCATGTTTGGGCGGATAAAGCTTTGAGAATGTTTAACTTTTTTAGACAGGAAGTACGTACATTTTTAATATGGTCTATAAAATTTAACTTGTTGTCAAGGATTAATCCTAGAAATCTGATATTATTAGTGACCGGGATGGAGACATTAGAAATTTGAAGTTCGGGATCTGGATGAAGTTTGCGCTGCCTACAAAAATGAATTGCAACTGTTTTCTGCTGCGAGAGCCGATAGCCATTGATGCTAGCCCACTGTTGTATTTTATTTAGTGATATCTGAAGCTGCCGTTCAATAGATCTCATATTTTGGGAATGGCAGGAGATGGAGAGGTCATCTGCATAAAGATAAGTCTCGATTGAATTTGGAAGCTGTCTTGTAATAGAATCTATTCTAAGAGAAAACAGAGTGGCACTCAGTACTGATCCTTGTGGAACACCCTCTTCCTGCATGAACGTTGTAGAGAGAGCATGTTGGTACTGAACTTGAAACGATCTGGTACATAGGAAGTTTTGAATAAATATAGGAAGGTTGCCCCGCAGACCAAGGGCGTGTAGATCACCAAGTATGCCATGCCGCCAGGTGGTGTCAAAAGCCTTCTCTATGTCTATTGAAACCATTACAAGATGTTCCCGTTTAACGAAGGCATTTCGAATGGCGAATTCAGCCTTGACCATAAGATCTAAGCACGACCTATTTTTACGAAAGCCATATTGACTATGGCTCATTAGATGTTCTGACTCAATGATCCAGACGAGTCTTCTGTGGACAATCTTTTCTAAGATTTTGCTGAGGCAGCTTGAGAGAGATATCGGTCTATAGCTATGGGGGTTGGTTGGATCTTTCCCAGGCTTTAGAAGTGCCAAAACAGTAGAGTGATGCCAGGAAGCTGGAAAAACATTTTCTGAAAATATACGATTGTAAAAAACCAGCAGCAAGCGCAAAGCTTTGTCATCAAGATGTTGTAGCATCACATAATAAATCCCATCTGGCCCTGCAGCACCATTGTGGGCTGTTCTAATAGCATGCAAAAGTTCAGAGTATTTCAGAGGTTTGTTATATGAAAGGAGGCGGGCAGTGTGAAAGTTTATAGAATGCTTTTCTTTGGTGTTTTTAATTCGTTTGAATGATGTAGAAAAGGCTGATGCTGCTGAGATTTCAGCAAACGTACTGCCCAAAGCATTAGCAATATCTAAGGGACTGGATAGATCTTGTCCTTTCCAGGAGAGAATTGGAGAAGGTATAGTAGGAAACTTACCAGATAACTGTCTAATTTTTTTCCATATAGTTTTCTGATCAGTGTTTCTGTTAAAGGTCGATGCAAAACGGGTCCAGGATTCTTTCTTGGCTTGCCTTTGTACAAATCGTGCTTTTGCTCTTAGTTTCTTATAGTTAATGAGATTGGTTGTGGTTGGACATCGCCGAAATAAATTCCAGGCTTTAATTTTTGCTTTCTTTGCTTTTGTACATTCCTCATTCCACCAGTAATTATAATGCTTGCGACCAGGGGGATTTGATAATGGTATTGTCTCCTTGGCCACTTTTAGAAGATGTGACGTGATGTAGTCTGTCACATTATCAATATTCTGGAGCTGGATTTTTTCCTCATCAAGAGAGATTGATGTTCGAAATTTTGCCCAGTCTGCCCGAACAAATTTCCATTTCCTGCGGGGTTTGTTTGAGGGAGTCTTTGATATTAAAAAATTGCATATGATTGGAAAGTGATCACTGCCCATAGGATCATTTGAAACATGCCACTCTATGCTTGGGACCAGGACTGGAGAACAAATTGAGAGATCTATTGCTGAGGTGTGTCCAGTTGGGAGTTGTATATGAGTGTGTGCACCAGTATTGAGTATGGTAAGATTTTGCGACTCTAGAAAGCTTTCAATTAGTCGACCCTGTCTATCTAGTTTAGGATCGCCCCATAAGGGGTGGTGCCTGTTAAAATCTCCTAATATACAGAGGGGTGAAGGTATCTGTATGAAGAGATCTTCAAGGTCTTTTAAGGAGTAAGTATGGTTTGGTGGTAGGTAAATTGAGACAATTGTCATTGAAATACAGTGAGTTATATGAACAGCGACAGCTTCTATTTCAGTTTGAAGTGGAATATGTTTAGTTGGGATATTGGAATTTATTAGGATTGCTACACCACCATGGGCAGCATTTGTTCTATTACGATCTCTTCGATAAAGGCAATAATTCTTTATCGAAGGAGAAATTTGTAAGGTTAGGTAAGTTTCCTGAAGACAAAGAGCAATTGGAGAATACCGGTTAATTAAAGCATGGATGTCATCTGTGTTGCAACGAAAGCCTCTGCAGTTCCATTGTAAAACACAGGCCATTATTTATGTTTAGTTGATGGAGCTGTATCTGACTGCTTTTTGGAGGTGACTGGCTTATTTCGTTCCAATTTTGATTTGTCTTTTTTGAAAACTGGTCGACCAGTATCCATTTCTTCTTCAGCGTAGATTTCTAAAATTGGTTCTTCATGTATAGTTGTCCCATCTGTATCCATGATTATGTCCTGGGTATTTTTCTTTGATTTTGGGTTTGTAATATCAGATGTATTAGCACATATCTGAGGAGGAGATGCGGCTGGTATTGTCAGTGGAGTGTTATTTGCCTGGTCTGAGAGTTTGGGTTGTTGTTTATGCACACTTGGTTGTTGCTCAGAGAGGACAGTTCTAGCCCAATCAGAAATTGACTTGGTAATGGGAACTGTGACATCTGTTTGAGTGGAGACTGTTTGGAATTTTTTTACTACATTAGCATAGGTACTATTTTTGTTTATAATAGGTGAAACTAGTTTTCTTGCTTCTTGGTAGCTGACTTTGTGTTCGATCTTGTATCGTACTATTTTTTTTTCAGTTTTCCATTTTTCACAAATTTTGGAATATGCCGGATGGTCACCTTTGCAGTTCGCGCACGTCATTTTTGCAGCAGAACACTCACTCTGGTTGTGATCTAAGGACCCGCAATTTGGACAGACAGAAACTCCCCTGCATACAGTTTGCGAATGGGCAAATTTTTGGCACTTAAAGCACCGGACTGGGTTCGGGATGTAAGGTCTTACCTGACACCTAAGGTAACCAGCTTTTATAGTGGTAGGCAGGTTCGGTGTTTTAAATGTGAGTATCACTGTCCGAGTAGGGACAGCCTCTCCATCTTTTTTGATGACGATTCTTTTTGCGTGTGTCACATTTTGATCTTGTAGTTCCTGGACAAGTTCATCCTCCGATACGTTTAAAAGATCCCACTCTGATATTACCCCTTTTGAGGAGTTTAAGGTGGCATGTGGGGTAACCTTCGTGGGAATTCCACCAAAGGTAGATACTTTTAACAGTCTCTCAGCGTGTCTACGTTCGGTCATTTCAATTAATAAGTCTCCGGATCTCAGTCGCCTAACCATTTTTGGAGGGCCAGCCACATTTTCGAGACATTTTTGTATCAAAAATGGGGAAAGCTTACTCAATGGTTGGTCTGTGGAGGAGTGTAGAATTAAAAAGAGAGGTACGGTATTATCCGTTCCTTCTTTTTTTTGTCGTTTAGCATGGGATGTTGTGTCATCATGATCTCGATCATGTCTATCTAGGTCTGTATCAAAAGATCCATAAGTGGACTGTTTAATTTTGTCCATCTTTGCTCCTTTTTGCCCTGGGAGGGTGGCTTTCTTCTCCCAGGTTTCCAGCCCCGCCACGTGGAGGCAGGAGCGGTGCCACCAGTGACCAAGCGATAAAGGAAGGTTAGTAGTTAGTGCGTTAATAAATAATCCTATGTACAAGAAGAAAGGTGTCTTTCCTTTCTGTTAGGTACGCTAAATTCTTTACTTTAGAACAGCAAAATTAAATAACTGTGAGAAACGAAGGATACTACTATAATTATCAGCCGCTCTTTGAGAAAATCGCTTTAATATCACTTAGAAATCGCTATAGTCACTCGCTTGGCACTCGGGGCCGGCATGTGAGGCAAGAAAGCAAGTGCATCAGCCACACACAAAAAAAAAAAAAAAATTACAAAACAATTCCTTCTAAATGTTTGTCCAGTTCCTCCTTAAATTTGTTTAACCTATCAACTTCCACGACAGATGGAAGCTTGTTCCAGCATTTAACCACCCACTGGCTAAAGGCAAAATTCCGCACTTCTATTCTACATCTGTCTTTCTTCAATTTGCATTTATGCCCCCTTAGGTTCGTAATCTGAACAAGTAGAAGAATCCCATCAGAATTCAGTGTGCTCAACCCATTCAAGGTCTTATGTATAAGTCTCCAGCCGCTGCAATTTGCAGAACTTAAGCCACTCTTGGTAAGAGGATCCTTTTGTTCCCCTCACCAATCTTGTTGCCCTTCTCTGTACACATTCAAACAAATCTACATTCTTCCTAAAATGAGGCCTCCAGACCTGTACGCAGTACTCAAGGTGGCCTGACCATTGCCTTATACAGACGGATAATCACCTCCTTTTCCCTGTTAGCAAAATTTCTATATATCATTGACAAAATCCCATGACCTACCCTGGCAGCCTGTCTGCATTGCTCAGAAAACTTCATATCTGATTGCACAATTACTCCCAGGCCTTTTTCATTTTTTACCACCTTACGTGTAGTACCACACAGTTAGTACGTTTCTCTGGGGTTTCTTTCTATTCATATGCAGTACTTTGTATTTGTCAATGTTCAACTTCAGTTGCCACTTCTCAGCCCATCTGCCCAAATTTTCTAGATCCTGTTGCAGTAGCACACTGTCATTAACAACCCTGCCAACCTTTGTATCATTTGCAAACTTCGACACTAAGCCTGTATATTTATCAATATCATTGATAAATATACAAAACAACAGTGGACCCAACACAGACCCCTGTGGGACTCCACTAGTAACATTACAGTATTACCGGCCTCCTCAATATCGAAAATACTAAGAATAAATGTTGACTTAAAAAAGGCTTCACAAATGTGAAGCCTTTTTTATTTACTTGGCCTTATAATTGCATAAAAGTATCGGTAAAGGTTTCCACGTGTTTCAACTCCGCTACCGTTCGTAATTTTCCCGCCTTTGTGATACGATAGTTATATACCGTACTAGATAGCGTTAGTTGAACTTCGTTAGCAGTTAAATTGTACGTTTAAATAAATACATATAACGACTTAGATTACAAACGTAATATAATTAATTATATTTAATATAATTAATAACATAACAATTAATTATAATTAATTAATAAATTAATAGAATCATGACTCAGACCAGAGCAGCAAAGCAAAAGGCTCAAGCTAATGGAAGTGCTGTGGCTCAGAGCAGAACTGAGGGGGGCAGTTGTCCTCTGACTCACAGCCTTATAAAATGCACTGTTTGCTTGATGTTTGCAGAGCAATCGGGTACGGGACATGATACTGCCAAGGGGGATATCTTTGTGTGTGTGCGATGCAAGGAGTGTATCGATATCAGGCAACAACTCGGCGTTCTTGTGGGCCTATATGAGAGCTTGAAGGACAGGGTGGATGCCCTCGAAGAAACTAAATTGAGGGGCCCATCAAGCTCTCAGCTGCCCACATCAACGCCAGAGCTTGCACTTGGGCATCACGTGACACAGAGACAACCCCCAAGGCAGAATGCGCTGGTCCCGAAGGAACTAGTAGTTGTTGGTGACTATTGTCAGGGAAACGGGGAACATGCTTGTAAAAAAGATAGGTGGAACAGGACCAGGGTATGTCTGCCAGGGGCAAAGGTTGATGACGTTGTAGAGCGAATATCATCTTTTAAGGGCACAAAAGGTGATATAGTTGTACACGTTGGCACTAATAATATTAAGAGTAGGAGACCGGCAGAATTACTTAACAAGTACAGGTCACTGTTGAACAAAAGCCGAGAATTACGGTTGAATTTGAAAGTGTCTGTAATTCTGCCCAGACACGATAGGAGGGAGTATATGATGAGAGCCTTGTCGATCAATTCGGCCCTGGAAAGATTGTGCAAGGCTCAAGGGGTAGAATTTTTTTCAGCCTGGACTGTACTTGTTAACAGGAGAGACTGCTTCTACAGGGATGGGATACACTTAAATAGAAAGGGTGCAAGAATATTTGCTGATGCTATCGAGGCAGTGTTAGGTGGGTCGGAAAACTGCTAGCTTGGGGGGAGACAAAGACCAATAGATTGACAATAGCCACTGGCAGAGGTGAAAGAGATTCTTGCACTGCTTCTATTAGAATGAGCAGAAGCCTGAAAAACAAGATGCATGGTATTTCAGACTGCTGGAAGCCATTGCGGTACAAGTAAACACATGGGTTATGTTAGGGTAGCTAAGAATAGAAACAGGTGCAGGTATACGTGCGTGTACACCAATGCTAGGAGTTTAGTAAATAAATTTGATGAATTTGAGGTATTGCTCAAAACATCAAAGGCAGATATTGTTGGGATATCAGAGACGTGGTGTCACACAGATATAAGGGATGCAGAACTGCAATTTGGGGAGTACAATGTCTACAGAAAGGATAGACAGGATAGGAAGGGGGGAGAGGTTATGCTATTAGTTAAGAAACACACAAAAACCAAGGAAGTGAAGCCAGTCGACATCGCCGGACAGTGCAGTGTTGAGTCAGTTTGGTGTGACGTAAGCATTGGGAGATCAAAATTGAGAGTAGGAGTGTGCTATAGGCCTAATGACTCTGATGAGTATAATAAGGAACTGTACAGGGAAATAGAGTGGCCAGTAAATCAGAGAGTCTTATAATGGGAGATTTTAATTTCCCAGATATTGACTGGAATTTGGGGGCTGGTTACTCACACACTAGCAGGGCTTTTGTGGATTTATTGGATGATTGTTTTCTACATCAGCATGTTCGGGAGGCAACTAGAGGGAGTAATACTCTTGATTTGATTATCAGCAGTGATTCTTCATTCATTAAGAATCTGCAGATAAATTAACCACTAGGTGGCAGTGATCACAGTGTGCTGAAGTGGGATTTACTCAAAGAGGTAACTACCATTAGGGGTAAAGGGAAGGGTTATTGCTTCCGTAAAGGCGACTACGATGGACTGAGACAGTATTTAAATTCTATACAGTGGGACCAAGTGATGATGTTACCAACAGCAAATTCAAAATGGGAAGCATTCAAAGAACTTATCTTGGAAGCTACTAGGCTTTACATACCAACTAAGAAATATTGTTCAAGGTTTAGGCCAAAATGGATGTCAGATGAACTAATGAGGCATATGGCAGAGAAGAAAAATGCATGGGATACATACAAATTAACACATGACACAGAAGCCTATGATAGATACAAGTTGATATGCAACCAAGTTACAAAGGAGGTTAGGCAGGCGAAGGCAGATTACGAGAAATCCTTGGCAAGGGATGCAAAGAAAAACAGCAAAGAGTTCTTTACTTATGTAAACTCTAGAAGGAAGGGGATGAATCAGATTGGTCCACTTGATATTGATGGGTCAACTGTTGATGATCCTGCTCAGGTAGCTAACAAACTAAATGAATATTTTGCATCGACATTCATACGTGAGGATTTATTCAGCAAGGGGAATGCCAGAGGTGTATTCAACTCTAGTAGTAAGCTACAGAATCTTGAAATAACTGGGAGTAAAGTGGAGGAGAAACTGTTGAAGATAAACACAAGAAAGGCACCCGAGATGGATGGGATCTATCCAGTTATATTAAAGGAGGCAGCAAAGGAAGTAAGCAAACCCTTAGCCATAATTATGAGAGCTTCCTTGGACTCAGGGGAGGTACCCATAGACTGGAAATGTGCAAATGTGACCCCAATTCACAAAGGAGGATCAAAGGCTGACACAAGTAATTATAGACCTGTGAGCTTAACTTCTGTTCCAGGAAAATTAATGGAGGCACTGGTTAAAGAAGCACTGCAGGATCATTTAGACAAGACTTCAGTTATAGCTCAGACACAGCATGGTTTTGTTAAGGGGAAGTCTTGCCTGACCAACTTGATTGGATACGATGATGCAGTCACAAAAGAACTGGATGCAATGAATAACTTTGATATTATATACTTGGATCTTAGAAAGGCTTTTGATACTGTTGCACATGGAAGACTGCTACACAAATTGGAGCAGTGTGACACTGGAGGCAAATTGCTGCTATGGATAAAGGGGTGGTTAAGGGGGAGAAGACAGAGAGTGGTAATCAATGGACACTGCTCATCGTGGACTAATGTTATTAGTGGAGTCCCTCAGGGCTCAGTTTTGGGTCCATTATTGTTTTCTGTATTTATAAATGATATTGATGATGGTATATCAAGCTTAATGTCCAAGTTTGCAGATGATACAAAGGTTGGCAGGGTTGTCAAGGACACTACTGACACTATGCTGCTGCAACAGGATCTGGAAAGGTTGAGCAGATGGGCTGAGAGGTGGCAAATGAAGTTTAACATTGACAAATGTAAAGTACTACACATGAGAAACAGCAACCCCATAGCAACGTATCAACTCTGTGGTACTACACTGACAGTGGTAGAGAATGAAAGGGACTTGGGGGTGGTTGTGCAGGCAGATATGAAGTTCTCTGAGCAGTGCAGATGGGCTGCAAGAGTAGCTCATGGAGTATTGTCAATGATATACAGGAATTTTTCCAGCAGGGATAAGGAGGTGATTATTCCATTGTACAAATTTGTATAAGGCAATGGTCAGGCCACACCTAGAGTACTGTATACAGGTCTGGAGGCCTCATTTCAAGAAGGATGTAGAGCTGCTGGAACGAGTACAGAGAAGGGAAACAAGATTAGTGAATGGAATAAAGGGGGGGCTCTTATGAAGAAAGGCTTAAGTTTTGCAAATTACAGTGTCTGGAGACTAGGCACCAGCGAGGTGATCTGATAGAGGTGTATAAAGCCTTGAATGGTTTAAGCATGCTCAATGCTGATGGGATTCTTCCTCTAGCTCAGAAAATTCACCTGAGAGGGCATAAATTCAAATTGAGGAAAGACAGATGTAGGATAGACGTGTGGAAATTTGCCTTTAGCCAGCGGGTGGTTGGTTGGTGGAACAGACTTCCATCCCTTGTGGTGGAGGTTGATAGCCTAAATAAGTTTAAGGCTCAGCTGGACAGGTATTTTGAACGAACAGAGGGGTGAAGTGGAAGTGGTTTTTTTTTTTTTTTTTTTTTTTGGCTGATGCTGAATAAGCTTGCTTTCTTGCATCAAATACCTCTACTAATGCTAATGTGTCTCCAGCCAGATTAAATGGCCCAAAGTGCATCTATATTTTTGGAATCTACACCATGTATTCGAGAGGTTTTCCTAGGTGCACAGTAGCCGAGCTTTTACCATCCTAATACCTTACATAAACCTTTTGAGTGCTATGGGATCATAATTATTTGAAACTTTGGGATCTTTACCTGGCTTAGGAAAGGCTAATACAGTAGCTTTATGCAGAGAGTTTAGGAAATGCTCATCTAAAAGGATCCTGTAATATTTATTCACGAGCACTTGCTGTGGTCTGTGAAAATGCATTATGCAGTTCTTCCAAGATAAAAGGTTTTTGCTATAAGGTTTCTGCTTGAGGGATTACTTTCTTGGATAGAAATTAATCCTTCATTTTTCAGTTATTTTAAAGCAACAGAGCTTAAAGACTAGGAGTCTGCTACTAAAATACTTGTCATTACCACATAAAGCATCAATAATTACAGCTGGATCAGCAATGGAAATCCCATTGTGCTCCAGGATCAATGAGAGATATGAAGTATGCTTTCTGTTCATTATGCAAGTACTTACTACTCAGTATGTACTTGTATAATTAACATATTTATGTATTTTGTCACACCACTTTTCGGCTAGTTGATTTTGTTAGACCGAATCCATAATGATCTTTGGCTCCGATGTCTAATCCATCGTGCAAGTACATTTAGAAGCTATAAAAATTTTTTGTTAGGTAGCACCAAATGCCTTACTTTGCTCCTTTCAAGTGCAGGCTGCAGTCCACCAATGTTTGGAACAACAATGATGAACTAGACAAACCTTTGGAGTGAATGGGTAGATGAAAGAGGAAGGATTTTTTTTTTTTTGGCTGATGCTAAGCTTGCTTTCTTGCATCATATGCCTCTACTAATGCTAAAAGGGGATGCATTTTGATGTTTACAGAATAGTACATGTTGCTCCCTAAATAATGCTGTGTAATGTATGTTACCACAAGGTTAAGTGGTTCTAGACTGATTATGTGGATCTATTTGTATTTGGTAAACAAAGGCCAGTTAGCTTGATCTAACTTCCATCATGCTGCCCTGACTGGCTGACACAGTATTTCTGTAACTAAAGTGATTATTACTGGGAAGTGGCCAACTCTCAAGGGGATTATCAGTAACCTCCTATATGAACTCAGTAAAAGGATAAGTGAACAAATAGAACTACTTGTTCTACTCAAATATATGCCAGTTCCTGTACTGAGAATGGCAATGTCATCGTGGTTAAGCATTTCTTCTGTGATACAACCTGTTATTAATATCAGTACTGCTCCGTAAAGGGCAGTGCCCATTAAAATTATCCTAAAATTAAAAATATGTGGTGGCAATTGCACAATAAGATAATCCAGTTCATCTTGGAAAATATCAATCCCATGTGGCAAACATGGAGCAGACTGTTAATATAAACCTTAATGCAAAGTGAATAGTGATTGCCTAGGAGGGATGGTTGCCCTTGAGGATTGCTTATTCATCACCTACTCTCCTTGCAAACAATACTGCAGTTTCATAATGCACTTGATTTATTAATCTAATTCTTTTATTTATCTAATTATTATTTATCTTATTTATCTAATCTTTAGATACATTTTAGGAGGTCCTTGATGTCTTCCAAATTCTGGCTTCAGACAGAATTTGGAATAAATCGAATGCCACAACTGTTCTACTGAATAAATATAGCCAGTATATTGATTTGTCTGACCCTTCAGTTGACTTCTGGGAGGATTTTTCTTTGGAAAATTTGGATATCTAGCATCTATATCTTCCTCTGTAAAGATCTTCAAAATAGAATCATCAGTTATCTCTCATTTTACCTTCTCTTCTGAAGAAGAAAAAGAAAAGGTAAAGTTAATGGAGTGACCTGATGACTGCTTCTTGGCATTTTTCACTGGCAATGGTGGAGCACTCAAGGATATGGAAATAGGAGTAGTTGTTTCTTTATTTTTGTGAGTAAGATAGTACTGTGCTTGTGGAGCAAAGAACTCATTGGGAGTGCCACATCTGTTTGCATTCCAAAGGAACACATCTTCATCCACTGCTGCACATGATTTCTTGTTACCGTTATTAATTGGCTGCACTAATTTCTTTGCTTCCTGATGTGAAACTTTTTTTACCTTGTTTCTAAATTTCTTTTTCCCATCTCAGAAATGTTCATGAATAAGCATGATGTTGTACAGCACAGTTTAAACATGCTGGTTTTTCAGAACTTCAAGTCTTCAGCTCACAGGCTTTTGTTTGCAAGCTGAAGGCTTGCTCATTTGAAACCATCTGAGAGGAGCACCATGGTGCTCCTCCCAGATGGTGAGCCATTTGTGAGTGACCATTCCATTGCCATTTAAAAGATCTTGAAGGATTCAGGATGTGTACTTTTACTGGACAATTAAGGTGTGCTTTGAATGTCAGCATGCATAGCATAGTGGCTATTATCACTGCCTTCTACACACTGTGGAAAAAGGCCCAGGTTTGAATCCCATTGCAAGTAACAATTATGGGCTTTTTTTCACTCCATGGCTGAGTTAGTCAGGCTCCCCTCCCCCAGGCTTAGGTGTTTTATCCAGCAAAAACAGAAAATTTGACCAGATGCGCGCAATTTACAGACATAATACTAACATGAAGCAGCCTTAATGTTTTTTCTCTCTGCTTTGAATGATTTTAGAAGCTATGGCAAGTCAAAGTTAAGGGTCTGAGTAGGTGTCAGTGTTCAATTCCTCCATACTTATATGCTTAATCAGAGCAGCACCTTGCTCTTACAGCTCTGCAAAAAATTCTCCTCTGATATGGGAATGTCATATTTAAATTACACTGTGATATATACAGGATTTTGTGTTGTAACAACAATCAGTATTCCTCCAAAGTTTGCAGCTTTTAGTAGCTTTTCTGAATGCATAGCCCTCAAGATTTGTATATTTTCTGAACACAAAGCATGTTACTGATTTAGGGTACTGTCGACCCTTTTTGGATGAAGAAGAGTGACATTTTGTCACTCACTTGTTCACCTGTAGAATGTGTAACAAGAAATAGGCATTACTGGTCAATCCATCAGTCCTTTTAGCAAAGGTAGATAAAGGGATATCCAGAGCAAGTGAAAAAGCAATAGTAATTTGCAATAAATCTGATTTATAGGTTTACTAGAATGCTCAATCACAGTTTTGTAGCACTGGAGCAGAGGTATGATGAGGAACTTTAAGTGAGTTGAACAAACTGAATATCAGTGTGTATCAACCTTTACTCTCTTTCAAAAGGCCCACACTAGGGGACATAAATTTGATTGGAAAAGGATAACTGCAGGACAGAGGTGTAGAAATTTGGGTGTAATGGAGAATTAGAATAAACTTCCACCTGATGTTATGGTATTAATAATGGCAACCGATGCATGCAAGAAAGTAGCATTGGTCAAAAAAAAACTACTCACCTCTTCTTTCATTCCATCTAATAATTTGTCTAATCTTTCTTAAATTTATTTAAACTCACACCCACAACACCATATGAAAGTTTTCACCAACTCTGGCTTAAAACAATTTTTTTACATCTTACAATCATCTTTTTTCAATTTATGTCTCCTTATGTGTGTTGATCGAATAAGAACAATGCCTTTAGCATTTAGTTTATTTAACCTATTCAGCACTTTAAACACTTCATTCAGGTTTCCTTGCAAGTGCCTATTGTTTCTCAAAGCTTCAATCTGTAGAACTGAAGTCTTTTATGAATAAATTTTAAAATGAGACTTCCAGACCTGTATGTGTTCTAACCAATTCCTTCATAAAATGAGATAATCACCTCCTTGTTCCTACTGACAGAATTCCTGTATATCACTGAGAGCTCCATGATCTCTCCTAGAAGCCTGTCAGCACTGCTCAGAAAACTTCATGTTGGAATGTACAATTACCCTTAAGTCTCTCTCTCTCTCTCATTCTCTACCACCTTGAATGTAGTGAAGAATGAACAAACTCAACTGTTATATTATCCTGGGATTGCTGCTGCTCATACTCAGTACTTTGCATTTCTTTATTGAACATCACTCCTCAGCCCATCTGCCTAATTTTTCTAAGCCTTGTTGCAATAATACACCTTGATTCTTGTCATCAACCACCCTGCTAACCTATGTATCATTTACAAACTTGGACATTAAGTTTTATATGCCTTCATTAATAAATATCAAAAACAGTTGGGGAAATAGCCATTATTAGAAGGACCAGGAAAATGAGGGGGGTGACTTTTATTCTTTTAATTTTTTTTTCTTATGCTGTTATCTTTGCTTCCTCGCATCATTCTGCCACTACTAAAACTGTTATTAATATGATAATTACCTAAGGTTAACTTAAGACAAAAATGTTTATTTTAATCAGTGTGGCCAGTCAGTAATTACACAACAAAATCTTTAATAAAACATTCTTTGAACATTTTATTAAAGATTTCCAGCCTTAGTCCACATGCCCTGCTTTACTGCCCTATCAGATCATTAAAGAACGTAAGTTGCTTCAGTTGTAGTAAACAGTAGCCTGTAATATAGATAATTGTTCACTGCTAACATAACCTGAAAAATGCATAGTATGATTAAAGAACCTGTCACATTTAGTTTGTTCAATATTTTATTTTATTGGACTAATCAGGCCAATAAACACGTCTACTCTTTCTCTCTCTCTCTCATTTTTAAAGTTGCCTCATTGCTCCACAAATAAGAAACCATTAACAAAACTATTTCCTTCTGTTGCAATTATCTTTGTTAAAAATGTGTAATAAGTGAGGTTTGTACGATTTTTTTTAAACATTTCAAATGGCATAAGATTTTGGAAAAGTTCAATTTAAGTGAAGCCATCCTACTGACCTTTCAGCATTTTACATAAAGGACTCTGCAATTATAAGCTTGTTTTGTTTGATGCTGCTGTTTTAGAATGACCAGTCCTTAGGACCAAGGAATGGTTTGATGTACGGGAACCTTGTTATTACATCAAATGTCTTATCTGATATGTGTATTACTTGTCTCAGTAAAAGAGTAACATTGATTCTCAAATCTTGCAGAAACCTCTCCGTAATCACAGCACAATTCTACTATTAACATTCCTGCACATCAGATGATGTGAATTCTTTACGGTTACTGGTTATTTTAGTGAAAATAAGAGAATTATTATATTAAAATATTTTCCTTAACAATATTGCTATAATGGTAAATTAATATTAGGATTATCTTGTATCATGAAGCATAGCTGTACCCCAAGGATTTTGCTCTACACACCATCATATCATATTCAAGTCATCACTTTTTATTTTATGCTTTGTATATAAAACAAAATATTGTAGCCCCCCACCCCTAAAAAAATAATATATAAAAATAACTTTACTTGATATTTCTAAAAATCTTCATAATAATTTCTGGGTTCAGTTACAATTTTCTTTGATTATGTAAACATAAACATATAAAAATTAAATAAAAAACAAAAAATATACAGATATATGTATATTATAAAAGGAACTGGGAAACAAAATTACACAATCCCAGTATAACAATGGCACAATGAATTAAAAGTGTCCTCCTAGTTAATTTTCCTTTCTCTTTCAATGCTTTTATATAAGCAAGGCAAGGTAATGTAAATATATAAGCAAGTCCAGCAAAGGCACCACAGAATCTGAAAAGAAAATGCAACTGCTCAAATAACTGAAGAAAAAGAGTTGAAATAATGAACAAAATGACTGAAACAAATTAGGGCTAAAGCCTCAACTCATGGGAAATTCACTAAACTTAACAGGTTAGTCCACAATGAGTGAAGCGTTACTTATTTGAGGTAGTGCAATATCAGGCAACTTGTTGTGAAGGTATTCACAATATGAGATACGATAAGAACGATGCCATTTTACCGTTTTGGTAATTCACTACATAAAAACATGATGCTAATGCACTAACCTGTCATGTTCAGTGAATTTCCCATAAGTTGAGGCTTTAGCCATAAACTGTTTCAGTCTATATGCCATACCTCATATTGTGAAGTTATACTTCATAACTAGGTTGTCACTTATTGCAACACCAGATGAGAGGCAAAACAGCCTTAAAACTCTTAAATGCACTAATCTGTTATGTTTAGTGAACAATTTGAATATTCAAGAGTAAAAATATGCTTGAAATATTCTGAGTAGATTAACATCATTATCCGAACCTGTTTAGGGGGGTTGAATTTTGACACTTACAGAACTGCTCAGGTTTCCTAAACAGTTCTGTAGGGGTACAGTCAAAATGGCACCACATCTAACCTCTTATAGGTGTAATTTTTTTTTTTTTTTTTATTTATCAATGATTTTTTTAAGTTCTCCCTAAATAATGAAATCATAATGACAAGAGTTATTTTTTTTTAAACACGTCTTGTAACCAAAGTGATTAAGTGCTCAATTCTTGCACTCAAATTTTTGGCATTTATCCAACTTCTTCCATTAAAATAATGACTGAAATTTTGCATGCTGGTTGATATATATAAAACTAATTCTAAATAAACGTATCAACTTTGTGGTACTACACTAACAGTGGTAGAGAATGAAAAGGACCTGGGGGTCATTGTGCAGGCAGATATGAAGTTCTCTGAGCAGTGCAGACAGTCAGAAAACATGGTGTCTTGTCAATGATATACAGGAATTTTTCTAGCAGAGATAAGGAGGTGATTATCCCCTTGTATAATGCAATGGTCAGGCCACACCTTGAGTACTGTATACAGGTCTGGAGGCCTCATTTTAAGAAGAATGTAGAGCTGTTAGAACGAGTAAAGAGAGGGGCAACAAGATTAGTGAATGGAACAAAGGGTTGCTCTTACGAAGAAAGGCTTAAGTTTTGCAGATTACAGTCTGGAGACTAGGCATCTGCGAGGTCATCTGACTGAGGTGTATAAAGCTTTGAATGGTTTGAGCATGTTCAATGTTGATAGGATTCTTCCTCTTGCTCAGAATAATCACCTGAGAGGGCATAAATTCAAATTGAGGAAGGAAGGTTGTAGGATAGATTTGTGGAAATTTGCCTTTAGCCAGCGGGTGGTTGATTGCTTGGAACAAACTTCCATCTGTTGTTGTAGAGGTTGATAGCTGAAATAGATACAAGGCAGAACTAGACAAACATTTGGAGCGAGTGGATGGGTGAAATGAGAAGGGTGTTTTTTTTTTTTTTTTTTTGGCCGATGCTATATTAAGCTTGCTTTCTTGCATGTGCCTTTGCTAATGCTAAATAAATAAAATAAAAAATAATATAAAATAAAAATAATGAAAAATAAAAACAAACATTTCTTCAAATATATTCATAATTGCATTCATAATTACAAGTGGCTTACAGCACACACAAAAAAAAAGTAATTTGAAATATTTGTATGCAACCGTGCATATAAATATTTTAAATTACTCTTTTTTTTTTTTTTTTTTTCTTTTTTTTTTTCATGTGATCATAATAAATATAAATGTGTAACTCATAGCTGGAATAGTGACTTTAATAAAACAGAAAACTTTAGAAATAATGTAATTTATCATTATGATCACATGCTTTCTACCACATGTCAGGTTTGTGATAGCCAACTATGCTACCAAATCATCTCTAACCTTCTCTTTCAATCAGCAATATCCATCAGCCTTTGTCAAATAATCCACCATTCCAATTCTCCATCCTTTTGATCTCTTTCTCACTGCCTTCTCTTCAGTTACATCTGTTAAACTCTCCATTCCCTTAAGTACTTGTCCAATCAAGTTTTTATTTATTTTCCGTATAGCCTTTTTCATCATTCTATTTTCTCCTACTTTCTCTTAATATTTCCTCACATAGTATTACACAGCTACCAACTTTTGAAAAAGCTGCAGATTAGACAGGGAGGAGGGGGAGGGAGGGGGAGGAAAATGGTAGGTTCTTTGGACAAAACAAGCAAAAACAAAATGTTTTTGCAACCAGTCAAGTTTGTGACTTGATTGGAGACTAGTTTATAC
Source organism: Mastigoproctus giganteus (assembly GCF_048544385.1). Taxonomy (NCBI): domain Eukaryota; kingdom Metazoa; phylum Arthropoda; class Arachnida; order Uropygi; family Thelyphonidae; genus Mastigoproctus; species Mastigoproctus giganteus. Next base: position 229,683,835 of record NC_143583.1, on the reverse strand, counting down.
CTACTGTAGGTTTGTGTATCCACTGATAATTTATAATCATCGCATGTATTTTTCTTCTTTGCTACTAATCTCATGTTCATCTAATATCCATTTAAGTGACCTGTCTTGACCCATCACTTAGTTAGTATAAAAAGCTTAGTAGCTTCTAAGACCCAGAATGCTTCCCATTTAAAATATGCAGCAGTTGGTCTCACTGATTTTAAAAGAATTTAGAATTTAATAACAATGAGACCACTGTAGTCACTTTTATAAAAGCAAAATCCCTACCCTTTACCTTTAACAGTAATTGTAACTCTAAGTAGATAACACATCAATACATTGTGATCACTGCCACCTAGTGGTTCCTTTATCCTGGAAATTCCCAAAGCACAAAGAGTTACTACTGATAATGAGATAGAAATTAGCTTTGATAGCAAAAAATTGCAACACTTAGAACTGATCCTTAGGAAACTCCTTCCTCTTGGCAAAATGGCAGAGAGAGAGATTATCCCACACAAATTTGGAATGACTGATTTAATATCCAGTTTTAAATAAAAAACTGAAAGGTGACCCTAAGACCAAGGTTATAAATTACAACATTTCTTTTGCCATTTTCATATCAAAGAAAATCAAAATTTGAAACAATAGCCAAGAGGTGCAGCGATCCCTTATAAACTGAGTGTAGACTCGGTTATTTGGAAACACAGGAGTGATGGCAGCAGTATGTTTCAAACAATGCATTAATAGATGAAAATTTCTGAAACATACTTGAAACGTCGAAAAATGTGTATATATATATATATATATATATATATATATATATTCTCGAAAAAGTTCAACTACTATGCATGCTTACTCCATTTAGCTGAACATCTGTAACTCTCATTTTGTATTTCTCTTTTTCATATATGGTAAACAGTGCTCCCAATAGATGTGAAGAAAAATCTTATATTCAGTTTTAATTATCATTTTGGAGTGTTACTGTGTGCAAATTCTGTTTAAGAATAATGTGCCAGAAAATGTTTATTTTAGAAAGAAATTGAATAACTTTTATTAACTTTAATTACAATAAACTCAATAAGAAAAATGGGAATTTTTTTTTACAATCAGACAAACTATTATCCTGGCAGCAGTTGCATGTGACCTAACAGGTGCCCTTCAAAAATATGTTACTAATTAGTCATTAATTAATGACTAAAATCTGAATTTTTTTAAACCTTCCTAAATAGCAACAAATACACAAACTTTAATTTGAGATGTTTTGGAAATGAAAAATTAATCTTTAATTGGAGTTATAAATGCAGAGAATCTGCCAGGTGCCACACAACTATTAATTTATTTTTTCACTATGCTTAATCTGTTAGTTTAATTTCCAACTTGTCATAAACAACACATTGCACATGTGTATTTTGAAATTGGCACATTGGCTGATTTATGGCAGATGGGTCTACATTAGAAAGTAGTTCCTTTTAGTTCTATGTTTAATTGCTGTACAAAACGTATTTTTTGTCCAATTTTATTATTCTCATTACTGATAATCTATTATTTTAATTATTTTTTCCCAAATTATTAATCTGTTCATTCCTTTATTTATTCGATAAAGCAAATTAATATGTTCATAAATGTTTGAAATATCACGCTCTGAATGGGTAAATGGAAGAATCTTAGCTTCATGTTTATATTTCATGGATGTAACTTTGTTTTTTCATTTTCATCAGAATATATTTTTTAAAATAATAAGTGTTAAAAAAACATTTGATGTTATGACAGCAAATTCTAAATGGGAGCATTCAAGGAATTAATCTTGAAAGCTTTTCATACCAATGAAGAAATATTGTTCAAGGTTTAAGCCTAAATGGATTTCAGATGAACTAATGAGGCTTGTGGCAACAAGGAACAATGCATATGATGCATATAAATTCTCAGGAGACACAGAAGCCTATGATAGATATAAGCCAGTCTATAATCAAGTCACAAAGGAGGTTAGACCTGTTAGTTTAACTTCTGTTCCAGGGAAAACAATGGAGTCGGTGGTTAAAAGCAGATAATGAGAAATCTTTGGCAAAGGATGCAAAGAAAAACAGCAAAAACTTCTTAACTTATGTAAACTCTAAAAGGAAGGGGATAAATTAGATTGGTCCACTTGATATTGATGGTTCGAGTGTTGATGATGCTGCTGCTCAGATAGCTTACAAACAGAATGAGTATTTTGCATCTATATACACACATGAGGAATTTTGTAGGGAGGTGGAGAGACAGAAGCTTATTAAACTGTAAAAGGGAGCTTAATAATTTTGTAATAACTAAGAGCAAAGTGGAGGAGAAATTGTTGAAGTTAAACGTAAGAAAGGCACCAGGAGTGGAAGGGATCTATCCAGTCATATTAAAGAAGGTGGCAAAGGAAGTAAGCAAACCCTTAGACATAATTATGAGAGCATCTTTGGACTCAGGGGAGGTCCTCATGGACTGGAGATGGAAATATATCAGCAATTCAGAAAGGGGGATCAAGGAGTGACATGAGCAATTATAGACCTGTTAGTTTAACTTCTGTTCTGTTAAACCTGTTAAAGAAGCACTGCAGAATAATCTACACAGGACTGCAGTAATAATTCAGACAGAGTCTGGGTTTGTTAAGGGGATTGGATTGGATTCTATGATGTGGTCACAAAGGAACTGGATGCAAAAAATAATTTTGATATCATATACTTGGATATAAGGAAAGCCTTTGATACTGTTGCACATGGAAGACTGCTGTACAAATTGGAGCAGTATAGCATTAAGGGCAAGTTGCTACAAAGGATGAAAGGGTGGGAGACAACAGAGACTGTTCTTCATGGACTAATAACATTAGTGGAGTTCCCCAGGGAACTCCACTAATGTTATTAGTCCATGAAGTCCATAATGTTATTAGTGGCATTTCCCAGGGAACTCCACTAATGTTATTAGTGGATAGAAGTAACCCCAGAGAAATGCCCAACTGTGCAGTACTACATTCAGGTTACTAGAGAATGAAAAAGACCTGAGGGTAATTGTGCAGTCGGATACAAAGTTTTCTGAGCAGTTCAGACAGGCTGCCAGAGCAAGTTATGGGGTTTTGTCAAAAATATACAGGAATTTTGCTAGTAGGGATAAGGAGGTGATTATCCCCTTGCATAAAGCAATGGTCAGGCCACATCTTGAGTACTGTATATAGGTCTGGAGGCCTCATTTTAGGAAGGATGTAGAGTTGCTAGAATGAGTAAAGAGAAGGGCAACAAGATTGGTGAGGGGTTTTCTTACCAAGAAAGGCTTAAATTCTGTAAATTGCAGAATCTGGAGACTAGACACCTGCGAGGTAATCTGATTGAGGTGTATAAGGCCTTGAATGGTTTGAGCAGGCTCATTGCTGATGGGCTTCTTCCTCTTGCTTAGATTACAAACGTGAGGGGGAATAAATTCAAACTGAAGAAAGACAATTGTAGAATAGATGAGGGAAATTTGCCATTTAGCCAGTGGGTAGTTGATTGCTGGAACAGTTTCATCTGTCGTTGTGGAAGTTGGTACTTAAATAAATTCAAGGAAGAACTGGACAAACTTTTAGAGCAAATGGGATTTTTTTTTTTTTTTTTTTAGCTGATGCTGTATAAGTTTGTTTCTTTGCATCACATGCATCTGCTATTACTAAAAATTTAACACAAAAATAAAGCAGCCCATTAAAAATTTAAGAAAAAATTTCTAGAAAAAAAAACACCTGCTGAGTTCTGTCTGATTGTATTTGTAACAAACTGTTGTGCAAGTGCTGATGGGTAAAGTATGATATATAAATTTTCTTTAATGCAGTTCAATGTAGTTGAATAAAATAATCTTTCTTTAATGGCCATACGCTGCCTGATGTAGCCCAGTGGTCAGGAGCAAGAGTGCATAGCACGCGTTCCTTGAGTGGACTGGGGTTCAAGCCCGTGACTACTAAATACGAAAAATATTTGTATTGACGATTTATTGTAAACTCTACTGACTTGGTTGTCGTGCCGGAGTATAAACAGAAAATTTATTTATTTTTTATTAGCATTAGCAGTGGCATATTATGCAAGAAAGCAATATGAAAAATAACTTGGGAGAAGTGTAAGTATGGTATCAATTTAAAGTTTGGTTTCAGTTTTGTCTTAACAAATAAAGTTCTACACAAAAGGTACACATACTACAGGATATGCTGGTATATATATAGGTGTTTCAAAAGTATTGGTCAATAACATAATGGTGAACTGTACAGACTACAATATGCAAAAAGGCTTAGTAAACATGGGTCTTTAAGTGAATCATTTGAGATATTGCACATTTCTAGTTGGGATCCATTACTGACAAGGTGAACTGTACAGAGTTGGGATCCACCACTGACTTGTTTCTTTAGGTTATGCTCATTCTCTCCCTTTCCCCTTTCTCAATGCTCTGAGATGTAGCAGGCATACTAGTCAAATATATACTTGTCAAAGGATAGTTAACATGGAAAGAGATTACAGCAACGAAGAGTATGCGGACATACACTTCATGTATGGTAAAGCCAACGGCAGTGCACTCAAGGCTGCACGTTTGTACCAAGAAGCATTTCCCAAAATGCTTCTGGCAGCCAAACAGGAGCACATTCATCAGGGTACTTCAGAGCCTTAGAGAACATGGGTGCTTCGCACATGGAGTACGAGCAGGGAGGCCCAGAAGCATAGCACTTGATGTTGAGAAAGGGAGTTAGAAAGAATAAAAAAAATCCAGGAATTTCGACGAGGAGGGTTGCTCTGCAAAAGCATCTACTGAGTCATAGCAATGTGTGGCGAATTTACATCGCCAATTACTGTACATCTACCACATCCAGCGTGTAAAAGGTCTCAGCAATACAGACTACCCTCCCAGAGTGCTCCCATAGTCAGTGGTGGATCTTAACAGAAAATGTGCATTATCTCAAAAACGGTTCATTTGCAGCTCGATGTTCCCTGGGACTTTTTTTCTTATTTCTTATTTTAGTTTGTACTTTTCACCTTTAAATTAGTGACCATCATTTTTGAAACACCCTGTATATATACTAATTTGCTAAGAACTGGGATGGCTACCAAAATTCCCAACAGTAGTATTGTAATGTGTACAAATATATTATACATGTGATCCCCAGTATTCGAATATTCATTAAACGAGTCCCCGCAGTTACGAGATTATGATATGAAGAATGCAATGAAAATGAAGTGGACGATTTTTGGAAAAGTTTTAATATTCTGTACAGTATAAAAATGATTGGAGAAGCTTGGAAAGAAATTTCATGTAGGTTAATGAATATGAAAAATGCAACTGACTGGATTATAAAATGAAACTGTTGGTTGGTTGTTGGGTTTTAGGAGCATTGGCAACTAAGGCAACGTTGCTCCGTGAATATTGTCTGCATGTGATTTTCTGTCCAGCAAGGGAGAAAAATCTGTTTCCGGGAGAAAAAGTCATACCGACTAACTCAACCACTTTGTGAAAAAAATCCATAAAAATTCCTCCTGTAATCGATGGGATTCGAACTCGGGTATTTTCCACCCGGTTTGGGGAGGACGGTGATTCTGCCCACTGTGCTACCCATGAGGGCAAATGAAATTGTCTTGCAAAAGAAGCGGGATTCTGCGAAGTTAATGATTGGGGATATTGCACAATTGCTTGAATCAAGTGAAAAACCATTTACAAATGAGGAGCTAGCAGAATTAAACCCACAGAAGAAGAGGGTCAAAAATAATGACCACCACAGGTTAAGGATTTGAAAATTAAAGAATTCCCTTGAGAAAATTGACCAAGCACTTGAATAATTTTGTGAGAACGATCCTCTTCATGATCATGCAGCAAAAGTTAAACATGAAGTTAAAGACAACTGAATGCTAAGGCAATTTTATCAGAAAAAATACTGCAAAAAAATCTTAATTTTAATCATTTTTTTTTTTTACTTAACCTTACATTGTTTAACATATAATAAAAAATGTCTAATAAAATGATTCTCATTTTTCAGTTCCTCCATTTTTTTATTATTTTTTTTTACTATGTAAAAGTACATAATACACATTATAAAAATTGGTCCCTGTTTTAAGTGGAATTTTCTGGAATAAATTATCCTTGGATAACAAGGACCACTTGTACTTATATTTGATTTGCACACTTTAAAGGTTTGTAAGGTTGTAGAGTTTAAAAATTTAAAAGCTTCAAACTTAACATTAATTTCAGTGTTTTAAAGTAAAGGACTGAAGAAAGTTACAGAAGGTATACTACAGTGTGGCTTATACTTTGCAATCATTCAAAATTTTGCTTTAAACTTCTTTATTGAGAACACAGATATAGTCCTCTTGTACAATGCTCATCATAAAATGCAGTGCAATGCTTTACATTAATGCCTGCTTTCTGCTTATGATGTGTTCATCATGCATGGCAACTGGCCCAAGGTGAAGAAGAAACATTATTTTTTCATGCCAAAAACTAATGAAATTTTTCACACTACAATGCTTGTTTATGTTTCTCATCATTATTACATATTTGTACTAACACTGCAAAAACATGATTTGGTTGTTTTTGGGTATTTTTTGGTATGGTGACTTTGGTCATATTGTAATAATTTATATAGTTTCTTGTTTATGTCAGTATAACTGTGTTCAGAAACTGTGATACAGTTACATGGTTTCTATGTCTTTTTTTTTTTTTTTTTGTTAGTGCATCGGCTTCTGTGGCCATGTTGCACCCCCAAAGGTTTTTGCATTTTCTACTCTGATCCAAGCCCAAGGCGGGATTCAAACCCACGACCGTTGGGTTGCAGGCAGGCACATTACCCACCCGGCTAGACCGGTCAGCGGTTATTATGTCTTGTGGCCAAAAAACATGGAGCAACTCAGAGAAAGCCCTACTCCTCTGAATGAGACTGGTTAACTACAGTCAGTTTCAGAATAAGAAGAATAAAGAATTCTTCCAATCTCCAATAGGATATGAATACAGAACTATCCACAAGATGATGTTGCATAATTACTATACTGCCATGGAAGATAATGAATACATGTAGAACATTCTGTTTGTTGCTAATACATATGTTGCTCTCTAATGGCAAGGAAATGATACATTTTATTATGCATACCTATTTTCTGTTTTTTGGACTCACTTTTCATTTAATGTGATTATTAAAGATAATGTTGTATTACATATCAATTAACAAAATTTCATAAATGCATTTAGTGTTTATTTTAAGAATTGAGAAAACAAAATGCAGTTTACCTGATAATAGTTCCAACTTGAGGCAAAAAGATGGCAAAAAGTATGCAAACAGTTAAAATGAATATGTTCATGATGATTACATGGGCTAACCTGAAATAGATCAAATTGCAGAAACTAAATATGACTATGTACCAAAAATTAATCATATAGTATTTCTGAATTAATAAATAACAGAAACATACAATTACAATTATTAACATGTATAGATATTAATACACTGTATAATACAGGAATAATTCTACTATCCATTTTAGGTAACCTTCAATGTACTTTTTCTTTTTCTCAAGAATATTATTATAAATTAAAAAAGTTTTCCTCCTGGTGATATTTATTCAAGCCAATGGGAGAAGAGGGATGCGTGTGACATGGTATAAGTGGACAGGGCAATTATGCCACTGCAAATGCGCAGGTATATAGGTCATTTCCTGATTAGATTTCAATCAGTGCATTATAATGTTAGTATATTAGTATAATTACGAGAGGCGTGTAGAAGGTTGGACTTATTCCATCATACATCTACATTTTATGTGGGACAAAATGAGAAATAAATGGCCTCGACATAAAAATGTGTATAAAGTGGTCGTTCGGTTGAATTTGAAATTATTGTTACGTGAAGCAAAAGGTCTAAGACATTTCTAAGACATGAGAACTGTGAATGGAGTAATGAACATGACTTTTCAAGAAGCCACTCGAGCAGCAGGTCTCAGCAATTTGGTGAATTATGTGAAAGAAACTCTTTCACAAGCGGCTTTCAGTAATGATGCGAAGGAGGTTAACACATTTCTTTCTATATCTGATACTGGATGGACACTGGCGAGCGAAGCGAGCAGAACCTCCCCCCCCCCTCCAGTTAGTTATTAAACATTCTGTAGGGTATGCATGTGAAAAGGTTTGCTATATAACTTGGAATACTTTAGTCATCCAATTTGTCCCGCTCACTTCAATCTGCCTTTTTGGTGATTACTAATGCCTGATAGAAGTACGTACGTAAGCATTAGCATTAGTAGAGGTATACGATGCAAGAAAGCAAGCTTATGCAGCATCAGCCAAAAAAAAAAAAAAAAAAAAAAACACCACTGTTCCCATTACACCCTCCGTTCAATTCCAAATACCTATCCAGCCCAGCCTTAAATTTATTTAGGCTATCAACTTCGACAACAAAACATGGAAGTCTGTTCCACTGATCAACTGCCCGCTGGCTATAGGCAAACATCCGCACATCTATCCTACAACTGTCTTTCCTCGAATTGAATCTATGCCTTCTCAGGTGATTATTCTGAGCAAGAAGAAGAATCCCATCAGCATTGAGCATGCTCAAACCATTCAACACTTTATACACCTCAATCAGATCACCTCACAGGTGCCTAGTCTCCAGACTGTAATTTGCAAAACTTACGCCTTTCTCTGTAAGAGCAACCCTTCGTTCCATTCACTAATCTTGTTGCCCTTCTCTGTACTCGTTCCAACAGCTCTACATCCTTCTTAAAATGAGGTCTCCAGACCAGAATACAGTACTCAAGGTGTGGCCTGACCATTGCTTTATACAAGGGGATAATCACCTCCTTAACCCTGCTAGAAAAATTTCTGTATATCATTGACAAGATACCGTAAGCTACCACTCTACCACTGTCAGTGTAATACCACAGATTTGATATGTTACTCTGGGGTTACTGCTTCCCATATGTAGTACTTTACATTTGTCAACGTTAAACTTCATTTGCCTCCTCTCAGCCGATCTGCTCAACTTTTCTAGATCCTGTTTCACAGCATACTGTCATTAGTGTCCTTAACAACCCTGCCAACCTTAGTATCGTCTGCAAACTTGGACATTAAGCCTGATATACCATATTCAATATCATTTATAAATACAGAAAACAATGGACTGAGCCTTGAGGGACTCCACTAATAACATTAGTCCACAAAGAGCAGTGTCCACACAACCATCTCTTTATCCATAGCAGGAATTTGCCTCCAATGCCACACTGCTCCAAATTGTGCATCGGTCTTCCATGTGTAACAGTATCAAAAGCCTTTCTAAGATCTAGTTGCTATGTGACCGCATCATAGTATCCAATCAAATCGGTTAGACAAGACTTCTCCTTAACAAAACCATGCTGTGTCAGAGCTATAACTGAAGTCTTGTCTATATGATCCTGCAGTGCTTCTTTAACCAGTGCCTCCATTAATTTCCCTGGAACAGAAATTAAACTAACAGGTCTATAATTACTTGTGTCACCCTTTGTGAATTGGGATCACATTTGCACATCTCCAGTCCATGGGTACCTCCCTGAGTCTAAGGAAGCTCTAATAATTATGGCTAAGGGTTTGCTTACTTCCTTTGCTGCCTCCTTTAATATAACTGGATAGATCCATCCACCCCAGGTGCCTTTTTTTTATGTTTATCTTCAACAATTTCTCCTCCACTTCCCTCCCAGTTATTACAAAATCATCTAGCTCAGTATCACAGTTTAGTTCACCTCTAGCATTCCCCTCCCTGAATAACTCCTCATGTGTGAATGTAGATGAAAAGTACTCATTTAGTTTGTTAGCCAACTGAGCAGGATCATCCCAACTTGAACCATCAATATCCAGTGGACCAATCTGATTCATCCCTTTCCTTCTAGAGTTTACATAGGTAAAGAACTCTGCTGTTTTTTCTTCACATCCTTTGCCAAAGATATCTCATAATCTGCCTTTGCCTGCCTAATCTCCTTTGTGACTTGGTTGCAGACCAGTTATATCATAGGCTTCCTTGTCACCCATTAATTTATATGTATCCCATGCATTTTTCTTCTTTGCCACATGTCTCATTAGCTGATCTGACATCCATTTAGGCCTAAACCTTGAACAATATTTCTTAGTTGGTATGTAAAATTGGTCATCAGTTGGTCCCACTGTATAAAATTTAAATACTGTCTCAGACCACTGTAGCTGCCTTTACGAACGAAAAAACCTTTCCCTTTACCCCTGATGGTAGTTACCTCTTTGAGTAAATCCCACTTCAGCACACTGTGATCACTGCCACCTAGTGGTTCCTTTATCTGCAAATTCTTAATGCATGAAGAATCACTACTGATAATCAGATCAAGAATATTACTCCTTGTGGTTGCCTCCTGAACATGCTGCTGTAGAAAACAATCATCCAATAAATCCACAAAAGCCTTGCTAGTGTGGTAGTGACCAACCCACAAATTCCAGTCAATATCTGGGAAATTAAAATCCCACATTATAAGACACTCTGATTTACTGGCCCACTATTTCTCTGTACAGTTGTTTATTATACTCTTCAGAGTCATTAGGCCTATAAGTGTGTTATAGTGTCACACTCCTACTTTCAAAATTTGCTTCCCCACTGCTTATGTCACACCAAACTGACTCGACACTCCACTGTCCAATGATGGCAACTGGCTGCACTTCCTTCAATTTTATGTTTCTTAACTAATAGCATAACCCCCCCCCCACCTCCTCCCTTCCTATCCTGTCTATCCTTCCTGTACACATTGTACTCCACAGTTCTGCATTCCTTATATCTTTTTGACTCCATGTCTCTGATATCCCAATCATTGTCATCATCAGCCATTTTCAATCCACTGCAGGATGAAGGCCTTTCCAGCAACTTTCCAGTTCCTTCTATTTTGAGCACTGGCCACCCATTTACTACCCAAAAACTCATGAATTTCAGCTATCCATCTCCGCCTTTGTCTTCCAGGTTTTCTTCTAGCTCCTCTTGGGTACCATTCTGTTATTTTCTTAGTCCATCTGTCATCATGTCTTCGAGCTATGTGTCCTACCCAAGACCATTTTAGTTCTTTAGTTTTGATAAGAATGGCCTTTACTTCAGTTTGCTCCCTAATCCATGTGTTTCTCTTCTTATCTAACAGTCTGATTCCTAATATAATTCGTTCCATTCTTCGCTGTGTAGTTCTCAAACAAATAAAGACCGATTATGGCAGCATGCCCTAAATCATTCAACAGCAATATCATAAAGTTTATCCAACTAAACGCCCAGCGAGCCCGTGCAGTAAGTGCCCAGATTAGAATCAGGGCCGAAGAGGAAAATGCTGACATATTAATTCTACAGGAGCCATATACCCATTCAAAGCTAGTCAGGGGATACCCCCTGACTTTCAAAATCAACATACAGATGAAGACACACCCTGGGCTGCCATAGCTGTCTGTAACCCTAACATCATGGTTACAAGGATTTCCTCCCTATGCACTGCATGGGCGGCGTGTGCCCATGTAATTTGCCCGTTGGGAGCCTTCTACCTCATCTCCCTCTACTGCAGACCTGGCCAAGATATCAACAATAAATTATCTATGTACAGTCCTTGCTACACTTCCCAACAGCAAGATTATCCTTGGGGCAGATGTAAATTGTCGCTCTCCTACCGTACAGCCTGACCACTGATCGCTCTGGGTGCCACAATGGGCAGCTTCTTGAAGATTTCCTGGCCACTTCTCCCTTCCTGGTTCTGAACAAGCCCAATAACCTGCCTACCTATTCCAGCACTCTGTGGGAATCCACAATAGATATCTCCATAGCTACACGATCCATTTCCAGCAAAATTTCTGGGTGGCAGGTCAATGAGGCCTGGACCACCTCAGATCACAGAGCTATTACATTTCAACTCACAAGATCCATTGATCCAACTCCACCACCTCACTACAATATTAGTCGCTATGCCATTAACAAGGCCAATTGGGAAATCTTTTGCTCCACGCTGCAGACCATGATCCAGAACCACAACTCTTCTGATCTTCCAGCACTGGACCCCAACCAACATCAAAAGCTCACAACAGAAATCAATATCCAGGCCTGCAATCAATCAATTAGAAAGAAAAGACCAATGCCTAATGCCATCCCATGGTGGTCCCCAGAGCTGGAGTACCTTCGCCGAATTGTACACTCCAAAAGAAAAGCCTTTCAGAGAGCTTGTACCTCTTGGCCCCCAAATGAGGTCAACACCCTCCGTGAAGAATATCGAAGAGTCAGAAACGACTACACCTCCCTTATAAGGTAAAAGATCATCTTGGGAACGACTCGTCAAAACGACTGGCAATACTGAACCCTGGGGGGTGGTGTACCGCATCACCACCAACAAGCTCCCGAGGGGCGAAGTTATCCAATCAACTCTCACACCAAACGGCACTATGACTACATCGTGGGAGCAGTCTATGGCCAATATACTGGAAACACTTTTTGGTACAGATACTGATCCTCTGACAGTACAACAGCAAGAAATATGCCAGGCAAACAACATCTACTTCAACAATGCTATAGAAGACCAATTTACCACCGATGAACTGCAGCAGGCTCTTACCAAAATGAAAGAGAGGAAATGTCCCGGACCAGATCTCATTGAACCTGAAGTCCTTAAAAAGACCGCCCAAATTAACAACCAGTTTCTACTTGACCTCTTCAATAAGTGCTTGTCCCATGAATCTTTCCCAGAAGAATGGAAAAACGCCAATGTAAAACTGATCATAAACAATCCGTCTAAACCGCTCCAACGACCACAGTCATATCGACCCATTGCCCTTTTATCCATGGTCAGTAAACTGTTTGAACGACTACTCCTAGTACGGCTCCAAGACCATTACACAAAAGCTGGGCTCCAGTCCAACTTCCAGTTTGGATTTCGATCGGGGCGTTGCACAGAAGACGCACTGCAAAAGGATCATCTCTGCAGTCTCAACTTCTACCTCCACATACTACCTACTAATAGCAATAGATTTCGCAGGAGCATTTGACAGGCTCTGGTGGGCAAGTATCCTTCGCAGACTTAGGCAAGCAAATATACCATTAAATTTATACAAATGCATCGAAAACTACTTATCAAATAGGAAAATTACAATCTCCTGAATATACCGAAGAATTACCAGGTCAATCTACAAAGGTTGCCCCCAGGGTTCAGTCCTTGGTCCTTTTTTGTGTAACATTGTCCTGGATGAGCTCCTTGGACTGGACCTAGGTCCTGTAGCTATACAAGCCTTTGCTGATGATGTGACCATCTCGATTGAGGATGACAGCAGAGCTTCTCTGGAAGCCAGAGGAAACCAGGCACTTCAAATCCTTCAGAACTGGGCAGCCCTACACAAACTAAGACTCTCACCCCAAAAGACACAATCCATTCTCCTGAAGGGATCACTGCAGCCTACTAGAAACCCCACTATCAAACTTCAAGGCCAAACCGTCAAGCTAGTTTCTACGTTAAAACTACTGGGAATAGTACTTGACCCTAAGCTCACTTTCTCTCCGCATCTTGCACACCTCCACGCGAAAGTGAGAAACTACACTGCTCTCATCGCACGGGTGAGTTGTCGCGATTGGGGATTGAACCGACGCACCCTTAAGATTCTGTACAAATCAATCTTCCTTCCCTTCATAACATATGGATCAGGGGTCTGGTTTCGCAGGGCAACTCTTTACAACAACAAACGTAAACTGGGAACCATCCAGCGCACCATCCTTCTTACTATTACAAGGGCATGCTGCACAGTTAGCAACCCAGCCCTTCTGGTTCTTGCGGGCGTCCTTCCACTTGATCTGGAGGTTATTCGAAGGGGCCGCCACTACTGTCTATCCAGGGGATTACCAGCAACTATCCTTGGACACTCCATCAATAACCTGAATGAAATCAGGCAGGAAAAGAAAAAAATTGCCATCCTACTACTTCAAACCTGGCAGGACAGATGGACTGCTACCAACAAGGGCCCAATCACCAAGAAATTCAAGGCCAAACCGTCAAGCTAATTTCTACGTTAAAACTACTGGGAATAGTACTTGACCCTAGCAAAGTTTGATGACGTTGTAGAGCGAATATCATCTTTTAAGGGCACAAAAGGTGATATAGTTGTACACGTTGGCACTAATAATATTAAGAGTAGGAGACCGGCAGAATTACTTAACAAGTACAGGTCACTGTTGAACAAAAGCCGAGAATTACGGTTGAATTTGAAAGTGTCTGCAATTCTGCCCAGACACAATAGGAGGGAGTATATGATGAGAGCCTTGTCGATCAATTCGGCCCTGGAAAGATTATGCAAGGCTCAAGGGGTAGAATTTTTTTCAGCCTGGACTGTACTTGTTAACAGGAGAGATTGCTTCTACAGGGATGGGATACACTTAAATAGAAAGGGGTGCAAGAATATTTGCTGATGCTATCGAGGCAGTGTTAGGTGGGTCGGAAAACTGCTAGCTTGGGGGGAGACAAAGACCAATAGATTGACAGTAGCCACTGGCAGAGGTGAAAGAGATTCTTGCACTGCTTCTATTAGAATGAGCAGAAGCCTGAAAAACAAGATGCATGGTATTTCAGAGACTGCTGGGAGCCATTGCGGTACAAGTAAACACATGGGTTGTGTTAGGGTAGCTAAGAATAGAAACAGGTGGAGGTATACTTGCGTGTACACCAATGCTAGGAGTTTAGTAAATAAATTTGATGAATTTGAGGTATTGCTCAAAACATCGAAGGCAGATATTGTTGGGATATCAGAGACGTGGTGTCACACAGATATAAGGGATGCAGAACTGCAATTTGGGGAGTACAACGTCTACAGAAAGGATAGACAGGATAGGAAGGGGGGAGGGGTTATGCTATTAGTTAAGAAACACATAAAAACCAAGGAAGTGAAGCCAGTCGACATTGCTGGACAGTGCAGTGTGGAGTCAGTTTGGTGTGACATAAACATTGGGAGATCAAAATTGAGAGTAGGAGTGTGCTGTAGGCCTAATGACTCTGATGAGTATAATAAGGAACTGTACAGGGAAATAGAGTGGGCCAGTAAATCAGAGTGTCTTATAATGGGAGATTTTAATTTCCCAGATATTGACTGGAATTTGGGGGCTGGTTACTCACACACTAGCAGGGCTTTTGTGGATTTATTGGATGATTGGTTTCTACATCAGCATGTTCGGGAGGCAACTAGAGGGAGTAATATTCTTGATTTGATTATCAGCAGTGATTCTTCATGCATTAAGAATCTGCAGATAAATGAACCACTAGGTGGCAGTGATCACAGTGTGCTGAAGTGGGATTTACTCAAAGAGGTAACTACCATTAGGGGTAAAGGGAAGGGTTATTGCTTCCGTAAAGGCGACTACGATGGACTGAGACAGTATTTAAATTCTATACAGTGGGAACAACTGATGATGTTACCAACAGCAAATTCAAAATGGGAAGCATTCAAAGAACTTATCTTGGAAGCTACTAGGCTTTACATACCAACTAAGAAATATTGTTCAAGGTTTAGGCCAAAATGGATGTCAGATGAACTAATGAGGCATATGGCAGAGAAGAAAAATGCATGGGATACATACAAATTAACACATGACACAGAAGCCTATGATAGATACAAGTTGATATGCAACCAAGTTACAAAGGAGGTTAGGCAGGCGAAGGCAGATTACGAGAAATCCTTGGCAAGGGATGCAAAGAAAAACAGCAAAGAGTTCTTTACTTATGTAAACTCTAGAAGGAAGGGGATGAATCAGATTGGTCCATTTGATATTGATGGGTCAAGTGTTGATGATCCTGCTCAGGTAGCTAACAAACTAAATGAATATTTTGCATCGACATTCACACATGAGGAGTTATTCAACTCTGGCAGTAAGCTAGAGAATCTTGTAATAACTGAAAGTAAAGTGGAGGAGAAATTGTTGAAGATAAACACAAGAAAGGCACCTGGGGTGGATGGGATCTATCCAGTTATATTAAAGGAGGCAGCAAAGGAAGTAAGCAAACCCTTAGCATAATTATGAGAGCTTCCTTGGACTCAGGGGAGGTACCCATGGACTGGAGATGTGCAAACGTGACCCCAATTCACTAAGGAGGATCAAAGGCTGACAAGTAATTATAGATCTGTGAGTTTAACTTCTGTTCTCGGAAAATTAATGGAGGCACTGGTTAAAGAAGCACTGCAGGATCATCTAGACAAGCCTTCAGTTACAGCTCGGACACAGCATGGTTTTGTTAAGGGAAAGTCTTGCCTGACCAATTTTATTGTATACTATGATGCAGTCACAAAAGAACTGGATGCAGGGAATAACTTTGATATTATATACTTGGATCTTAGAAAGGCTTTTGATACTGTTGCACATGGAAGACTGCTGCACAAATTGGAGCAGTGTGGCATTGGAGGCAAATTGCTGCTATGGATAAAGGGGTGGTTGAGGGGGAGAAGACAGAGAGTGGTAATCAACGGACACTGCTTATCGTGGACTAATGTTATTAGTGGAGTCCCTCAGGGTTCAGTATTGGGTCGTTTATTGTTTTCTGTATTTATAAATGATATTGATGATGGTATATCAAGCTTAATGTCCAAGTTTGCAGACGACACGAAGGTTGGCAGGGTTGTCAAGGACACTACTGACACTATGCTGCTGCAACTGGATCTGGAAAGGTTGAGCAGATAGGCTGAGAGGTGGCAAATGAAGTTTAACATTGACAAATGTAAAGTACTACATATGGGAAACACCAACCCCAGAGCAACTTATCAAATCAGTGGTACTACACTGACAGTGGTAGAGAATGAAAGGGACCTGGGAGTGGTTGTGCAGGCAGATATGAAGTTCTCTCAGCAGTGCAGACGGGCTGCAAGAGTAGTTCATGGTGTATTGTCAATGATATATAGGAATTTTTCTAGCAGGGATAAGGAGGTGATTATTCCCTTGTATAAGGCAATGAAAAAATTTAACACAAGAAAAGTAGAACAAGCATTAAGGGAAAACAAAGGATTTAAATCAGCAGCCATGAACAGTAATACAGAAAGACAAATGATACTGAAACTGAAGAATAGCAATGGTGTACTTATAAACAGCAGAGAAAGCTAATTCAAATAGCAGAAGACTACTATAGAGAATTATACAAGGAGCGAGGGAATGATACCAGCAGTGGGGAAGATGGATTGCAAAGTAGCAACACATACGACATACCCGATATTCTTCCTGATGAGATAGAACATGCATTGAAGAAAATGAAGAATCGGAAAGCCCCGGGGGAAGATGAAGTTACTGTAGAGTTGTTAAAATTGGAAGGAAGAGACATAACACAAAAACTGGCAAGGTTATTCACAAAGTGCATTAAAAAAGGTGTGACGCCTAAGCAGTGGAATAATGCAATCATAGTTTTGCTGCATAAGAAAGGAGATAAATCAGAAATTGGAAATTATCGACCAATTAGCTTGTTATCCCACATCTACAAGTTGTTCACAAGGGTCATTACTAACAGATTAGAAAGAATACTTGATGAGAATCAACCGAAGGAGCAAGCTGGCTTTAGGACAGGATTCTCAACTATGGATCACCTTCACGTAATATGACAGCTAATGGAGAAAGCAAATAAATATAAAACACCACTATGCCTGGCATTTGTGGAGTATGAAAAGGCATTTGACTCCATACGCATAAGGCAATGTTTCGGGCACTGGAAAGACAAGGTATTGATACCCCATATATTAGGATTTGGAAGAAAATATATGAGAGTGCTACCTCCTTTATTAGACTAGACAAAGACAGTAGCAAATTTAAAATCGAGAAAGGAGTTCGACAAGGAGACACAATATCTCCGAAGCTGTTTACTGCTGCCCTTGAGGAAGCTTTCAGAAGATTAGACTCGTCGCAGAAAGGAGTCAATGTGAACGGAGAGTACCTAAACCATTTACGATTTGCAGATGACATTGTGGTCATAAGCCACGATCCCAAAGAATTAGAGGAAAATCTTAAATAGTTATGCACAGTTAGTAAGGATATTGGATGAATATGGCTAAAACTAAAGATGAATATGGCTAAAACAAAAGTAATGATGAACAAGTATGCCACGGAAGGGGAAATAATGATTGAAGGAGCAGTAATTGAAAAGGTGGAGTCATATACTTATCTGGGAGAAGTTATTAGCTGTAATAATGATAAATGGCTGGAAGTCAAGAGTAGAATAAATTTTGGATGGATAGCATTCAGGAAATATAGTCACATACTGAAGAGCAATATCCCAGTTTGTCTGAAACATAAAATAATGAACCAATGTATACTCCCCACCATGACTTACGGAAGTGAAACTTGGGCACTCACCAAAAGAATGGAAGAGAAGCTGAGAACTACACAGCGAAGAATGGAACGAATTATATTGGGAATCACACAGTTAGATAAGAAGAGAAACACATGGATTCGGCAGCAAACTCAAGTAAAGGACATTATTATCAAAACTAAAGAACTAAAATGGTCTTTGGCAGGACACATAGTTCGAAGGCATGATGACAGATGGACTAAGAAAATAACAGAATGGTACCCAAGAGGAGCTAGAAGAAAACCTGGAAGACAAAGGCAGAGATGGATAGATGAAATTCATGAGTTTTTGGGTAGTAAATGGATGGCCAGTGCTCAAAACAGAAGGAACTGGAAAATTGCTGGAGAGGCCTTCATCCTGCAGTGGATTGAAAATGGCTGATGATGATGATGATGATGATAAGGCAATGGTCAGGCCACACTTAAGGTTGCTGTTTCCCACTACACATGGGAAACAGCAACCGCAGAGCAACGTATCAACTCTGTGGTACTACACTGACGGTGGTAGAAAATGAAAGGGACCTCGGGGTGGTTGTGCAGGCAAATATGAAGTTCTCTGAGCAGTGCAGATGGGCTGCAAGAGTAGCTCATGATGTATTGTCAGTGATATATAGGAATTTTTCTAGCAGGGTTAAGGAGGTGATTATTCCCTTGTATAAGGCAATGGTCAGGCCAAACCTAGAGTACTGTATACAGGTCTGGAGGAGTCATTTCAAGAAGGATGTAGAGCTGCTGGAACGAGTACAGAGAAGGGCAACAAAATTAGTGAATGGAACAAAGGGGTGCTCTTATGAAGAAAGGCTTAAGTTTTGCAAATTACAGTGTCTGGAGAATAGGCACCAGCGAGGTGATCTGATAGAGGTGTATAAAGCCTTGAATGGTTTGAGCATGCTCAATGCTGATGGGATTCTTCCTTTTGCTCAGAATAATCACCTGACAGGGCATAAATTCAAATTGAGAAAAGACAGATGTAGGATAGACGTGCGGAAATTTGCCTTTAGCCAGCGGGTAGTTTGTTGATGGAACAGACTTCCATCCCTTGTCGTGGAAGTTGACAGCCTAAATAAATTTAAGGCTCAGCTGGACAGGTATTTCGAAGTGTTTTTTTTTTTCTTTTTGGCTGTTGCTACATAAGCTTGCTTTCTTGCATCATATGCCTCTACTAATGCTAATGATTTTGTAATAACTGAGAGTAAAGTGGAGGAGAAATTGAAGTTAAACATAAGAAAAGCACCTGGGGTGGATGATATGTATCCAGTTATATTAAAGGAGGCAGCAAAACAACTAAGCAAACCCTTAGCCATAATTATGAGAGCATCCTTGGACTCAGGGGAGGTCCCCACGGACTGGAGATGTACAAATGTATCCCTAATTCACAAATGGGGATCGAAGGGTGACACGAGTAATTACAGACTAGTTAGTTTAACTTCTGTTCCGAGTAAAATAATGGAATCACTGGTTAAAGATGAATTGCAGGATCATCTACACAAAACTGCAGCAATAATTCAGACACAGCATCGGTTTGTTAAGGGAAAGTCTTGTCTGAAAAATTTGATAGGATATTATGATGTGGTTACAAAGGAACTGGATGCAAAAAATAATTTTGATATCATATACTTGGATTTCAGGAAAGCTTTTTACACTGATGCGCACGGATGACTATTGTACAAATTGGAGCAGAATGGTATTAAGGGTAAGTTACTACAATGGATAAAAGGATGGTTGAGTGGGAGAAGACAGAGGATGTTAATCAATGGGTGCTGCTCTTCGTGGACTAATGTTATTAGGGGAGTTCCACAGGGTTCGGTGTTGGGTCCACTGTTTTGTATATTTATCAATGATATTGATGAAGGTATATCAGGCTTAGTGTCAAAGTTTGCAGATGATACAAAGGTCGGCAAGGTTGTTAATGACAGTATTGATAACCCAGGGTTCGAGCCCGTCACCACCAAATACGGAGGATGCGGAAAGGTCAGGGAATGACCACCAAATACGGAGGATGCGGAAAAGTCAGGGAATGACCACCACATATCTCGGAGCAATATGGCCTTAGTTGCTAAATTGCTCCTAATAAACCAAATAACAAACAAACAAACAAACAATGACAGTAATGGCAGTGTGCTACTGTAACAGGATCTAGAAAATTTGGGCAGATGGGCTGAGAAGTGGCATTGGAAGTTTAACCTTGACAAATGCAAAGTACTGCATATGGGTAGAAGTAACCCCAGAGAAATGTACCAACTGTGTGGTACTACACTTAAGGTGGTAGAAAATGAAAAAGACCTGGAATTAATTGTGCGGTCAGATATGAAGTTTTCTGAGCAATGCAGACAGGCTGCCAAAGTCATTGGGTTTTGTCAATGATATATATATAGGAATTTTGCTAGCAGGGAAAAGGAAGTGATTGTCCCTCTGTATAAGGGAATGGTCAGGCCACGCCTTGAGTACTGCATACAGGTCTGGAGACCTCATTTTGAAAAGGATGTAGATTTGCTTGAGCAAATACAGAGAAGAGCAACAAGATTGGTAAGGGGAATGAAGGGATCCTCTTACCAAGAGAGGCTTAAGTTCTGCAAATTGTAATGGCTGGAGACTAGGCACCTGTGCGGTGATCTGATTGAGGTGTGTAAGGCCTTGAATGGACTGAGCACCCTGAATTCTGAAGGGATTCTTCCAGTTGTTCAGATTACTAACCTAAGGGGCATAAATTAAGGAAAGACAGATGTAGAATAGATGTGCTGAAATTTGCCTTTAGCCAGCGGGTGGTTAATTGCTGGAACAAACTTCCATCTGTCACTGTGGAAGTTGATAGTTTAAATAAATTTAAGGAGGAACTAGATAAACGTTTAGAGGGATTTCAGGAAAGCAATGGTTGTGTGAAATTTTGTTTTTTTTTTTTTCCTTTTAGCTGGTGCTGCATAAGCTCATACACTTGCTTTCTTGCATCACATGCCACTACTACTACTACCACCCTGACTTGTAATCTGTCTCGGCACAAGCACATTACAAATATTGCTTCCTCTGCATCTAAAAAACTTGGTTTTCTCTTTTGCTCTTAGCGTTACTTTTCTTCAAAACAGCTGTTCACTCTGTACAAATCACAAATTTGCCCTACCATAGAATATTGTTCCCACATCTGGGGCGGTGGCCCCCAAAACCTCTCTCAGGCTTCTAGATTTCATTCAGAAGAGGGCAGTTAGGTTAATTAATGACTCCTCTCTAACAGAGTCTCTCCACTCACTGTCTCATAGACGCTGCATGCCTCTTCTACAGATACTTCCATGGGAACTGTTCTTCTCACTTGTGCTTCTATAATTACTGCTCTCTTTCAAAACAGTCCGAACACGAGCAGCCACCAGCCAACATTCATTTATTGTCCAACTTCAAACTCACAGAACCAACTTTTCATCTTCCTCGTTTATTCACTCAACTGCCGTTTTCTGGAACAATCTTCCTTCAAAGGTATTTCCTGAAAATTAGTCTACAGAAGTTCAAGTCTAATGTCAACAAATATCTTCTTTCATCTTCTCAAACTCCAATCCAAACATGGTATTAAGTACTATAGGTTCTAATACCTCTCGTGTTTGGGGTTACATAAAAAAAAAAACATGTTAATAATAATCATAGTTATGGTAGCTAAGGAGGAATAAAATTACCAATTACTTTGCACTTAATAATTATATACATAGTACTTCCTTATGAATTGAAATTCTGTTATAATGCTTTTAAAGGTGGTTTAACACATTATCTTTTCTGTCTTTGTTATTCTTACCCTGGATAAATGGTGCCAAATGCAAAATGCATGAACTGGATCCTCACTATATAGGTAACAAGTGGAAAGAGAGTAAGTACTTGAAACAGGAGAAAGACTCTGGTTATTACAGCAAATAAATCTGAACTGTAGAAGTTATTCAGCAAATTCTGGCAAAAAAAAAATAATAATAATAATTAAATTTCAAAAAAAAAAAAAAAAAAAAATTTACATTTTACACAAAACAATTATTCAGTTTGGTATACAGCCATATTTGGTATATGCATGTTCTACAGAAGTTCAAGTCTAATGTCAACAATATCTCTTTCATCTTCTCAACCTCCAACCCAAGCATGGTACTAAGTACTATAGAGGTTCTAATACCTCTCGTGTTTGGGGTTTTCATAAAAAAAAAAAAAAAAAACATGTTATAATAATCACAGTTATGCAGCTAAGGAGGAATAAAATTACAAATTACTTTGCACTTAATAATTATATACATAGTACTTCCTTATGGATATATTCATGAATCCTGCTGCATTCATGATTTTGCCTATTTGTGATACAGTGGTGCTCAAAAAATTGCATCACCTCATTCCTTAGGTTGCTTATCCTTATAGTGGCAACTAATCTTTTAGGAAAAAAAGCTGAAAGAACATAAATAAATAATAACAATATACTTATGAAACTATTAATTGCAGAAAATATTTATTTTTATGCCTTATGGGTAAATATAGAATGAAATAAGTACTTTTCTCTAAAATAACTGTATGTTACTTATGGTTCATATAATAACAAAATTTCTATTAAAGCAGTCATTTTTTTTCATTACTTTATTCATAGTAGGATGACAGGCAGATATATAACCAAAAAACACAACAAAATTCATACTGATATTTTGTTGGACCGCCCTTTACTTTTGATGACTGCTATACTGGATAAGGTTCTGAATGTATTCCTGGGAAATCTCATGGTATGGTAAACAAACATTAATTAATATCTCCTGCACTCTCTAAGTGTTTTTGGTCTTCTGCATTACTGAAATATGCATTTTGTTCCAAACAATTTTCAACTGTATTGAAGTCTGAACTGTTCCCAGGCTAATGTGTGAATTGAGTTATCCTTCAACCATTTTTGTACCTGTGGACAGTAAAGACAGTGAAATAAATGATTTATTTAAGCAAAAGTGCAATGTTACGTAAATAAAAAACTTTTGCTAATTTTATGAATTAATACTTATTGTTTTGGCTCTATGACATGGAGCAGAGTCGTCTTGAAAAATGCAATTGGCAACATCCCCATAATGATCTCCAATTGTGGGAAGTAATTTTGTTCAAGAGTGTCCTTGTACGCTTCAGCATTCACTGTTTCACAAATTCAAGACAACCAACTCCTCTATGTGAAATTTGATTTTTTTTTTTTTTTTTTTTTTTAGGAGCATTAGCAACTAAGGCCATATTGCTCCGGGGATATGCAGTGGTCATTCCCTGATCTTTCTGCATCCTCCGTATTTGGTGGTCACGGGTTCGAATCCCGGTCTAATCAAGAAGCATGTACTACGCACTGCTGCTCCTGCCCACCTGGCTACGGAGGCACCTCTATGTGAAATATAGCCCCATATCATTTGAGATGCAGAATGCTTCACTGTGGAGACAATACAGTCAGGATGAAATTTTTCTCCTCTTCTTTGTCTAAGAGAGTCTGCTGGCCATCAAAATCATGCAAGTTGGGTGCCTCCTTAGCCAGGTGGGCAAGAGCAGCAGTGTGTAGCACATGCTTCTTGATTAGACCAGGGTTCGAGCCCATGACCACCAAATAGGAGGATGTGGAAAGGTCAGGGAATGACCATCGCATATCCCCGGAGCAATATGGCCTTAGTTGCTAACGCTCCTAAAAACCAAATAACAAACAACAACAACATGCAAGTTGAATTTTGATTAATCAGAAAAAATAACATGTTTCCACTGATCCTCACACCAACTAGCATGCTCTTTTGCCCACTTTTTTTTTTTCCTTGGGCAATGGACTACTAATCCCAATGAGAAAAGGCATCTACATACTGTAGCAGTACTTGCCTTTACTTCTATATCCTCCTCCCATGCTGTCTTGAAATCTGTTGACGAATCTTGTTTCAGACACAGATGGATCAGAAATGCAGAAGGTATTTGTGGATTGTCCACTTCCTTTCTTTCTGTTTAGACAGCCAGTTTCTGATCATTTCTGTAAGAAATGTGCCACTATTGACTGATTACAGTGAATCCTTTTAGCTATTTCATGCATAGAACATCCTTTTGCATTCAGTGCAGCAGAAGCAGCAACACTTTTCCTATGTGGATTAATTGTGAAAACTTAGCCATTGCAATAGCAAAGAATACTGAGCTCATGGCATATGCACTGTATTTATACTGCTACTTGAGTGATGCAAACATTTATGACATCATCTAAAAGAGCTAGGTAGAGATGGATGAAGTAACAGAGTAACGTCATTACAAAAAATATATAATATATTGTCAAGTTTCACAGAAATTTGGTGAATTTTCTAAGCAATGCAATTTTTTGAACACCACTATATATTTATTGGTGATATATATACTTATATAACCAATAAAGTATTCAAGACACCAATTTTTTTAAAGTTGCTTGAAGCTAAAGAAAAAGGATTGGGAAGGAATCTCTGTATAATGAATATACAAATGATTACAATGGATCGAGGTATCTCTTAGGTGCTCTTAACTGGAGAGACAACTATAAGCTTTTGAATATGAGTTTATTATAGGAATTTTAAAGGGATTTATTTGTTTCAGTGCATTTGTTGCAGTGGAGAAATTTCACACAAGAAAGATTCCAAATGGATTACCACAGAGGTTACAGGGGTTTAATTGAGCTTAATCCCCCCCCCTCAAAAAAAACTGCATGGGATAGATTAGCATTAACAGAGGCATATGCAAGAAAGCAAGCTTATACAGCATTACCCCAAAAAAAAAAAAAAAAAAAACCCCTTCCATTTCACCCATCCATTTGCTCCAAATGGATGTCTGGTTCTGCCTTCAATTCTGTTCTAGTTAAGATTGTCACAACATACTGAATTATATGAGTATTATATTTAAAGACTAAATGCACAAGGCATAATTCCATATGGGCTTAAATTAACTGTATCATATTGGTGTAGATACACCATAGTCAACCCATAAAATTAAACTATGTATGTAGTGTAAATGCATCATTTTAATTATATCTCATATTGTGGCTACCTTCACAACAAGATACCAGGTACTGCACTTGTTTGAATAAGTAACAGTAATGCTTCACTGGTAGAGAAGACTATTGTTACTTATTCTCAGTGGGCTCCAACCACCCAGACAGCACCATTTCAAGGCTTGTTGGCCTATCATCGGTGGGTGGGCAGGTACTCTGGTAATGCAAACATGCCATCACAGTTGCGAAGTTAATTCCACTATATGAGAGATGCGAAACGATGAACAGAATGATACTGTATTTAGTTTTTAATGTGCATTTAGTCTTTAAATACAGTATCATTCTGTTCATCATTTGGCATCTCTCATATTGTGGAATTAACTTTGCAACTGTGATGGCATATTTGCATTACCAGGGTACCTGTCCACCTACCGATGATAGACCAACAAGCCTTGAAACCACGGGTGTCGGCAGAATGGTGCAAGTGCACCACATTTGGATTTTGAAGTAATACACAATTAATATTTTCATTAATTTATTTTGGTGAACAAAAAATTTATTCCCACATGCACCACCACCTTGCAAAATATCCTGCTGTGTTTGAAACCATGCTGTCTGGGTGGTGCCCACTGAGAATAAGTAACAGGAGTCTTTTCTACTAGAAAAGTAGTGTTACTTATTTGAAGAAGTGCAATACCTGGTATCTCGTTGTGGTAGCCACAATATGAGATATAATTAAAAAGATACCTTTACACTATGTATATAGTTTAATTTTATGGGTTAACTATGGTGTATCTACACCGATATTATATGAGTATTATAAAACATATATGTAACTAAACTATTGACAGGGTAAGACAGGTAAATACAAGAAATCATTAGTAAAGAGAATTAAAACTGGAAACAGAGTTCTTTTTATACAAAAATAGAAGAGAGTGAATCAGACAGGTCTCTTACTTGATTGAACTAGAAAAATCATAGAAAGCCCAACAGAAGTGGCAGGCGAGTTAAATAGTTACTTTGCAATGATCTTTACAGTTAAAGACTATCTGAATCACGAGTGATGTGTGACAAGGAGTTAGACTGCCACCATAAATAAAGTGACATATCTCAGATAAGAATATATGAGGAAAACTACTGAAGATGAGTGAAAGCTACAGAAGTGGACAGTATACATCTTGTTGTACTAAAAAGGGCTGAATGTGGGTACGTCAACCTGTTGAGGATGTTAATGAAATCACTGGACTCTGAGGAGAGGATCCTGGAGTGGAGAAGCACTGATATCTCCCCAATTCATTAAAGGAGATGCAAAAAATGTGATGGGCAACTATATACCAATGAGTTTGACTACAGTAACGGAGTCTCTAATTAAGGTTAGAATACAGGATCATCTTGATAGAAACAGAATCCTTAATGAATCACAGTGTGGGTTCAAGAAGAGTAAATCTTGCTTAATAAATCTAGTTAATTATTTTTATGAAGTCATAAAACAGATGGATGCAAGAAATAGTTTTGACATTATTTATCTTGACTTTGGTCAAGCTTCTGATATGGTTCCCCATGAAATGCTATTCATGGGGAACCATATCAGATACATCAAATACACTTAAATAGAAAGGGTTGCACCCTTTCTATTTAAGTGTATTTGATGATGCTATCAAGGAAGTGTTAGGTGGGTTGGAAAACTGCTAGCTTGGGGGGATACAAGGACTAATAGATTAACAGTAGCCACTGGCAGAAGTGAAAGTGATTCTTACTATTTCTATTGGAATGAGCAGCAGCCTGGAAAACAAGATGCAGGGTATTTCAGAGACTGCCGGGAGTCACTGCGATACAAGTAAACACATGGGTTGTGTTAGAGTAGCTAAGAACAGGAACAAGTGCATATATACTTGCGGGTACACCAATGCTAGGAGTTTGGTAAATAAATTTGATGAATTTGAGATATTGTTCACAGTGTATTCACAACAGTGAATACACTGCGTACAGAAAGGATAGACAAGATACGAAGGGAGGAGGGGTTATGCTATTAGTTAAGAAACACATAAAATCCAAGGAAGTGAAGTTGACATCGCTGGAAAGTGCTGTGTCGAGTCAGTTTGGTGTGATATAAGCATTGGGAGATCAAAATTGAGAGTAGGAGTGTGCTATAGGCCTAATGACTCTGATGAGTATAATAAGAAACTGTACAGGAAAATAGAGTGGGCCAGTAAATCGGAGTGTCTTATAATGGGGGATTTTAATTTCCCAGATATTGACTGGAATTTTTGGGTTGGTCACTCACACACTAGCAAGGCTTTTGTGGATTTACTGGATGATTGATTTCTACATCAGCATGTTCAGGAGACAACTAGAGGGAGTAATAATCTTGATCTGATTATCAGTAGTGATTCTTCATGCATTAAGAATCTGCAGATAAAGGAACCATTAGGTGGAAGTGATCACAGTGTACTGAAGTGGGATTTACTCAAAGAGGTAACTACCATCAGTGGTAAAGGGAAGAGTTTTTGCTTTCGTAAAGGCAACTACGATGGCCTGAGACAGTATTTAAATTCTATAAAGTGGGACCAAATGATGATGTTACGAAAAGCAAATCAAAATGGGAAGCATTCAAAGAGCTTATCTTGGAAGCTACTAGGCTTTACATACCAACTAAGAAATACTGTTCAAGGTGTAGCCCTAAATGGATGTCAGATGAACTAATGAGACATATGGCAGAGAAGAAAAACCGCACGGGATACATATAAATTAATGGGTGACATGGAAGCCTATGATAGATATAAGCTGTTCTGTAACCAAGTCACAAAGGACATTAGGCAGGCAAAGGCAGATTATGAGAAATCCTTGGAAAAAGGATGCAAAGAAAAACAGAAAAAAGTTCTTTACCTATGTAAATTCTAGAAGGAAAGGGATGAATCAGATTGGTCCACAGGATATTGATGGTTCAACTGTTGATGATCCTGCTCAGGTGGCTAACAAACTAAACGAGTATATTTTCAATCTACATTTACACATGAGGAGTTATTCAGGAAAGAGAATGCCAGAGGTTAAGTAAGCAGTGAGCGTATATGATTTTGTAATAACTGAGAGGTTTTGTTGTTTGGGAGCATTAGCAACTAAGGCCATATTACTCCGGGATATGCTGTGGCCATTCCCTGACCTTTCCGCATCCTCCGTATTTGGTGGTGACGGCTCGTACCGCGGTCTAATCAAGAAGCGTGTGCTACGCACCACGGCTTCTTCCCACCTGACTATGGAGGCGCCAAACTGAGAGGAAAGTGGAGGAGAAATTTTGAGGATAAACATAAAAAAGGCACCCAGGGTGGATGGGATCTATCCAGTTATAGTGAAGGAGGCAGCAAAGGAAGTAAGCAAACCCATACCCATAATTATGAGAGCTTCTTTGGACCTCTTCGGGAGGTACCCATAGACTGGAGATGTGCAGATGTGACCCCAATTCACAAAGGAGGATCAAAGGCTGACACAAGTAATTATAGACCTGTGAGTTTAACTTCTGTTCCAGGAAAATTAATGAAGGCAATGGTTAAAGAAGCACTGCAGGATCATCTAGACAAGACTTCATTTATAGCTCGGACACAGCATGGTTTTGTTAAGGAAAGTCTTGCCTGACCAACTTGATTGGATACTATAATGCAGTCACAAAAGAACTGTATGCAGGGAATAACTTTGGTATTATATATTTCGATCTTAGAAAGGCTTTTGATACTGTTGCACATGGAAGACTGCTGCACAAATTGGAGCAGTGTGGCATTGGAGGCGAATTGCTGCTATGGATAAAGGGATGGTTGGGGGGGGAGAAGACAGAGTGGTAATCAATGGACACACTGCTCATCGTGGACTAATGTTATTAGTGGAGTTCGGCAGGGTTCAGTGTTGGGTCCACTGTTGTTTTTTGTATTTATAAATGATATCGATGATGGTATATCAAGCTTAATGTCCAAGTTTGCAGATGATAGAAAGGTTGGGCAGGGTTGCTAAGGACACTACTGACACTATGCTGCTGGATAGGATCTGGAAAGGTTGAGCAAATGAAGTTTAACATTCACAAATGTAAATTACTACATATGGGAAACAGTAACCCCAGAGCAACATATAAACTCTGTGGTACTACAGTGACAGTGGTAGAGAATGAAAAGGACCTGGGAGTAATTGTGCAGGCAGATTGAAGTTTTCTGAGCACTGCAGATGGGCTGCAAGAGTAGCTCATGGTGTCTTGTCAATGATAAACAGGAATTTTTTCTAGCAGGGATAGGTTATCCTGTGTTATCCCCCTTGTATACGGCAATGGTCAGGCCAATCTTGAGTACTGTATACAGGTGTGGAGGCCTGATTTCAATTAGGATGTAGAGCTACTAGAACGAGTACAGAGAAGGGCAACAAGATTAGTGATTGGAACAAATGGTTGCTCTTACGAAGAACGGCTTAAGTTTTGCAAATTACAGTGTCTGGAGACTAGGCACCGGCGAGGTGATCTGATAGAGGTGTATAAAGACTTGAATGGTTTGAGCATGCTGAATGCTGATGGATTCTTCCTCTTGCTCAGAATAATCACCTGAGAGGGCATAAATTTAAATTGAGGAAAGACAGATGTAGGATAGATGTGGAAAATTTGCCTTTAGCCAGCGGGTAGTTTGTTGATGGAACAGACTTCCATCCCTTGTTGTGGAAGTTGATAGCCTAAATAAATTTAAGGCTCAGCTGGACAGGGTGAAATGGGAGTGGGTTTTTTTTTTTTTTTTTTTTTGGCTGATGCTGCATAAGCTTGCTTTCTTGCATCATCTACTAATGCTAATATACTGGAGTAAATCGAGGTTAATGGTAAGATCCTTCACTGGATCAATGGCTGGCTAATGATAAGAGACAGAGCAATCAAATAGAAATAATTCAGGGTAGACCAGTGTAGTATATCGGGATTGATATTGGGGGCCACTTCTATTTTTTACATTACTTATTGACTTTAGCATTAGTAGAGGAATATGATGCAAGAAAGCAAGCTTATACAACATCGCCCAAAAAAAAAAAAAAAAAAACCCTCTTCCCATTTCACCCATCCATTTGTTCCAAATGTTTGTCTAGTTCTGGCTTGAATTGATTTAAATTGTCAATTTCCACAACGCCAGATGGAAGTTTGTTGTTCCAACAATCAACCACCCTCTGCATAAAGGCAAACTTCCGCACATCTATCCTACAACTATCTTTCCTCGATTTGAATTTATTCCCTCTCAGGCGATTATTCTGAACAAGAGGAAGAATCCTATCAACACTGAGCATGCTCAAACCATTCAAGGCTTCATACACCTCAATCAGATCACCTCACAGGTGCCTAGTCTCCAGACACTAATTTGCAAAACTTAATCCTTTATTTGTAAGAGCAACCAACCCTTTCTTCTATTCACTAATTTTGTCCTTTTCTGTACTTGTTCCAGCAGCTCTACATCCTTGTTAAAATGAGGCCTCCAGACCTGTATACAGTACTCAAGGTGTGGCCTGACCATTGCCTTATACAATGGGATAATCACCTCCTTATCCCTGCTAGAAAAATTCCTGTATATCATTGACCTGCTGTGGCAGCCTGTCTGCACTGCTCAGAAAACTTCATATCTGACTGCACAATTACCCCCAAGTCTTTTTCATTCTCCACTACCCTGAGTGTAACACCACATAGTTGGTACATTTCTCCGGGGTTACTGCTACCGATATATGCAGTACTTTGCATTTGTCAATGTGAAACTTCAGTTGCCACTTCTCAGCCCATCTTGCCCAACTTTTCTAGATCCTGTTGCAGTAGCATACTGTTATTACTGTTATTAACGATACTCCCAACCTTTGCATCATCTGCAAACTTTGACTTTAAGCTTTATATACCTTCATCAATATCACTGATAAATACACAAAACAACAATGGACCCTGAGGGACACCACTAATAACATTAGTCCACAAAGAGCAGTGTCCACTGATAACCACTCTGTCTACTTCCACTCAACCATCCTTTTATCCATTGTAGCAACTTGCCCTTAATGCCGTACTGCTCCAATATGTACAGTAGTCTTCCGTGTATATTAGTATCAAAATGCTTTCCTGAAATCCAAATATATGATATCAAAATTATTTTTTTGCATCCAGTTCCTTTGTGACCATGTCATAGTAATCCAATCAAATTGGTTAGACAGGCCTTCCCTTAACAAACCCATGCTATGTCTGAATTATTACTGCTGTCTTGTCTAGATGATCCTGCAATGCTTCTTTAACCAGTGACTCCATTATTTACCCTGGAACAGAAGTCAAACTAACAGGTCTGTAATTATTTGTGTCATCCTGTGATCCCCTTTGTGAACAGGAGATATATTTGCACATCATCAGTCCGTTTGGAAGTTCCCCGAGTCCAATTATGCTCTCATAATTATGGCTAAGGGTTTGCTTACTTCCTATGCCAACCTCCTTTAATATAACTGGATAGATCCCACCCACCCCAGGTGCTTTTGTTATGTTTAACTTCAACAATTTCTTCTCCACTTAATTAATTACTTGTGTCATTGATGAAGAAGTGCAGGGGAAGTTTTCAGAGGTAGGAAGGTTGGTTAACAACTAGAACCAGGCTATTAGCATGTGTTCTGTGTTTGATTTGCCTGTTTCCTGGACAATAAACAAAAGTTTCTAGGGAGGAAAAACCATAATAACCTCACTTGAGACCAACTAACTTAGCCACACTGAAAAAAGATGCATAAAAATTCATTGCATCATCGATGTGATTCTAACTCAGGTGTTTCATGCCCAGTATGGGAAGCAATGATCATACCAACTGCACTACCCATGAGGGCAGTTCATTTTCACAAATGGTCTAAAAATAATAACTGAACTTGAATGCTTCTATAAGATTTCTCATGTAGGGAACAGAAATTAGGGGATTTCTCATGTAGCGAACAGAAATTAGGGGATTTCTCATGTAGCGAACAGAAATTAGGGGATTACTTACAAATTAGGGAGAAAATGGAAATTAGTAAATTAAATTAAATTCAAGATTAGTAAACATGAAATTTTCCATGTAGATGAATGTAACAGTACAGTGTAACATATAGCGCTAACTTGATAGAGGTATGTACAATGTGAAATTATAACAGAAAGTAAAGCATGAACTTGATAGCATAACATATGTCAACTTGATAGGGTAACATATAACCCTAAACTTTATAATGTAATACGGATTATTACATTTAGATATATATTAGCTTAGTGTAGTATTGTCAAGTTAAATTGAATTTAAAATGGAAATCATGCCTCAGAACAGAGCAGCAAAGCAATGTGCCCAAAGTAGCAGCAGGGCTATGGTATGGGGAGGGGGGATAACCAAAGGTGATTCTCATGTGAATCATGGCCTAACGAAATGAGCTATTTGTGTAATGTTTGTGTAACTTTCTAGAAACGGGACATGATAAAGCCAAGGGGGGGATGCTTTTATGTGGGTTCAGCGTAGATAAAGATATTAGGTACAAACTCAGCATTGTGACAGGCACTTACGAGAAGTTAAAGAGTAAGGTGGATTCCTTTGCAGGAATTAAAATGGAGCGGGGGCCTCCCATCAAACTCTCAGCTGCCCAATTCTATGCCAGAGCTGACTAGTACATCAGGCAACACATCGGCAATCCGCAAAGTAGAATGCATTGGTCCCACAGGAGGTAGTTATTGTTGGTGGCTCTATTGTCAGTGAAACGTGAAGTGTGTTGTGCAAGAAGGATAGGTAGAATAGGGCAAGGGTACATCTGCCAAGGGCAAAAGTAGATGTAGACAATAGATATCTTTTAAGGGCACAAAAGGTGATACTGTTGTGCATGTTGACATTAATGATATTAAGAGTAGGAGATATGAGTAAATCCTCATATCTCCTACACTTAAGAAGTACCAGGCAATGTTGGGAACAAGCCATGAGTTAGGTTTGAATTAGTGTCCACAATTCTTCCCAGACATGATAGAAGGCAGTACATGTCGACTGGACATGTACTGCCTCCTATCAATCAATTTGGCCCTGGAGAGAATGTGCAAAAGCTTATGGGGTCGCATTTTTCTCAGCGTGGTCTGTGCTTGTTAACAGGAGATACTTTTTACAGGGATGGGATAAATACACTTAAATAGAAGGGAGTGCAAGAATATTTGCAGATGTTATTGAGGTGTGATGATAGGTGCATTGAAAACTGCTAGCGTTGGGGGGGATACACAGACTAATAGATTAATCAGAGCTGCAGGAGAGGTGAAAGTGAGTCTTGCCCTCTTCTATTGGAACATGCAGAAGCCTGAACAGCAGGGTGTTGGGGATTTCAGACCTGCTGTGGGTTGTCATAGAACAAAAAAATACACAGGCAGAGTTAGGGTAACTAAGAATAAGATGTGCATGTACACTAATGCTGGGAGCATTATAAATAAACTCTTATTTGAAGTCATCAAATGCACACATCATAGCATTAGCATTAGTAAGGGACATTAAAATGCAGACATTAAAAAAAAAAAAAAAAACCATTTCACCCATCAATTCACTCCAAATGTTTGTCTAGTTCTGCTTTGAACTTATTTAAGTTGCGACTACAACAGATGGAAGTTTGTGCCAACTATCAACCACCCACTGGCTAAAGGCAAATTTCCATACATCTATTCTACAATTGTCTTTCCTCAATTTGAATTTATGCCCGCTCAGATAAGTAATCTGAGCAAGAGGAAGAATCCCATTAGCACTGATCTTGCTCAATCCAATCCATTCAAGGTCTTATTCACCTCAATTAGATCACCTCACAGGTGCCTAGTCTCCAGAAGCTGCAATTTGCAGAACTTTAGCCTTTCTCGGTAACACCAATCTCATTGCCCTTCTCTGTACTCGACCCAACAGCTGTACATCGAGGCCTCCAGACCTGTATACAATACTCAAGGTGTGGCCTGACAACTGCCTTATACAAGGGGACAATCACCCCCTTATCCCTGCTAGCAAAATTCCTGTATATCATTGACACGACACCATGAGCTACTCTTGCAGCCTTTTTTGCACTGCTCAGAAAACTTCACATATGAGTGCACAATTACTCCCAAGGTCCGTTTCATTCTCCACTACCCTGAGTGTGGTATCACCCAGTAATGTTATTCTGGGGTTACTGCTACCCATATACAGTATTTTACATTTGTCAATGATAAACTTCAATTACCACCTCTCAGCCAATCTGCTCAACTTTTCCAGATCCTGTTGCAAGTAGCATACTCTCATTACTGTCATTAACAACCCTGCCAACCTTCGTATTGTCTGAAAACTTAGACATTATAGGCATATCAGAGACACAGTATTACTCAAACAGAAGCGATGCTGAATTCGAATATTGGAAGTACAATGTATACAGGACAGATAAGAGAAGAGGGGGTGGGGGTTATGCTCTTAGTTAAGAATACTTTAAATCTAAGGCAGTGTATCCAGTCGACATGGGCAACCAGTGCATTGTTCAGTCAGTTTAGTATGACATAAGCACTGGGAAAACAAAAATGACAGTAGGAGTGTGCTACAGGCTTAATGATTGCGATGTGTATACAAAACAGCTATAGAGAGAAATAGAGTGGGCCAGTAAATCAGAATGACTTATAATGGTAGGTTTTATCTTTCCAGATATTGCCTGGAATTTGTGGGTTTGTCACTCACTCACTACCAAGGCTTTTGTGGATTCACTGGATGACTGTTTTCTACAGCAGTGTTAGAGGAAGCAATACGCTTGATCTCGCTATCAGCAGCAATTTTTCAAGAATTAAGAATCTACAAGTAAAAGACTCAATGGATGGCAGTAATCTTTGTGTACTAATGTGGAATTTAATTAAAGATATAACTATTGTCCAAATAGTAAGGAGAAATACTTTTGCTTTCGTAAGGGTGACTACAGTAACCTCAGTTTTTAAATTCTACGCAGTGGGACCAATTTATGACGTTACCAACAGCAAATTCTAAATGGGAAGTAATTCTACGCAGTGGGACCAATTTATGTCGTTACCAACAGCAAATTCTAAATGGGAAGTATTCGGGAAAAGTAATCATAGAAGCTTTGGTCCTTGAGGTTGTCACAGACATTCTCTCAGATATACCAGACAAGCTGTACTTGCTACCTGGGAGTCTAAAACGCTGATGGAACTGATATTCGGGTGACACTCAAGTCAAGTGGACCCAATTTCGGCGAAGTCCGGACGGTCTGTGACAGCCAAATCCTCTGCTTGCACCTTCACGATGGTGGGACTGTTAGTAATCCTGGGTATAACCTCCATGCACAAGCACATGGTGGGTGACCACCCAGGTGTGAACCAACGTAAGCAGGGGTCGAGGTGTAGCGCCCACACCACATGGAGGAATGCCGCCCCTCTATGTTACCAGGCAGTACTAGGTGGTAGATGACTCTCATCAACCGGTGAAATACGACCACTTTGCTTATTGGAGGCTTGAAGTGGTGGAACCCATGTTTAGTCTCTAGAGCTAAGTTCCGGTCAACCCTTCCCTATCTCTTCCATCATGCAGTATGATTGATGACTTTTGAGGTTATGATGAACGTCGTGGCGAGATCCAATATTCCTTACATTTCGAGGGTACAGCTCTAAAACGGTTTTCGCAGGCCAGCCGCTAGTTAGTACACCGGACCGAACCTATTGGTAACTCTCTAGGAGGCTTCCGGATCAGCTAGTGTATAATCTTGCTACCTCTACTCTGCCAGATAGTGACTGGAGGGAGTCCGAGTAGTGTGTATGCGGGGAGCATTGTCGAGGCCACGTTATGTCAAGGATCTGGGTATATTCTTACCACATGTACGCCATATCCAAAAATTTCATTACTTCATACAGCATGTCCCACCCACTTTTTCTTACTATTGAATACACCATGAATGGTCAAACTAATAGAACAAGCTTATCTGCGAAAAGATCTAAACTCCCAAGGATTTCCTAATTCATTTCACAAATATACGTGGTCTCAACTCTAATCTCAACGATGTCCATTTCCACTTGCAGTCTGCCAAACCCCATGTACTTTTTCTGACAGAATCTCAGTTATCGGTTGATTCAACTACTGCTCATCTCAGATGCCCAAATTATTCGCTGTATGATTCCTTTCGCCTCAAAGGTGGTACTTGTGCATATGTCCGTTCTGATATTCCCTGTCAGAGACTTGGCAATTTGGAATCTCCTCTCTTTGATCTTCTTTGGCTTAAAATCTCTCTACCTCATTGTGTCAAATTCATCTGTTGTCTCTACCGTTCTCACAACTCCACTAATCACTTGGAGCTCTTTGACTTCCTCTCGTTGCAACTTGACTTTCTCCAGTCCAACTTTCCTAACAGTGAGGTAATTTTCCTTGGTGATTTTAATGTTCACAACTCCAGCTGGCTTCCGTTTTCTAGTCACACCGACCCAGCAGGTCGAGATGCTGAGGCTTTTGCAATTACTAATGACCTAGCACAGATTGTTCATTTACCTACAAGAATACCGGACAATCCGAATCATACAGCCAATACGCTTGATCTTTTTCTCACAAACAACCCTTCTAAGTACACGGTCGAAGTGAGAGGTCCTTTAGGCACTTCAGATCACAACTTGGTGATTGTCTCTTCTCCAATGGAACCTTTATCTCATGGCTATTCCCAACCTCGTGTTGTTTGGCATTACAAGAATGCAAAATGGGATGACCTGCGAGACTTCTTTTCTTCTTTTCCTTGGTCGGATTACTGTTTCAAAACTCTTGATGTCAACGTTTGCTCAGATCGTGTCAGTGAAATTATTCTTGCAGGAATGGAATCCTTTATCCCACACTACACTTTAAAATCTCGTCCTTTATCTAAACCTTGGTTTTCCAATAAATGTGCTAAGGCTGTTCAAGAGAAGAATGTTGCATATCGTAATTGGCTTGTTTCTAATTCTTCAGTTTCATTTTCTGCCTACACCAAAGCTCGCAACAATTGTAAAGCAGTTATTAATCAGTCCAAACTAGAGTTTGAACAGGCTAAGAGTAGAAAACTTGCTTCTTGCCCTAATGGTAGCCGAGCATTCTGGTCTCTTGCCAAAGCTATTGGCCGCAACTTTTGCCCATCTCTGCTTCCACCTCTGTCCAAACCAGATGGTTCTGTTGTCACTTTAGCCAAGTGATAAAGCTGACCTGCTAGCATCCCATTTTTCTTCCAGCTCATGTATTAATGAACTTGGTAAAACACCTCCCACCATTCCCAACACGGTCCATTCAATGCCTCCTGTGGTCTTCCGTCAAAAGGATATCAGAAGGATTTTGATGAATCTTGATGCTAAGAAAGCTCCAGGTCCTGATGGTATTTCTCCACTTGTTCTCAAAATCTGTGCTCCTGAACTTACTCCTATTCTTTGCCGCCTTTTTTCACTTTCTTATTCCAAAGGTGTTTTTCCTTCTGCTTGGAAATTTGCTCATATCCAGCCAGTTCCTAAAAAGGGTGACAAATCCCTCCCATCCAATTATCGTCCCATTGCAATTACTTCTACTCTTTCTAAAGTAATGGAGAAATCAATTAACCGCCAACTCTTAAACTACCTAGAAACCTTCCGTCTGATCAACGATCGCCAGTATGGATTCCGTCGGTGTCGATCCACTGGTGATATTCTGGCTTATGTTACCCATTTATGGACTACTTCAATGGAAAGGTTCGGTGAAACACAAGTAGTTGCTCTTGACATCTCAAAGGCTTTCGATCGTGTTTGGCATAAAGGTCTTCTAAACAAGCTTCCATCTTATGGTTTGCCAACTGTTTTTAGTAATTGGTTATCCAGTTTTCTCTCTGATCGCTCACTGAGGGTGATGGTAGATGGCTCTCTGTCTTCTAACTTCTCCACTAATGCCGGTGTCCTCCAAGGTTCAGTTCTTTCCCCCACTCTTTTCCTCTTGTATATCAATGACCTTCTTCCATTGACTGTAAATCCTATCCATAGTTTTGCCGATGATAGCACATTGCATTCAACTTTCCATTTTGAGAAACCTTGCCCTGCTCAATCAGCTTCAACTTCTCGAAAATCTGCTACCAATTCCTTAAATGCCGATCTTCAGGTAATTCTCCAGTGGGGCAAAGACAACTTAGTTGATTTCAACCCTTCTAAAACTCAGTCTTGTCTTATATCTCGCAAAAAGGATTCTTCTGCTCCTATGCTTATCTTTAGTGACACTCCAATTTCTAGGCAAAAGGATATATCTCTTTTGGGGATTACCCTGACTTCTAATCTCTCTTGGCACAAGCACATTACAAATATTGCTTCCTCTGCATCTAAAAAACTTGGTTTTCTCTTTCGCTCTCGGCGTTACTTTTCTTCCAAACAGCTGCTCACTCTGTATAAATCGCAAATCCGCCCTGCCATGGAATATTGTTCCCACATTTGGGGTGGTGCCCCCAAAACCTCTCTCAGGCTTCTTGATTCCATTCAGAAGAGGGCAGTTAGGTTAATTAATGATTCATCTCTAACAGAGTCTCTCCACTCGCTTTCTCATAGACGTACTGTTTCTGCTGCATGCCTCTTCTACAGATATTTCCATGGGCACTGTTCTTCTGAATTGGCTTCTATAATTCCCGCTCTCTCTTTCAAAACAGTCCGAACACGTGCCGCCGCCAGCCAACATCGATTTACTGTCCAACTTCAAACCCACAGAACCAACTTTTCATCTTCCTCATTTATTCATTCAACTGCCGTTTTCTGGAACAACCTTCCTTCATACGTATTTCCTGAAAATTACAATCTACAGAAGTTCAAGTCCAATGTCAACAAATATCTTCTTTCGTCTCCTCAACCTCCAACCCAAGCACGGTACTAAGTACTATAGGTTCTAATACCTCTCGTGTTTGGGGTTCACATAAAAAAAAAAAAAAAAAAAAATAGAAGCTACCAGGCTTATCATAACAATGAAGAAAGGCATAGGTCATAAATGGATGTCAGAAGAACCATTTAGCCTTCAAGATATAGACATAAATGGATATAAGTTGAACCATTGTGACATGTGGCAGAAAAGAAAAGTGAATGAGATCTATATAAATTATTAGGTGATACTCTGTAGCACACGCTTCTTTGAGTAGACCGGGGTTCAAGCCCCTGCCTGCTGAATACGGTCGATCTGCCAACCCGCACTGGACCAGCGTGGCAGATTATGGTCCATTTCCCTCAGCATGAATTGTTGAGGAGGCTTCCATCCTGCAGTGGGTTGATAATGGCTGCACTTTACTTTTTTTTTTTTTTTACTCTAGAAGCCTATGGAAGAGATAAACTAGTCTGTAATCAAGTCAAAAAGGATATTAGAAAAACTAAGGCAGATTATGAGAAGTCTCTGTTAAAAAATGCTCATATTAAGGGCAGAAGGAAGGAAGGAGGCAGAGAAATTAGCATTAGCATAAGCACATGATGCAAGAAAGCAAGCTTATATAGAATCAGCCAAAAAAAAAAAAAAAAAAAAAAAAAAACCCTTATTTCACCGATCCACTTGCTCCAAATGTTTATCAGGTTCTGCTTCTATTAGAACATGCTTGAATCTATTTAAGCTATCAACTTCTACAACAACAGATGGAAGTTTGTTCCACCAATCAACCACCCGCTGGCTAAAGAAAAACTTCTGCACATCTATCCTACAACTGTCTTTACTCAATTTGAATTTATGTCCTCTCAGGCGATTATTCTGAGCAAGAGGAAGAATCCCATCTGCATTGAGCAAGGAAGAAGAGGAAGAAATTGAAAGTGTCTGCAATTCTGCCCAGACACGATAGGAGGGAGTATATGATGAGAGCCTTGTCGATCAATTCGGCCCTGGAAAGATTGTGCAAGGCTCAAGGGGTAGAATTTTTTTCAGCCCGGACTGTACTTGTTAACAGGAGAGATTGCTTCTACAGGGATGGGATACACTTAAATAGAAAGGGTGCAAGAATATTTGCTGATGCTATCGAGGCACTGTTAGGTGGGTCGGAAAACTGCTAGCTTGGGGGGAGACAAAGACCAATAGATTGACAGTAGCCACTGGCAGAGGTGAAAGAGATTCTTGCACTGCTTCTATTAGAATGAGCAGAAGCCTGAAAAACAAGATGCATGGTATTTCAGAGACTGCTGGGAGCCATTGTGGTACAAGTAAACACATGGGTTGTGTTAGGGTAGCTAAGAATAGAAACAGGTGCAGGTATACTTGCGTATACACCAACGCTAGGAGTTTAGTAAATAAATTTGATGAATTTGAGGTATTGCTCAAAACATCAAAGGCAGATATTGTTGGGATATCAGAGACGTGGTGTCACACAGATATAAGGAATGCAGAACTGTAATTTGGGGAGTACAACGTCTACAGAAAGAATAGACAGGATAGGAAGGGGGGAGGTGTTATGCTATTAGTTAAGAAACACATAAAAACCAAGGAAGTGAAGCCAGTCGACATCGCTGGACAGTGCAGTGTGGAGTCAGTTTGGTGTGACATAAACATTGGGAGATCAAAATTGAGAGTAGGAGTATGCTATAGGCCTAATGACTCTGATGAGTATAATAAGGAACTGTACAGGGAAATAGAGTGGGCCAGTAAATCAGAGTGTCTTATAATGGGAGATTTTAATTTCCCAGATATTGACTGGAATTTGGGGGCTGGATACTCACACACTAGCAGGGCTTTTGTGGATTTATTGGATGATTGTTTTCTACATCAGCATGTTCGGGAGGCAACTAGAGGGAGTAATACTCTTGATTTGATTATCAGCAGTGATTCTTCATGCATTAAGAATCTGCAGATAAATGAACCACTAGGTGGCAGTGATCACAGTGTGCTGAAGTGGGATTTACTCAAAGAGGTAACTACCATTAGGGGTAAAGGGAAGGGTTATTGCTTCCGTAAAGGCGACTACGATGGACTGAGACAGTATTTAAATTCTATACAGTGGGACCAACTGATGATGTTACCAACAGCAAATTCAAAATGGGAAGCATTCAAAGAACTTATCTTGGAAGCTACTAGGCTTTACATACCAACTAAGAAATATTGTTCAAGGTTTAGGCCAAAATGGATGTCAGATGAACTAATGAGGCATATGGCAGAGAAGAAAAATGCATGGGATACTTACAAATTAACACATGACACAGAAGCCTATGATAGATACAAGTTGATATGCAAACCAAGTTACAAAGGAGGTTAGGCAGGCGAAGGCAGATTACGAGAAATCCTTGGCAAGGGATGCAAAGAAAAACAGCAAAGAGTTCTTTACTTATGTAAACTCTAGAAGGAAAGGGATGAATCAGATTGGTCCACTTGATATTGATGGGTCAAGTGTTGATGATCCTGCTCAGGTGGCTAACAAACTAAATGAATATTTTGCATCGACATTCACACATGAGGAGTTATTCAGCGAGGGGAATGCCAGAGGTGTATTCAACTCTAGCATTAAGTTACAGAATCTTGAAATAACTGGGAGTAAAGTGGAGGAGAAACTGTTGAAGATAAACACAAGAAAGGCACTCGGGGTGGATGGGATCTATCCAGTTATATTAAAGGAGGCAGCAAAGGAAGTAAGCAAACCCTTAGCCATAATTATGAGAGCTTCCTTGGACTCAGGGGAGGTACCCATAGACTGGAAATGTGCAAATGTGACCCCAATTCACAAAGGAGGATCAAAGGCTGACACAAGTAATTATAGACCTGTGAGCTTAACTTCTGTTCCAGGAAAATTAATGGAGGCACTGGTTAAAGACGCACTGCAGGATCATTTAGACAAGACTTCAGTTATAGCTCAGACACAGCATGGTTTTGTTAAGGGGAAGTCTTGCCTGACCAACTTGATTGGATACTATGATGCAGTCACAAAAGAACTGGATGCAGGGAATAACTTTGATATTATATACTTGGATCTTAGAAAGGCTTTTGATACTGTTGCACATGGAAGACTGCTACACAAATTGGAGCAGTGTGACATTGGAGGCAAATTGCTGCTATGGATAAAGGGGTGGTTGAGGGGGAGAAGACAGAGAGTGGTAATCAATGGACACTGCTCATCGTGGACTGATGTTATTAGTGGAGTCCCTCAGGGCTCAGTGTTGGGTCCATTATTGTTTTCTGTATTTATAAATGATATTGATGATGGTATATCGGGATTAATGTCCAAGTTTGCAGACAATACAAAGGTTGGCAGGGTTGTCAAGGACACTACTGACACTATGCTGCTGCAACAGGATCTGGAAAGGTTGAGCAGATGGGCTGAGAGGTGGCAAATGAAGTTTAACATTGACAAATGTAAAGTACTACACATGGGAAACAGCAACCCCAGAGCAACGTATCAACTCTGTGGTACAACACTGACAGTGGTAGAGAATGAAAGGGACTTGGGGGTGGTTGTGCAGGCAGATATGAAGTTCTCTGAGCAGTGCAGACGGGCTGCAAGAGTAGCTCATGGAGTATTGTCAATGATATACAGGAATTTTTCCAGCAGGGATAAGGAGGTGATTATTCCATTGTATAAGGCGATGGTCAGGCCACACCTAGAGTACTGTATACAGGTCTGGAGGCCTCATTTCAAGAAGGATGTAGAGCTGCTGGAACGAGTACAGAGAAGGGCAACAAGATTAGTGAATGGAACAAAGGGGTGCTCTTACGAAGAAAGGCTTAAGTTTTGCAAATTAC
This sequence comes from Mastigoproctus giganteus, assembly GCF_048544385.1. NCBI lineage: Eukaryota > Metazoa > Arthropoda > Arachnida > Uropygi > Thelyphonidae > Mastigoproctus > Mastigoproctus giganteus. The sequence continues at coordinate 229,640,943 of NC_143583.1, read as the reverse complement.
AGTGTCTGGAGACTAGGCACCAGCGAGGTGATCTGATAGAGGTGTATAAAGCCTTGAATGGTTTAAGCATGCTCAATGCTGATGGGATTCTTCCTCTAGCTCAGAATAATCACCTGAGAGGGCATAAATTCAAATTGAGGAAAGACAGATGTAGGATAGACGTGCGGAAATTTGTCTTTAGCCAGCGGGTGGTTGGTTGGTGGAACAGACTTCCATCCCTTGTGGTGGAGGTTGATAGCCTAAATAAGTTTAAGGCTCAGCTGGACAGGTATTTTGAACGAACAGAGGGGTGAAGTGGTTTTTTTTTTTTTTTTTTTTTTTTTTTGGCTGATGCTGCATAAGCTTGCTTTCTTGCATCAAATGCCTCTACTAATGCTAATGCTAAATCAGCATATGATTTCTTCCTCTTTCCCATCGGCATATGAAAGAATAACTTAACTGGCTCTACACATGTTACATGAATCAAAATTATTAATGGTAAATCATATGCAGGAGTTTAGTAATTACTTTATTTTAAATGTGTGACACATTTAAAAGTCCCGAAACCTCAGGTGATAACGATTTTTCATTCACATGGCAGCAAGTTTCGTTCTCTTGCATTAGTGCTGATTACTGGGTAATCATTAATGATTAGATACTGATCATTAATGAAATGAAAGTGTCAGCTTGACTAAGGAGATGTCGACATTATAATAATACCTTGATTATTATTTCTTGCATATAGTCTTTTAAAGTTTGTTGCTTTAACTATGTCTTTGTTATTATGCCTCCATAAACTTTGTATGAAGTAGCTCAATGGATTTTGTATGAAAGCACTCACACTCTAACTTTTCCACCAAAATCTCTAAATGTTTAGTTACAAACTGTTTTGAAGGGTAATGACTGCTGAGTGTGCACATATAATATGTAACTGGTGTTTACAACAGGTAAGTAAGGTGTTTGGGGGATTACAAGGCATGCTGGGGGTACTCACGGAACAAACAAATACAGTGACTGTGTTAGGGTTACTTAGAGTAACGAAAAATACTCATCCATAAGACGTAGTAAGAGGTGCTAACAATCTTGTACCACTGGGATCCAAACACTAATACTGGCCAGTGATCATCCAATGGAGAGGAGTTAAAAAAAATATTTCTTCTGCAGCAGGTCAAGTAGTGAATTTTGGTTATTACTTTAGGGGAATCTAATTCAACTCATGTATCTAAAATCATCTGATATTCAAAAGTTTGGTTTGTCACTTTGGGGGAGACAAAATCCATATATCTAAAACATGCTGAAGTTACAATGTTCAAGAGAGTAATTAAAATTTAGTCTGTTTGGTCCAAAGTACCAAAACCAATAGAGTAAGTTGCATATTAAGTAATTATTTTTCAAAACAGAAGAATTTAACCATTTGAGCCAGAAGTAACAGGAACAGTGTTTATAACAAATAAATCATTTCCATTTCTAGTAAGTGAAGGTCCTAGCGTTTTTCTACAAAAACTTGTAGAAAAACGCTAGGACCTTCTGCAAAAACTTGAAAAATTTTAAATGCATTCTGGTTTTCAGCAAAGCAAATTTGCTGTGCTGGAAAGAAAGTAGAAAAACTTGAAAATGAGGAGTTCTACTGTTGTTACATAACAGACAGCAGTTCCATATAATGTGAGACTAAATTTCTTCAATTCAATAAACAAAAGATCTTATTCAGCAAATTCAAATTAGGCAAAATAATCTGGAATTTAAGGATGCAGGTCCAATGATTAAAAAAAAGACAACAATAAACTAAGGCTGAAACCATTTTATTATCCGATTGTGCAACAAATGGAACCAATGGAAACAGTGAAGGTGGAGTTGGGTTTCTGTTCCATAAAGATTTTAAAAACAACATTTTGGAATTCAAAAGTACATCACCAAGGGTGTCAAGACTAATACTCAAGATTTCTAAGAGGTACAAGCTAAAGGTTATAATGATTTATGCACCAACATCGAGCCATGATGACGAAGAGGTTGAAGAAATGTACACCAAAATTGAGAGTCTTCTAGACGAGCAGAAAACCCACTACACTATTATTATGGGGGACTTCAATGCTAAGGTTGGAAAAAGACAAAACAGTGCAGAAAGGGGAACTATAGGAAATTTTGGAATTGGTGAAAGAAATGAAAGAGGTGAAAGACTTGTGGAATTTGCAGAATCTCAAGGACTGTCAGTAATGAACACTTTTTCAAGAAAAGGGTGAACAGAAAGTGGACATGGAAGAGTCCAAATGGATTAACAACTAATGAAATTGACTTTATTTTCACTAACACAAGATATATCGTGAATGATGTTACTGTCTTGAACAAGGTAAATGTTCGAAGTGATCACAGAATGGTAAGATGCACACTTAATATAGATGTAAGAAAAGGAAGGAAAAAACTGACTCGAGTAAATAATACAAAGGTCTTTGAGATAACAGAAGAGGAGAAAAAGCAGTATGTACTGGAACTTAAGAACAAGTTTGAGCTTCTGCAGACTGCTCAGGACCAAGATATCGACGAGGAATATTACAACTTTCTGAAAGTGATAAAGCCCAAGAAACCTATAGGGAAAAAGAAATCCAAAGAAGAAAAAATTAGTCAAGAAACACTTGTTATGATGAACCAAAGGCAAAAAATGAAGAACAAGATAAACACTGACAAGGAGAAAATTGAGTATACTGAGTTATGCAAAGCCATTAGAAAGAGACTCAGAGAGGACATAAGATTTAACAAAAGAAAAGTAAACAAGCATTAAGGGAAAACAAAGGATTTAAATCAGCAGCCATGAGCAGTAATACAGAAAGACAAATGATACTGAAACTGAAGAATAGCAATGGTGTACTTATAAACAGCAGAGAAGGCATAATTCAAATAGCAGAAGACTACTATGGAGAATTATACAAGGAGCGAGGGAATGATGCCAGCAGTGGGGAAGATGGATTGCAAAGTAGCAACACATACGACATACCTGATGAGGTAGAACATGCACTGAAGAAAATGAAGAATCAGAAAGCCCCGTGAGAAGATGAAGTTACTGTAGAGTTGTTAAAATTGGAAGAGACATAACACAAAAACTGGCAAAGCTCTTCACAAAGTGCATTAGAAAAGGTGTGACGACAGCAGTGGAATAATGCAATCATATAAAGGGTACTAGGAAAGTTTTGCAATACAGCTTTGTTTATTTAATTTTTTCAAAGTAATTTCCTCTACATTCAGTACACCTCTCCATCCTCCGAAACCAATCTTTAAACCAGTTCTGCCAAGTTTCACTAGGGAGTAAAGCACACTCATTGGCCCAAGCCCGTAGAAGGTCCTCATCACTGGAAAACCGCCTCCCTTTTAGCTTCATTTTCACATGCGGGAACAGTGCAAAGTCGCAGGGAGCAAGGTCTGGACTGTAGGGAGGGTGCGCGAGAAGTTTCAGTCCTGTCGTGGTCAAATATTCGGTGCAGGCTTTGGCGCGGTCAGCTGGAGCATTATCGTGATGGAAGTACCAGGTGTCCATTCTTGACTTTGGCCGCAGGTTCTTCATAGATCCAATGACTTTAGGCAGGCATTGTTCAGTATACCACTTAGCTGTGACTGTCTTCTGCGTGTCCAAAACGACACGTTCCACAATTCCATTCGATTTGAAAAATACAGCTATCATTTTCTTCTTTACAGATCGGGATTTTCTGACAATTACGGGTGTGTCGTCATCATCAAAGACCCAAACTTTGTTTTGAGCCTTGGTCGGCAGATCGTAATAGTACAGCCAAGTCTCGTCACCTGTCACGATGTTGTTCACATACCGAGATAGTCCCTTATCAAACGTTTTTAACATCTCCCGGCACCAAGTCACACGTCGTGTCATCTGCTCTTCAGTCAGTTGATGCGGCACCCAGAGAGAACAAAGTTTCTTCACGTGCAAATGATCTTGCAGAATCGAACGAATTGCTGGTGCATTTAGGCCCAAAATATCCTCTATCTGTTGGTAGGTCACTCGCCTGTTTTCGTCAAGCATTTTCCTCGCAGCAGTAACGTTTTCCTCCGTAACTGACGTTCGTGGCCTTCTCGGCTTCTCAGAATCCTCCAGAGTGAAATTTCCCCTTTGGAATTCTCTATACCACCTGAATATCGTTGTACGATGTAGACAATCATCATCTAGTGCAAGAGTCATTTCTTCTAAGCACTGGTCTATGGTTAAACCACGCACGAAATTATACCGCAAAACTGTCCTTATCTCATTTCGTGACCACGATGCCATCGCAAGCACTTTACACTCTCACTACTAATGAATAACTGAGCCCATCGACTTGGCGCGACGGCTACTATGCACGTATGAACATGTCTCAACATGCAGCAACAAGCAGCTTCCTGTGATTCATTGTTGCGTCATATTGCAAAACTTTCCTAGTACCCTTTGTAGTTTTGCTGCATAAGAAAGGAGATAAATAAGAAATTGGAAATTATAGACCAATTAGCTTGTTATCCCACATCTACAAGTTGTTCACAAGGGTCATTACTAACAGATTAGAAAGAATACTTGATGAGAATCAACCGAAAGAGCAAGCTGGCTTTAGGACAGGATTCTCAACTATGGATCACCTTCACATAATATCACAGTTAATGGAGAAAACAAATGAATATAAAACATCATTATGGCTGGCATTTGTGGATTATGAAAAGGCATTTGACTTCATACAGCATAAGACAATTTTTCGGGCACTGGAAAGAAAAGGCATAGATACCCCGCATATTATGATTTTGAAGAAAATATATGAGAACACTACCTCCTTTATTAGACTACACAAAGACAGTAGCAAATTTAAAATCGAGAAAGGAGTTCGACAAGGAGACAACATCTCCGAAGCCGTTTACTGCTGCCCTTGAGGAAGCTTTCAGAAGATTAGACTGGTCGCAGAAAGGGGTCAATGTGAATGGAGAGTACCTAAACTATTTACGATTTGCAGATGACACTGTGGTCATAAGCCACGATCCCAAAGAATTAGAGGAAAATCTTAATCAGTTATGCACAGTTAGTAAGGATTTTGGACTAAAGATGAATATGGCTAAAACAAATAAGCAGTAATTGAAAAGGTGGAGTCATATACTTATCTGGGGAAGTTATTAGCTGTAATAATGATAAATGGCTGGAAGTCAAGAGAAGAATAAATTTTGGATGGATAGCATTCAGGAAATATAGTCACATACTGAAGAGCAATATCCCAGTTTGTCTGAAACGTAAAATAATGAACCAATGTATACTCCCCACCAATGTATACTCCCCACTTTCACTAATGGAAGTGAAACTTGGGCACTCACCAAAAGAATGGAAGAGAAGCCGAGAACTACACAGTGAAGAATGGCACGAATTATATTGGGAAATCAGACTGTTAGATAAGAAGAGAAACACATGGATCAGGCAGCAAACTCAAGTAAAGGACATTTTTATCAAAACTAAAGAACTAAAATGGTCTTGGGCAGGACACATAGCTCCAAGACAGATGGACTAAGAAAATAACAGAATGGTACCCAAGAGGAGCTACAAGAAAACCTGGAAGACAAAGGCGGAGATGGATAGATGAAATGGATAGATTGATAGATGAATAGTAAATGGATGGCCAGTGCTCAAAACAGAAGGAACTGGAAAGTTGCTGGAGAAGCCTTCATCCTGCAGTGGATTGAAAATGGCTGATGATGATCATGATCATGATGATGTGCAACAAAAGTAACATCTGAGATATATATCTTGATACTTGTCTGGTCCTGCTGGATCCAGGTCTGCCAAACTAACCAATTTATTGCACTTTGTTCAGCCTTTGTTTATTCCTAGAAATTTGTAGATATCTGGTGTTTAATTTTGTAAATTAAACGTAGGTCTAAAGGCAATAACCTGCATGGCAGCCAACAAAACAGTTTTGTAAGCCCTAAAAATTATCAGGAGCATGGAACACAGGTGAAATAAATTTATTTACTATGGAGAAAAATATGGGATTTTATCGCTAATTAAATGGTGATGGCACCCTTAGGATGAAATATTTGATATGCTTTCATTTGATATGCTTCTCTTAGGATGAAATATTTGATATGCTTCTCTTAGGATGAAATATTTGATATGCTTCTCTTAGGATGAAATATTTGATATGCTTCTCTTAGGATGAAATATATGATATGCTTTCATTACTACCACTGAACACCAAGGAACTCTACAAATAACGTTAGACCAAGAAGAGCAGCATTTTTTTTTTTTCTCTGATTCTGTATCCTTGCATCATTTTCCACTACAAATATTAATACTAAAAAAAAAAAAAAAAGATCACAAATCAATCAGTCAAGGACTCAGCATATCTAAAGCATTAATATGGAGCCAAAAAACTAGTTTAACCTGCCAACCTTTATATCATCAGCAAAATTAGACAAATTTGATATGCTTTCCTTACTATTACTGAAAACTAAGGACTTTACAAACAACATTCGACCAAGAAGAGCAGTGCTCATTAACAACCACTGTTTCTTCTGCCAATCAACCATCCCTTTACTCAAAGCAATAACATGCCCTTAATGTTGCACTGCTTCAATTTGTACAGCAGTCTTTCACGTGAACAATATCTAAAGCTTTACTAAAATCTAAGTACTTGATGCCAAAAATATTTTTCCCTCCCGATCCTTTTGTTAATGTGATTTTTGTCATTTTGAAGCACCTTTAATTCCATGTCCCCTAGTCTGTATCACCCCACCACCATCAGGATTTTTCCCCTACAAAATTGGTCTAGCTTGACCCATCCAGAAATATTATGTCCAGATCATACCCATTTTTCTCAGAATTCTTTATGTTGCAGACTGGTATCCTAATTTACCACATGGAGAATTCTGGAAAAGGAAGGTGAGCCTAAAAATCATACAGATTTCAAATACTATAGGAATCAGAGATGATAAAGAAGAAACCTCATGATTTCTGTTTCATCTTGGTCATTTTATAGCCGATGAGAGTTTTGTTAACTGTTTTGTCTCTAGGTACGTATTCAAAATGGTACCAAAGTCAAACTTATGTTTATCTCTGTTACATGAAGGTTTATGATCCACTTCATTTTGAAGAAAAAGTCATATTGTTGTTGTTGTTGTAGTTCAGTTTAACGACACAAGGGCTACTAAGGCCAAATTTGTGTCTCTTCGTTGTTAATTGACAAAAAGAGTATTGTTAGAGAGATTAAATTATATGCTTCTGTACAAACCAATATGTTTTAGATATAATAAAAGTTCTTCAATATTTGCTTCATTTCTTAAGATGCGAGATAAATCAGGTGATATATTCAATGTAGAGAGTGACTGAAAAGTGTCTGACCGGATGGTTGAATGTAAGGGACAATCAACCAGGAAATGACGGACTGTAAGTTGCGTCTGACAGGATGAGCACTGTGGTGGGATTTCACCCAATAATAGGAAGAGATGAGTATGGTGAGTGTGCCCAATTCTGAGTCTTGCCAATACCACTTCCTCTCGTCTGTTTCTTCGCAAGCCAGACAGCCACAGCTTTGGATCTTCTTTTATCTGGTAAAGTTTATTGGTAGTGTCACTTTTCCAGGTCTGTGACCATTTATTGTAGTAGGCTTTGCGTATGACAGACTTAAAATCAGAGAAAGGAACCTGAGGATGTTGTGAGAGAGTGGATTGAGAATGTTTAGCGGCAAAGTCAGCACTTTCATTTCCCGGAATGCCTGAATGGCCAGGGATCCAGCAAAAACTGATTTCCTGATTGGACACACTGCAAGCGAATAGCTGGGAATGAATCTGTTTCAATGTAGGGTGAGAAATGGAAGAATTCTTCCTTATGGCAGAGACAGCACTAAGAGAATCTGTGTAAATTATGGCAGATGAGATGGAAAGCTCAATTATCTTACTAAGTGCTAACTTAATGGCATATAATTCAGCTGTGAAGACGCTGCAAGCAAGCGGTAGTGTGGCTAAACTTGTACATAAAGGAAAAACTGCTGCAGCACCTACCATACTCTCAGTTTTTGAACCATCCGTATAAATTTTACAGGCATGGTTGTTCATAGCATGAGCTGAATGTAACTGTCTGATATTGCAGGATGGTATATTTTTCCCCCACTGGAGGAAGTGTGTATCTTGAGAGACAGAAACATAAATCCAAGGAGCAACAGGTGTAGTTGTGTCTTGAAGATTTCACATAAATTGACATTCCAAGTCTGAACAAGCTCTTTGATCCTGAGAGAGGCGGGTCTATTTTCATTTGGCTTGCTCTCATAGAAGGCTTCCCAACGAGTATTATAGAGATACTCCCAACTTGGATGCGATGGTAGACTCTGGATCTTAGCAGCATAGTGAAGCAGTAGTGTTTTTCTACGCAGGTGTAATGGGGGATCATGAGCTTCAATATATAGACTTTGGATCGGAGAAGTCCTGAAAGCTCCCAGCGCAGTCCTCAGAGCACTGTGATGGATCATATTTAACCGTTTTAAAGTAGTGCTCCTGGCAGAGTCATACACCGAACAACCATAATCTAACCGTGAACGGATTAAACTTCTATAGAGATGCAGCAAAGTACACCAATCAGCTCCCCATGACATAGATGAGACCGAACGAAGTATACTCAAATGCTTTACACAAGAAGTTCTCAAATAAGTGATGTGAGCTTGGAAATTTAGTTTGCGGTCTAATATTAGTCCAAGAAATTTAACAGTATTAACAAGCAGGATTGGAGTATTGTGTATTTGTAGTTCAGGTTCGGGATGGAGAGCTCGCTTCTTGCAAAAGTGAGTGACAGTGCATTTCTTTTCTGACAGTCTGTAACCATTCCGTGAAGTCCAGGATTCTATTTTGGTTATGGCAAGTTGTAGCTGCCGTTCAATAGCATTCATACTTTGAGATTGACAGGAAATAGTAAGATCATCTGCATACATATAAGTTTGAACAGTTTTTGGGATATCTCTTGTCATATTGCTAACTCAGATTGAAAACAGTGTTGGAATGAGTACTGATCCCTGCGGGACTCCCTCTTCCTGAATGTGAGATGTAGAGAGGATGTTTTTGTATCAGACTTGAAAAGAGCGCAATTGCAAGAAATTCTGAATTATTTCTGGCAAATGACCCCTAAGCCCCAGAAAGGTCCATAATAATACCATGCTGCCATGCAGTATCAAATGCCTTTTCAAGATCTAAATTGACCATGACTAGATGTTGTTTCATGACAAAGGCATTTCGGATGAGACTCTGCTTTAATGAGCACATCTAGGGTTGATCTATTTTTTCGAAAGCCATAATGGTGATCTGGAAGGAGATTTTCTGACTCCAGGATGTAAGTGAGCCTAGTATGAACCATTCTTTCGAAAATTTTTCCCATGCAGTTCGTAAGAGATATTGGCCTGTAGTTTTCAACACAGGAAGGATTTTTTCCTGGTTTTGGTAAGGCGATAATGAACGAATGGCGCCATGAAGTTGGATAGGCATTTTCAGAGAAGATCCGATTGTAAAAAATTAATAGGGTTCTCAAGTCTTCTCCAAGTAAATGCTTTAACATAATGTAATGAACTCCATCTGGACCTGCACCTGATTCTATTGGAAGATCTGTTTAATGATTCTTTAAGTTCTATTAACGTAAACGGTTGGTTGTACGGGAATGAGCGGCAGAGAAGTTAATTTTATACCGTTCTGTACCTGCTTTGATGTTCTGGAAGGTGGAGGCATAGGTGGCAGAAGCTGAGATTTTTGCAAATGATTCTGCTAATGCATTTGCAACTCTTCGAGAGTAGAAATGTCTTTCCCTTTCCAATGAAGTATCAGAGAGGGCAGCCGAGCAAATTTGCCATTTAGTGCCTGTATTCTTTTCCAGATGACTTGTGTGTCCGTGTCTTTGGTAATGGTGGAGGCAAAAGCAATCCATGAATCCCGTTTCGCTTTCCGCCTAACTTGTCTAGCTTTTGCTTTTAGTCTTTTAAAAGTAATTAGGTTACTAGTGGTGGGATACTTGCGGAAATGATTCCAGGTGCGGTTTTTTTCCTGTTTGGCAATTAAATAATCTGTATTCCATCAGTGATTTCTGTGTTTTCGATATGGTGTGGATTTTGGAATGGAGGCCTTAGCTGCAGTCAGAATCTGATTGGTTATGTAAGTGTTTACATCATCAATATGTTGTCTTTGAACATAAAATCTGTCTAAGTGTATCTGGGCAGAATAGCCACCCCAGTTTGCCTTTTTAAACTGCCAAGTGGATCGTTGGTCAGGATTTGAAGTTACCCCTGTTCGTAGCGAGCAAATAATTGGAAAGTGTTCACTGTTGAAGGGATCGGTTAATACCGACCATGTCATGATTGGAAATATGGATGGCGAACAAATCGACAAGTCTGTTGCGGAAGCAGATCCGGTTGCTAAGCGGATGTAGGTAGGAAATCCAGAATTTAATAAATTAAGATCATTATTATGCACGAATTCCTCCATCAATTTGCCTCTTATATGAATTGTAGCCGATCCCCACAATGGATGGTGTCCATTAAAGTCACCAAAAAGACAAATTGGAGTTGGGAGTTGTGCAATGAGGTTGTCAAGTTCTGAAAGCAGAAGTGGTGCAGATGGCGGAATATAAATTGAAACAATGGTAAATGACGTACCAACTGCAAGGCGAGCTGCCACAGCTTCTAGGGTAGTTCTCAATTGGATCGGCCTGGATGGTATGTTAGCGTTAACAAGAATAGCAACTCCTCCACGTGCAGGTGATACTGAGGTCCTATCTCGTCTGTAAATGGTATAACTTGAAAATTTTGGCAAAACTTGGGGTGACAAGAATGTTTCCTGTAAGCATACACCTATGGGATTAAATTGAGCTATTAAATCTCTTAAGTCATCAGAATGAGTGCTTAGTCCTCTGCAATTCCATTGTATGATCTTATTCATTATTTAGGATTACCTGAGGGCGATTCATCTGACTGTTTTCTGTACGTGGGACATTTTTTCCGGTCCTTTTTTGAGAATGTGGGGCGTCCAGTATCCATGATGTCCTCTGCATGGAGTTCTAGAATAGGTTCCTCATTGTCTAGCAGCTCATCTACATCCATGCGTTTGGAGGGAGATTCCGTTTTTTTAGAGACTGATTCAGATTTTAATTGTTCTTTTCCAACTGGGACTGATGGGGTATGAGTAGGAATGCTGATTGGAGTATTTGTGGCTTCGCTAGTTCTTTTTTCGAGTATTTTCTTCCTCTGAGGTTGAAAGCACAGATTTGAGCCAGTTCGCTAGAGAGGTGTTAGGTGGAACTGATACATCTGTTTGAGCTGCAGTAGAAACGAAGTTCCGAGTGCGAGCTGCATAGGAACGACTACTAGGCAGGGTCGACATCATTTGTCTACGTGCCTCAGGAAAGGTGACTTTATTTTCTATTTTGTACTTTTGAATTTTCTTTCCTGTAATCCATAGCTCACATGTTTTGGAAAAAGCTGGGTGGCTTTCTTTACAGTTTGGACAAACAGGAGTTTTGACAGAGCAATCCGCTTAAGTGTGATCTTTAGAGCTGCAGATGGGACATATGGCCTCACCTCTACATGCCTGCTGCGAATGCCCGTATTTTGGCATTTGAAGCAGCGAACGGGATTTGGGATATATGGTCTAATATGACAATTCAAATAGCCAGCTTTAATTGAGGCTGGTAAGTCTGGCGTACTGAATGTTAAGATGATGGATCTCGTTGGAGTGAGATTTCCATCTTTTTTAGTCATAATCCGTTTCACATTTGTAACTTTTTGACTACTAAGTTCTTGAAGTAGCTCTTCTTCGGAGACTGTGATTAGGTCCCACTCACTGATTACACCCTTTGATGAATTTAAGGTTCTGTGTGGAGTAATTGATACTGTGAGCCCACAAAATGATGTTGTGTTTAAGAGCCGCTCAGAGTGTTTAGCGGTGGCAGTTTCAATGAGGAGATCTCCAAATTGTAGTCTTTTCACCATTTTTGGTGATCCAGTAATTGATTCCAAATATTTTTGAATCAAGAATGGTGATAATTTGCCTACAGGTTGGGAGGATAAAGAATGAATCACCAAGAAATTTGGTAATTCATCATGGCATTGAGGTTCCCTTCTAAGCCTTTTGGGCTGGTTGGTGTCACGGTCATTGTCAGGAAATTCTGACCTTGAGCGGCTTGATGGCTCTAAAGGTGGATAATTACATGTATCGTTGTTAGCTCCTTTTGGCCCTGGGGGTATATTTTTACCGCCCAGATTACCGGCTCCACCACGGGGAGGCAGGAGCAGTGCCGCTTGTGGCCAAGCGTATAGTAAGATGAATTAAATTAAAGAAAAAAGTTCTTTCCTTCTTCTGGGCTCTTTTCTTAAGTGCTTTTAAGAAAGAAGGGCTCTTAACGGAAAAGTTTAATAAGCAAGGGAGAAAACAAAAGAGAACCTAGTCGCTTAGAGAAAAACGCTTTTCAATCGCACGAGAATCGCTTGGCCACGGAAACGCTTGGCACCCGGGCCCGAAAAAGTCATATAGAGTTGCGATTTCTTCTTGAGATGTTTGAAAGCTTCATTCTGCCACACATTGAAAATGGTCTCATCATCAGTTAACATACTAACACGGCACCCCATCCCTCTCCATTCTCTCTTCATGTCCATAACTTCTGGATGTGATATTTTCAAATTAGTGGATGGGAAAGGCAGTCCAATTTTGTGGAAAATAAATTCTTGAGGGGGGAGGAATGCTGACTGGGGGGTATGGAATAAAAGGTAGTTTAGGACAAGAAAGCTTTAGGCACTACAACATAACTAGATATGAAGATTTTCTTACAATGTGAGCAGGCAGACAGGAAAGCTCGGAGTGTACTATCAATGAACAATAGGACCTTCAACAGCAGGATTCAGCACTTTCAGATTTTCCTCAATGATACTGATGAGGGTATATAGGAGAACTTTTAAAGTTTGCTGTTCATTTAAAAGGTAGGTAGGTAGGATGGTTAACAATTGGAGCCAGGCTATGCTGCTTCAGATAGGTAACAGACGGTCCTGATAGTGGCAACTTAAGTTTAAATATGCTAAATGTGAAGTTGGTGACATGAAATTAATGATGGTTCAGAATGAGAAAGATTTAAAGATTACAATACAAGCAGATATGAAGTGTAAGCAGGTGCCTAGGAAGGCTCAGGGTGTGCTTTCAATGATCAATAGGACCTTTACCAGCACGAAGAAGGATTATTATTCCCCTTTATAAAACAATGAGGAGACCTCATTGGGAGTATTCAGGAAACTACTACAGAAGATTAAAAAAAGGGGCAACCAGACTGGTTAGAACTGCTAATGGTTGTCCCTGTAAGGAACTTCAAAGGAGATGTGGACTGCAGAGCCCAGAGACTAGACACCTCAGGAGTGACCTGATAGAGGCACTTAAGGTTCTTAAAAGAATAGGCAGAATGGATGGAGGAGTCTCATGCTGGAAAGTGAGACAAGAACAAGGAGACAAATATAAAAATTCAGGAAAGCTCTAGTAAATTATATCTCATCTTTAGTTGTTCATGACAGGGATAAGTTGCCTCCTAAGGTTGTTGAAGTAGAAGAGTCCAACATGCTCAAGACAGAATTCAATTGTTGCTGTTTAGAAATAAGAAAATTGTGACTGACTTTTTTTTATTTAAGTTTGTTTCTATGCATCATTTGGCCTGACTGATAATAATACTAATTCCATACCCAGTATGATCCTTGACTTCAACACTATTAGATTTTTGGCTAGCAGTCTTCATCATCATCAGCCATTTTCAATCCACTGCAGGATGAAGGCCTCTCCAGCAACTTTCCAGTTCCTTCTGTTTTGAGCACTGGCCATCCATTTACTACCCAAAAACTCATGAATTTCATCTATCCATCTCCGCCTTTGTTTTCCAGATTTTCTTCTAGCTCCTCTTGGGTACCATTCTGTTATTTTCTTAGTCCATCTGTCATCATGTCTTCGAGCTATGTGTCCTGCCCAAGACCATTTTAGTTCTTTAGTTTTGATAACAATGTTCTTTACTTGAGTTTGCTGCCTAATCCATGTGTTTCTCCTCTTATCTAACAGTCTGATTCCCAGTATAATTCGTTCCATTCTTCGCTGTGTAGTTCTCAGCTTCTCTTCCATTCTTTTGGTGAGTGCCCAAGTTTCACTTCCATAAGTCATGGTGGGGAGTATACGTTGATTCATTATTTTACATTTCAGACAAACTGGGATATTGCTCTTCAGTATGTGACTATATTTTCTGAATGCTATCCATCCAAAATTTATTCTTCTCTTGACTTCCAGCCATTTATCGTTATTACAGCTAATAACTTGTCCCAGATAAGTATATGACTCCACCTTTTCAATTACTGCTCCTTCAATCATTATTTCCCTTTCCGTAGCATACTTGTTCATCATTACTTTTGTTTTAGCCAGCATGTTTTACTGAGTTCAAAATATGTAAAATTATAACACAAAAAACTCTAGAGTTAATTTTGAATTATGCTGTATATAATTTACCTTACTCATGGTGAACAGTGAATATTAAATGTTTCATTTAAAATGTTTATTAAATGAATACAATTAAAATTAAAAATAAAATTAAATGAATATTAAATGTTTCATTTACAATATACACAAGTAACAACAACACTAATAAAACACTTAACAACGCTAACAAAAGTAACCTGTTAAGAAGTAACATATTCAATTTAATTAAGTAATAAATCTGGATGACACGTATCCAAGGTTAAAAATGAGGAATTTTAACGTTTATAAATACTTGCATCCTGTATGCAGTCCTTAGAGAATGGAAAGGAAATAAAAAACACAATTCCTATAGTCAAATAAGTGCAAGCAACAAGAAGATAAGCAACAGCTAGATCCCTTGCCTGAAAAAAAGAAAATAATAAAAATAAAGCTTTCTATTATGTAGCATATAGAAACTAAAAGTAACTAACATTTATTTTAAAATAATTTCAGTAATATGCACTTACATAACATCCAAAACAAGAAGTACATTAACAAAATAGATTAAATGGGTAAAGGAATATTAGATATACAAAAAATTCATTTGCACTTTAAAAATATGCATGCAGAATTTTATATAGAGAGACTTACGTTATTCTTTGGATTTTTCTGATTTCTCATTAGTGAAAGAACACAGCTATGGATAAAAAATGCTAGGGATAAAATTCCGACAAGAGCAGGAAATGTTGGTTCATATACTGAAATACATAAAAAGAATAAGACAATCTACATCCATTTAATTTTGATTAACTTTTCCTTATATATTCTCACGATTATCATCATTCAAGTTGAAGACAAGTGAACCTTCTAAGCATGAAATAAAGCAAGCAAAGTAAACTGCATGAGTTGCAATAGATATTATTACTTATTTAACAAGTAAGGAATTCACGAAATACCACTGTAGCCAATTTCAATTATATGCACTGATTATGAAGAAAATTCTTAAGAATTCCCTTTAGAAAAAAAAAAAAAAAAAAAACCTTATATCATGTTGAAGGGAAAGTTGAAAACTGCAGATGAACAAAAATTAAATTAAAATATAATAAATACATAAACAAACAGTAATTTATGCTCATTTAGGGCAGCACAGTTTCTTTCTTAAAGTATGGTGCAACTCAGAGAGAGGGGGGGGAACAAATTTACTTTTACTTTTGTTCTGATTGTGGTTTAATGGCACGAGTGCTGCTATGGACATATTGCCTCTGTTCATATGCTAGTGAAGGAAAAGGTATTAGCATTTAGCTTTAGTAAAGGCACATGATGCAAGAAAGCAAGCTTATATAGCAAGGGTGGCCAACAAGTTGATCACGATCTACCAGTCGATCGCTGCTTTAATTTCGGTCGATCACGATGAATTTTAAACATATATAAAAAATAGATTAGTCAAAATTTAAATGTTATTATTATTATGCGCCCCACTACATTCGCTTATTACAAATCCGTTGCACCACGTGACTACTCTTGTCACCAAGCAGCAGTCTAGTGCACAGAGTACTATTCTGTGATCTAGTGAAAATTCACGCAGTTATGTTGTGGAGAACATAGTGTATGTGTCTAATTCTTATTTTGCTTACTTAATATTAATAACTGGACAGTACTTATACGTTAATTTAATATCCCTTGATTTAAAATGAATACTATGAAAAAGAGTAAAACATATCATTTCATCAAGAGTGGGAACTAGAATACTTTTTTGTAATGATAAAAGAAAAATGTTGTTCTTTGATTTGCAATGCTTCCATGGCTAGACCCAAAAAAGGAAATTTAGAAAGGCACTTCAACACACTCCATGGTAAATACCAATCGGATTTTTCGCCTAATAGTGACCTTAGAAAAAAATAAATTAAAAGAACTTAAATCTAGATTATTCGTGCAACAAATTTTCTTCATGACACCTAATTTACAATCTAAAGCAGTAACTGTAGCATCATTTAAAGTTAATCATCTTCTTGCAAAAAAATGCAAACCATTTTATTATTATTATTATTAATATTCATATGATGCAAGGAAGCCTGAGGCTTATGCTGCACCAGGAAAAAAAAAAAAAAGTTCTCCAGTAACCCCGAGAGAGAGAGAGAGAAGTAGAAGGGAATCACCAAGAAAGAAGAATGATGATATCCAGCTCAGGACCCTGGGGTGTGCCAAGCCCATACCTCAACAGATGTGAGCCCCCGGGGTGGTTAATTCATCAAAGACACATTTTTAGAAATAACATTCTTTTTTTTTAAATTTTAAGAACAGAAATGAAATTAAAAGTGCTCTTCAAGATCTGCAATTATCTCGAAATACTGTGATGGGAAGCATCTAAAACTGAGTAAAAATGTGAGCAAACAATTGCGTGCTCATATTGCTAGTGGTGTGTCCTTTTCTTTACAACTGGATGAATCTACAGACATCAGTGATACAGCTTGACTGCTGATTTTTATTCGTATGGTTTTCGATGATTCTGTCACTAGAGAAGAACTGCTGGGTATGGTTTTGTTAAAAGAAAGAACTAGAGGTCTTGATATATTTAACGCATTCAAAAATTTTATTGAAAAAATTAAATTACAACTATTTAAGCTCGTATCAATAACAACAGATAGAGCCAAAGCAATGGCAGGGCATCTTAAGGAATTCATCGCATTGTATCAAAAGGATGATGAATTCTCAGGTTTTTTTTTTTTTTTTTTTTAACTTACCACTGTATCATCCACCAATAAGTGTTAGGCAGCAAAAAATTAAATACTAAGTGTTATGGACATAGCTTTCAAAATCGTGAATTCCATCAGAGGACAATCTCTTTCAAAGGAAACTTTTCAAAATGCAACTCGATGAAAATGAACCAGATCTGATATTACACTCAGGTGTGAGGTGGCTGAGTCGAAGTAAGTTTCTACAGATTTTTTTGAAATTTGCTAAATGAAATTAAAAAAAATTTGTTGATCAAAGGTGAGATGATTATCAGCAGCTACAAGATACAGAGAGGTTGTGGTCTAGCTTTTTTGGCAGATTTTACCAGTAAATTAAGTGATCTGAATTTAGAATTACAAGAAAAAAATAAAAATGTGGGTAAAATGTGATTAGTAATATGTAATGGGTAAAATGTGATTAGTAATATTTCTGCATATAAATTTTTGGCAATGGCTAAGGATCTCAAAGGAAAAAAAAAATTATTTTTCAAATATGCAAGTTTCATTTCCAAAAATATCCTATTTTTGAATTTAATAGTGAGAAATATATTTCTGAACTTGAAAGTTGTGGATGATTTTGAAACAACTGAATACATTGTTCAATGTATTTCTTATCCATTTAATGTCAACTTAGAAATGAAACAAATTGAAGGAAAAAAAAAAAAAAAAAAAAAATCACTGAGATTTTTAACGTGGAGAAAATATTACTTGAAAATGAAATTACCTTGCGAAACGATATCTTCCGAAAAGCCAGATCATCAGAAAAAGACTTTTGGAAATATGTTTGCCGAGAAAAGTACCCAACTGTAAAAAAATGCAGTGAACTTTTAAATTCTTGTTTTGGTTTTAAATATCTATGTGAATCAGCCTTTTTGTATTTGGAAAAAAAAAAAAAAAAAAAAAGACAAGGAATCGCTCTACTCCTACAGACTTGCATACAGAAGATTCTTTACTGTTGGCCTTATCACAGTACATCACTGATTTTGAAAGCTTAGCAGATGACATGCAAACACAAATTTTGCATAAATTAAAAATTCAAATAAGTATGAATTTAAAATAAGAATTCTGAATTGCATTTAAATTTAAAGACACGTTTTTCAATGGGCTGATTAACTCTTTTAACCATATTCAATGAAATTCTTGAGATGGTAGATCGTGGCACATTTTGAAGAAAAAAAGTAGATTGCATCACAAATTAAGTTGGCCAGTGCTGTTATATAGCATCAGTAAAAAAAAAAAAAAAAAAAATTTTCATTTCACCCATCCACTCACTCCAAATGTTTGTCCAGCTCTGCCTTTAATCTATTTATGGCTATCAACTTCTATGACAGATGGAAGTTTGTTCCAGCAATCAACCACCTGCTGCCTAAAGGCAAACTTCCGCACATCTATCCTACAACTGTCTTTCCTCAATTTGAATTTATGCCCTCTCAGGTGATATTCTGAACAAGAGAAAGAATCCCATCACCATTGAGCATGCTCAAACCATTCAAGACTTCATACACCTCAATCAGATCACCTCGCAGGTATGGGCGAGGTGGGCAGGTGGGCAAGAGCAGCAGTGCATAGCACACATTTCTTGATTACACCGGGTTCAAGCCCATGACCACCAAATACGGAGGATGTGGAAAGATCAGGGAATGAGCACCGCATATCCCCCCCACCCCGGAGCAATATGGCCATAGTTGCTAATGCTCCTAAAAACCAAACAAACAACCTCGCAGGTACCTAGTCTCCAGACACTAATTTGCAAAATATAATTCTTTATTCGTAAGAGCAACTCTTTGTTCCATTCACTAATCTTATTGTTCATCTCTGTACTCGTTCCAGCAGCTCTACATCCTTCTTAAAATTTTGCCTCCAAACCTGTATACAGTACTCAAGGTGTGGCCTGACCACTGCCTTATACAAAGGGATAATCACCACGTTATTCCTGCTAGAAAAATTCCCGTATATCATTGACAAGACACCATGACCTACTCTTGCAGACTGCCTGCACAACCCAGGTACTTTTCTTTTTGATTCTCTGCCACTGCCAGTGTAGTACCACACAGTTGATACGTTACTCTTGGGTTACTGCTTCCCATATGCAGTACTTTACATTTGTGGCCAACCGGGCTAGCCGGGTAGGTAAAGTGCCTGTTTAGCAACCCAAAGTTTGCGGGTTTGAATCCCGCCTCGGGCTTGGATCAAAGTACTGCAAAAATTTTGGGAGGTGCATTATGGCCACAGAAGCCGATGCGCCAATAACTACTAAAAAAAAACCTTTACATTTGTCAATGTTAAACTTCAGTTGCCACCTTTCAGTCCATTTGCTCAGCTTTTCTAGATCATGTTACAGCAGCATACTGTCATTAATGTTATTAACAATCCTGCCAACCTTCGTATTGTCTGGAAACTGAGACATTAAGCCTGATATACCATCATCAATATCATTAATAAATACAGAAAACAACAATGGACCCAATACTGAACCCTGGGGGACTCCACTAATAACATTAGTCCACGAGGAGCAGTGTCCACTGATTACCACTCTGTCTTCTCCCACTCAACCATCCCTTTTTCCATAGCAGCAATTTGCTTCTGATGCCACACTGCTCAATTTGTGCAGCAGTATCAAAAGCCTTTCTACGATCCAAATATGTGATATCAAAATTATTCTTTGCATCCAGTTCCTTTGTGACCACATCATAGTATCAAATCAAATTGGTTAGAAAAGACTTTCCCTTAGCAAACCCATGCTATGTCTGAGCTATAACTGAAGTCTTGTCTAGATGATCCTGCAGTGCTTCTTTAACCAGTGCCTCCATTAATTGTCCTGGAAAAGAAGTTAAACTAACAGGTCTGTAATTAATTGTGCCACCCTTTTATCCTCCTTTGTGAATTGGGGTACATTTGCATATCTCCAGTCCATGGGTACCTCCCCTGAGTCCAAGGAAGCTCACATAATTATAGCTAAGGATTTGCTTACTTCCTGTTGTTGTCGTTTTTTGGTGCAAGGGCTGCTTAGGCCATATTGCACCTATCACTGTTATGAATGTTAAATATGCATGGTAACTGTGATGGCATTACTCAAAAACGATGGTATAATTCGATCTTTTTTGTGAAGTGAAAGAACTCCAGTAGATTAGCATCGTTACCTATGATGTGGCAGAGGTTCTTTAAGGTTTGGCAGAAAGCTAAAAGAGACTTGGCGGGCAGTGGTGTATAAAGTACACTCAATAAGAATATGCTTTATTGTGAGAGGACAGTTGCACTGTGTGCATTGTGGAGGATCATTACCTGTGAGGAGATAAAGGTGGGTAAGATGACTGTGGCCAATATGCACTCTAGTTAAAATTACTTCCTCCCTCCTGTTTATATGGAAACTGGACGTCCACGGTTGCGGTTCAGGTTTTATTTGGCGGAGTTTATTGTGCGTTTGGGCTTGCCATTGAATTCTCCATTGTTCTTTACACATTCTTCGAATGTTACTTTTGTAGTCAAGATATGGGACGTAATGCTGTGATAATTCTCTGTCGGATGGATGTTTAGCGGCATAGTCTGCACGTTTGTTTCCTTGTATCCCAGCATGGCCTGGGATCCAACAGAAAACGGCCACTCGGAGTTCTTGAAGATGCATCAGTTTGGATTTTATGAGCTTTATTAAAGGATGTGTTTTAGAAGAATTGTTCTGTAAAGCTATAATCGCACTCTGGGAGTCCGTATATATCATGCTTTTATGGATGGCCAGATGGAGGATATTTTCCACTGCAAGTTTGATGGCGTATAATTCAGCTATATAGCTGCTGCATTCATTGGGAAGTGATATGGAGAAGGTTTTATGAGGGAAAATGGCTGAAGCACCCACTCCACTCTCAGATTTTGATCCGTCAGTGTATATTTTTGAAAAATGCAGATAATTTTGTGTATGGGCTATATGGAGTTGTATATTAACATTTGCAAGAGAGTGTTTTCCCCAGTTTAGAAAATAATTGTCACAGAGTGGTTTAATAGACCTCCATGGGGGATCTGTACTGCTTAAATCTTGAAGAACTTTATCGGGATCTATATTACAAGTTTCTGATAATGCTTGAGCTCTGAGAGAAAAAGGCTGAATTGCTCTAGGTTTATTTCTATAGAATGTTGTTAACTGTGGGTCGTTAAGTATTGGCCTAATGGGATGGGTAGGTAGACTTTGGATTTTAGTTGTATAGTTAAGAATTAGCATCTTTCTCCTGAGGGTTAGAGGAAGTTCATGAGCATCAATATAAAGACTTTGAACTGGTGAAGTTCTATAAGCACCTATAGAAATCCTCAGGGCAGAGTGTTGAATTGGTGCAAGTCGCGCTAGCACGCTTTCCCTAGCAGAATCATACACCGGGGCACCATAATCAAGGCGAGATCTGATTAGGGCTCTATACAAATGCAGTAACGTGTACCGATCTGCACCCCATGATGTAGAAGAAATGACTCTGAGTATGTTCATTTTTTTCAGGCAAGATGTTTTTAGATGTTTAACGTGCTCTATGAAGTTCAACTTACTATCAAAAGTCAGACCAAGCAGAAGAATGCTGCTCACAACTGAGATAGGCTGATTTGTTAAGTGTACTTCTGGATCTGGATGCATCTTCCTTTTGTTACAAAAGTGAACTACTTTAGATTTTGAACAAGAGAGTCGATACCCATTCTGTGCCATCCATAACTGAATATTATTCATTGAAATTTGGAGCTGCCGCTCAATGAAAGTCATGTTTTGAGAACTGCAAGAAAAGTGAGATCATCGGCATAGAGGTATGAATTCACAGTGCTGGGCATATATTTAGTCATATGGTTTATTCTTATTGCGAATAAGGTGGCGCTGAGCACAGAGCCTTGTGGGACCCCTTCTTCTTGTATATATGTTTGAGAGAGAACTTGTCGGTATTGGACTTGAAAAGATCTGTGCTGAAGGAAATTCAATATGAAGTATGGTAAGTGGCCTCTCGGGTCAAGGGAATGCAGATCTCTTAGGATACCAAAACACCATGTGGTGTCGAAGGCTTTTTCTACATCAAGGCATACCATGACGAGATGCTCATTTCGAATGAATGCATTCCTGATGTTTGTTTCGGCTTTGACCATAAGATCCAGGGCTAATCGATTTTTCCTGAATCCAAATTGATTGTCAGAAATTATATTTTTAGAGTCGAGAAACCAAGTAAGTCAACGATGAATTATTTTTTCCAGGGTTTTGCTTAAGCAGCTTGTGAGAGAGATAGGTCTATAATTTTCAGGAATGGAATGATCTTTTCCTGGTTTCGGAATTGCTACTATATAGGAATGGTGCCAGGAACTGGGGAAACAATGTTCAAGAAAGATGCGATTGAAAAAAGTGAGCAGTGAAGAGACCGATTCTTTATTTAAGTGTTGGAGCATTATGTAGCATATTCCATCGGGGCCTGCAGCACTGTGTTTTGAGCTAGATATGGCTTCTTGAAGTTCAAGCATTGTAAGCGGCTGATTATAAGGTAAAGTACATTTACTCATAGGTCTGAAGTTCAGTTTGGACTTTTCAGCTAATACTTTGATCTTCTGGAATGATAGATCATATGCTGTCGAGGCAGATAACTGTGAAAAAAACAGTCCCTAGGGCATTCGCTATATCTGTAGGAGAAGAAAGATCCTGTCCATTCCAGTTGAGAACTGGGGAGGATAATCGGGGAACTTTGCCACTTAGTTGTTTTATTTTCCGCCATATTATTCTTGAATCAGTATTTTTATTAATCGAGCTCGCAAATCGAATCCAAGATTCTCTTTTAGCTTTCTTCCTAATGTGACGGGCCTTGGCTCTGAGTCTCTTGTAGTTTATAAGATTGGCAGTGGTGGGATATTTTCGAAACAGATTCCATGCTCGGTTTTTTTCTTTTTTTGCACCTTTGCACTCTTCGTTCCACCAGTAGTTTATGGTTCTATGGGTTGTTGACTGTGATTGTGGAATCGCAGTGCATGCAGCAGCCAGTATTTGTCTCGTGATGTGATCAGTAGCTCTGTCAATAGGACAGGTTTCGATTATCTGTTCATCAAAGGACACTCGGGAAGTGAATTTTGCCCAATCTGCTCTGTGGAATTTCCATTTTACATAGTTTTGGGAAATTATGGAATGTCCTGTTTGAATCTTACATATTAGCGGAAAGTGATCACTATTTAGCGGGTTGTCGAGGGCCGTCCACTCAATACTAGGGAAGAGGATCGGAGAGCATATCGAAAGGTCTATTGCAGAAGTTCTACCCGTAGAGAGATGGATGTAAGTTGGCAAGCCAGTATTTAGTATAGTCAGATTTTGTCTGTCAGCAAGCTGTTCGATAAGTTGTCCTCATCCATCTGCATTGGGAGAACCCCACAATGGATGGTGTCCATTGAAGTCACCCAATAAACAGATAGGGGTTGGCAACTGCTGAATAAGATCTTCCAGTTCATGGATGGTATAGGAGTGATTGGGCGATAGGTAGATAGAAACAATTGTTAAAGTAATACCAATGACAATACGTGTTGCAACAGCTTCGATGGAGGTTTGTAAAGGAATTAATCTGCAAGGTACTCGTGAGTCTATGAGTATGGCTACCCCTCCGTGAGCATTATTTGTAGTAGTTCTGTCTTTTCTAAAGAGTGCATAATTCTTAACTGAGAGTGATACATGCTGTGTTAAATTTGTCTCTTGTAGGCAGATGCCTACGGGATGGTAACGATTAACTCGTGGATATCATCAACGTTACTGTGAATTCCTCTACAGTTCCACTGTATGATTTGGTGCATTATTTGGTTCTGTTACTTGAGGTAGATTCTGAGTCTTTTTTATTCCCAGGCTGTTTGTGGCGATCGAGTTTCGTTTTCTCTTTTCTTGGAAATGTTGGGCGTCCGATATCCATGACATCTTCTGCATGAAGATCTAGGATAGGTTCATTTGGGTCAGTATTGTTATCAGTGTCCATATTTGCTGAAGTGATATTGCTTGTCTTCCTATCTGTAACTGAGTCGGTTTTTGACTTTGAAATATCTGATGGTCTATGTGGGGTTGCTGGTGGGACTGTAACAGGGGTGTTGTTGACTCTATCTACTACCTTTTGCTCTTTTGGAGTCTGTTTCATTGATGGTGACAGTATAGATCGGGCCCAATCTGCAATCGACATGGTTGGGGGAACTGATACTTCAGTTTGTGTTGCTGTTGTTTGGTATTTTTGCATTGCTGCTGCATATGTGTTCTTAGGTGCGTTAAGCATAATTTGCTTTCTTGCCTCTTGGTATGTGACTTTTCGTTCTACCCTGTACTTTTTGGATTTTTTTTTCAGTTTTCCATAGATCGCATGACTTGGAGTAGGCTGGATGCACGCCTTTGCAATTCAGACAGTGCGGTGTTTTGGCGTCACAGTCTGTGTGCGAATGTTCTTTCGACCCACAGTTTGGGCAGACTGGATCTCCTCGACAAGCCATTTGTGCGTGACAAAATTTTTGGCACTTGTAGCATCTTATAGGATTCGGGATAAAGGGTCGTACTCGGCAGTTGAGATAGCTGGCTTTGACACTGGATGGCAAGATAGGTGTTCCGAATGTCAGGATGATGTTGCGGGTGGGAACAAGTTCTCCATCTTTCCTGATCATGATGCGTTTGGCTTGTATCACTTTCTGATGTTTGAGTTCTTGGGCCAGTTCATCTTCTGTTACATTTATCAGATCCCACTCTGCAATTACTCCCTTGGAAGTATTTAGTGTTGCATGAGGGGTAACTTGAATGGGTAGTCCGCCAAATATTGTTAGTTTCAACAGTCTCTCAGAATGTGCACGACTCACTGTTTCTACCAAGAGGTCTCCAGATCTTAGTCTTCTCACCATTTTGGGAGAGCCCGCCACATTTTCCAAACATTTTTGTATAAGAAATGGTAAGAGAGTGCGCATAGATTTGTCCGACAGACTATGTAAGATAAGGAATGATGGGCATTCCTGTTGGTCTGTGTCTGTACGCAGTCGTTTAGACTTTGTTACATCATGAGAAATTTCATGATCAGCATTGTTGATGGTACTAGATGAGCGCCTAGGCTGCTCAAGCTCTGGGTAATTGTCGTAGTCCATGTTAGGCTCCTTTTTGCCCTGGGAGGTTGACTTTCCCTCCCAAGTTTCCGGCCCTGCCACGGGGAGGCAGGAGCAGTCCCGCAGGGAGGCCAAGCGGTTAGATAAGTTAGTCGATTAGTAATATATGTAATGAAAAAGAAAGGTGAGTTTCCTTCTTTGTTCTTACTTGTGATTTTTCAAGTATAGAACTGAATTATAAATGAACTTCCAGTAAAAAACGATATAACTTAAAATGAACTTTTATCACTGGGAAAGGTGATATTAAAGGTGATATATTCGCACTTTGAACGCTTGACCTCGAATTCGCTTGGCACCCGGGGCCTTACTTCTTGTGCTGCTTCCTTTAATATAAATGGAGAGATCCCATCCACCCCAGGCGCCTTTCTTATGTTTATCTTCAACAATTTCTCCTCCACTTTGCTCTCAGTTAACACAAAATCATCTAGCTCACTGCCAGAATTTAATTAACCTCTGGCATTCCCCTTCCTGAATAACTCCTCATGTGTGAATGCAGATGCAAAATACTGTTGTTGTTGTTTTTTGGTTTTTAGGAGCATTAGCAACTAAGGCCATATTGCTCCGGGAAATGCGGTGGTCATTTCCTGACCTTTCCTCATCCTCCGTATTTGGTGGTGACGGGCTCGAACCCCTGTCTAATCAAGAAGCGTGTGCTACGTACTACTGCTCCTTCCCACCTGGCTACGGAGGCGCCTCAAAATACTGATTTAGTTTGTTAGCTACCTGAGCAAAATCATCAAGCTGTTTTTCTTTGCATCCTTTGCCAAACATTTCTCATAATCTGCCTTTGCCTGCCTAACTTCGTTTGTGACTTGGTTACAGACCAGCTTATATCTATCATAGGCTTCCCTGTCACCTGTTCATTTATATTTTTCACATGCATTTTTCTTGTCTACCACATGTCTCATTAGTTCATCTGACATCCACTTAGGCCTAAACCTTGAACTATATTTCTCACTTGGTATGAAAAGCCTAGTAGCTTCCAAGATTAATTCTTTGAATGCTTCCCATTTTGAATTTGCTGTTGGTAACTGCATCAGTTAGTCAAACCGTATAGAATTTAAATACTGTCTCAGACCACCGAAGTTACCTTTATGAAAGCAAAAACTCTTCCCTTTTCGTTACCTCTTTGAGTAAATCCCAAATCAGCACACTGTGTTCACTGCCCCCTTGTGGTTCCTTTATCTGCAGATTCTTAATTCATGAAGAATTACTACTGATAATCGGATGAAGAATAATACTCCTTATGTTTGCCTCCTGAACATGCTGCTGTAGAAAACAATCATCAAATAAATCCACAAAAGTCTTGCTAGTGTGGGAGTGACCAACCCACAAATTCCAGACAATATCTGGGAAATTAGAATCCCACATTATAAGACACTGGTTTACTGGCCCACTATTTCTCTGTACAGTTGCTTATTATACTCTTCAGATTCATTTAGACTATAACACACTCCTACTCTCAATTTTGCTCTCCCACTGCTTATGTCACATCAAACTGACTCGATATTCTACTGTCCAGCCACGTCGACTGGCTATACTTCCTTAGATTTTAGCATTAGCATTAGTAGAGGCATTTGATGCAAGAAAGCAAGCTTATGCAGCATCAGCCAAAAAAAAAAAAAAAAAAAAAACCACTTCCACTTCACCCCTCTGTTCGTTCAAAATATCTGTCCAGCTGAGCCTTAAACTTATTTAGGCTATCAACTTCCACGACAAGGGATGGAAGTCTATTCCACCAACCAACCAACCACCCGCTGGCTAAAGGCAAATTTCCGCACGTCTATCCTACATCTGTCTTTCCTCAATTTGAATTTATGCCCTCTCAGGTGATTATTCTGAGCGAAAGGAAGAATCCCATCAGCATTGAGCATGCTCAAACCATTCAAGGCTTTATACACCTCTATCAGATCACCTCGCTGGTGCCTAGTCTCCAGACACTGTAATTTGCAAAACTTAAGCCTTTCTTCATAAGAGCACCCCTTTGTTCCATTCACTAATTTGGTTGCCCTTCTCTGTACTCGTTCCAGCAGCTCTACATCCTTCTTGAAATGACTCCTCCAGACCTGTATACAGTACTCTAGGTGTGGCCTGACCATTGCCTTATACAAGGGAATAATCACCTCCTTAACCCTGCTAGAAAAATTCCTATATATCACTGACAATACATCATGAGCTACTCTTGCAGCCCATCTGCACTGCTCAGAGAACTTCATATTTGCCTGCACAACCACCCCGAGGTCCCTTTCATTTTCTACCACCGTCAGTGTAGTACCACAGAGTTGATACGTTGCTCTGCGGTTGCTGTTTCCCATGTGTAGTACTTTACATTTGTCAATGTTAAACTTCATTTGCCACCTCTCAGCCCATCTGCTCAACCTTTCCAGATCCTGTTGCAGCAGCATAGTGTCAGTAGTGTCCTTGACAACCCTGCCTACCTTTGTATCGTCTGCAAACTTCGACATTAAGCTTGATATACCCTCATCAATATCACTTATGAATACAGAAAACAATAATGGACCCAACACTGAGCCCTGAGTGACTCCACTAATAACATTAGTCCACGACGAGCAGTGTCCATTGATTACCACTCTGTCTTCTCCCCCTCAGCCACCCCTTTATCCACAGCAGTAATTTGCCTCCAATGCCACACTGCTCCAATTTGTGCAGCAGTCTTCCATGTTCAACAGTATCAAAAGCCTTTCTAAGATCCAAGTATATAATATCAAAGTTATTCCCTGCATCCAGTTCCTTTGTGACTGCATCATAGTATCCAATCAAATTGGTCAGGCAAGACTTCCCCTTAACAAAACCATGCTGTGTCCGAGCTATAGCTGAAGTCTTGTCTAAATGATTCTGCAGTGCTTCTTTAACTAGTGCCTCCATTAATTTTCCTGGAACAGAAGTTAAACTCACAGGTCTACAATTACTTGTGTCAGCCTTTGATCCTCCTTTGTGAATTGGGGTGACATTTGCACATCTCCAGTCTGTGGGTACCTCCCCTGAGTCCAAGGAAGCTCTCATAATTATGGATAAGGGTTTGCTTACTTCCTTTGCTGCCTCCTTTAATATAACTGGATAGATCCCATCCACCCCGGATGCCTTTCTTGTGTTTATCTTCAACAATTTCTCCTCCACTTTACTCTCAGTTATTACAAGATTCTCTAGCTTACTGCTAGAGTTGAATACACCTCTGGCTTTCCCCTCGCTAAATAACTCCTCATGTGTGAATGTCAATGCAAAATATTCATTTAGTTTGTTAGCTACCTGAGCAGGTTCATCAACAGTTGACCCATCGATATCAAGTGGACCAATCTGATTCATCCCCTTCCTTCCAGAGTTTACATAAGTAAAGAACTCTTTGCTGTTTTTCTTTGCATCCCTTGCCAAAGATTTCTCGTAATCTGCCTTCGCCTGCCTAACCTCGTTTGTAACTTGGTTACAGATCAACTTGTATCTATCATAGGCTTCTGTGTCATGTGTTAATTTGTATGTATCCCATGCATGTTTCTTCTCTGCCATATGCCTCATCAGTTCATCTGACATCCATTTAGGCCTAAACCTTGAACAATATTTCTTAGTTGGTGTGTATAGCCTAGTAGCTTCCAAGATAAGTTCTTTGAATGCTTCCCATTTTGCATTTGCTGTTGGTACCATCATCAGTTGGTCCCACTGTATAGAATTTAAATTCTGTCCCAGTCCATCGTAGTTGCCTTTACGAAAGCAATAACCCTTCCCTTTACCCCTAATGGTAGTTACCTCTTTGAGTAAATCCCACTTCAGCACACTGTGATCACTGCCACCTAGTGGTTCATTTATCTGCAGATTCTTAATGAATGAAGAATCACTGCTGATAATCAAATCAAGAGTATTCTTCCCTCTAGCTGCCTCCTGAACATGCTGATGTAGAAAACAATCATCCAATAAATCCACAAAAGCCTTGCTAGTGTGTGAGTGACCAGCCCCCAAATTCCAGTCAATATCTGGGAAATTAAAATCTCCCATTATAAGACACTCTGATTTACTGGCCCACTCTATTTCCCTGTACAGTTCCTTATTATACTCATCAGAGTCATTAGGCCTATAGCACACTCCTACTCTCAATTTTGATCTCCCAATGCTTATTTCACACCAAACTGACTCGACACTGCACTGTCCAGCGATGTCCACTGGCTTCACTTCCTTGGATTTTATGTATTTCTTAACTAATAGCATAACCCCTCCTCCCTTCCTATCCAGTCTATTCTTTCTGTAGACGTTGTACTCCCCAAATTACAGTTCTGCATTCCTTATATCTGTGTGACACCACGTCTCTGATATCCCAACAATATCTGCCTTTGATGTTTTGAGCAATACCTCAAATTCATCAAATTTATTTACTAAACTCCTAGCATTGGTGTACACGCAAGTATACATGCACCTATTTCTATTCTTAGCTACCCTAACACAATCCATGTGTTTACTTGTACCGCAATGACTCCCGGTAGTCTCTGAAATATCCTGCATCTTGTTTTTCAGGCTTCTACTCATTCCAATAGAAGCAGTGCAAGAATCTCTTTCACCTCTGCCAGTGGCTACTGTTAATCTATTCGTCTTTGTCTCCCCCCAAGCTAGCAGTTTTCCGACCCACCTAACACTGCCTCGATAGCATCAGCAAATATTCTTGCACCCTTTCTATTTAAGTGTATCCCATCCCTGTAGAAGCAATCTCTCCTGTTAACAAGTACAGTCCAGGCTGAAAAAAATTCTACCCCTTGAGCCTTGCACAATTTTAAGTGTTTCTTAACCAGTAGCATAACCCCTCCTCCCTTCCTATCCTGTCTATCCTTCCTGCACACAGTGTACTTCTCAAATTCCAGTTCTGCATTCCTTATATCTGTGTGACACCACCTCTTTGATATCCCAACAATATCTGCTTTTGATGTTTTGACCAACATCACAAATTCATCAAATTTATTTACCAAACTCCTAGCATTGGTGTACATGCAAATATACATGCACCTGTTCCTATTCTTAACTACTCCAACATAGCCCATGTATTTACTTCTTCCGCAATTATTCCCAGCATTCTCTGGAATCCCCTACACCTTGTTTTCCAGGCTGCTGCTCATTCCAATAGAAGCAGTGCAAGAACCAATTTCACCTCTATGGCTAATGTTAATGTATTAGTCCATGTATTCCCACAAGCTACCAGTTTTCCAACCCACCTAACACTGCCTCAATAGCATCAGCAAATATTCTTGCGCCCTTTTTATTTAAGTGTACCCCATCCCTGTAGAAGCAGTCTCTGCTGTTTACAAGCACAGATCAGGCTCAGAGAAATTGTATCCCTTGAGCCTTGCACAATCTCTCCAGGGCTGAATTGATTGAAAAGGCTCTCATCACATACTCCCTCCTATCGTGTCTGGGCAGAATTGCAGACACTTTCAAATTCAACTTCACTGGTTTTTTTCAACATTGACCTGTACTTGTTAAGTAATTCCGTCAGTCTGCTACTGTTAATATTAGTGCCAACGTGTACAACAATATCGCCTTTTTTGCCCTTAAAAAGATGATATCTGCTCCATCCACAACGTCATCAACCATTTGCCCCTGGTCCTGTTACACCAATCCTTTTTGTACAATATGTTCCCCATTTCTCTGACAATATATGGATTAATTAAAGGTGATCCCACATGTGAATTCATTTTAGGTAACTATATAATTCAATCGAGTTGGCATTATTTCCTGTGATATGCTAATGGCAGAGATAAATATGATAAAGATACAAAGGCTGCAGTTCTGTCAGTTTGGTAGTACGGAATCTCTATGACGCTATGCTTCATGGTTACTTTCACACATTTTTATAATGGTGGTAGGTACTGTGTATGGTGCTGCTCCCATGTGGTGAATTCTACACATACCACACTTCATCAGTATAAGCCAGTTTTGGGTGGAATTAAGTTATGTTATGACAATTGCAAAATACCCACAAATAAGAGCTTTCAGACCTGTGTGCATACTCAAAATGCAATTAGGTTTCATCTTGAATACTGTATACAGGTCTGGAAGCCTCATTTTAGGTAAGATGTAGATCTGCTGGAATGAGTGCAGAGTATTTTTACTAAATAAAACTTCAGGTTCTGCAACAAAACAGACCTTAAAAACTTCGATCAGGTCCCTTTGCAGGTGCCTAGTTTCCAGGAAACTGAAAATCGCAGTATCTGGAAACTAGACGCCTAACAAGGGGACCTGATTAAAGCATTTCAGGCCTCAAAAATGGACTCAGTAAATTAAATGTGGATGGCATCCTAACTCTTGCTTGGATAACACATGTAAGGGGACAAATTTAAATTGAAAAAGGATGGTTTTAGGATGATGTAAGAAAATCTGCTTTCAGCCAGAGAGCAACTAATTGTTGGAAAAAAAATTCCATTTGGTGAAAAAAAGATGGGTAGTTTGAATAGGAAAGAATAAGATAAATTAGAGGGATGGACAAATGAAGTGAGTGGTGCTGCTTTTTTTCCCCCTGATGCTGTTTAAGTTTGCTTCCTTGCACCATTTGCCACTGCTAATATTAATACTACAACTTTAAATTACCCCTAAAAAGAATGGCGATTTTCTAAGACATGCTTATTTTCTCCAGTGTCAAAGGCATTATATAGAAAATGTGAATGAAGAGATTATCTATGTTCAGTGAATACAATACAGTAAGTCCCTGACATATGTAAGAGATATGTTCCAGGACTTCTTACATAAGTTGAGTTTTATGTAACCCGGTAATGACAAAATATTGCTATTATTATTATTATTAGCCGGTAATGACAAATAAAATATTGCTATTATTATTATTAGCCATATAGTGCAAGGAAGCCTGAGGCCTATGCTGCACCAGCTAAAAAAAATAAAATTTCTGAGTTACCCTGAGAGAGAGAGAGAGAGAGAGAGAGAGAGAGAGAGAGGAATCACCAAGAAAGAGAAGAATGATGATATCCAGCTCAGGACCCTGGGTGTGCCAAACCCATACTCACAGATGTGAGCCCCTGATACACCAAAATTACAAAAACCACATAATATCCTCAGAAGAATGAAGAAAAATAGTTATATATTTTTCAATATATTAATTAATTAATTAACTAGATATCCAATTAGGGATACAATTTATTTCTAGTAGGCTTTCTGTCGTTTTATTTTGGCACTGCATAAGGACCACAGTTATGCAAATCTACTGCATTGGCTACTCGATCATTGTATCATTCAGTCTTGGCACGGATTTGTTTAGCATTCAAAATGCAGTGATTCACTGACCATTATGGCCTCGTGGTCCTCCGATGAGATGGGGCATAATGATCAGTCCATCTTATTTTCTTCTGTCATTTTAAATTTATTGGTCATATTGTTTGTAGATTACATTTCCATATTAGTGATATTTCACACAATTCGGAAACCAATGTTATCACGGGACGCCATTAAATTTCTTTGTATTTGGCTTTCATTTTCTAAATTATTTAGGAGCATTTCTCCAACAGTACAGTACTCTTCCCCCCCCCCTCCTCTTTCTCATTTTCACTCTACTGGTTTCCCACGCTACTGGCATACATCTTATTTGGTTTGTGCATTTTTTTGTAGCCACTGATGCTTGCTTTACTACCTTTATTTTATGTTACTTTTGCTATTTATTTTTCGATTTAATTGGATTTAATTTGGATTATATAAAAAATAGTTATATAATTTTAATTAGTTCAATTAAAAACTATCTTTTTTTTTTTTTTTTTTTTTTTTTTTTTTTTTATGAGAACCCCAAACACGAGAGGTATTATAACCTATAGTACTTAGTACCGTGCTTGGGTTGGAGGTTGAGAAGACGTAAGAAGATATTTGTTGATATTGGACTTAAACTTCTGTAGATTGTAATTTTCAGGAAATACGTATGAAGGAAGGTTGTTCCAGAAAACGGCAGTTGAATGAATAAATGAGGAAGATGAAAAGTTGGTTCTGTGGGTTTGACGTTGGACAGTAAATGGATGTTGGCTGGTGGCGGCACGTGTTTGGACTGTTTTGAAAGAGAGAGCGGGAATTATAGAAGCCAATTCAGAAGAACAGTGCCCATGGAAGTATCTGTAGAAGAGGCATGCAGCAGAAACAGTGCGTCTATGAGACAGCGAGTGGATAGACTCTGTTAGAGATGAATCATTAATTAACCTAACTGCCCTCTTCTGAATGGAATCAAGAAGCCTGAGAGAGGTTTTGGGGGCACCACCCCAGATGTGGGAACAATATTCCATGGCAGGGCGGATTTGCGATTTATACAGAGTGAGCAGCTGTTTGGGAGAAAAGTAACGCCGAGAGCGAAAGAGAAAACCAAGTTTTTTAGATGCAGAGGAAGCAATATTTGTAATGTGCTTGTGCCAAGAGAGATTAGAAGTCAGGGTAATCCCCAAAAGAGATATATCATTTTGCCTAGAAATCGGAGTGTCACTAAAGATAAGCATAGGAGCAGAAGAATCCTTTTTGCGAGATATAAGACAAGATTGAGTTTTAGAAGGGTTGAAATCAACTAAGTTGTCTTTGCCCCACTGGAGAATTACCCGAAGATCAGCATTTAAGGAATTGGTAGCAGATTTTCGAGAAGTTGAAGCTGATTGAGCAGGGCAAGGTTTCTCAAAATGGAAAGTTGAATGCAATGTGCTATCATCGGCAAAACTATGGATAGGATTTCCAGTCAATGGAAGAAGGTCATTGATATACAAGAGGAAAAGAGTGGGGGAAAGAACTGAACCTTGGGGGACACCGGCATTAGTGGAGAAGTTAGAAGACAGAGAGCCATCTACCATCACCCTCAGTGAGCGATCAGAGA
This sequence comes from Mastigoproctus giganteus, assembly GCF_048544385.1. Lineage (NCBI taxonomy): Eukaryota > Metazoa > Arthropoda > Arachnida > Uropygi > Thelyphonidae > Mastigoproctus > Mastigoproctus giganteus. The sequence continues at coordinate 229,606,854 of NC_143583.1, read as the reverse complement.
GAAAACTGGATAACCAATTACTAAAAACAGTTGGTAAACCATAAGATGGAAGCTTGTTTAGAAGACCTTTATGCCAAACACGATCGAAAGCCTTTGAGATGTCAAGAGCAACTACTTGTGTTTCACCAAACCTTTCCATTGAATTAGTCCATAAATGGGTAACCTAAGCCAGAATATCACCAGTGGATTGACACTGACGGAATCTATACTGGCGATCGTTGATCAGACGGAAGGTTTCTAGGTAGTTTAAGAGTTGGCGGTTAATTGATTTCTCCATTACTTTAGAAAGAGTAGAAGTAATTGCAATGGGACGATAATTGGATGGGAGGGATTTGTCACCCCTTTTTAGGAACTGGCTGGATATGAGCAAATTTCCAAGCAGAAGGAAAAACACCTTTGGAATAAGAAAGTGAAAAAAGGCGGCAAAGAATAGGAGTAAGTTCAGGAGCACAGGTTTTGAGAACAAGTGGAGAAATACCATCAGGACCTGGAGCTTTCTTAGCATCAAGATTCATCAAAATCCTTCTGATATCCTTTTGACGGAAGACCACAGGAGGCATTGAATGGAGCGTGTTAGGAATGGTGGGAGGTGTTTTACCAAGATCATTAATACATGAGCTCAAAGAAAAATGGGATGCTAGCAGGTCAGCTTTATCCTTGGCTGAAGTGACAACAGAACCATCTGGTTTGGACAGAGGTGGGAGCAGAGATGGGCAAAAGTTGTGGCCAATAGCTTTGGCAAGGGACCAGAATGCTCAGCTACCATTAGGGCAAGAAGCAAGTTTTCTACTCTTAGCCTGTTCAAACTCTAGTTTGGACTGATTAATAACTGCTTTACAATTGTTGCGAGCTTTGGTGTAGGTAGAAAATGAAACTGAAGAATGAGAAACAAGCCGATTACGATATGCAACGTTCTTCTCTTGAACAGCCCTAGCACATTTATTGGAAAACCAAGGTTCAGATAAAGGACGAGAATTTTAAGTGGAGTGTGGGATAAAGGATTCCATTCCTGCAAGAATAATTTCACTGACACGATCTGAGCAAACGTTGACATCAGAAGTTTTGAAACAGTAATCAGACCAAGGAAAAGAAGAAAAGAAGTCTCGCAAGTCATCCCATTTTGCATTCTTGTAATGCCAAACAATACGAGGTTGGGAATAGCCATGAGATAAAGGTTCCATTGGAGAAGAGGCAATCACCAAGTTGTGATCTGAAGTGCCTAAAGGACCTCTCACTTCAACCTTGTACTTAGAAGGGTTGTTTGTGAGAAAAAGATCAAGCGTATTGGCTGTATGATTAGGATTGTCCGGTATTCTTGTAGGTAAATGAACAATCTGTGCTAGGTCATTAGTAATTGCAAAAGCCTCAGCATCTCGACCTGCTGGGTCGGTGTGACTAGAAAACGGAAGCCAGCTGGAGTTGTGAACGTTAAAATCACCAAGGAAAATTACCTCACTGTTAGGAAAGTTGGACTGGAGAAAGTCAAGTTGCAAAGAGAGGAAGTCAAAGAGCTCCAAGAGATTAGTGGAGTTGGGAGAACGGTAGAGACAACAGATGAATTTTACACAATGAGGTAGAGAGATTTTAAGCCAGAGAAGATCAAAGAGAGGAGATTCCAAATTGCCAAGTCTCTGACAGGGAATATCAGAACGGACATATGCACAAGTACCACCTTTGAGGCGAAAGGAATCATACAGCAAATAATTTGGACATCTGAGATGAGCAGTAGTTGAATCAACTGATAACTGAGATTCAGTCAGAAAAAGTACATGGGGTTTGGAAGACTGCAAGTGGAAATGGACATCGTTGAGATAAGAATTGAGTCCACGTATATTTATGAAATGAATTAGGAAGTCCTTGGGAGGTTTAGATCTTTTCGCAGATAAGCTTGCTCTATTATTTTGACAATTCATGGTGTATTCAATAGTAAGAAAAAGTGGGTGGGACATGCTGTATGAAGTAATGAAATTTTTGGATATGGCGTACATGTGGTAAGAATATACCCAGATCCTTGACATAACGTGGCCTCGACAATGCTCCCCGCATACACGCTACTCGGACTCCCTCCAGTCACTATCTGGCAGAGTAGAGGTAGCAAGATTATACACTAGCTGATCCGGAAGCTTCCTAGAGAGTTACCAATAGGTTCAGTCCGGTGTACTAACTAGCGGCCGGCCTGCGAACACCGTTTTAGAGCTGTACCCTCAAAATGTAAGGAATATTGGAACATGTAAGGAATATCTGGAGACAGCAGTGAGGTAGCTGGAGTGGCAGATCAGAAAAAAAAAAAAAACAAAAGAAAGAAAAAATGCATTTTATTGTACTGTAAAACTGGATATGTATTTCGTAGCTTTGGTTATTATAGTTGACTTAATTCGTGCCGACCCCTTCATTGCTTCTCGTATTCTGTTTTTGTCCTTTATTATTGGGTTCATTGTTGACACAGACAAATCTGAATTCCGTGCGATACTTGTTGGTGATTGACCATTTTCATACATCATTATTTTAATCTTCTGATCCAACTCGATCGCTTTCCTTTTCTTGGTAGACTTACTAGTACAGCAATACCCCACATAGCACTGATAACTGATACCGAAACTGTTCCGTGTTATGTGAAATTGTGCTGACAGAGTTATAATTATAATGGGTTTTAAATGAATACATACCAGAGAAACAGTCAATATAAACAAATTATAATAAATCTATAAACAACTTGCGCTTGATAGCCAATTAAAAGGATTTTAAATAAAAAATATTGCAAAAATCTTATTAATGAAAAGGTAACATCGTGAGAGATGAGAAAAAAGCTTTATTGTTTATTTGGGTATTTCAAAAATGAAGTTTAATGAAGTCATTTCTTCTTTTTCTCGGCATATAAGTCTTTGTAGCATTGAATCCCATCTTATAAAATTTGCCATATCACGATGCTACATCCAACATTTGGATCTCCACTCATAATTACCTTGCAGGCCATGTCAAGCCCCGAAAAACTTTCAATTCTTCTGTTGAAAATTCTTTTGGTGCCACTTCTGAATTGTTTTCCCTTCATATGCAATTTTCTTGTCAATTTCAAGGAGAGTTGTATCATCTAAGTTATTTGCATGTGAGTGAATGCAGTCATGTACATTGGTAGTGTCCAAAGTTTCGAATCCAAAGTCTTTTCCGATCTTCACAATGTCTTTGGCAATTGTCTGAACTTGCAATTGAAAACCAATGAAATCATTTGCCAAATGGGGCAAAACATATGCTGCCAAACATAATGCATGTTGTTGGCAATGATTGCTAACCAAGATGCATATATATTTTTGATTGTATTTAAAGGGGTAAAAATTAAATTGTGAAATGGAAAGTTTGAAAAGCTATCATGTCGTCTCGTCAGGATGGAATTAATACTGAACACTGTTGCTACTGACTGCTTGATGGGGAGACTACTGGCATATGCGCAGCATATATGAGACAATAGAGTTGGCATCGCACCATATATGTACTGGTACCTAGGCTACGACAACGCAGCATATATGTAGAGTACGTGTCATATATGTACAGTAAATTTTCAACTTAAATTTAACTAAAAAACCTTGTTACAGTGAAGCCCGTGTTTTTTGAAGCCATGCTAAGCGAGGTATTGCTGTACTGCTATCACTTATTCTCTAAGTCAGCGCCATGATAACAGTCAAAATTAAAATTTCTATAAAGAACTTCACAGGGTTAAGGCGAAAACTCACTATTATCACCCCACATGAACTCACATTTTACTAAAGTAAAGTAATCTGGAGGTCACTACCATAAAACAATAAAGACAATTTGCAGTTTCCAGTTTATTGGGCTTTTCTGTTAGTGAAATTCATTAGAAATGGGCAGTAAACTTGATCTTTTTGCATTTCCGATAGCTGGAATTCTGCAGGTTTTCACATTATTATGATGAAATGTGTGTGTGTCCTCTTCACTGAAAATTTCAGTCATATAAAAATAAAATAATAAATTTTAAGAACCTTCTCTTCATTCCTATTTTTAAGTTTGTTACTCCATATCTCCATTACTCCGAGCTAACTACCCTTATGTATTGGAGATACTATCTCCAATACATAAGGGCAGTTCTAAGAGTGAAGTGGGAAATTACCACCCAGTTAGTCTAAATTCAGTAGTAGGGAAAATCATGGAGACAACGATCAAGGGTGGAATTCAGGATCATTTAGATAGAAATAGAATTCTGAAGAATACTCAGCATGATTTTGTAAAGGGAAAATCATGTTTAACTAATCTGGTTAGCTATTTTGACAGGGTCACTCAAGAGCTGGATTTAGGGAATAATTTCGACATTGTTTATTTGGATTTCAGCAAAGCATTTGATTCAGTCCCACATGAGCAGTTACTTTATAAGCTGGAACATGTTGGAATCACAGAGAAAATCCTTAGATGGATAGCTGGATGGCTTCAGGGAAGGAGGCAGAGGATTGTGATAAATGGTTATTCCTCAGATTGGGTAGATGTAAGAAGTGGGGTTCCCCAAGGATCAGTATTAAGACCACTGTTTTAATTTTCATAAATGACATTGATGAAGGGATAGAGGGCATGATGTCTAAATTTGCAGATGATGTAAAGATTGGTAGAGTAGTTAATGATCACTGCCAAGCACAGCTTCTTCAGAGTGACCTAGATAGACTTCAGGAATGGTCAGAAAAATGGCAGTTATTTTAATCCAACTTTAATCCAACAAAGTGTAAGGTATTGCACCTGGGGAACAGTAACCCCAAAATAACTTATACAAATGGTGGAGCTAAACTAAAGCCAGTAGTAGAGGAAAGGGATTTGGGTATTACAATATGGTCAAACACGAAGTTCTCCGAGCACTGTAGACTGGTTGCAAGGAAGGCCGAAGGTGTCCTATCGATGATTTGTCGAACAATTGCTAGAGATAAGGACATCATAATCCCATTATATAAGGCTATTGTTAGACCACACTTAGAATGCTGTGTTAAAGTATGGAGCCAGCACCTAAAGAAAGACACTGTTCTTCTTGAAAGGGTCCAAAGACAGGTAACTCATCTGGTGAGATTGGCAAAGGGCGTCCACATGAGAAAAGACTTCAAATATATGGGTTGCAGAACTTGGAAACTAGACATCTTAGAGGAGACTTCATTGAGGTGTTTAAGGCTCTGAGAGGCATAAGCAAAATGAATAAGGACTAAATTTTCATAGTTATAAATGATTCCGGAACAAGGGACCATAATTCCAAGTTACAGGGGAAGATGTTTAGACTGGATTGCAGGAAATTTTATTTTAGTCAGCGAGTTATATATTACTGGAATAAGATACCTACATGGGTGGCAGAGGCTGACAGTTTAGGGAAATTCAAAGGTCAGCTGGATAATTACCTATGGGAGGAGGGAAACACACAGGTTGTTTATTTTCTTTTCTCTTATTTTTTTATTATTCTTATAATTTTATTTATTTTTTGTTATTTCATTTTATTTATTTTTGGCTGGTGCAGCATAAGCCATAGATTTCCTTGCACCATGCGGCATTGCTAATACTAAATCTCACTTGGGCCATTTGTGTGTGCCGTGCTTACTGTATACAACAAAGTACATGACTGCATACCAACATAAAACAAAACACTTACTTGATACATATTCTGTACTATGAGTACTGACATCAAAATGTATACCCCATTGTGAGGCTTTTACTATGATGAATATTATAAGGTAGATCACTGATAAGGTTCCTGGAAAATAAAATTCCAGAGATCATCTTAACATAACATTACATATACAGAAAAATATCAATTGACTAAAGATAATGGTTAAATCCAATAGGAAATATACTGCAAAACAACACAAAAATACGAAGGAGATTAACAATATATGAGATCAAGTTAACTATATATGTATACACAGTCTTGTGCATATTCTGAACAAAATGGGAATGTTGGTATACTGACTTCAACTTGTTAATAGCTATTTCTTTTATTTATTTATTATTTATTTATTTTTTTTTTGTACAGAAACCCCAAGCATAAGAGGGTATAAGAGGTATTAGAACCTACAGTATTTAGAAGATATTTGTTCACATTACATCTGAATTTCTGTAGATTGTAATTTTCAGGAAATACATATGAAGGGAGGTTGTTCCAGAAAACAGAAATTGAAGGAATAAATGAGGAAGAAGAAAAGTTGGTTCTGTGAGTTTGAAGTTGGACGGTAAAAGGATGCCGAGCTGTTTGGAAGAAAATTAACACTGAAATCAGAAGAGAAAACCCAGTTTTTCAGATGCAGAGGAAGCAATATTTGTGACGTGCTTATGCCAAGAGAGATTAAGTCAGGGTAATCCCTAAGAGAGAGAGATATGTGATGTTGTGTAGAAATCTAAGTGTCATTGAAAATAAGCATAGGAGCAGAAGAATCCTTTTTTTTTTTTTTTGCAAAATATAAGACAGGACTGAGTTTTAGAAGGATTGACATCAACTAAGTTATCTTTGCCCCACTGGAGGATTGCAAAGAAATCAGCATTTAAGGAACTGGTAGTGGATATTCCAGTTCCTTAAATGTCCCAGTAATTTTTTCAAGAGCCCCTAGGCCAAACGAAATACCTAACAGTTCCGTTTATTAAGTAGTTAGGTCCAAACAACTTAATAAGTAATGTTGAAACTGTGAACTACCTTGAGCTAGTAGTTCGTGCGGTGTCTGACAAATGTCAAGTATCGCTGTGTTTCCCTTGAAAATTTTAAATATCCTGCACCACCCCTGTGAGTTTGCTGTGGCACCCTGGAGCACAGTTTGGGAACTGGTGACATATCCTTGATGTTACTGTGAAAACTTTAATAATTCCATCCTTTATTGTATGCATTGTTTTGGTTCCATATTTTTATCTATCTGTTTTCAAGTTGAGTCTGTTTGTGCTGTTTAGGCTTCCCCCCCTTTACTTATCCACATCTTCCTTAGTATATGTGTCTCCAGGATTGACGGTTCATCCTAATTTTCTGTCTCATCTATAATTTCTCTGGTTTGGACACTGTAAAGATTGCACAGAACATTCAATAAGGGTATGCTCCTTGGACCTACATGAAGCACATATATTGTGCTTCCTGTAGATCCACAATATTTTGTCCCACAGTATACTGTCTGTGAATGTCAAATTCCTGATATTTGAAGCATCAGAAAGGGTTCATACATAAGGTCAGACAAATCAAACTGTTCATACATAACAGTTCAGGTATTCTACTTTTACTAAATTTGGTAGATCTGGAGAGTTAAATATTATTACGTTATTTCTGATTGGAACTAATGAGTCATTCTTTTAATAAGAATTCTCTAGGCACGAATAATGTTTTCACTTGAGAGTTAGTGTGCAATTTCTTTATCTGAGACATGCAGAAGGTCCCATTTTATTATCACTTCTTTCAAGTAGTAAAGGAGGCATGAGGGACATTTTAATTGGGGGGAGGGGTTCTTCAAAATGTTGTCAATTTAAGTAATAGTTTAGAGTGCCTGTACTGTGTTGTTTCAACAAGTAGGTCTCTGATTTTAATTGGTGAGCCATTTTGGGCCAGCAGCATTCTCAGACATTTGACTCTATCCTTTTCCCCTTTTCGTGGTACAGGTTATGATATGATTTTCCTGTTCTCCAGTGAGTAATGGGTCTGAGGACCCAGAGCATGTACTGATCCGGTCCATATTTACTCCTTTTAGACCTTGACAGATTACCTTATTTGTAAAGGTTTCAAACCCTTTTGCTTTTGTTTACTTTGGGTTCATTATTACCTCTGCTTTATGAATAGTATTTATTGGTTTTTGAAGAAATGCAGTTAATTTTTATGTTTGTTTCTCTCGTGGATCCATTTTATAATTCTCGATTCAAAGGTTATCGCACTATGTGAATGCTATTTTTAGGTCATCAGAGTCACTTCATCATATTATTTTGCCACGATTGCTAATTTATTGTTCAACTAGCTGCCATATTGTAATCGATAAGAAATAGTGTAACATTTTTTTTTTTTTTTTTTTTTATGTAAACCCCAAACACGAGAGGTATTAGAACCTATAGTACTTAGTACCATGATTGGGTTGGGGGTTGAGAAGACGAAAGAAGATATTTGTTGACCTTGGACTTGAACTTCTGTAGATTGTAATTTTCAGGAAGTACGTATGAAGGAAGGTTCTTCCAGAAAATGGCAGTTGAATGAATAAATAAGGAAGATGAAAAGTTGGTTCTGTGAGTTTGAAGTTGGACAGTAAATGGATGTTGGCTGGTGGCAGCACTTGTTCGGACTGTTTTGAAAGAGAGAGCTGAAATTATAGAAGCCAATTCAGAAGAACAGTGCCCATGGAAGTATCTGTAGAAGAGGCAATACGTACGTCTATGAGTGGAGAGACTCTGTTAGAGATGAATCATTAATTAACCTAACTGCCCTCTTCTGAATGGAATCAAGAAGCCTGAGAGAGGTTTTGGGGGCACCACCCCAGATGTGGGAACAATATTCCATGACTGGGCGGATTTGCGATGTATACAGAGTGAGCAGCTGTTTGGAAGAAAAGTAATGCTGAGAGCGAAAGGGAAAACCAAGTTTTTTAGATGCAGAGGAAGCAATATTTGTAATGTGCTTGTGCCAAGAGAGATTAAAAGTCAGGGTAATCCCCAAAAGAGATATATCATTTTGCCTAGAAATCGGAGTGTCACTAAAGATAAGCATAGGAGCAGAAGAATCCTTTTTGCGAGATATAAGACAAGATTGAGTTTCAGAAGGGTTGAAATCAACTAAGTTGTCTTTGCCCCACTGGAGAATTACCTGAAGATTGTCATTTAAGGAATTGGTGGCAGATTTTCGAGAAGTTGAAGCTGATTGAGCAGGACAAGGTTTCTCAAAATGGAAAGTGGAATGCAATGTGCTATTATCGAAAAACTATAGATAGGATTTCCAGTCAATAGAAGAAGGTCATTAATATACAAGAGGAAAAGAGTGGGGGAAAGAATTGAGACTTTCGGGACACCGGCATTAGTGGAGAAGTTAGAAGACAGAGAGCCATCTACCATCACCCTCAGTGAGCGATCAGAGAGAAAACTGGATAACCAATTACTAAAAACAGTTGGCAAACCATAAGATGGAAGCTTGTTTAGAAGACCTTTATGCCAAACACGATCAAAATCCTTTGAGATGTCAAGAGCAACTACTTGTGTTTCACTGAACCTTTCCATTGAATTAGTCCATAAATGGGTAACATAAGCCAGAACATCACCAGAGGATCGACACTGACGGAATCCATACTGGGGATCGTTGATCAGATGGAAGGTTTCTAGGTAGTTTAAGAGTTGGCTGTTAATTGATTTCTCCATTACTTTAGAAAGAGTAGAAGTAATTGCAATGGGACGATAATTGGATGGGAGGGATTTGTCACCCTTTTTAGGAACTGGCTGGATATGAGCAAATTTTCAAGCAGAAAGGAAAACACCTTTGGAATAAGAAAGTGAAAAAAGGTAGCAAAGAATGGGAGTAAGTTCAGGAGCACAGGTTTTAAGAACAAGTGGAGAAATACCATCGAGACCTGGAGCTTTCTTAGCATCAAGATTCATCAAAATCCTTCTGATATCCTTTTGACAGAAGACCACAGGAGGTATTGAATGGAGTGTGTTGGGAATGGTGGGAGGTGTTTTACCAAGATCATTAATACATGAGTTGGAAGAAAAATGGGATTCTAGCAGGTCAGCTTTATCCTTGGCTGAAGTGACAACAGAACCATCTGGTTTGGACAGAGGTGGGAGCAGAGATGGGCAAAAGTTGTGGCCAATAGCTTTGGCAAGGGACCAGAATGCTCAGCTACCATTAGGGCAAGAAGCAAGTTTTCAACTCTTAGCCTGTTCAAACTCTAGTTTGGACTGATTAATAACTGCTTTACAATTGTTGCGAGCTTTGGTGTAGGCAGAAAATGAAACTGAAAAATTAGAAACGAGCCAATTACGATATGCAACATTCTTCTCTTGAACAGCCTTAGCACATTTACTGGAAAACCAAGGTTTAGATAAAGGACGAGATGTCAAAGTGGAGTGTGGGATAAAGGATTCCATTCCTGCAAGAATAATTTCACTGACACGATCTGAGCAAACGTTGACATCAGAAGTTTTGAAACAGTAATCCGACCAAGGAAAAGAAGAAAAGAAATCTCGCAGGTCATCCCATTTTGCATTCTTGTAATGCCAAACAACACAAGGTTGGGAATAGCCATGAAATAAAGGCTCCATTGGAGAAGAGACAATCACCAAGTTGTGATCTAAAGTGCCTAAAGGACCTCTCACTTCGACCGTACTTAGAAGGGTTGTGTGTGAGAAAAAAGCTTAAGCTTGTTGGCTGTATGATTAGGATTGTCCGGTATTCTTGTAGGTAAATGAACAATCTGTGCAAGGTCATTACTAATTGTAAAAGCCTCAGCATCTCGACCAGCTGGATCGGTGTGACTAGAAAACGGAAGCCAGCTGGAGTTGTGAACATTAAAATCACCAAGGCAAATTACCTCACTGTTAGGAAAGTTGGACTGGAGAAAGTCAAGTTGCAAAGAGAGGAAGTCAAAGAGCTCCAAGTGATTAGTGGAGTTGGGAGAACAGTAGAGACAATAGATGAATTTTACACAATGAGGTAGAGAGATTTTAAGCCAAGTCTCTGACAGGGAATATCAGAACGGACACATGCACAAGTACCACCTTTGAGGCGAAAAGAATCATATAGCGAATAATTTAGGCATCTCAGATGAGCAGTAGTTGATATACATATCTCGAATTGATAGCATAAGATATAAAGTTAAATTAGATAGCATAATACGAAGCACTCAATTAGGAATCTGTTAGCCTATTATAGTATTATCAATTAATCAAAAATATTAATCTTATTAAGTTTCTTTGTTAATTATTGTATTTAAACGGAAGTCATGACCCAGACTAGAGCTACGAAGCAAAGATCACAGACTAGTAAGAGTGCTGTGACTCAGGAGAGAAACAAAGGAGGCGATTCTCCAATGCCTCACAGTCTCAAAGAATGTGCAAAATGCTGAACTTTCTAAAATGGGATGTGACCTAGCCAAGGAGAATGTCTTTGTGTGTACTAAATGTCTAGAGTGTCAAGAAATTAGGTGCCAACTCAGCATTCTGATGGGCATCTATGAGATGCCTTAAAGTGTAGAGTAAATGCTCTCGAAGAAATTAATGAGGGACCCGTCAAGCTCTCAGCTGCCAAACTCAAGTCTGTGTTGCCTGATGCACAGAGCTCAATCCTGTGCATCAGGCAACACACAATCTCCAAGACAGAATGCGCTGATCCCACAGGAATTAGTTATTGTTGGTGACTCTACTGTCAGGGAGACGGGGAATATACTATGCAAGAAGGATACACAGAACAGGACCAGGGTATGTCTGCAAGAGGCAAAAGTTGATGATGTATTGCAGTTATCTTTTAAGGGCACAAAACGTGATATTGTTGTACACGTTGGCACTAATGACATTAAGAGTAAGAGATCTGCAGATTTACTCAACAAGTAAATTTCAACAAGTCAATGTTGGAAAAAAGGTTGTGAGTTAGGTTTGAATGTGAAAGTTTCTGCAATTCTGCCCAGACACGATAGGAAGGGGTATATGATGAGAGCCTTGTTGATCACTTCAGCCCTGGAGAGATTGTGCAAGGCTAAAGGGATAGAATTTTTTTTCAGCCTGGTCTGTGCTTGTTGACAGGAGAGACTGCTTCTACAGGGATGGGGTACCCTTAAATAGAAAGGGTGCAAGAATATTTGCTGATGAAAACTGCTAGCTTTGGGGGGGGGGAGAAGATACACAGACTAAACGGTTAACAGTGGCCGCAGGCAGAGGCAAAAGTGATTCTTGCACTGCTTCTATTAGAATGAGCAGCAGCCTGGAAAGCAAGGCAATGGAGATTTCCAGCCCTGCTGGGAGTCATACTGGAACAAATAAATACATGGGCAGTGTTAGGGTATATAAGAGTAGAAACAGGTGCATGTATACTGTTAATAAACTTGATGAGCTTGAAGTGTTAGTCAAGGCATCAAAGGCAGATATTGTTGGAATATCAGAGACGTGATGTCTCACAGACGTCTGTGTAGAATTGGAATTTGGGGAGTACAATGTGTACAGAAAGAATAGACAGGACAGGAAGGGAGGAGGGGCAATGCTGTTATTTAAGAAACAAAATCTAAGGAAGTGCATCCAATTGATATTGGTGGACAATGCAATGTTGAGTCTGTTTGGTGTGATATAAGCACAGGGAAAATAAAAATGAGAGTAGGTGCATGTTATAGGCCTAATGAATCTGATGAGTATAATGAGCAATTGTGAAGAGAAATAGAGTGGGCCAGTAAATCAGAACATCTTATAATGGCTGATTTTAACTTTCCAGATATTGACTGGAACTTGTGAATTGGTCACTCACACACTAGCAAGAATTTTATGGATTTATTGGATGACTGTTTTCTACAGCTACATGTTCAAGAGGCAACCAGTAATACTCTTGATCTGATATCAGCAGTGATTATTCATGCATTAAGAATTTGAAGATAAAGGAAACACTGGGTGACAGTGATCACAATGTACTGATGTGGGAATTACTTAAGGATGTCATCATCATCAGCCATTTTCAATCCACTGCAGGATGAAGGCTTACCAGTCCCTTCTGTTTTGAGCACTGGCCACCCATTTACTACCCAAAAACTCATGAATTTCATCTATCCATCTCCACCTTTGTCTTCCAGGTTTTCTTCTAGCTCCTCTAGCTCTTCTTGGGTACCATTCTGTTATTTTCTTAGTACATCTGTCATCATGTCTTCGAGCTATGTGTCCTGCCCAAGACCACATTAGTTCTTTAGTTTTGACAAGAATGTCCTTTACTTGAGTTTGCTGCCTAATCCATGTGTTTCTCTTCTTATCTAACAGTCTAATTCCCAATATAATTCGTTCCATTCTTCGCTGTGTAGTTCTGAGCTTCTCTTCATTCTTTTGGTGAGTGCCCAAGTTTCACTTCCATAAGTCATGGTGGGGAGTATACATTGATTCATTATTTTACGTTTCAGACAAACTGGGATATTGCTCTTCAGTATGTGACTATATTTCCTGAATGCTATCCATCCAAAATTTATTCTTCTCTTGACTTCCAGCCATTTATCATTATTACAGCTAATAACTTGTCCCAGATAAGTATATGACTCCACCTTTTCAATTACTGCTCCTTTAATCCCTTTCCGCAGCATACTTGTTCATCATTACTTTTGTTTTAGCCATATTCATCTTTAGTCCAAAATCCTTACTAACTGTGCATAACTGATTAAGATTTTCCTGTAATTCTTTGGGATCGTGGCTTATGACCACAACGTCATCTGCAAATCGTAAATGGTTTAGGTACTCTCCGTTCACATTGACTCCTTTCTGCGACCAGTCTAATCTTCTGAAAGCTTCCTCAAGGGCAGCAGTAAACGGCTTCGGACATGGTGTGTCTCCTTGTCGAACTCCTTTCTCGATTTTAAATTTCCTACTGTCTTTGTCTAGTCTAATAAAGGAGGTAGTGTTCTCATATATTTTCTTCAAAATCATAATATGCGGGGTATCTACGCCTTTTCTTTCCAGTGCCCGAAAAATTGTCTTATGCTGTATGAAGTCAAATGCCTTTTCATAATCCACAAATGCCAGCCATAACGGTGTTTTATATTCATTTGCTTTCTCCATTAGCTGTGATATTACGTGAAGGTGATCCATAGTTGAGAATCCTGTCCTAAAGCCAGCTTGCTCTTTCGGTTGATTCTCATCAAGTATTCTTTCTAATCTGTTAGTAATGACCCTTGTGAACAACTTGTAGATGTGGGATAACAAGCTAATTGGTCTATAATTTCCAATTTCTGATTTATCTCCTTTCTTATGCAGCAAAACTATGATTGCATTATTCCACTGCTTAGGCATCACACCTTTTCTAATGCACTTTGTGAAGAGCCTTGCCAGTTTTTGTGTTATGTCTCTTCCTCCCAATTTTAACAACTCTACAGTAACTTCATCTGTCCCCGGGGCTTTCCGATTCTTCATTTTCTTCAATGCATGTTCTACCTCATCAGGAAGAATATCGGGTATGTTGTATGTGTTGCTACTTTGCAATACATCTTCCCCACTGCTGGTATCATTCCCTCGCTCCTTGTATAATTCTCTATAGTAGTCTTCTGCTATTTGAATTATGCCTTCTCTGCTGTTTATAAGTACACCATTGCTATTCTTCAGTTTCAGTATAATTTGTCTTTCTGTATTATTGCTCGTGGCTGCTGATTTAAATCCTTTGTTTTCCCTTAATGCTTGTTCTACTTTTCTTGTGTTAAATCTTCTTATGTCCTCTCTGAGTCTCTTTCTAATGGCTTTGCATAACTCAGTATACTCAATTTTCTTCCTGTCAGTGTTTTTCTTGCTCTTCATTTGTTGTCTTCGGTTCATCATGACAAGTGTTTCTTGACTAATTTTTTCTTCTTTGGATTTCTGTTTGCCTATAGGTTTCTTGGGCTTTATCACTTTCAGAAAGTTGTAATATTCCTCGTCGATATCTTGGTCCTGAGCAGTCTGCAGAAGCTCAAACTTGTTCTTAAGTTCCAGTACATACTGCTTTTTCTCCTCCTCTGTTATCTCAAAGACCTTTGTATTATTTACTTGAGTCAGTTTTTTCCTTTCCTTTCCTACATCTATATCAAGTGTACATCTTACCATTCTGTGATCACTTCCAACATTTACCTTATTCAGGACAGTAACATCATTCACAATATATCTTCTGTTAGTGAGGATGAAGTTGATTTCATTAATTGTTAATCCATTTCGACTCTTATATGTCCACTTTCTGTTCACCCTTTTCTTGAAAAAGGTGTTCATTACTGACAGTCCTTGAGATTCTGCAAATTCCACAAGTCTTTCACCTCTTTTATTTCTTTCACCAATTCCAAAATTTCCTATAGTTCCTCTTTCTGCACTGTTTTGCCTTTTTCCAACTTTAGCATTGAAGTCCCCCATAATAATAGTGTAGTGGGTTTTCTGCTCATCTAGAAGACTCTCAATTTCGGTGTACATTTCTTCAACCTCTTCATCATCATGGCTTGATGTTGGTGCATAAATAATCTTTAGCTTGTACCTTTTAGAAATCTTGAGTATTAGTCTTGACACCCTTGGTGATGTACTTTTGAATTCCAAAATGTTGTTTTTAAAATTTTTATGGACCAGAAACCCAACTCCACCTTCACTCCTTTCACTGTTTCCATTGATGTACAGCAGATTTCCACTTAATAAACTTATAAGTGATTCATTTCTTCTTCTTGTTTCAGCCAAACCGATGATATTCCAATTCACATTTTCTAATTCCTTTTCCAGCTCTAATATCCTTAAGGATATAACTACCATCAAAGCTAAAGGGAAGGGCTTTTGCTTTCGTACAAGGGTGTCAGACAGTTTTAAATTCTGTACAGTGGGATCAAATGATGATGTTACCAACGTTGA
Source organism: Mastigoproctus giganteus (assembly GCF_048544385.1). Lineage (NCBI taxonomy): Eukaryota > Metazoa > Arthropoda > Arachnida > Uropygi > Thelyphonidae > Mastigoproctus > Mastigoproctus giganteus. The sequence goes on along the minus strand of NC_143583.1, from coordinate 229,591,356 downwards.
ATTCTAAATGGGAAGCCTTCAGTGACTAAATTTTGGTGGCTACTAGGCTTTTCATTCCAACTAAGAAATACTGTTCAACGTTTAGGCCTAAATGGAGGTCAGATGAACTAATGAGGCTCGTGGCAGAGAAGAAAAATGTATGGGATGCATATAAAGTATCAGGTGACACAGAAGATATAAACTAGTCTGTAATCAAAGTCACAAACGAGGTTAGGCAGGCGAAAGCAGATTATGAGAAATCATTGGCAAAAGATTCAAAGAAAAACAGCAAAGAGTTCTTTACTTATGTAAACTCTAAAAGGAAAGGGATGAATCAGATTGGACCACTTAACATAGATGGGTTGACTATTGATGATCATGCATGGGTAGCTGATAAACTGAATGAATATTTTGCAACTACATTCATACATGAGGAGTTATTCAAAGAGGAGAGTGCAAGAAGTTTATCAAACTCTTAACAGGGAGCTAAGTGATTCTGTAATAACTGAGAGCAAAGTGGAGGAGAAATTGTTGAAGTTAAACATAAAAAACAGGCACCTGGGGTTGATGGGATCTATCCAGTTATATTAAAGGAGGCAGCAAAGGAAGTAAGCAAACAATTAGCCATAATTATGAGAGCTTCTTTGGACTCAGGGGTGGTTCCCATGGACTGGAGATGTGCAAATGTTTCACAAATTCACAAAGGGGGTTCAAAAGATGACACAGGTAACTATAAACATGTTAGTTTAACTTGTGTTTTGGGGAAAATAATGGAATCACTGGTTAAAGAAGCATTGCAGGATCATCTAGAGAAGACTGCAGTAATAGTTAAGACACAGCATGGGTTTGTTAAATGGAGGTATTGTCTGGCGAATTTGATTGGATACTATGATGTGATCACAAAGGAACTGAATGCCAAAAATAATTTTGATACCATACACTTGGATTTCAGGAAAGCTTTGAGGCTGTTGCAAATGGAAGACTGCTATACAAACTGAGATGTATGGCATTAAGGGTAAGTTGTAACAATGGATAAAGGGATGGTAGAGTGGGAGACGACAGAGAGTGGTAATCAATGGATACTGCTCTTCATGGACAAATGTTATTAATGGAGTTCCCCAGGGTTCAGTGTTGGGCCTATTGTTCTTTTGTATATTTAACAATGATATTGATGAAGGTATATCATGTTTAATGTCCAAGTTTGCAGATGATACAAAGGTTGGCAGGGTTGTTAATGACAGTAAAAACAGTATGCTGTTACACCTGGATCTAGATAAGTTGGGCAAATGGGCTGAAAAGTGGCAATTGAAGTTTAGCATTGACAAATACAAAGTACTGCATATGGATAGCAATAACCGAAGAGAAACGTACCCACTGTGTAGTACTATACTCAGGGAAATGGAAAGTGAAACTGTGCAGTCAAATATGAAGTTTGCTGAGCAGTACAGAGGCTGCCAGGGCAGGGCAGGTCATGGAGTCTTGTCAATGATATATAGGAATTTTGCTAGCAGGAACAGGGAGGTGATTATCTTGTTGTACAAGGCAATGGTCAGGCCATACCTAGAGTACTGTGTACAGGTCTGGAGGCCTCATTTTAGGAAGGATATAGAGTTGCTAGAATGAGTACAAAGAAGGGTAAGGGGGAACTAATGGGTGCTCTTACCAAGAAAGCCTTAAGTTCTGCAAATTGCAGCACCTGGAGAATAGGCACCTGCAAGGTGATCTGATTGAGGTGTATAATGCCTTGAATGGGTTCAGCAAGCTGAATGCTGATAGAATTCTTCCTCTTGCTCAGATTAAGAACCTGAGGGGGCACAGCTTCAAAATAAAGGAAAGTGTTGTAGAATAGATGTGCAGAATTTGCCTTTAGCCAGCAGGTAGTTGATTGGGGAACAGACTTCCATCTTTTGTTGTGGAAAGTGATAGCCTAAATAAATTTAAGGCTGAGCTGGACAGGTATTTGGAATGAATGGAGGGGTGAAATGGGAGGGTTTTTTTTTTTTTTTTTTTTTTTGGCTGATGCTGCATAAGCTTGCTTTCTTGCATTTGGTCCTTGAGGTTGTCACAGACATTCTCTCGGATATGCCAGACAAGCTGTACTTGCTACCTGGGAGTCTAAAACGCTGATGGAACTGATATTCGTGTGACACTCAAGTTAAATGGACCCAATTTCGGCGAAATCCGGACGATCTGTGACAGCCAAATCCTCTGCTTGCACCTTCCCGATGGTGGGACTGTTAGTAATCCTGGTTAATTAATGATTCATCTCTAACAGAGTCTCTCCACTCACTTTCTCATAGACGCACTGTTTCTGCTGCATGCCTCTTCTACAGATACTTCCATGGGCACTGTTCTTCTGAATTGGCTTCTATAATTCCCGCTCTCTCTTTCAAAACAGTCCGAACACGTGCTGCCACCAGCCAACATCCATTTACTGTCCAACTTCAAACCCACAGAACCAACTTTTCATCTTCCTCATTTATTCATTCAACTGCCGTTTTCTGGAACAACCTTCCTTCATACATATTTCTTGAAAATTACAATCTACAGAAGTTCAAGTCCAACATCAACAAATATCTTCTTTTGTCTTCTCAACCTCCAACCCAAGCACGGTACTAAGTACTATAGGTTCTAATACCTCTCGTGTTTGGGGTTCACATAAAAAAAAATATATATATCTCATGCCTCTACTAATGCTAATCCCACCACAACGGAGGCAGGGCAGTTCCAGTGTGACAAAACAAAGATTAGTAAGGACTAGTTATTAACCCAGAAAAAAAATAATAATAATAATAAACAAAGTTATCTTTTCCTTTCTTGCTATTTTCAATACTTGATGAAAACAAAGCTGGTTATTAAGTTAGGAGTTTTAATAAAATTAGAAAAGAAAAAGAACTAATAATAACTGCAGAAAAAGTCACTTGAAGCATAGAGAAATCACTCGATCAAAAATCGATTGGTACCTGGGTCACCATGATCAAAGTGCTAGTACTTCCTGATGGGCATAGTAAATTTAGTTTCATTCAGCTAGTTAAAAGAAATGCTATCTGGAAAGCGAGCTTAAAAAAACCTAACAATATCTGGAACATTTTCTTGGAAAAATGCCCAACTGTTAAGTATTTAAAAGAAATAATTAGAGCAAATGAGGGAAACATATTCATGTTGACAAGTGAGACAAAGGGACAAAAATATTAAATTTTGGGAGCAACAGATAATCAGATTTCATGAAGTTCACCTTTGAGCAGTGTGCTATCAATCACTGGAATAAGTGTCACCGCTCAAAGTAGTTCAAGCAAAAGTGATGAACTTCAAGGAAGATTTGATGGTATCTGTTTAGAAATGGGAAAATTGTTACTAATTTTTTTTTTTTTTTTTTGACTGATGCAGGATAAGTTTGCATCCTGATATCATTTGACTTTATCAATACTAATCAAAAAATATGCAGTACAGATGTTACAAACAAGTATTAAAAATGACAGCATTAATCCACACAGTTCTTGGAATATACATCATCAGCAATACAAACAAGGATCAAATTTTTAATACTTCAAAAAATATTTAATCAAAATGATATGGTATATTTAACTACATTTCACTTATCTTTATATCTTTTGCATTCATTTATAAGACTTCAAGTTTTGAATCAAATCTCTTATCTTCAAAATGAGACTATTAATGCATCTGCAAGTGCATCATTAAACTTTAATAATTAATTAAAATATACTCAAGTAATGTATGACAAAAGCCCAAAATACACTGAAAAACAAACTTTTGGCTATAAACTTTATAACCAATGCATGCAATTTTATTATGTTAGCACAGTGGTTTTCAACAGGGGGGGTGCTGCAACAACATTCCAGGGGTGCCACGTAATTTGGGTTTAAGTTACTTAAACTTGCTATTTTTTAAAATTTATGTTTATTTCATTATAAAAAGGTGTAAAGTATTTTTTTTAATTTTGTGGTGATCTATAATTGATGTTTATTTAGTACCTCTATATAAAGAATAAAATTATTACATACCGTATATATATAATTTGTATTATGAAATGTAATTTTTTTAATTATATTATTGTAATAACTCATATAACATATATATTTTTAATATTTTATATAGAGATTAACAAGTAGAAAATTGAGTAGGAGTGCCGCAAAATAAAATAAATAAAAATTTTAATAACGGCCCACCCCAACGGGGGGGCCGTTATTAAAAAAAGGGTTGAAAACCACTGTGTTAGCAACAAAATACTTAAGTAATTTAAAATTTCAAAATATCACACCTAACAAAGCAGCACATAAGAAATATTTCCAAAATCAATTTCCTTACCTAATGCATTAAACTTTGTGAAAAAAGTTGGTGATTTTAGACACAGCAGTGGTCCTAAGCAGAATGCCATGTAAAATGGAACTGTTCCATCCAAATCCCAAAATTTGTGGAAAATATCTGTGTTTTCTATCTGGGCTGAATTGACATGATTGGTATCATTTCCTATTACTGGTAAAGCACGTGGACAATACACTAGAGAAAATAAAACAATGTTTTAAATAATGCAAAAATAATTTTATTTCCGTTTGTATATTTTTATTTTTAAATATGTTTAATTTTTATTTATAAATGTGTTAACTTTATTTATAAATATGTGTAGGTTTACTTAACAGAATCTTTTAAAACATTGCTGAATGTTTTAAAAATATATAAACTACCGTTTCAGATAGTTCACTAATGATTAATCCACCAAGTTGAGAGGAAATAAAATAAATATCCATTTTTTGTTGCACCAAGCAAATAAATAATTGACTGGAGACAATATACTCAATAAGGCCAAGGCAAGAAGGGTTTACAATCAGATCCCAATGATAATACATTGACAAATGCAAAGTACTGCATATGGGTAGCAGTAACCAAAGAGAAACATACCAACTATGTGGTACTACTCAGGAAGTGGAGAATGAAAAAGACCTGTGGGTAATTGTGCAGTCAGATATCAAGTTCTCTGAGAAGTGCAGACGGGCTGCCAGAGCAGATCATGGAATTTTGTCAATGATATATGAATTTTGCTAGCAGAGAGAAGGAGGTGATTATCCCGTTGTATAAGGCAATGGTCAGGCCACACCTTGAGTACTGCATACAGGTCTGGAGGCCTGATTTTAGGAAGGATGTAGAGTTGCTAGAAAGAGTACACAGATGGACAACAAAATTGTTGAGAGGAACAAACGGGTGCTCTTCCCAAGAGAGGCTTAAGTTCTGCAAGTTGCACCATCTGGAGACTAGGCACCTAGTCTCCTGATGGGATACAAAGACAATACACTGTAGAATAGATGGTAGAATAGATGTGCAGAAGTTTGTTTTTAGCCAGCAGGTAGTTGATTGCTGGAACAGGCTTCCATCTGTTGTTCTGGAAGATGATAGCTTAAATAAATTTAAGACTGAACTAGACAAACATTTGGAGTGACCGGATGGGTGAAATGGGAAGGGTTTTTTTTTTTTTTTTTTTGGCTGATGCTATATAAGCTTGCTTTCTTCCATCATATGCCTCAACAAATGCTAATGCTAAATAATAACAAACAAGTCTTACTGGCATAAGAATCATAATTCCACATGAACCTAAGACAGGAGATCAAAGAGATGTGGCAGCTGCAAGTAATGACCATCCTGATCATCGTGTCAACCACTGGAATGGTGTCAAAGACCCTACATAACAGCATAACAGAAATAGGTCTCCCAGCAAACACCTACAAGGAACTCAAGAAAGTTGCAATTCTGAACAACTGCAGCAACTGCAGGATAGTCAGAGAGTTCCTTGACCAACAGTAACACCAGACATTACAACCACCCCGTGTACTTGGTGGCAGTACCCGTCACGGAGTGGAATCCCCCAATCAGGGAGAAATAATATAAGAGCAACAATAATAATAATATAAGGGAGAAATAATATAAGAGCAAAAATAATAATAATAATATAGACCAAAGAATATGGACACATGGAAAACCTCAGGAGGAAGAGCAAGAAGAAAATGGCACCTCCGTAGCCAGGTGGGCAGGAGCGGCAGTGCATAGCACACGCTTCTTGATTAGACCGTGGTTCGAGCCCGTGACCACCAAATACGGAGGATGCGGAAAGGTCAGGGAATGACCACCGCATAATCCTCGGAGCAATATGGCCCTAGTTGCTAATGCTCCTAAAAAAAACCAAATAACAACAATAACAAATAGGAAGAAGAAATACAACCCACAGCAGCTGAAGTGGAAAGAGACAAGGTCATAATATCCAAAATAGAAGATGAATGGAAGAAGAATTTGAAGGAATGGACCCCACAAAGACCCATGTGATACCAAAGCAGAGATCCAATAGAATCCTGTGGAGAGTCATAGACCACCTAATTCGGCCAATACTATCACATTACCTCAACAACAATGTTGCAGCACTGGAGGCCATCCACACAGCTGTACACTGTGGTGCCACAGCAGCCACTAAGATTAATGGAAGAGAAACGAGAAACCAGCAGCAGAAGAACCACAAAAAAGAAGGAACTGCCAGCATGGAAAGGAAGACTTCAGCAGAAGATATAATTAAGGGTCAAGATAGGCCAATTGACCCAGCACCAACAGGGTAATAGAAGTAAGAAATTGACTGGAAGAGTGAAAAGCATCCGAGAGAGAGAGAGAGAGAGACAGCATCCACAGAAAATATGAGATCAAAAATCAGAGTATAGGAGAACACTTGGATACACTGAAGCAGAACCTCCTTGCACTGAGCAAGAGACTACACCAATACAAAGAGTGCACCCAGAGGAAAATAAACAACCGAATCTTCAATGAGGACCAAAGAGCCTTCTACAGGAGTCTCGGAAAAGAGAGAAAGATGGAAACAAACCACTTGAGCAGAAGACGATCGAGGAGTTCTGGGGAAGCATATGGAGCAGTGAAGTAAGACATAACAGCCAAGCCTCCTGGATAGAACTATTATGGAAGAAAATCAAGGATGTACAAGAGATGAGAGATTGGAAGATTTGGGAAGAAGTAATACAGTTGATCAGGAATTCCCACAACTGGCTAACCCCAAGAATAATTAACGTCCACAACTACTGGTACAAGAATCTCGCTTGAACACACAAGTAGCTGGCAGAGCAGTTCACCCAATTGATAAGGCACCCAGAGACAATCCAGAAGTTTCTCACTCAAGAAATTGCATATCTGAAGGCTAAAGACCAAGATACAAGAAACCTGGCAAAATACAGGTCAATCACCTGTCTCTCAACAATGCACAGGATCCTGACCAGCTGCATAACCAAGAAGATATCAGACTACTTGGAGAGCCAGAACATAATGGCCGAACAGCAGAAAGGATGCAAGCAGAAATTAACCATAGATGCTGTGGTTATAGAGCAAGCCTAAAGAAACGCCGCAACTTGTACACAGCCTACATAGATTACCGCAAGGCCTTCGACTCCATTTCTCATAACTGGATAATAGAGGCGCTAAAGATCTACGAAGTCAATCAGACAGTGACAAAATTCTGAGATGCAACCATGACGAAATGGAGTACCATCATTAAGGTCGAAACATCACAACCAGACCGATCCCCATCAGGAGAGAATCTTTCAGGGAGATGCCCTGAGCCCACTGTGGTTCTGTTTAGCACTCAATCCGCTGTCCACCATGCTCAACAGTAGCAAGTATGGATATAACCTCATCCGATCATTTCTCAAAGGTTTTCCTTCCTCAAAGAATGAAGGAAAACCTGTCACCCACCTGATGTACATAGATGAGATCAAGTTCTACGCAGCAACTGCAAAGTAATAACTGCAGCAACTGCTCTGGATCATAGAAGAATTCAGCAATGATATCATGATGGAATTTGGTCTAGACCAAGGGTGGCGAACCTTTTTAAGGGTGCATGCCAAAATTGGCCAAATCGCGTGCCAAAATTAGCTAAACATTTTAAAAAACTACATTCACATTTCAGAACACAAAATGCATAATACTTTATTATCTTTCTTGATAATACAAACTCTTTCACTCCAAAATTCTTGAAATTCTCTACTACTCCCCCCTACATTTGAAAGTTTTTGTTTCTTTGCTGGTTGAGCTGACATTCTAAATCCAATCTCCACACCACGTACAAACTGTAATTGATAATGAATGAGGCTACACTAAATACTGAATATGGAAAATATATCTCATATAACTTTACCAATAACTTCTGTTCTGAATAAATGGGTGAAATATACAAATTTTTTTCTTAATTTCTTTTCACAATTTCGTCATTACGTCTCACAACACCAACTTCAAACAAATCACTGCATGGTTTGAAATTTTTTTTTTTTGGGACACTCTGAATTCTGCGTGCCCAAAAAAAATTGTATGTGTGCCATTTTGGGCATGTGTGCCATGGGATCGCCACCCCTGGTCTAGACAAATGCAAGATCCATGGATTACATTGGGGTAAATTGGTCAGCTGAAGCTACCAGCAGCAGACTGGTAAAGAGATCAAAGCTACAACAGAGGGAGAGACCTAGAAATGCCTGGGGATGATACAGGCTCAGCAGTTAGAGCACAAGGAAATAATCAAGGCCTGCCCGACCAAAAGATACCTCAGAGATTCAGAAGGCTGCTGAAAGCAAAGCTGAATAGAGGGAACACAGTTAAAGCTATAAACACCTATGCAGTCCCAGTGCTATCATACTCTTTTGGGATCACAGATTGAACTAACACTGAGTTGGAGGATATCATGAGAAAGACAAGGCCAATGATGACCAAGAGCCGCCAACACCACCAGAAGTCAGCCGTGGAGAGACTGACAATAGCTAGGAAAGAGGAAGGAAGGGGCCTGATAGACCTCATCGAACAACAGAAAAGAGCGATAGCTATTCTGAAGGATTACTTTCAGAAAAACACAGCAGCAGGCCATAAGGAAGATAGCCAAGTAGCATACCCCACTCAACCTAAGCAAGGAGTCTCCACCTTCCCAGATAGAACAAGCAAAGCTAGAAAGATTACAATGCATGGGTTGCGAGCAGGATGCTGTTCCCCAAGACTGAAGGATTCATGGTTGCCATCCAAGACCAGGTAATTAGAAACTATAGCAAATACATCACCGAGGAACCCAGAGTGTCAGACAACACATGTAGACAATGCCACGTGGCCTCAGAAATGATCCAACACATCACTGCAGGATGCAAGGTGAAAACCCAGACTAAGTACACTCACCAGGTAGCCAGGATAATACATCATAAACTAGCAAAGAAATACCAATCAATCAAAGAAAGTGTACCGTGTTACAAGTATGAGCCCCGGGCAGTGTTAGAGATGCCAACCCACAAGGTGTACTGGGACTGTGCCGTAATAATGGACTGGACATAACCTTTTACAACAAGAAGAAAAAGGCTACTTATCAGACTGACATAGCAGTGCCCAACACTGGCAATCTCCAGAACACCCATGAGGAAAAGATCAGGAAGTACATGAACCTAACACGGGAGATCAATGTATATGCAAGACTTAACGACTGTCCCAATCATTGTATTGACCACCAGTATGGTGCCAAAGACCCTACATAGCAGCCTAGCAGCAATAGGTCTCCTAGAGAACACCTACAAGGAACTCCAGAAAGGTGCCATTCTGAACACCTGTAGGATAATCAGAGTTCCTTGACCAACAGTAACACCAGACATAACAACTACCTTGTGTTTTGGCAGCAGTAGTTTTTGTGGAGTTGGAACCCCCCAATCAGGGAGAAATAATATATGAGTAACAATAACAGTAATAATAATAAAACATTCACACAAGCCGACAGGTTGTGTGTGTGTGTGTGTGTGTGTGTGTGTGTGTGTGTGTGTGTGTGTGTGTGTGTGTGTGTGTTTTATTATAAAACTGCAAGGCAACAAAAGTGCAAGCTGTATGGATGTGATGATCCAAGAGGTCACTGTACTTCCTTCTCCTACAACTTTCTGCAAGGCACATAGGATAGAATTTTTCTCAGCCTGGATTATGCTTGTTAACAGAAGAGACTGATTCTACAGAGATGGGATACACTTAAATAGAAAGTGTGCAGGAATATTTCTGATGCTATCACGGCAGTGTTAGGTGGGTTTGAACACTGATAGTTTGCGGGGATACATGGAACAATAGATTAACAGTAGTTGGTGGCAGAGGTGAAAGTGATTGTTGCAATACTTCTATTCGAATCAGAAGCAGCCTGGAAAACAAGGTGTGGAACATTTCAGAGACTGCTGCGAGTTATTGCAGAACAAGTAAATACATTGACTGTGTTAGGGTAGCTAAGAATAAGAACAGATGCATGTATACTTGCGCATACAGCAATGCTAGGAGTTTAATAAATAAATTTGATGAATTTGAGCTGTTGGTCAAAACATCAAAGGGAGATATTGTTGGGATATCAAAGATGTGGTTTCACACAGGTATAAGGAATGCAGAAGTGGAATTTGGCAAGTACAATGTGTACAGAAAAGATAGACAGGATAGGAAGGGAGGAGGAGTTATTTCTATTAGTTAAGAAACACAAAATCTAAGGAAGTATAGTCATTTGACATGGGTGGACAGTGCACTGTTGAATCAGTTTGGTGTGATATAAGCATTGGGAAAGCAAAACTGAGAGTAGGAGTGTGTTATAGGCCTAATGACTGTGATGAGTATCATGAACAACCGTACAGAGAAAGAAAGTGGGCCAGTAAATCAGATCATCTTATAATCGGGATTTTAATTTCCCAGATATTGACTGAAGCTTGTGGGTTGGGCATTCTCACACTAGCAAGGCTTTTGTGGATTTATTGGATGATTGGTTTCTACAGCAGCATGTTCAGGAGACAACCAGAGTGAGTAATATTCTTGATCTGATTATCAGTAGTGATTCTTCATTCATTAAGAATCTGCAGATAAAAGAACCACTAGGTGGCAGTGAACACAGTGTGCTGATGTGGGATTTATTCAAAGAGTTAACTATCATCAGGGGTAAAGGGAAGGGTTTTTGCTTTCATAAAGGTGACTGTAGTGGTCTGAGACAGTTTCTAAATTCTATACAGTGGGACCAAATGATGATGTCACCAAGAGCAAATTCTAAATGGGAAGCATTCAAAGAATTAATCTTGAAAACTAAGAAATATTGTTCAAGGCTTATGCCTAAATTGATGTCAGATGAACTAATGAGACAAGGGTCAGTGAAGAAAAATGCATTGGGGGGGGGGCGTTATTAAAAAAAATTTTGGTGTATAAAGCCTTGAATGGTTTGAGCAATCTTAATGTTGATGGAATTTTTTCTCTTGCCCAGATTAATCGCCTGAGGGGCCATAAATTCTAATTGAGGAAAGTCAGTTATAGAATAGGTGTGCAGAAATTTGCCTTTAGCCAGCAGATGGTTGATTGCTGAATGAACAAACTTCCATCTGTCGTAGAAGTTGACAGATAAAATAAATTCAAAGCAGAACTAGACAAGCATTTGGAGTGAACAGATGGAAAGTGGGTTTTTTTTTTGGTTTTTTTTGTCAGATGCTATATAAGCTTGATTTCTTGAATCATATGCCTCTATTAATGCTAACTATGGAAACTTTACCACATGAAACCATAGAAACAACATATCACTCTTAATGTGGGAGGGTGCAGCATTAATGCTAACTATGGAAACTTTACCACATGAAACCATAGAAACAACATATCACTGGTTTTTAAAAAAAATATATATCATACTTATTTTGGTATCAGAAGAAAGGATGGCATCAACAGTTTTCGTGCAGTATTAGTAGTCTACAGAGAATAAAAATATCAGTACTGAGCTGGATAAGTTTGAGCAATGAATATGGAAAGAACCTACCAAGAGAAAAGATTTAACTGGAGAGGGCGAAAAATGTGCCAGCAGACATTATCCCAAATAGAAATTATCCCAGCAGACATTATCCCAACTAAGCTTTTGAGAAGAGTTTGGAAACTGCTTATAAACGTCAACGACTTAACATGTAGCAATTTCTTTAACAATTTAAGTTTTCTATCACTGTAGTTCATGATATGATGTGTTTATATCTAGCTTTTAGGCTAGCCCATGTTAGTAGCTGATATTCCAGCAAAGGGAGACTCTTAATGTGGGAGGGTGCAGCAATTGGCCATATGTCAGCAACATATAAAATAGATGTAGGAAGATCAGTTTTTATATATCAAAGAATGGTAACTGTTTTGGAGACATGAAGGAGCTGTTGTCTCAAAAGATACATCTAAAAGAGAGAACTTTAAGAAAGTTGATATGAGAATAAAAGTGAGTTTAGTATCAAAGATTACACCAAGATCTCTATAACAGCAAACCAATTTAACTGGCTGAAAACTAATAAGAAGGGTAACATTAAATGGAGAAAGTTTTCTTGAAGAAAGAGATGCGCAACAGAGTTAACCAACAACAATGGCATTATTAAAAGTGAGTTGTTTTGCTGTGCCTCCTGAATTGAAATGGAGATAGCCCATAATTTAATGTCATCAGCATAAGCTATGATGAATTCTTACATAAGCAGCAGAAATAGGATTAAGGAAGAGAAAAGAAAGACAAAAAGAGTATCACCCAGTGGAATTCTAGCAACACTTCTTTATTAGCAACGAATCATTACACTGTAATAGAAGAGTTTTAAGGAGGAGGAATTCTTCAATGAAAAAGAGCAAATTTCCTTGTACACCATGACATTTCTCCAATAGGTACAAGAAGCACAGATGGGCGAAGGCGCCTCAGTAGCTAGGTGGGGAGGAGCAGCAGTGCGTAGCACACACTTCTTGATTAGACCAGGGCTCGAGCCCATGACCACCAAATACAGAGGATGCAGAAAGGTCAGGGAATGACCACCGCATATCCCCGGAGCAATATGGCCTTAGTTGCTAATGCTCCTAGAAACCAAAATAACAACAGGTGGGCGAACAGTGTCAAATGCAGATAACAAATCAAGGTAAACCAGGTTTACCTTGATGGAATGGTGGAAAGGTTGTGCATGCATAAAAAAATTTTTATGCCTACATAACTGTCTCTAAGTATAAATTATTAAAATACTTACCATCATTAAATGTAGAATTTGGAAACTCCGTAGTATTAGAATGATGAGTAGAAGATTCTGTTACAAAAAACATAAAAGAAATTAATTACTCAACTGTAATGTCCTTTCACTAATAAAGTGAAATTTAAAAATTAACATATCTGCAACTTATTAAATAAGCCTATTTTTGACTTGCCTGTGATCATGTTTTCTTATAATAATGAAATCATGATGCACAGGTTAATCAAATGAAAATGGAATTATTTTTTCCATCAATAAAATAGTACTAAATTTTTCAAAGTAAAAAACACACACACACACACACACACACACACACACACACACACACACACACACACACACACACACACACACACACACACACACACACACACACACACACACGTGTTCAAAGAAAGTGCATTACCCCTTAAAATTGTAATTGTCGTCCGAATAATGTAAGTGTATGGCAATATTTCTTACAGGTTGCATCAGATAAGATTGACACGCGTCAGTGATAACATAATATTGCATCAGGTGTTACTTTCAGCTATAAAAGCATGCTCTGCAAGAGTTGCAGTCATTCCTTGCTTGTGTCAGGATTGCGAGTTACGTGCAGTTGACGCCACAAAGAAAGAGTGCTGTTGTTGCTTTAAGGATGTTCTTCCCATCATATTTCTTATAGTGTCTTGTAATCAGTCGACAGTCAGTAGATTTCTTTCCAAACTCAAGAATACTGGTTCTGCTGATAGGAAAAAAAGGAACCAGATGCAAACAAATCTCTATGCCAAAACAGGACCGCATTTTGAAGCGCTTATGCCTTAAAACTGTAAAGCTTCTTCATCTGAGCTGAAAAGAGAATGGGAAGAATATACAGGAGTGGTAACAATTGCAGTAACAGTCAGAACATGCCTATTCAAAAATGGACTTGTAGTCCATCGTCCTAAGAAGAAACCCCTCCTCACACAAAAAATGAAAAAGGCCCGATTAATTTGGTGTAAGGAGCATGTAAAATGGACCCCCGGGCAGTGGAAGTCAGTTATTTTCTTGGATGAGAAGAAATTCAACCTCCATGGCTCTGATGGGAGACAAACAATTTGCCGTAGACGTGGTGAAGAATACCATTCAGACTGTATGGTGTCTACAGTGAAATTCTCTACCAGCCAAATGATAATGGGGTGCATTTCGTATCGCAGAGTAGGTCACCTGTAGTTTATAAAAGGTTCTGTAAATGCCAATGGATACCTGGCTATATTGGAAGGCAAATTGCTGCCAACCAATAGAGACCATTTCAACCTGCCAAGTAACTGCATCTTTCAGGACAACTCTGATCGGGCAAAAAGTGTAAGCAGGCACTTCTGTAGTTACTTTACCTTCATTTCTGTATTAGAGGTTCGACAGTAATGTGTTTACATTTGTTACAGGTGAAAAATGGTTGGAAGAACGGTCCATTATAACTGTTAGCTGGCCAGGAAACAGCCCAGACCTGAATCCTATGAAGAACTATTGGCATCGTGTGGAATCTGCAGTTGCCAGAAATAAACCAAAGACACTTCGTTAAACTTCAGGAAGCCATAATTCGTGCTTGGGACCACGAACTATCAGTTGATTATCTTCAGAAATTGATCTTGTCAATGCCTCGATGGTAGTGTGTTGCTGTCATCATGGCCAGAGGCAGTTCAACTAAATATTAGTTTGCACCTTGTGAACTTTTCATTTTGTTTTCATTTAAAATGTTAAACCGAAGCAAATTGAGGGCTTCTCATAACATTTCAGCCATAACTGTCATGTTTACCAAAAGTGTTGTATAAGGGTTGTGAATATCCTATAGGTTATGGTGAATTAAGAGAATTATAAGCTGAATTGCAAAGCCAATTAGAGGTGTGGGAACTGTAAAGTAAAATGATTAATATCATATGATTAAAACAACAAAATAAAAGGTGGGGATAGCTTTCATCAAAATATTGGAATATTTTGAGAGCACCTGTCAAATATTACTTAGCTTTGCCTTAACTATTAATAAATATCTTTTGTTTATATTTCTATTTGTGATGCTAGTCATTAATTTAACTAGAAATGTAACATCGCAAAAAGGGTTAGAAATGTGAAATTCCTAGGTGATGCACTTTCTTTGAACACCAGTGTGTGTGTGTGTGTGTGTGTGTGTATATATATATATATATTAAATGTAATATAAAATCATCAGTATTAAACATAGTTAGCATTAGCATTAGTAGAGGCATTTGATGCAAGAAAGCAAGCTTATGCAGCATCAGCCAAAAAAAAAAAAAAATAAATAAATAAAAATATAAATAAATAAATAAAAAATAACCACTTCCCTTCACCCCTCTGTTCGTTCGAAATACCTGTCCAGCTGAGCCTTAAACTTATTTAGGCTATCAACTTCCATGACAAGGGATGGAAGTCTATTCCACCAACCAACCACCCGCTGGCTAAAGGCAAATTTCCTCACGTCTATCCTACATCTGTCTTTTCTCAATTTGAATTTATGCCCTCTCAGGTGATTATTCTGCGCAAGAGGAAGAATCCCATCAGCATTGAGCATGCTCAAACCATTCAAGGCTTTATACACCTCTATCAGATCACCTCGCCGGTGCCTAGTCTCCAGACACTGTAATTTGCAAAACTTAAAGCCTTTCTTCGTAAGAGCACCCCTTTGTTCCATTCACTAATCTTGTTGCCCTTCTCTGTACTCGTTCCAGCATCTCTACATCCTTCTTGAAATGAGGCCTCCAGACCTGTATACAGTACTCTAGGTGTGGCCTGACATTGCCTTATACAAGGGAATAATCACCTCCTTATCCCTGCTAGAAAAATTCCTATATATTACAGTTGATGGAAAAATAAGTTAGGTATGACAGATGCACCAAAGCATTCAAAGCAGCAGTAAAGGATGCAAAAGTTTATATAAGTATGTAAGAATTGAAAAGTCTGATAAATTTTGCAAGATGGAAGTGAAAATAGTGTCAAGTACTAGAAGGGTGAGGATAGCAGAAAAAAGAAGTAATGTAGGTTTGTGAAGGAGAAAGAATGAGAATATCCTATAGGTTATGGTGAATTAAGAGAATTATAGGCTGAATTGCAAAGCCAATTAGAGGTATGGGAACTGTAAAGTAAAATGATTAATATCATGTGATTAAAACAATAAAATAAAAGGTGGGATAGCTTTCATTAGATATGGGTGGGCAAATTTAGTTATAAGTCAAATATAGGGATAGTATATATCTGATGCAAGCAAGTAAATACCAATACATGGTCAGGTATTTCATCAGGGGACTACACCTGACTATGTATCAGGAACTGTGTGTCTATACTTGTCCATAACAGTGGGAAAGAAGCGAAACAAGGTAGTCCCTTGTTTCACATTCTCTTATGGGACTACTATGGGTCCCATAAGAGACCCATAGTAGTCCCATAAGAGAATGTGCTAATTTTAATCTTTTGCTTTTTTTTTGCCTTTCCCCCACTGTTATGGACAAGTATAGAAATGCAGTTCCTTATACATGGTAGTCCCATAAGAGGATGTGCTGGTTTTAATCTTTTTGCTTTTTTTCACCTCTCTCTCACTGTTACAGACAAGTATAGAAATGCAATTCCTGATATACGGTCAGGTGTAGTCCGCTGATGAAATACCTGACCATATACAAATATTTACTTCAGGTTGCATCAGATGATTTTTGCTATCCCTATATTCGACTTAACTAAATTTGCCCTTCAGTATCTGATGAAAGCTATCCTACCTTTTATTTTATTTGTTTAATCATATGATATTAATCATTTTACTTTGCAGTTCCCTCACCTCTAATTGGCTTTGTAAGTCATCACAACTTACAGGATATTCTCATTCTTTCTCCTTTTACAAACCTACATTACTTCTTTTTTCTGCTATCCTCACCCTTCTGGTACTTGTTACTTTGTGTATTTTTCAGTTCCATCTACAACTGATGCGAACAGCATCAGTTGTACTCAGGTTTGCATGCTGTGAACATTGTTTGTCGTTGTGTTGTTCTTGATACATTTTTTTTTTGCTTTTTACATTAAATTAACCCTCATTATGGCTCCCAAGAAAGTGAAAAGTGTTAGTGATAGTGGTGTAAAGAAGCCTAAGCGTATTACAGTAGAAACGGAGAAGGAAATAATAACTAAACATGAGTGGTGTTTGTGTTTCTGATCTTGCCAAGCAGTACGACATGGCTAAATGTATGATCTATACTATCTTAAAGAACAAAGATGCGCTAAAGGTGGCTGTGTGGCTAAAGGAGTGACTATGTTAACGAAGCAAAGATCTCAAGTGTTAGAAGAAGTAGAAAAATTATTGTTAGTTTGGATTAATGAAAAGCAGCTTGCTGGAGATAGTGTTAGCAAGGCCCTAATATGCGAGACTAAATCACCGTGCATTACTTTTGCACGGTGATTTAGTGGCGAAAACACCGAATACAAGTGATGCTAGCGTTGACGAATTTAAAGCAAGTAGAGGCTGGTTCGAGAAGTTTCGTCAACGAACTGGAATTCATAATGTTGTTAGGCTTGGAGAGGCAGCTAGTTCGGACAAAAAAGCAGCAGATGCCTATGTGGAGGAATTTGCAAACTTTATCAACTCTGAAGGTTATGTACCGCATCAAGTTTTTAATTGCGATGAAACTGGACTTTTTTTGGAAAAAAATGTCAAGAAGGACCTACATAACCCAAGAGGAAAAGTCACTGCCTGGCCACAAACCAATGAAGGACAAGCTTACACTTTTATTGTGCGCTAATGCAAGTGGGGATTGTAAGATTAAGCTTCTTTTAGTTTACCAGTCTGAAAATCCGCACGTTTTTAAACGCAATAAAGTGCTAAAGGGTAAACTTCCGGTATTGTGGAGAATGAATAGCAAGGCTTGGGTAACAAGATTACTTTTTATGGCATGGTTGACTAAAGTCTACGCCAACTGTCAAGAAATACCTTGAGGAAAATAATTTCCCCCTTAAGTGTCTGCTGGTTATGGACAACGCTCCTGCCCATCCTCCAAGTATGGAAGAAGACCTTGACGTTGAATACAACTTGATAAAAGTCAGATTTCTGCCTCCTAACACCACTCCTCTCATCCAGCCCATGGACCAGCAAGTAATTTCTAATTTCAAGAAGTTATATACAAAGGCTCTTTTTTCCAGGTGTTTCCAGGTGACCAACGACATGGATTTGACCCTGCGTGATTTTTGGAAGGATCACTTCCATATCCTCCACTGCATAAACCTCATTGACAAGGCATGGAACAATGTCTCTAACCGCACGTTTCAATCTGCCTGGAGGAGACTTTGGCCAGGTTGTGTGCCTGATAGAGACTTCGAGGAGACAGATGTAACTCTAGTAAACGAGATTGTGACCATTGACAAGAGTTTGGGCTTGGAGGTCAACGAGGAGGAAGTGGTGGAGCTGGTGGAGGACCACAGACAAGAACTCAACACAGAAGAACTTGAGTTGCAACGTGAACAGATGAAAGTTATGCAGGAGGAGCACTCAGGAGAGGAGGAGGAAGAGGTGGTACATGTTTCAAGTGCTGAGATCAAACAAATTTGTAGCAAGTGGAGTGAAGTGCAGGTTTTCATTGAGAAGCATCACCCTAACAAAACTGTGACCAGCAGAGCAGTGGACGTTTTAAATGACAATATGATGTCCCATTTTTGGAAAATTATCCAACGAAGAAAAAGATAAATGTCTCTGGATCGTTATCTTGCAAAAACACCAGCCACTGAGCCAGCAATCAAACCACTTCCCAGGATAAAAACAAGAGAAAAAACACCATAAATGCCCGACGTTATTATGGAACGGGACTCTCCTTCGAAGGAGCAGTCTTCCTCCTCCTCCTCCTCCATTATCTACCTGTGCCAGCAACTATCAACCACAAAGGTAAAGTTATACTGTATATTTTATATTATATATTTTTGCCACACATAAATCCATAAAAAAAGTCAAAAAACAATGTTTCTGGGGCGGGCGAACGAATTAATTGGATTTGCATTAATTTCAATGGGAAAAATTGTTTCGGTTCGTGAACAGAGTCAAAGAACGAATCAAGTTCGTGACCCGAGGTATGATACTGTATATACACAGCCAGGCCTCGCATAATGCGAGTTCGATTAATGAGTTTTTCAGTTACCGCTTTTTGAAAAAATTATACCACTTTTTGCTTTACGTGCTACAAATTTTCAGTTAACGCAATTTTTTTTTTTTAATGTGATAGTTGAAAAAGATTTGAATCAAGCGTTAAGCTTACGGCACGTCGGACAGGTAATAAACGTTTGCCTGCTGCCCACCTCAATGTGTTCCATCAACCATCGGAAGAAGACATGTTACTTGTTTGTCTCCCACAAATTTTTGACCAGAAGCTCTCCTTTCTACCACACAGACCACCTGCAAAAAAAATTCTGTCGACTCCAGTGAATGCTTAAGCAACAACTTATGCATGTCCACGACCAGGCCGTTGGGTGCAGCTATATTAAGACGTGTGTCTATCCAGTCATTCTTTATGGAGCAGATGTCTGGACCTCAACTGCCGCAACGTATCTAAGACAGCTTTTTTTCAGGCGAATTTTGGCTATTGAAGTGAACCATATGGAAATTCCGGCTTCTCCCTGCACGAAGGACCACCCAGATGGCAGCATCTCTAAACATCAGACATCTTCCTGCCATTATCCATGAGAGAAGACTCGTCTTTGCTGTAAAAATGATGGTTGGCATTATTTCGGACCCAGACTTCTGGGTTAACTGTCCCAATCCCAGTCCCAAGCCTTCGGGCCAATCCAGTCGTGCAGGCCACCCCAAACCGGTTAAAGCTATCCGATTGGTTCTTACCCGTGCAAATGCTGCAGTACATATATTCCTTGGATGGTGACCTCTACAAGTTTGCATTGCATAAAAAATACAGGCAGAACTTACTCCATCCACTTCCTTCTCAGGACCATGTCACAGGACATTAGAACCTGCTCCTAAGGACCTGTCCGTCAACTCCCATGGATCCCTCACTACATTGTTCCAACTTTCTGCTCCTGCTTAGATGACTCCAGCACTGTAAAAGGTCTGCTCCCTGGAGAATAATTTAACCTGATAACATGCTGTTGTGTATATATGTTCATATGTAAATTTTTCATTTGCTTTCCTACACTTGTATAATTAGTAATAATATTATTTTTTTTCTTCTATCTCATCCTTATTTATTACATTGTATTAGCCTTTGTAACCTTGTATTAGCCTTTACTGTAAACCCCGGGCTTGTAGCCGTGAAGGATATTGTGTACGGCATGTGCGTTCTGTATGCAATAAAGAGTTCTTCTCCTCCTTCTTCTTCTTCTTCTAATAAAGTCAATGCAGACTCGCATTTAAAAATTCTAATTTTCAAATGAGCCAAATGAAAATGTTACCGTGGAGGAGATAATGATTAAAAGAACTAGATAAAATCTTTTGTATTGCAGAAAACATCAAAGAAAAGGTTTGAGGTTCTCTGTGATATTTATTTTGCCAGGGTCCAGAGAAGGTTGTTGTCGGCTATCGGGAATTGATTGATGAAAAGAGAAAGTCAACACTGTTCAAACAACTCTGTTCAAATATTTCCGTAACAAATTGTTACTTCACTGTGTATTTCATGTCAGGGTTCCCAAACTTTCTCAGTTCGCAGCACCTTTAGTGTCTCAGTAATATTTTCACAGCACACCTAGACTAAAAGTCTAAAAGTTCCATTTATTAAGTAGTTAGGTCCAAACAACTTAATAAGAAATGTTGAAACTGTGAACTACCTTGAGCTAGTAGTTCACACGGTGTCCGACATGTCGAATATCGCTGTGGTCCCTTGAAACTTTAAAATATTCCGTGGCTCACAGTTTGGGAACCACTGTTTTAACTGTATCCCATGTATACCTTTTATATGATATACAGTTAAAAAGTTATTTAAAAGGTATTTTTAAAATTCTTTATGGACATTCCTGAAGATCAAGGACCAAAAGCAAACATCAGAGGCAGCAAAAAGCACATTCCTCTCCATGATGCTTGAAATATAACAATAAAAATAAATTAGAATAAGAATTAAAAAATAAATAAAATAATAATAATGCCAGCAGCATGGCAACATTTCCCTCAGCAACAGCAGAGGGAAAATAGTCAAAATTAAACATAATGATCAAACCAACAGGGAGGGAAGAGAGGGGTAACAAGAGTAAAAATATTGCAGCAGAAACTCTCTAAGATAATTTAGAACATCTAAATGTAAAGATAATAAAATAATAATCCATTACATTTAGAATGCCAATTAAATAGAAATTTAACGGCAGCCCCCTCTGACGGGCACCAGGTCCAAATTAATGTGAAATATCACCAACAGAAATGTAAACCACTACAATAAAATAAAAAACAAAAATAAACCAAAAATAGACTGATCATTATGCCCCATCTCAACAGAGGACCACAAAGCCAATAATGGTCAGGGATCGCTGCATTTCGATCGCTAGATAAATAGCCGCAAAGGCAAGTTAATCAAAAGATCAGTCCACCATCCGAAACCCAGATCGAACCGCCAAAGCAGAGGTTTTTTGGTTTGATTTGGTTTTATTTTTAATGGTGCATTGGCAGCTAAGGCCATAATGAACAAAGTCAACCAAAGCAGAGGACTTGAATAACGGTGATCCTGACCATTATTTGCCTTGTGGTCCTCTGCTGAAATGAGGCATAATGATCAGTCTATTTTTGGTTTATTTTTCTTTTATATTATTGTAGTGGTTTACATCTGTTGGTGATATTTCACATTAATTTGGACCTGGCACCTGTCAGAGGGGGGGGGGGTTAAATTTCTATTTAATTGGCATTCGAAATTTAATGGATTATTTTATTTTCTTTACATTTAGATTGTCTAAATTATGTCCGAGTTTCTGCTGAAATATTTTTACTCTTGTTACCCCTCTCTTCCTTCCCTGTTGGTTTGATCGTTATGTTTAATTTTGACTATTTTTGCTCTACTGTCTTGCCATGCTGCTGGCATTATTTATTATTTTTTTTAAATTCTGCTATTCAAGTCCTATGCTTTGGCGGTTCGATCTGGGAATCGGGTGGTGGGCTGATCTTTTGATTGACTCGCCTTTGCAGCGATTGTCTAGCAATCGAAATGCAGTGATTCCCTGACCATTATTGGCCTTGTGGTCCTCTGTTGAGATGGGGCATAATGATCAGTCTATTTTTGGTTTATTTTTGTTTTATTTTATTGTACTGGTTTACATTTCTGTTGGTGATATTTCACATTAATCTGGACCTGGTGCCTGTCAGAGGGGGCGCTCTAAGATAATTTAATGTTTTAAATTATCTTAGAGAGTTTCTGCTGCAAAATTTTTACTCTTGTTACCCCTCTCTTCCCTCCCTGTTGGTTTGATCGTTATGTTCAATTTCGACTATTTTCGCTCTTCTGTCTTGCCATGCTGCTGGCATTATTTTTTATTATTTTTTTAAATTCTTATTCTAATTTATTTTCATTGTTATATATATATAAAAGATAGGAGATTATGTTTTTAGTGTGGAGGGTGAACAGCAGGTAGTGTAATCAACCAACGGATTAGATAACATGGAAAGGCAGTCATAAAATAACACAATTCGAACCTGCAACACAAAAAGTCAAAAATATTAATTTATAAGTACTTAGCACTGTACTTCAGATGATTTCAATGTCGTTAACGAGGGCCAGCCATCAAAATCAATCAAAATGCAGCAAAAAGTAAGGCCTCTGTTTATAACATGAAATATACGTAGCACGTGGAAAAAAGATACCAAGATTTTAGTTTATTGTTACTGTTCAGAAGTTTGGTTTTTTTTTTTTTTTTTTTTTTTAGGAGCATTAGCAACTAAGGCCATATCGCTCCGGGAATATGCGGTGGTCATTCCCTGACCTTTCCGCATCCTCTGTATTTGGTGGTGACGGGCTCAAACCCCAGTCTAATCAAGAAGACTGTGTTACGCACTGTTGCTCCTTCCCACCTGGTTACGGAGGCACCCGTTCAGAAGTCAGATTAATCTTAATGCTAACGTATATATCATGGCTGACCCAACAGAGGCTGAGAAATGATAAGATTTCGATAGATTTAGATAATAAGATATCTTCTTCTTTATATTTGCCTTCTTCCCACGTTTATATGGGGTCAGCATTTCCGTCCTTAATTCTTTTCCTCCATTCCTCCCTATCCTGGGCTTCCTCTCTCCTCCATCCTCTCTCTTTTAAATCCTCTGCCACCTTGTCCTTCCATCTCAGCTTAGGTCATCTCAGCTTAAGAGGGGGCTCTTCCTCTTCCCTATCACCTCCAACTTTTCGCACCTCTTCCCCACATACTCCTTACTTCTTCATTCCACATGTCCAAGCCACCTCAACCTAGATTCCTGCATTTTTTTACTCAGAGGCCCACCTTAACCATACCTCTGATGTAGTCATTTCTTATCCTGTCCTTCCTCGTCACACCACACATCCATCTTAGCATCCTCATCTCCACCACTTCCATCTTTTTCTCCTGGGCCTTGAAATCGCCCACGTCTCAGCACCGTACATCAATGTGGGTCTAACCACAGTTTTATACACTCTTCCCTTCATTTTACAATTTACTTTCTTATCACACAGCACCCCACTCATCTTTCTCCAGTTCAACCATCCACATTGCACTCTATATTTATTTCTGCACTCAGTCCTCCATCCCTCTCAACGTTCAATCCCAGATACTTAAATTTCGAAACTGATGGTAGCTTTTCCTCCTGCAGTTTTACAGAGCTCTCATCTTCTCCATTTAATACCATATACTCTGTCTTTGTTCTACTTATCCTCATGCCTCTCTCTCTTCCAATGCTTTCCTCCATTCCTCTAATTTCTTCTCTACCTTTCCTTGAGATGGTTCGCACCTATATACTACCTATATATCTTATTATTAGATAATAAGATATATAGGTAGTAAAAAATAACTAAAAATCATTGAAAGTAGAAATCACGAGATGGAGCACACTGTCGGGAATCATGCTTACTGATTTCGCAAGCTGGAGAAGTGAGGGCAGTCGTCCATATACTGCAGGGAGAGAAAGAATGCTACGTGCTTGTTTCAATGACTATATGGTATGTAGAAGCGACCTCAAGCATTGGAATGTAGTAAGACATATGGGGTTGATGGAGGGATTAAACACAATGAGGCCACGTGTCCCAAGATAAGGGAGAAGGCAATAACGTACAAAATAGAGTGAAAAAGACGCTGAATTTTGTATGAGGCGAAATATGTATAGCAGAAAAATAGCATCTTGATATTGTTTCCGAAACCTAATTGCGTACAAGAAATAAAAGGTAGGGATTCAGAACAGTAAAAAGGAGTGTGAGGATGAGAGGAATTAATAGTGCTCGGGTAGTCCCACTTCTCCAGCTTGCGAAATCAGTAAGTACGATTCCTAACCATCTGCTCCATCTCGTGATTTAAACTTTCAATGATTTTTAGTAATTTTTTTACTAAAAATCATTGAAATATTCTTATTATATATTTCTTATTATCTATCATTTCTCTGCCTCTGTCGGGTCAGCCATGATATATACATTAGCATTACGATTAACCTGGCTTCCGAACATTAACAATAAACGAAAAACCTGGTATCTTTTTACCACGTGCTACATATATTTCAAGTTAGAAACAGAGGCCTTACTTTTTGCTGCATTTTGATTGATTTTGGTGGCTGACCCTCATTAATGACGTTGAAATCATCTGAAGTACAGCACTAAGTACTTATAATATTTTTGACTTTTTGTGTTGCAGGTTCGAATTATGTTATTTTATGACTGCCTTTCCATGTTATCTAACCCGTTGGTTGGTTGATTACACTACCTGCTGTTCGCTCTCCACACTAAAAGCATAACCTCTTATCTTTTATTTATTTATAGTCACTGGGTGCCTTCTACTCTATATAGTAGTAACCCAGGTCTATATTCCTTCGTATATTCCTCTTATTACAACTTCGATACCTATTACTTCTATTTTATATATATATATTTCACTGTGATTTACGCTTCATTCAACCTGTACTCCATATTTTTTATAACCTCCTAATAAAAGCCATTTAGTTTCTGTTGGCACCAAGATATTTGACAGCTCTTTCAACTTCAGTTGTCATTGTGGAACTGATGTTCCACAATGTATTCTGAAAATATTAAAATTGCAAGGCAACAGAAATGCAAGCTGTATGGATGAGATGATGTCCTCCTCCCTAATTCCTACACCTGTGAAAACTTTACCCCATAAAATCAAAGAGACAAAATATCATTGGCCTTTAAAAGAAAGCATACATTGTGCTTATTCTGGTGTTAGAA
Organism: Mastigoproctus giganteus; assembly: GCF_048544385.1. NCBI lineage: Eukaryota > Metazoa > Arthropoda > Arachnida > Uropygi > Thelyphonidae > Mastigoproctus > Mastigoproctus giganteus. Next base: position 229,566,002 of record NC_143583.1, on the reverse strand, counting down.
TTGGTGACCAAAAAAAAATTATGGAACCCACATTATGTCTTCCATCCATGTGTTCAATTTGAGACAATGGATTCATGCCACACAAAAGGTGCATCAAATTAGCTTTAGCATTAGCATTAGTAGAGGCATTTGATGCAAGAAAGCAAGCTTATGCAGCATCAGCCAAAAAAAAAAAAAAACCCACTTCCACTTCACCCCTCTGTTCGTTCAAAATACCTGTCCAGCTCAGCCTTAAACTTATTTAGGCTATCAACCTCCACCACAAGGGATGGCAGTCTGTTCCACCAACCAACCACCCGCTGGCTAAAGGCAAATTTCCGCACGTCTATCCTACATCTGTCTTTCCTCAATTTGAATTTATGCCCTCTCAGGTGATTTTTCTGAGCTAGAGGAAGAATCCCATCAGCATTCAGCATGCTTAAACCATTCAAGGCTTTATATACACCTCTATCAGATCACCTCGCTGGTGCCTAGTCTACAGACACTGTAATTTGCAAAACTTAAGCCTTTCTTCGTAAGAGCACCCCTTTGTTCCATTCACTAATCTTGTTGCCCTTCTCTGTACTCGTTCCAGCAGCTCTACATCCTTCTTGAAATGAGGCCTCCAGACCTGTATACAGTACTCTAGGTGTGGCCTGACCATTGCCTTATACAATGGAATAATCACCTCCTTATCCCTGCTGGAAAAATTCCTGTATATCATTGACAATACTCCATGAGCTACTCTTGCAGCCCGTCTGCACTGCTCAGAGAACTTCATATCTGCCTGCACAATCACCCCCAAGTCCCTTTCATTCTCTACCACTGTCAGTGTAGTACCACAGAGTTGATACGTTGCTCTGGGGTTGCTTTTTCCCATGTGTAGTACTTTACATTTGTCAATGTTAAACTTCATTTGCCACCTCTCAGCCCATCTGCTCAACCTTTCCAGATCCTGTTGCAGCAGCATAGTGTCAGTAGTGTCCTTGACAACCCTGCCAACCTTTGTATCATCTGCAAACTTGGACATTAAGCTTGATATACCATCATCAATATCATTTATAAATACAGAAAACAATAATGGACCCAACACTGAGCCCTGAGGGACTCCACTAATAACATTAGTCCACGATGAGCAGTGTCCATTGATTACCACTCTGTCTTCTCCCCCTCAACCACCCTTTTATCCATAGCAGCAATTTGCCTCCAATGTCACACTGCTCCAATTTGTGTAGCAGTCTTCCATGTGCAACAGTATCAAAAGCCTTTCTAAGATCCAAGTATATAATATCAAAGTTATTCCCTGCTTCCAGTTCTTTTGTGACTGCATCATAGTATCCAATCAAGTTGGTCTAAATGATCCTGCAGTGCTTCTTTAACCAGTGCCTCCATTAATTTTCCTGGAACAGAAGTTAAGCTCACAGGTCTATAATTACTTGTGTCAGCCTTTGATCCTTCTTTGTGAATTGGGGTCACATTTGCACATTTCCAGTCTATGGGTACCTCCCCTGAGTCCAAGGAAGCTCTCATAATTATGGCTAAGGGTTTGCTTACTTCCTTTGCTGCCTCCTTTAATATAACTGGATAGATCCCATCCACCCCGGGTGCCTTTCTTGTGTTTATCTTCAACAGTTTCTCCTCCACTTTACTCCCAGTTATTTCAAGATTCTGTAGCTTACTGCTAGAGTTGAATACACCTCTTGCATTCCCCTTGCTGAATAACTCATGTGTGAATGTCGATGCAAAATATTCATTTAGTTTGTTAGCTACCTGAGCAGGATCATCAACAGTTGACCCATCAATATCAAGTGGACCAATCTGATTCATCCCCTTCCTTCTAGAGTTTACATAAGTAAAGAACTCTTTGCTGTTTTTCTTTGCATCCCTTGCCAAGGATTTCTCGTAATCTGCCTTCGCCTGCCTAACCTCCTTTGTAACTTGGTTGCATATCAACTTGTATCTATCATAGGCTTCTGTGTCATATGTTAATTTGTAAGTATCCCATGCATTTTTCTTCTCTGCCATATGCCTCATTAGTTCATCTGACATCCATTTTGGCCTAAACCTTGAACAATATTTCTTAGTTGGTATGTAAAGCCTAGTAGCTTCCAAGATAAGTTCTTTGAATGCTTCCCATTTTGAATTTGCTGTTGGTAACATCATAAGTTGGTCCCACTGTATAGAATTTAAATACTGTCTCAGTCCATCGTAGTCGCCTTTACGGAAGCAATAACCCTTCCCTTTACCCCTAATGGTAGTTACCTCTTTCAGTAAATCCCACTTCAGCACACTGTGATCACTGCCACCTAGTGGTTCATTTATCTGCAGATTCTTAATGCATGAAGAATCACTGCTGATAATCAAATCAAGAGTATTACTCCCTCTAGTTGCCTCCCGAACATGCTGATGTAGAAAACAATCATCCAATAAATCCACAAAAGCCCTGCTAGTGTGTGAGTAACCAGCCCCCAAATTCCAGTCAATATCTGGGAAATTAAAATCTCCCATTATAAGACTCTCTGATTTACTGGCCCACTCTATTTCCCTGTACACTTCCTTATTATACTCATCAGAGTCATTAGGCCTATAGCACACTCATACTCTCAATTTTGATCTCCCAATGATTATGTCACACCAAACTGACTCAACACTGCACTGTCCAGCGATGTCGACTGGCTTCACTTCCTTGGTTTTTATGTGTTTCTTAACTAATAGCATAACCCTTCCCCCTTCCTATCCTGTCTATCCTTTCTGTAGACGTTGTACTCCCCAAATTGCAGTTCTGCATCCCTTATATCTGTGTGACACCACGTCTCTGATATCCCAACAATATCTGCCTTTGATGTTTTGAGCAATACCTCAAATTCATCAAATTTATTTACTAAACTCCTAGCATTGGTGTACACGCAAGTATACCTGCACCTGTTTCTATTCTTAGCTACCCTAACACAACCCATGTGTTTACTTGTACCGCAATGGCTCCCAGCAGTCTCTGAAATACCATGCATCTTGTTTTTCAGGCTTCTGCTCATTCTAATAGAAATGTAAAAGATCGTTTACATTTGGTGTATCTATGAGTGTCAAAACCAGAAACTGCACAATGGACTGCTATTTTATTTCTTGTAATTTTGAAAGTGTTAATCATACTTCTTGGGCAACAGCCAAGTTACACAACATTACCCTGCTTTCTGTGCAAATAGGAGAGCAGAGATAAAGTTAATCATTGGATTAGCAAGAGATACCCATTTTTTGGACATGTCATTTTCTAATCTTACACATTTTTTGCTTCCAAGTTCACAACTAACAAAAATGTCAACGAGCCACTTGTTTCTCCAAGCAAAGTGCTTCTGCTAATGACTACATTTACAATATAATGTGTGAATATTCAAGCAGTAATGGCAGGCCACTGCTAGTATATATAATGTAGAAAGATTAAATAAAGGATTGATTTAGCAAGATGACTAAGTACCTGTGAACATTACCATCTGTTAATAATACTGTATACTGAAAACTGTCTGCTGAATATTCAAACTGCATACCAGTATTCGGTAGAGGAACTATCACACTGTCACGATCACTACTGTGGGACTGCATGAAGGCTCAGGGGGAGGTCAGAATCTGTCTACCTTGATTACTTTGGGCATGTCATTTTCTAATCTTACACATTTTTTGCTCCCAAGTTCGCAATTAACAAAAATGTGAATGAGGCACTTGTCTCTGCAAGCAAAGTTGATTACTTTGATTACTGTCATTGTTTTCAACAAGGATTGGAAGGGTGGTGAATAACAGTAATCAAGGTAAGCTATGGCAACAAGGTCTAGAAAAATTATGCCAATGGGCTGAGAAATGGCAGTTTAACATTGACAAATGTGACATACCACATATGATACAAAAGTGAAAGAATAAAAGGATGCTCTCACCAAGAAAGGCTTCAGTTCTGCAAATTGTGTCTGGAAATTGAGGAAGGATGGTTGCAGAATAGATATGCTGAAGTTTGCCTTAGCCAGCAGGTGGTTGATTGTTGGAACAAACTTCCATCTATTTTTGTGGAAGTGGGTAGTTTGAATAAATTCAAGGAGGAACTAGACAAATTCTTGGAGGGGATGAACAAGTGATGTGGGTAGTTTTTTTTTTTTTTTTTTTTTTTTTTGTGATGCTCTATAAACTTGCTTTCTTGCATAATTTGTTCCATTTTTGTTAAAAAAAAAAAAAAAAAAAAAAAAAAAATGGCATGATGGCAAATATCGCTTAGAGATTTGCAATTAGCACCAAAAAATTTTTCGAGTTCACCTGTATTGTAAAAGTAGAAATCTTTAAGGCCGACCGGGCTAGCCGAGTGGGTAAAGTACCTGCCCGGCAACCCAAAGGTCGTGGGTTCGATTCCCGCCTCGGGCTTGGATCAAAGTACTGCAAAAACCTTGGGAGGTGCAATATGGCCACAGAAGCCGATGCGCCAACAACTACCAAATCAAAAAAAAAAAGAAATCTTTAAAAATTTTATACTAGTAAAGTTGATGATCTATGCACTTCAGCTTTCTACAATATTCAGTATCAAAATCCTGCAAGGACTAAGTTCTAATGTTGTCTGATTTATGAGATTCTACTCTGATTTTTATTGCAATACTCTCAAATGTCTCTTACTACTTTTGCTCAACCTCAAAGATAGTGGTAAAAATCACAGAGAGGAAAGCTTGGAAAGTAAGGGGGGGTATTAGGGGCAATAGACATTTGCTCCTTAGCAACAAATGTTTTTGATGGTGCTTATGATAAAACCTTCTCCAAAAGCTGTTGATAATATGCCATGTGTTTTTCCATGTTTTATGCCACAATACTGTTTTAGTGAGCTTAAAATAGAATTTGCTGAAAGCTTGGTTATTATTTTGAATTGATCATTTCAAAAAATTGCAGAACACACTATATATATCCTCAATAAACAGCTTCACTCAAGTGACTAATATATCAGCATAGTGTAAGGCAAGCAAAACTTACAAAAAACAAGTATACTCTTTCACCAACTACCTGAAAAAAAAATTTACACTATTATTGATAGCACTTTAGTAATGGCTGAACTGTTCTCTGTTCTCAATTTCTGGGCAACACCAACTAGATGTAGTGCCACTAACTGTGATAAATCAGAATAATGTATAGTAGCATGTACACCAATGCTAGGAGTTTCGTAAATAAATTTGATGAATTTGAGGTATTGCTCAGAATATCAAAGGCAGATATTGTTGGGATATCAGAGAAGTGATATCACACAGATATAAGTAATGCAGAACTGGAATTTGGGGAGTACAATGTCTACAGAAAGGATAGACAGGATAGGAAGGGAGGAGGGGTTATACTTTTAGTTAAGAAACACATTAAATCCAAGGAAGTGAAGATAGTCGACATCGCTGGACAGTGCAGTGTTGAGTCAGTTTGGTGTGACATAAGCATTAGGAGATCATAATTGAGAGTAGGAGTATGTTATAGGCCTAATAACTCTGATGGGTATAATAAGGATCTGTACAGATAAATAGAGTGGGCCAGTAAATTAGACAGTCTTATAATGGGGGATTTTAATTTCCCAGATACTGACTGGAATTTGTGGGTTGATCACTCACACACTAGCAAGGCTTTTGGGGATTTATTGGATGGTTGTTTTCTACATCAGCATGTTCGGGAGGCAACTAGAGGGAGTAATACTCTTGATCTGATTATCAATAGTGATTTTGTTATTTGTTATTTTTTTAGGAGCATTAGCAACTAAGGCCAAATTGCTCCAGGGATATGCGGTGGTCATTCCCTGACCTTTCCGCTTCCTCCATATTTGGTGGCTCACGGGCTCGAACCCCGGTCTAATCAAGAAGCATGTGCTACGCACTGCTGCTCCTTCCCACCTGGCTATGGAGGCGCCATCAATAGTGATTCTTCATGCATTAAGAATCTGCAGATAAAGGAACCACTAGGTGGTAGTGATCACAGTGTGCTGAAGTGGGATTTACTCAAAGAGGTAACTACCATCAGGGGGTAAAGGAAAGGCTTTTTGTTTTCGTAAAGGTGACTATGGTGGTCTGAGACAGCATTTAAATTCTATATGGTGGGACCAACTGATGATGTTACCAACAGCAAATTCAAAATGGGAAGCATTCAAAGAATTTATCTTGGAAGCTACTAGGCTTTACATACCAACTAAGAAATATTGTTCAAGGTTTAGGCCTAAATGGATGTCAGATGAACTAATGAGACATGTGGCAGAGAAGAAAAACACATGGAATACATATAAATTAATGGGTGACATGGAAGCCTATGATAGATATAAGCTAGTTTGTAACCAAGTCACAAAGAAGATTAGGCAGGCAAAGGCAGATTATGAGAAATCCTTGACAAAAGATTAAAAGAAAAACAACAAAGACTTCTTTACCCATATAAACTCTAGAAGGAAATGGATAAATCAGATTGGTCCACTGGATATTGATGGTTCAACAGTTGAGGATCCTGCTCAGGTGGGTAACAAACTAAAAGAGCATTTTGCATCTATATTCACACATGAGGAGTTATTCAGGAAGGGGAATGCCAGAGGTTAAGTAAACTCTGGCAGTGAGACAGATGATTTTGTAATAACTGAGAGGAAAGTGGAGGAGAAATTGTTGAGTATAAACATAAAAAAGGCACCCGGGGAGGATGGGATCTATCCAGTTATATTGAAGGAGGCAGCAAAGGAAGTAAGCAATCCCTTATCCATAATTACGAGAGCTTCTTTGGACTCAGGGGAGGTACCCATAGACTGGAGATGTGCAAATGTGACCCCAATTCACAAAGGAGGATCAAAGACTGACACAAATAATTATAGACCTGTGAGTTTAATTTCTGTTCCATGAAAATTAATGGAGGCACTGGTTAAAGAAACACTGCAGGATCATCTAGACAAGACTTTAGTTATAACTCAGATACGGCATGGTTTTGTTAAGGGAAAGTCTTGCCTGACCAATTTGATTGGATATTATGATGTGGTCACAAAGGGAATGTATGCGGGGAATAACTTTGGTATCATATATTTGGATCTTAGAAAGGCTTTTGATACTGTTGCACATGGAAGACTGCTGCACAAATTAGAGCAGTGTGGCATTGGAGGCAAATTGCTGCTATGGATAACGGGATGGTTGAGTGGGAGAAGACAGTGGGTGGTAACCTTTGGACACTGCCCATCGTGGACTAATGTTATTAATGGAGTCCCTCAGGGTTCAGTATTGGGTCCAGTGTTGTTTTCTGTATTTATAAATGATATTGATGATGGTATATCAAGCTTAATGTCCAAGTTTGCAGACGATACGAAGGTTGGCAGGGTTGTTAAGGACACTAATGACAGTACGCTGCTGCAACAGGATCTAGAAAGGTTGAGCAGATGGGCTCAGAGGTGGCAAATGAAGTTTAATATTGACAAATGTAAAGTACTACATATGGAAAGCAGCAACCCCAGAATGATGTATCAACTCTGTGGTACTACACTGACAGTGGTAGAGAAAGAAAAGGACCTGGTGATAATTGTGCAGGCAGATATCAAGTTTTCTGAGCAGTGCAAACGTTCTGCAAGTGTAGCACATGGTGTCTTGTCAATGTTATACAGGAATTTTTCTAGAAGGGATAAGGAGGCGATTATCCCTTTATAAAAGGCAATGGTCAGGCCACACCTTAAATACTGTATACAAGTCTGAAGACTTCATTTTAAGAAGGATGTACAGCTGTTGGAATGAGTACAGAGAAGGGCAACAAGATTAGTGAATGGAACAAAGTTGTGCTCTTACAAAGAAAGGCTTAAATTTTGCAAATTACAGTGTCTGGAAACTACGCACCTGCGAGGTGAAGTGATTGAGGTGTATAAAGCCTTGAATGGTTTTAGCATGGTCAATGCTGATGGAATTCTTCCTCTTGCTCAGAATAATCATTTGAGAGGGCATAAATTCAAATTGAGTAAAGACAGATGTAGGATAGATGTGCAGACGTTTGCCTTTAACCAACAAACAGCAACAAACTACCAGTGGGTAGTTTGTTGGTGGAACAGGCTTCCATCCCTTGTTGTGGAAGTTGATAGCCTAAATAAATTAAAGGCTCAGCTGGACGAACTTGGTACTTAGAACGAACGGAGGGGGTGAGATGGGAGTGTTTTTTTTTTTTTTTTTCTCTTTGGCTGATGCTGCATAAGCTTAGCATTATGCATTAGTAGAGGCATATGATGCAAGAAAGGAAGCTTATGCACCATCTGCCAAAAAAAAAAAAAAAAAAAAACCCACTCCCATTCCCCCCCCCCCCCCCCGTTCGTTCGAAATACATGTCCAGCTGAGCTTTAAATTCATTCAGGCTATCAACTTCCACAACAAGTGATGGAAGTCTGTTCCACCAACCAACTACCCACTGGCTAAAGGCAAATTTCCGCACATCTGTCTTTCTATATCTATCCTACATCTGTCTTTCTTCAATTTGTATTTATGCCCTCTCAGGTGATTATTCTGAGCAAGAGGAAGAACCCCATTGGCATTGAGCATGCTCAAACCATTCAAGGCTTTATACACCTCTTTCAGATCACCTCACCGGTGCTAGTCTCCAGACATTGTAATTTGGAAAACTTAAGCCTGTCTTCGTAAGAGCAACCCTTTGTTCAATTCACTAATCTTGTTGCCTTTCTCTGTACTCGTTCCAGCAGCTATACATCCTTTTTGAAATGAGGCCTCCAGACCTGTATACAGTACTCAAGGTGTGGATTGACTGTGGATGGATTATTCTCTTGTCTTATACAAGAGAATAATCCACTCCTTATTCCTGTAGAAAAATTCCTGTATATCATTGACAAGACACCATGAGCTACTCTTGCAACCCATCTGCACTGCTCAGAAAACTTCAATCTGCTTGCACAATTAACTCCAGGTCCTTTTCATTCTCTACTACTGTCATAGTACTACCACAGAGTTGACATGTTGCTCTGGGGTTACTGTTTCCCCATATGTAGTACTTTACATCTGTCAATGTTAAACTTCATTTGCCACCTTTCAGCCCATCTGCTCAACCTTTCCAGATCCTGTTGCAGCAGCATAGCGTCAGTAGTCTTTAACAACCCTGCCAACCTTTGTATCGTCAAACTTGGACATTAAGCTTGATATACGATCATCAATATCATTTATAAATACAGAAAACAACAATAGACCGAACACTGAACCCTGAGGGACTCCACTAATAACATTAGTCCATGATGAACAGTGTCCATTGATTACCACTCTCTCTCCCTCAACCATCCCTTTATCCACAGCAGCAATTTGCCTCCAATGCCACCCTGCTCCAATTTGTGCAGCAGCCTTCCATGTGCAACAGTATCAAAAGCCTTTCTAAGATCCAAATATATAATATCAAAGTTATTCCCTGCATCCAGTTCTTTTGTGACTGCATCATAATATCCAATAAAATTGGTCAGGCAAGACTTTCCCTTAACAAAACCATGCTGTGTCTGAGCTATAGCTGAAGTCTTGTCTAGATGATCCTGCAGTGCTTCTTGCATCATATGCCTCTAGTAATGCTAATTATAATTTGTATCCAAATATAATTTCTTTAAAATATACAACTTCAGTTTTTATAGTATAAGGAAGTTGAAATATAACGGAATTGTTTAAAAATTCACATAACAATTAAGCAACTACAAAATAAGCATAACTATTAACCAAAACTGTACTATGCAAAAGTAAATTTGGCCAATATTTTACTGTGTACAAAGAACATTTTAAATAACTTTACCAAAGGAATTAGGTATATTTTGAAATCATAAATAAAACTTACCATAAATATAAAGAACAGTATTGTAAAGAAAATTAGACATCAAGACCCAGTATACAACAGCTCCACCCACTAGTGTTACTAATGAAAAAATTATACTAGCCCACTCTGCCCACCTGCCTAGAAGATGTCGGCATATATCAGGAAATTCAACAGCACTTGGAGGAAGTTCTGGAATATCATATCAGAAAGTTCTAAAATGAGCACAATAAATATCACATATAAATAATGATACAATAATCTTGAATGACCTTAGCAACCACATCTTGTAAGAGAGAGAAAGATGATTACTATTAAAAATAAAAAGATATTCACACTTTTGAAAATAATAAAATAAACATCCCTTTGTTCTATGCCCTAACTACAGAATATAATGTTTTCTGATATATTCGACTCTTTGTCTAATATCAACAGCAAATAATCATTGCAAATTGCCTCTAATATGCTAGGGTTCTAAACAAGGGAAAAAAAAAAAAAAAATTAATGTAAGCATTAGCTTAAAAAAATGGCCTATGATGCTTTGAATGGTAAATATAACATATACAATAATATGATTTTAAAAAAAACAACAATAGTAAGTACAATGCAAGAAAGAAGGCTCAAATAGTATCACCCATAAAAAGGTGAAAGAAAATAAACTTTTACTCAATTTCTCATTCCCTCTAATAATTTATCCAATCATTTTTTAAAATTTATTCAAAATACCAACTTCCACAACACCAAGTATTAGCCTATACCAACAATCAATTACTCCCTGGCTGCAGGTAATTTCTGTAAATCTATTCTGCAGCCATCTTATTTAAATTTACATCCCTTAAGTGTGCGCATGTAGTGTGTTTTGTCACAGAAAGAGTAAAGAACAGTGGGATCAACTGACGATGTTACCAACAGTAAAATCTAAGTGGGAAGCATTCAAGGAATTAATCGAGGCAGCTACTAAAAGTTTCATACCTATTAAGAAATATTGTTCAAGGTTTAGACCTAAATGGTTATCAAATGAACTAATGAGACTCGTGACAGAGAAGAAAAATGCATGGGATGCATATAGATTATCAAGCAATGGCAGATATAAGCTAGTCTGTAATCAGGTCACAAAGGAGGTTAGGCAGGAGAAGGCAGATTACGAGAAATCTTTGGCAAAGGATGCTAAGAAAAACAGCAAGGATTTCTTTACTTATATAAACTCTAAAAGGAAGGAGATGAATCTGATTGGTCCACTTGATATCGATGGTTCGACTGTTGATGATCCTGCTCAGATAGCAAACAAACCGAATGAGTATTTTTGCATCTACATTCACACATGAGGAGTAAAATTAAGGTTTGAAAATGACACAAGGTTATCAAATTGTAACAGGGTGCTTAATGATTTTGTAATAACTGAGAGCAAAGTGGAGGGGAAATTGTTGAAGTTAAACATAAGAAAGGCACCTGGGGTGGATGGTATGTATCCAGTTATATTAAAGGAGGTGACAAAGGAAGTAAGCAAATTATTATGAGAGCATCCTTGGACTCAGGGAAGGTCCTCACGGACTGGATATGTGCAAATGTATCTCCAATTCACAATGGGGGGGGGAGGATCAAAGAGTGACACGAGTAATTACAGACCAGTTAGTTTAACTTCTGTTCCGGGTAAAATAATGGAGTGACTGGTTAAAGATGCATTGCAAGATCATCTAGACAAGACTACAGCAATAATTCAGACACAGCATGGGTTTATTAAGGGAGTCTTGTCTGACAAATTTCATAGAATATTATGATGTGGTTACAAAGGAACTGGATGCAAAAAAATAATTTTGATATCATATATTTGGATTTCAGGAAAGCTTTTGACACTGTTGCGCATGAAAGACTACTGTACAAATTGGAGCAGAATGGTATTAAGGGTAAGTTGCTACAATGAATAAAAGGATGGTTGAGTGTGAGAAGACAGAGGGTGGTAATCAATGGGTGCTTCTATTTGTGGTCTAATGTTATTAGTGGAGTCCCACAGGGTTCGGTGTTGGGTCCACTGTTGTTTTGTATATTTATTAATGATATTGATGAAGATATATCAGGCTTAGTGTCAAAGTTTGCAGAGTTGTTAATGACAGTAATAGCAGTGTGCTACTTCAACAGGATCTAGAAAATTTGGGCAGATGAGCTAAGAAGTGGCAACTGAAGTTTAATCTTGACAAATTCAAAGTACTGCATATGGGTAGAAGTAACCCCAGAGAAACGTACCAACTGTGTGGTACTACACTTAAGGTGGTAGAAAATGAAAAAGACCTGGGAGTAATTGTGCAGTCAGATATGAAATTTTCTGAGAAATACAGACAGGCTGCCAGGGCAGGTTATGGGGTTTTGTCAATGATATATAGGAATTTTGCTAGCAGGGAAAAGGAGGTGATTGTCCCTCTGTATAAGGCAATGGTCAGGCCACACCTTGAGTACTGCATACAGGTCTGGAGGCCTCATTTTAGGAAGGATGTAGATTTGCTTGAGCATGTACAGAGAAGGGCAACAACATTGGTGAGGGGGAAATGAAGGGATCCTCTTACCAAGAGAGGCTTAAGTTCTGCAAATTGCAGTGGCTGGAGACTAGGCACCTGTGCGGTGATCTGATTGAGGTGTATAAGGCCTTTAAAGGGTTGAGAATGCTGAACTCTGATGGGATCCTTCCACTTGTTCAGGTTACGAACCTAAGAGGGCATAAATTCAAATTAAGAAAGACAGATGTAGAATATTATAGATGTGCGGAAATTTGTCTTTAGCCAGCGAGTAGTTAATTGCTGGAATAAACTTCCATCTGTCGTTGTGGAAGTTGATAGGTTAAATAAATTTAAAGAGGAACTGGACAGGCATTTGGAGAGAATGGTGCAATTTTTTTTTTTTTTTTTTTTGGCTGATGCTGCATAAGCTCATACATTTGCTTTCTTGCATCACATGCCACTACTAACTACTACTACACCAGCTTTTAGTTTACTCAACACTTTTAAAGCTTTAAACAATTAGATGACCACCAAATGTAGCAATTCAACTCCCAATGGACAGATTTTCACCTAATTTTATATTTGACACATACAGAAAGGTTTGTTCAGCCATCCTAAATTTCATTAAAATTGAACAAATAGAAATCCAAGTTGACAGCTATGCAAATGGTACATATCTGCTTATTCTCATTAATTTTGTTATTTTATCAAATACTGTGAGAAAGCCGTATGTGGGAATAGACAATTAATTCTACAAATGCAACAGAATAAAAGACACTAAACTCCATGTAAGCTACGATCTAAAATTGTTAGTTTAATCAGTTACTCAACAACTGTATCCCCAATACATTTTGTAACTACTATATAGATCAAATTGATCCCATTTTACAGTATATTCAGTATTTAAAAAATTAATTTTATGTAGAATTTTCTGTGCATACTTCTGGAACACCTAATATATTCAAATTTAAATTTCAGTGCAGTCTGTTAAAAGCCAACAAATTTTATACAAATCGATTCTGTGTCTGATGATTAACAAAAATAGATTATAGAGGAACTCCCCGACTTACATAAGGGTTGTGTTCCGTGGAGCACAAAATAAGTCAGAATTTTACCCATGCTTGTGCAGCACTTGCAACTGTGCTCATTGAATTGATTGAATCAAAAAAGAAATGTTTGATGAACATGTAAACAGAATTATTTATTGTATTCATTCATTTTTTTTTTATCTCATGCACAGGAAAAATTATAAAAGCGTGCAATTTAAAAAATTTCAAAATTATAAAATTACAAAAAATAGAGGAGACAGGCATAACATCAGTAAGTTTTACCTCTCGAGCATCATTGCCAGAATTGACGTCTTCGGCCGATAAGCAAGCCGCTGCAAAGATTTAGAAGGGGTCGGTGGCTAAATCTTACGAAAGAATATATTAATGGATGACTGGACGGTGGCTTTTTTCTTCTCATCATACATTTCCAGCAAGGAAGCATATCATTCACCCCTCTGTTAACTTTGAAGAATCATTCGCTGTCAGGATCCATCTTCTCAAACCTCGCCATTGCTGATGCAATTTCATGAAATGCCAATGCCATCTCTCTGGTGATGAAGCGTCTCAGCTTCACATTTGGTTCATCTTGAGCTTCGTCAGCATTTTCTTTTTTCACTATTGCTGTCTGAAAGTCAATACGTTCTTCTTTAGATTATTCTTTCTCTTCCTCTATTAACTCTTCCCCGTCTTTGACAAAACCTCCAACTGAAGTAGCTCTGCAACCTTTACAATCTTATCTGTAATCTCTTCATATGATTCGTTTTTTTCAAACCCTTCAAAGCCTTTTACATGCCGTCAGTGGTGAGCTGTGAATATTTTAACAATGGGCTCGCAGTTTTTCTTACTCTCTACCGAGTAATTTGATTGGTCACGAAAGTGACGTCATCCGCGGTTTCCACCAGAGGCGCTTCCCACGCTTGCACTTCTAGTAGTGCAATTAGTGCCTGTGAGGCATTTTTCGTGACTGCCAGTATGATGATATAAGGTCTATCTAAAAAAAAAAAAAAACGTAAAAGCCTAGTCATTATGCCTCTTCCCTTATGATGATACCTGTATACGATAGAATCTGGAGTTATTTTTAGAATTTTTTAATAGTATGACGTCACAATCATACTTTCTGAAGTTATTACTGCAATAATTATGATTACAACAATACAAATATTTGTCATATGAGTGTGAGAATACAAGTGTTTATCATATGACTGTAACAATACAAAATATTTGTCAACAATTTATTTTTTCCATCTCGCATTTTCGTTACATTCCATTGTTAGGTGCCCCTAACAGCTGCGTATGTCGCTTCAACTACAAGATTGGTACATCAATCGGTGCTATTTTACAGAGATATTTCGATACTTTGCACACGCAAGTATACATCTAATAGATGCTAGGAGTTTGGTAAATAAATTTGATGAATTTGAGGTATTGCTCAAAACATCAAAGGCAGATATTGTTGGGATATCAGAGACGTGGTGTCACACAGATATAAGTAATGCGGAACTGGAATTTGGGAAATACAATGTGTATAGAAAGGATAGACAGGACAGGAGGGGAGGAGGGGTTATGCTATTAGTTAAGAAACACAAAGTCCAAGGAAGTGAAGCCAGTACATCGATGGACAGGGCAATGTCGAGTCAGTTTGGTGTGACATAAGCATAGGGAGATCAAAATTGAGAGTAGGAGTGTGCTATAGGCCTAATGACTCTGATGAGTATAATAAGATATTGTACAGGAAAATAGAGTGGGCCAGTAAATCAGAGTCTTATAATGGGGGATTTTAATTTCCCAGATATTGACTGGAATTTGTGGGTTGGTCACTTGCACACTAGCAAGGTTTTGTGGATTTATTGGATGATTGTTTTCTACATCAGCATGTTTGTGAGGCAACAAGAGGGAGCAATACTCTTGATCTGATTATCAGTAGTGATTCTTCATGCATTAAGAATCTGCAGATAAATGAACCACTAGGTGGCAGTGATCACAGTGTGTTGAAGTGGGATTTACTCAAGGAGGTAACTACCATCAGAGGTAAAGGGAAGGGTTTTTGTTTTCGTAAAGGCGACTATGATGGTCTGAGACAGTATTTAAATTCTATACAGTGGGACCAACTGATGATGTTACCAACAGCAAACCCAAAATGGGAAGCATTCAAGGAACTAATCTTGGAGGCTACCAGGCTTTACATACCAACTAAGAAATATTGTTCAAGGTTTAGGCCTAAATGGTTGTCAGATGAACTAATGAGACATGTGGCAGAGAAGAAAAATGCATGGAATACATACAAATTAATGGGTGACATGAAGCCTATGATAGATATAAGTTGGTCTGTAACCAAGTCACAAAGAAGATTAGGCAGGCAAAGGCAGACTACGAAAAATCCTTGGCAAAGGATGCAAAGAAAAACAGAAAAGAGTTCTTTACATATTTAAACTCAAGAAGGAAAGGGATGAATCAGATTGGTCCACTGGATATTGATGGTTCAACAGTTGAGGATCCTGCTCAGGTGGCTAACAAATCTAAACGAGTATTTTGCATCTACATTCACGCATGAGCAGTTATTCAGGAAGGAGAATGATGTAGGTAAAGTAAACATTGGCAGTGAGCTGGATGATTTTGTAATAACTGAGAGCAAAGTGGAGGAGAGATTGTTGAGGATAAACATAAAAAAGGCACCTGGGGTGGATGGGATCTATCCAGTTATATTAAAGGAGACAGCAAAGGAAGTAAGCAAACCCCTAGCCATAATTATGAGAGCTTCTTTGGACTCAGGGGAGGTACCCATAGACTGGAGATGTGCAAATGTAACCCCAATTCACAAAGGAGGATCAAAGGCTGACACAAGTAATTATAGACCTGTTAGTTTAACTTCTGTTCCAGGTAAATTAATGGAGGCACTGGTTAAAGAAGCACTGCAGGATCATCTAGACAAGAATTCAGTTATAACTCAGACGCAGCATGGTTTTGTTAAGGGCAGGTCTTGCCTGACCAATTTGATTGGATACTATGATGTAGTCACAAAAGAACTGGATGCAGGGAATAACTTTGATATTATATACTTGGATCTTAGAAAGGCTTTTGATACTGTTGCACATGGAAGACTGCTGCACAAATTGGAGCAGTGTGGCATTGGAGGCAAATTGCTGCTATGGATAAGGAGATGGTTGAGTGGCAGAAGACAGAGAGTGGTAATCAATGGACACTGCTCAACGTGGACTAATGTTATTAGTGGAGTTCCTCAGGGTTCAGTGTTGTCTCCGTTGTTGTTTTCGGTGTTTATGAATGATATTGATGATGGGATATCAAGTTTAATGTCCAAGTTTGCAGATGATACAAAGATTGGCAGGGTTGTTAAGGACACTACTGACGCTATGCTGCTGCAACAGGATCTGGAAAGGTTGAACAGATGGGCTGAGAGGTGGCAAATGAAGTTTAACATTGACAAATGTAAAGTACTACATATGGGAAACAGTAACCCCAGAGCAACGTATCAACTCTGCGGTACTACACTGACAGTGGTGGAGAATGAAAAGGACCTGGGGATAATTGTGCAGGCAGATATGAAGTTCTCTGAGCAGTGCAGACGAGCTGCAAGAGTAGCTCATGGTGTCTTGTCAATGATATACAGGAATTTTTCTAGCAGAGATAAGGAGGTGATTATTCCCTTGTATAAGGCAATGGTTAGGCCACATCTTGAGTACTGTATACAGGTCTGGAGGCCTCATTTCAAGAAGGATGTAGAGCTGCTGGAACGGGTACAGAGAAGGGCAACAAGATTAGTGAATGGAACAAAGGGTTGCTCTTACGTAAGTTTTGCAAATTACAGAGTCTGGAGACTAGGCACCGGCGAGGCGATCTGATAGAGGTGTATAAGGCTTTGAATGGTTTAAGCATGCTCAATGCCAATGGGATTCTTCATCTTGCTCAGAATAATCACCTCATAGGGCATAAATTGAAATTGAGGAAGGACGGATGTCGGATAGATGTGCGGAAATTTGCCTTTGGCCAGCGAGTAGTTGGTTGGTGGAACCGACTTCCATCACTTGTTGTTGAAGTTGATAGCCTAAACAAATTTAAGGCTCAACTGGACAGGTATTTCGAATGAACGGAGGGGTGAAATGGGAGTGGTGTGTTTTTTTTTTCTTTTTTTTTTTTTTTGGCTGATGCTGAATAAGCTTGCTTTCTTGCATCATATGCCTCTACTAATGCTAATCTCTTACTTTAGTTGTCACAAATCCATTGTATCTTGTCTTCCAGCAATTATGAAAATTTGCGAATGTTCAATAAAATATTTACAATACAAAAGTTCTTTTTTATTTTGTAATCAATAAATAAATAAATCAAAATACCTAAAAGAAACGCGGAGGTTGTTTCACATAAACCATCTACCGCACCTGCTCGGCACATACGCAACTTTTTTATTTGTCTTTTTTTTTTTTTTTTAACAACCAGGGAAATATAAAGGATACATTTTTTTTCATTATAAAATTCTAATATTGCAAATAAAAAATAACACAAAATATTTCCCATATCACTAATAACACAAAACTATAACAAAGCATTCCACAATATATATTACATGAAAAAAACGATTACACAAATATTTAAGAAAAATGTCCATAATTTGTGGACTTTATTGTCCGCAAATTATGGGAAGTTTACTATGGCAGAACATTTCTGGGAGAAACAACATCAAAACACATGCTGCTGAGGAAGGAGACTGCCGCCTCCGAAAGCTACAGCAAATTTTATTGCTTTTAATTTCTAGGTTTTTAGTATATTTTATCAGTGTTATTTATATTTTTATTGTAAATATATATCTATTTTATAATTATTTTATTGTAAATAAAGTGTTTTTAGTTACAGTATTGGATTTATTTATCTTCTGGCTGGTGTGAAGCTTAATCATCAACATCGTTAAGAAATTCCACATTGAAAAGTCAGTTTAATAATCCCGAATATTTAACTTCAGATTCAAAATGTTTGTACAAAGCGGGATAATTCCTCCAACCCACAATTCCATCCTCACGCTACAAGCTGCTCATCGTGGCCTGAACACACAACCGACCTTTATAGTTTCCACATCAACTTCTTTAGCAAGCATCCTGTTAAGAAATCATCCTGTTCATGCTAGTCTTTTGAAGATTGGTAATACAGTTTTTTTTTTTTAATTATTGCTTGTATGCCATTTTAGAACATTTCATTATATTTTAGAACATTTCCTTCACAGTGAAAGCCTCGACGAAGTTTCAAAATCTGCCAATTTCTTCTTTGAAAAGTTAGCGTAATATTTTAGTTTCCTCAACTCCTCTACATTGCTACTGTCAGTCTGTCACTAGTTCTTGAATACAGTGCAAAATGTCAGAATCACACAGATATTCAGGTACTGTGACCATGTAAACATAGACAGGATAAATTTACTGGAAGGCATGGATCACTAACTTCGAAAAACAGTCTATTTGTAGGAGTAAAGGAGAACCACAACACCAGTTGACCAGAGGCTATAATCTGTGTTGAGAATCTTCTTAATCCTCTGATTGGCCACAGAAACCATACTGACGAACGCGATTTCTCGGTATGTGACTGCAGGTTTTAGGGACACCACTAACATTGTGAAACGGTAATCGCTTTCACCCTTAATTCGCGCTTTCTAATTACCTAAAGGCCAAAGGTGAGAACGATGCATACGCAGTTGTCTTTCCTAATCCGTCCGCTTCGTGGAAATTTTCTTCATTCAACGGAAACCATTTTAAATGTAATTACCAAAGGGGAATCAAAAATTTGCTATAAAAAAGTTCCTTAAAAAGAGGGTCCGACTCTAATTAAATCAAAAATGAAGCAATTTTAAAATACATAACCGATCAAATGCTGAGGATGGTGTCCCGCTCGTCACACCGTAGTTTCGGCTCTGGACACTCAATAATTGCATTCAGGATTTCATTTGTAAAATAAATGATCTTCTCAACAATGGGCTCGTAAATTTTCAAAAAAAATAACAATGGGATCTCGCGAGCCCACTATACCTCACCACAGCATGCTGTGAGCATTATTTTTTTCTTCCATGCGCCATTTAAACAACTTTTAGTAATTTCCACCCAGGCCTTATTAATGTTTAAGATGCCATGGTAAATATTGCAATATTTCCAACAGTCTCTTACCGTAAAATTTTTCTCACCGTCTACTGCAGACAAATTTTGTCTGCAGTAGATGGTTGTGCAAATGTTGTGCGTGAATAGTATGCTTTTAAATTCGAAATAACACCCTGATCCATAGGTTGGATGAGTGAAGTCGTGTTTGGCAGTATAAATATGACTCTCACGTTCGAACTGAAATCATCTAGATTTCAATTCGAACGCGATTTCAATTCATCTTAGGATATCCAGGAGCATTATCTAATAGAAGCAAAATCTTGAAAGGAATGTCATTGTCTTCACAATATTTTTCAAACTCAGGAATGAAGCAGCATTTAAACCAATCCTCAAAGGGATATTTTTATCCATGCTCTCTGGTTCGATCGGAAATGCACAGGTAGGGAGGCTTTATTGATGCCCTTAAATGCACAAGGATTTCCAGAATGGTACATAACTGGTTTTAATCTGTAATCACCAGCTGCATTAGCCCCAAGCAAGAGCATGGCCCTATCTTTTGAAGCTTTGAAACCTGGCATTGTCTTTTCCTCTTTGGCAATGTATGTTAGATCCAGCATTTTTTTCCAATACAAAGAGTAGCCTCGTCAACATTTTGCCGCCTTCATTAATAATTTTTTCAACACATTACAAAATTTCTCTGCAGCTGCAGAATTGGCACTGGCAACTTCCCTGCATAATTTAATGTTTTGGAAACTAGCACTATGCTTGAACCTATTAACCCACCCGTTGCTTGCCATGAACTTGGGTTGGGGTTCACTGTACTTATCCTTAATATCTTCATAAATACTTGTTGCTTTTGCTTGAATGGCCATTGGACTCAGGGGCACTTGCTTCTAAATCTGATTTTCCATCCATATTATTAACAGCTGTTCCATCTTCGATATAGCACCCGAACGCTGCTTTGCGATCAATGTTGATCTTAAGTGCGTTGATCCTTTGATATGTTCTTTTATATGTGCACTGTCCTTTAAAATAGCATTCACTGTTGAAGCAGTGAGGCCTAATTCCCTTGCACTAGATGACAAACTTTGTCCTGCTTTGTACTTCTTAATCATTTTCATCTTCATTCCTAAATCAATTTTGTTTTGTTTCCTGACACTGCCAACACTTGCATTTTCCATTGGTCCCTTTCCCTTCATCATTGTAATACGTAAATAGGAATGAAGAGAAGTTTCTGAAAATTTGTTTTTTATATGATTGAAGATTTCAGTGAAGGAGAACACATTTCACCATAATACCGTAACATAAAAACCCACAGAATTCCACTTATCGGGATTATTGCAAATGCAACAAGATCGAGTTTACTACCAATTTATAAAAGATTTGCACTAACAGAAAATCCTAATAAACCGGAAAGTGCAAATTGTTTTTATTGTTTTTTGGTCGTGACCTCCAGAAATGTGCTTTAGAAAAATATCACAAATGTAGTAGTAGTAGTAGTAGTAGTGACATGTGATGCAAGAAAGCAAATGTATGAGCTTATGCAGCATCAGCCAACAACAAAAAAAAAAAAAAAAAATCACACCATTCCCTCCAAATGCCTGTCCAGTTCCTCCTTAAATTTATTGAACCTATCAACTTCCACAACGACAGATGGAAGTTTGTTCCAGCAATTAACCACCCGCTGGCTAAAGGCAAATTTCTGCACATCTATTCTACATCTGTCTTTTCTTAATTTGAATTTATGGTCCCTTAGGTTCGTAATCTGAACAAGTGGAAGGATCCCATCAGAATTCAGCGTGCTCAACCCATTCAAGGCCTTATACACCTCAATCAGATCACCGCGCAGGTGCCTAGTCTCCAGCCACTGCAATTTGCAGAACTTAAGCCTCTCTTGGTAAGAGGATCCCTTCGTTCCCCTCACCAATCTTGTTGCCCTTCTCTGTACACGCTCAAGTAAATCTACATCCTTCCTAAAATGAGGCCTCCAGACCTGTACGCAGTACACAAGGCGTGGCCTGACCATTGCCTTATACAGAGGGATAATCACCTCCTTCTCCCTGCTAGCAAAATTCCTATATATCATTGACAAAACCCCATTACCTGCCCTGGCAGCCTGTCTGAATTGCTCAGAAAACTTCATATTTGCCTGTACAATTACTCCCAGGTCTTTTTCATTTTCTGCCACCTTAAGTGTAGTACCACACAGTTGGTACGTTTCTCTGGGGTTACTTCTACCCATATGCAGTACTTTGCATTTGTCAAGGTTAAACTTCAGTTGCCACTTCTTAGCCCATCTGCCCAAATTATCTAGATCCTGTTGCAGTAGCACACTGCCATTACTGTCATTAACAACCCTGCCAACCTTTGTATCATCTGCAAACTTCAACATTAAGCCTGATATACCTTCATCAATGTATATGTATACTTGCATGTATACATATACATTGATACATATAAATATGACCTTTTAGAGAGATAAATAGCTTAGTAACATAGCAAAATTTTTAACTTCCAAGAACACAAAAAAAAAAAAACCTATGTTATTGGGTTCAACATTACGATATTTTCACTATACTTCCATTTATCCCTACATATGCAAAATACGTTTCCATATTTTTTTTTTCAGTTTGCACCGGCTGGCAAAAACGTATGTAAAGTCGAATTTCCAGAAGTCAAGTATTATGTACGTCGGGGAGTTCCTGTACTACATAGATCAAATTGATTCCATTTTACAGTACAAGTGACCCCCCTGCTTAACGCTGATAATTCGTTCCAAAAAAACAGAGCGCTAAGCGAGTGCCGTATTCCCGTAACGCAACACATGTATTTGTGAGTCGCGGTCTATACAACCGCAACTCACAAATAATAAATGGTAGTGAAATGATGCCAAATGTCGGTCAAAATATTTAATATTAAAAGTCTGTACATATTAAATATTCTCTGTTACATATGTATATAATTATGTGGTAAGTAACTACATTATGTATCAAAATTAAACTTAAAATGCCAATTAAGATCATGAATCTATTAATCCGATGGTTATGGGCTGTCGAGTTTTCATATCTTTGGTCGATTTTGGGTTGTACTTTGCCCCTCTTCCTAGTAAATTAAAATGAGTTTCTTTAAAATCCCCCGCAGAGTTACCACTCAACAATAAAGTCAACCAATCCTTCGCCACTTTGAAGCCTGGCATGTTTTTTTCTTCTTTCCATATGAAAGTTCTTTTAGGCATTCGTTTCCAAAAAAGTCCTGTTTCATCTATGTTAGAAACTTGTTGAGAAGTATAACACCTCCCTTCAATAATTTTAAGAAGTTATTTTTTGAAAGCAGTTCCTTCTTGATCTGCACTTACGGCTTCTTCCTGAATTTTAAATCTATCCAACCAGCCCTTATTAGCTTTAAATGGTTCCACATTTTTTTTTTTTTTTTTAAGGCGAGCTTTCTTCAGATCATCACATAGGCTAATCTCTTTTTCTTTAATAATATTTAACTAAACGGAATTGTGCATTGGATATTATCTTCAATAAAATTATTTAAAAGTCTCTCCATTTCAAATATAATAGCTGGCCTAGCCATAACTAATTTAACTGTTTGCAGTGGAACAGCTGTCTTTCCCACTGCTAAAATTAATTCTTTATTTTTTTTATGTTCCTACAGTTGAATCTACCAGTCCTAAATGATTGCACACATCTACTTGTCGTTGAAAGGAATCAATTCACTTCAAAACATATAATTTAATTTTCAAATTCAGTCTTTTTCTTACCTTAGTAGGCTTCGTACCACATCCAGACGTTGTTGCTTTTTTAATTCTTATCCGCCATTATTCATCTTCGAAAATGTAACTGCATTGCATTAATTAGCATACAATGTTCAAGTAAACTGTCCGTTACTTAACATTGTACTGAGTGATGACTAGACTTCAGATAAATGCATATAATGCAAATATTACAAGCAACATACTTTGAACATTTTTTTTAAATGTTGATCTCGGAACTACATAACAAGCCATCATACTACAATTAAATTAGCGTGGAAGAAAATTTCATTGAGAGTGGGAAACTTTTTAATGCTGTTTTGCTATTCATTTTCAAGCTATCGACTCCATCAAATGAAACGTTTTTGTTAAACATGCCAAAAATTTAATCTGTACGCTGGTAAAAGAGCATTATAGTGAGTTGTGACAGCGTTAGAGTGAGATATGAGTTATAATATAAGAACAGCGTTACAGCAAATCAGCGTAGAGCAAACCGTGTTATAACGGGGCCTGCTGTATATTCAGTATTTAAAAAATTAATTTTATGTAGAATTTTCTGTGCATACTTCTGGAACACCTAATATATTCAAATTTAAATTTGGTGCAGGCTGTTAAAGCCAACAAATTTTATACAAATCGATTCTATGTCTGATGATTAACAAAAATAGATTATAGATTCAGCATCCAACGTAAGTTGTTCTTTTAGGATATCTTAAACTCAGTTACTGATCTTTTTATGCATTTCTATTCAGAGGTCTTTCAGTTGTATAAGAATGACCTGCTGGCAACTCTGTCCCACTGACAGTCATAACAGTGAAATACAAATGAGCAAATTACTTACTTACTTACTAGCAATTACCCTGATGATCTTGTAGTCAGAAATCTATATCCTTCCAATTTTTTAACAGTTAAATATACCAGCATAAGGTAACTGCCTACTTTATGATAATGCATTAAGAATTTGCTGGTAAAAGACCCAATGGGTGGTATTGATCATAGTGTATTGATGTGCGATTTACTTAAAGACATAACTAAAAGTAAAGGGAAGGGCTTTACCTTTTGTAAGGGTGACTACAGTTGTCTCATGCAGTTTTTGAATTCTATGCAGTGTACCAACTGATGATGTTACAAAAATTATAAATGAGAAACATTCAGGTAAGCAATCATAAAAGTTACTAAGCTTTTCATACCAACTAAGAAATGCTGTTCAAGGCATAGACTTAAATGTATGTCATATGAATTAACGAAATTTGTGTCAGAGAAGGAAAATTCTTCAGCCATCCAAGTGACATCTTCAGCAGCTGAAGATGTCACTCGGATGGCTGAGGATGTTGGCCTTGACAAGGTTCACATTGATAATGATGTCAGTGAGTTGCTCTAAAGCCATGGTGAGTCTCTTTTAAAGGAGGACTTAGAGGAGCTGGCTGTACAACTGGCTAAACTCTGATGCAAGAGAAAGAACAGGAGACTGCACAAATTAGGACACTCACCACAAAGACACTTCAATCAGCTTTGCCACAAATATAAACAGGCTGTGAAACTATGTGATAATGACCCAGACTGGGAACACTCTTGAGCTCTCTCATCTCTTGAGATGAGAGAGCTATAACTTCTCTGTCAAAACATATATATATTTGTCACCAAAAGTTTCTTTAGCTTGTTCAGAGAAGATTTCCTGAATTCTGTGGTCGGGGAGAGAGTCAATGCTTGCTCTCTCACACACTCACACACACACACCCTTTGCATTCAAGAAGGAAATGGCAGATAGTACTGCAATTCCCATACCATCATGAATCATTATCTGTAATATGCAGAGCATTCTTCTTGGTGATGTGAGAGGTAGAAATCAGAAATTGAGAGACAGAAATGGGCAATATGTATGCGCACAATTTGGGATTTAGCTAATTTCCATATGTATAGATTTTCTTATGGGCAGATTCTATTGTTGGCTAATTTGATATAATTTGTTTGTGACTTGTTCTTGCCACTATATCAGGCATAATCATTGCATTTCTGGTTTACAGTTAGGATACAGTATTGAGAAGGGCTCTCTGGTAAGCTGTCTGGCTGTTCTTGCTTGTTGACCTTCTACTTCATTTTCTGTAATCCCAGTGTGCCCTGGTGTCCAAGAGAAAAGGAATTCCTCCCACTTTTTCAGAGGTCAAAAAATATCTTGTATCATTTAAGGCTGGGTTGGTAAGCTCGAGTGCCACACAAGGTCTGTAGGGCAATCATGGAGTTTGTGTTGGGGATGCTTTTCTAGTCATAGCTAGCCATTCCTGGAAGGAATGGTTAGTTATGACTCTGTAAACAACATGATAAAATTAAAAATGAAATGCTAGTAAAATTCGATTTATTTGAATTCTCTTTGAACTTTGACTCACGCTAGTTGTTCAATAAGTTTGCCAAACCCTAAAGTTTCAGCAATTTTATCCCAATAAATAACATTGCATTATACAAATAATCATTTAGGTGATTTTCCCTTAATGTAGATCTGCAGTGATTCTAGAAAAAATACAATATCATAATATCCAAAATTGTAATTGCTTTTATTTCAAGAACTCTACATTGCAACTTCTAACTCAATAGACCTATGTCTTCAGGCACATAAACAGCATTTGCAGACCTTGCAGGCCAATCAAATCTGCCACTGGTTGGTACTCCTCTTGTTTCTGATCTTCCTCAATGTTACTGACGAGAATATACAAGAAAGCTCTCAAAGTTTGCTGATGATTTTAAGAGATGTAGCATGGTTAACAATTGGGACTAGGTAATGCTGCTTCAGAATGACAGATTGATTACATATATAGTAAGATAGCAGCTGAAGTTTAATCAATTGGTTTTCATGTGTTTAGTCAATAGTCGGCAATTCATAACTTGATTACTTGGTGTCCCTGATTTAGCAAGCCTTGATCCCTAGGCTTGTCCTAAGTATATTTAGTTCGATAAAGTTTGAGACAATATAGTTTGAGACAAAAAATGCACAATAGTGCATTGTGCATTTTTTATTCATTAACTTTTGAAGTCAGATTCTTGGTTTGAATTTATCCACTAACTTATCACTGTCTCTAATATAACTGTAGTACAAAAAGGTTTTCGTGGATTTGTGGTTTAATTTTCATAATGCTTGGTTCTATTTATGTTTCTTTTTAACAGTTTTTTTATTATTTATGGTTTTTTTTTTAATTAATTAAGTTGATAGCCCACCTCTATGCTTATTCTAGTATGCAGTTTACCTAAAGTTATAATGGTCTGCACCCAGAGTATTCATAAAGATGTGTAAAAATCTGTTCATTTGGTCTTTCAGTTTTGTGCATATCTTCATTCATGAGTAACTATGATGAGGTTTGATCCAATTGGTTTCACTGATGAGGTCTGAAACATCAGTTTCATTTGTTTGTTCAGTAGTCAACACTTCATAACATGGTTACGTGGTGCCCCAGATTTAGTGAGTCCAGCTAAAAATATTTAGCTGAATCAAGGCAAATAAAAAAAAAATGCACATCATGCATTTTTTTTTTTTATTCGCTGTCTTCTGAAGTTTAATCCTGCTAAATGTAATGTTTTGCATTCGGGGAAAATGCAATCTGGAATTCAAATGAGAAAGATTTAGAGGTTATGTTGTAACCAGATATATTTTCTTTGCAGTATAAGAAGTTGGTCAGGAAAGTCCGAAATGTACTATCAGTGATCAATAGGAGTTGTGTCAGTGGGAAGAAGGATATCATTATTCTTCTTTATAAAACAACAGTGAGGATTCATTTGGAATATTGTATTTAATTCTGGAGGCCTCACCTAAAAAAGGACACAGAACTTCTGAGAGGGTCCAGAAAAGGGCAACCAGATTGGTTGGGTATTAAGGGTTGTCCCTAGGGGGAACATATTAAAAGATGTGACCTGCAGGAACCTGGAGACTAAGCATCTCAAGGGCAACTTGATACAAGGCCCTTAAAAGGAATGAACAGAATAAATGAGGAAGGTATTTTCAGGTTACGTAAAACAATAAGGGACACATATATAAAATATGGGAAGTAAATCACATTCTAAGAGGTACAAGCTAAAGATTATAATGATTTATGCACCAACATCGAGCCATGATGATGAAGAGGTTGAAGAAATGTACAATTGAGAGTCTTCTAGATGAGCAGAAAACCCACTACACTATTATTATGGGGGACTTCAATGCTAAGGTTGGAAAAAGGCAAAACAGTGCAGAAAGAGGAACTATAGGAAATTTTGGAATTGGTGAAAGAAATAAGAGGTGAAAGACTTGTGGAATTTGCAGAATCTCAAGGAATGTCAGTAATGAACACTTTTTTCAAGAAAAGGGTGAACAGAAAGTGGACATGGAAGAGTCCAAATGGATTAACAACTAATGAAATCGACTTCATCCTCACTAACAGAAGATATATTGTGAATGATGTTACCGTCCTGAATAAGGTAAATGTTAGAAGTGATCACAGAATGGTAAGATGTACACTTGATATAGATGTAGGAAAGGGAAGGAAAAAAACTGACTCTAGTAAATAATACAAAGGTCTTTGAAATAACAGAGGAGGAGAAAAAGCAGTATGTACTGGAACTTAAGAACAAGTTTGAGCTTCTGCAGACTGCTCAGGACCAAGATATCAACGAGGAATATTACAACTTTCTGAAAGTGATAAAGCCCAAGAAACCTATAGGGAAACAGAAATCCAAAGAAGAAAAAATTAGTCAAGAAACACTTGTCATGATGAACCAAAGACGACAAAGGAAGAGCAAGAAAAACACTGACAGGGAGAAAATTGAGTATACTGAGTTATGCAAAGCCATTAGAAAGAGACTCAGAGAGGACATAAGAAGATTTAACACAAGAAAAGTAGAACAAGCATTAAGGGAAAACAAAGGATTTAAATCAGCAGCCATGAGCAGTAATACAGAAAGACAAATGATACAATAGCGATAGTGTACTTATAAACAGCAGAGAAGGCATAATTCAAATAGCAGAAGACTACTATAGAGAATTATACAAGGAGCGAGGGAATGATACCAGCAGTGGGTAAGATGGATTGCAAAGTAGCAACACATGCGACATACCTGATATTCTTCCTGATGAGGTAGAACATGCATTGAAGAAAATTAAGAATCGGAAAGCCCCGGGGGAAGATGAAGTTACTGTAGAGTTGTTAAAATTGGGAGGAAGAGACATAACACAAAAACTGGCAAGGCTCTTCACAAAGTGCATTAGAAAAGGTGTGATGCCTAAGCAGTGGAATAATGCAATCATAATTTTGCTGCATAAGAAAGGAGATAAATCAGAAATTGGAAATTATAGACCAATTAGCTTGTTATCCCATATCTACAAGTTGTTCACAAGGGTCATTACTAACAGATTAGAAAGAATACTTGATGAGAATCAACCGAAAGAGCAAGCTGGCTTTAGGACAAGATTCTCAACTATGGATCACCTTCACGTAATATCACAGCTAATGGAGAAAGCAAATGAATAAAAAACACCATTATGCCTGGCATTTGTGGATTATGAAAAGGCATTTGACTCCATACAGCATAAGGCAATGTTTCGGGCACTGGAAAGACAAGGCATAGATACTCCAAATATTATGATTTTGAAGAAAATATATGTGAGTGCTACATCCTTTATTAGACTAGACAAAGACAGTAGCAAATTTAAAATCGAGAAAGGAGTTTGACAAGGAGACACAATATCTCCGAAGCTGTTTACTGCTGCCCTTGAGGAAGCTTTCAGAAGATTAGACTGGTCGCAGGAGTCAATGTGAACGGAGAGTACCTAAACCATTTATGATTTGCAGATGACATTGTGGTCATAAGCCACGATCCCAAAGAATTAGAGGAAAATCTTAATCAGTTATGCACAGTTAGTAAGGATTTTGGACTAAAGATGAATATGGCTAAAACAAAAGTAATGATGAACAAGTATGCCACAGAAAGGGAAATAATGATTGAAGGAGCAGTAATTGAAAAGGTGGAGTCATATACTTATCTGGGACAAGTTATTAGCTGTAATAACGATAAATGGCTGGAAGTCAAGAGAAGAATAAATTTTGGATGGATAGCATTCAGGAAATATAGTCACATACTGAAGAGCAATATCCCAGTTTGTCTGAAACGTAAAATAATGAATCAATGTATACTCCCCACCATGACTTATGGAAGTGAAACTTGGGCACTCACCAAAAGAATGGAAGAGAAGCTAAGAACTACACAGCGAAGAATGGAACTAATTATATTGGGAATCAGACTGTTAGATAAGAAGAGAAACATATGGATTAGGCAGCAAACTCAAGTAAAGGACATTCTTATCAAAACTAAAGAACTAAAATGGTCTTGGGCAGGACACATAGCTCGAAGACATGATGACAGATGGACTAAGAAAATAACAGAATGGTACCCAAGAGGAGCTAGAAGAAAACCTAGAAGACAAAGGCGGAGATGGGTAGATGAAATTCATGAGTTTTTGGGTAGTAAATGGATGGCCAGTGCTCAAAACAGAAGGAACTGGAAAGTTGCTGGAGAGGCCTTCATCCTGCAGTGGATTGAAAATGGCTGATGATGATGATGAAATCACATGAACAATGTGTTGACCTTCGAATAGTGTTTTTTTGATCACTGGAATAAGCTGCTTCCCAAGGTTCTTGAGTTAAAGAATCTAACAAGGTTCAAGACAACTGGATTTTTTTAGAAACAGCCAAATTGCAATTCACTTGGATACTTTTTTTTTAGAATTTATTTATATATTTTTTATTTTTGGCTGATGCAGAATAAGTTTGCTTCCTTGCATTGTTTGGCCTGATTATTATTATTAGCCATATGGTGCAAGGAAGCCTGAGGCTTATGTTGCACAAGCCAAAAAAAAAAAATTTCTGAATTACCCTGAGAGAGAGAGAGAGAGAGAGAGAGAGAGAGAGAGAGAGAGAGAGAGAAGTAGAAGCGAATCACCAAGAACGAGAAGAATGATGATATCCAGCCCAGGACTCTGGGTGTGCAAAGCCCATACTCACCGGGTGAGCCCCCTGGGATTGAATAAATACTAATACCAATTTTCATGCCAATTTTCAGCTTGGCTTTATGCTGTCACCACTGTAGGGATCTATGCGCTGTCATAGTGCACAGTTGAAATAA
Organism: Mastigoproctus giganteus; assembly: GCF_048544385.1. Lineage (NCBI taxonomy): Eukaryota > Metazoa > Arthropoda > Arachnida > Uropygi > Thelyphonidae > Mastigoproctus > Mastigoproctus giganteus. The sequence goes on along the minus strand of NC_143583.1, from coordinate 229,535,722 downwards.
GGATCATGTTTCTGATTCTTCCGGGCATATATGACACAAGAGTGATTTGATCTGAATAAGCCTGCTAGTCGGCTTATGCCCCAATATGCTTATCAAAAGTAACTTTTTTTTTTCAATAAACCAACACTGCTGAACCAATTATCTGGAGACAAACTGCAGTTAGTTCCTTCAAATGAACGTACAGCCACATTAGCAAAGGAGCATTTTATAAGGCATAGGGCCCAGTGGCATCCCCCCCTCTTTTCCAGGTTCAACAGGTAACACATCCTGACATCACATAAGGTAAAAGCCTCTTTGGTCCACATTTGTTTGTTTTTGTTGTCACAATAAAATGAAATTGAAAATGTTCTTTATTAGTTTTTTCTCTAGATGAGACCCCAAATTCCATTTTGCCTTTGGCCCCAAGAAGGTATAACACGCCACTGAGTATGCATAGATATATAATGTATCACTTCACTATCAAAACAACAGTAAAATAATTATTTGTGATTTTGAGCTCTTTGATGCAATTTTCACACCTGCCAAATTAGTAATATTTTGTTGAGTGTTTTAGGGAGGGAGGGCATTTCTCCGAATAATTGTTTTATCTTTGCTGTTATAAAATTCCTCCAACTGTTCTTCCTCTGAACTAACATCATTTTCTTCAGTCTCAGGGTCACTATGATGCTGAAGCTCTTTGTGGAAGTCACTACTTTCACCATCAGATGGGAAATTTTCATTGCCTGTATCTTCCCAAATTACCAGCTCAAAATCCATTATTCAGAATTGACTAAATTAAAGAACAGGAAAGAAAGTAAAAAAATATTTTCCCGTACAAACAACAACACCAGCAAAACTGAGAATGTTTTCTGCTTGTACCGAAAGCAATTCACTACTAACTTGTCATAAAAGCAGAGCCACAATATTTCCAACAGATTCCTCCAAGAGCAAGCTAACATGAAATACATGGGAATCAGCAAGTCAGCCACAGCACATCTAAAGAGTAATTCTGTCACAAAGCAAGAACAAACATTCTTTACCACATTAAATTTATTGCAGTATAAAAAAAATAAAAATAATAAAAAACAAAACAAATATTTTTAAACAGAAAATATCTTTTTATGTCACTCAGAAGAGAAAATGCCAACTTCCTAAGTTCCTAGCTGTAGTAGCATTTCAATAAATGATCTGGAATTTTTCTATCTGTGCAATAATTAACAGAGATTTCTGTTAATAGGAAATTTCTTTTCAGTAGAGAACTCAAAGTACACATTTTTTTTTTTTTTTTTAAAGGGTGCTGAGCATTTCAGCTGTGTGAATGGAATTGAAGAGTGCAAAAGGGCAAAAATTTGCTAGGGCTGAAATACTCCACATGCTACTAAGGTTTAAGGTGCTAAGGTGATCCCAGTACTACCTGTCAATTGCAAACACAGTTTTTCTAAGTTTGCAATGAGTATCTTTCATCAACTATCAAAATTACATCAACTAGATGTAATTTTGAAATGAGTTTTAAAGTAATAATAACATACCTTTAAATAATGCATTAAATAACACTCATTAAGACACTATGTTCACAAGGGTCATTACTAACAGATTAAAAATAATACTTGATGAGAATCAAACGAAAGAACAAAGAGTTGGCTTTAGGACAGGATTCTCAACTATGGATCACCTTCACGTAATATCACAGTGAATATAAAACACCATTATTAAAACATTTATATTATGTTTTAATAATGGTATTATAAATGTTTTAATTTAAACTTAAATTTTTTTTTTTTTTTTTTTTCTCCTCGCCTTTTCCCATTATATATGGGGTCAGCATTTTTTTTTTGTTTTGGCAAGCAATTTTTTTTTTACAGCTGGATGCCCTTCCTGACGCCAACCCTCACCCTTTATCCGGGCTGGGAATATGCGGTGGTCATTCCCTGACCTGCTGCATCCTCCATATTTGGTGGGTACGGGCTGAACCCCCCCAGTCTAATCAAGAAGCGTGTGCTATGCACTACTGCTCCTGCCCACCTGGCTACAGAGGCACCCTTTAATTTAAACTTAAATTAAAACACTGTTTTTCTCAAGATGAGATGAGATGAGATCACTAAACATTTAAATGGATATCATTTTACTTTACACTTACCTCCATCTTGAGGTAATCTGATAATTCTGTATGCAGTGTAAAAACAGAGGCTGCCCATTACAAACATGATCAGCAAGGCACAAACAAAGCCAGCCTGGAAAATACATACTAATAATAAATAACTTGTTTAAATGCTGGTTGGTAAAAATGATTTACTGACTCTAAGACAATAATAAAAAAACTATCTAAATAAAACTTATTATATATCAGGGGCATCCAACATGTGGTCTGTGGACCAAAAGCAGTCTACGTGCCTTGGGGTGGATCCCAATGATTGTTCCACTGTTCAAGGTCACACATTTACATATTATGTGCTTTTAATAGTAGAGGTTGCCCATTCTTAGGGCAACCTCTACCAATAAAATTTAAATAATCTTTTATGTTCTGAAACTTCGTGCTACTCTTTCATAGATATTCATATTATACATGCATACACACGCACACACACTTAACATTAATAGTAAAGTAATGTTAAATGCCAGTATTTTTACTGAATTTATCAAACTTGATCGATGATTAACTAGAACTCGAATAATGATTAACTGAACACATACAATAAAGTTGATTAAAATGTTTCTTGGACTGCTTCTGTATTACTACTAAAAACACAGTCGATATCCATATGTTTGAATAACTAAGACTATATTTCACCACTGTTATCAATAAAAAATTCATGCTGCTCACACACACAGATTTCTGATCATGTGACCCACTATTTAATAAAATAAATAAATAAAATATAAATGCTCAAGGCATAATATATTATGAATTTAAAATACACTATAAAATAGTGTAAAAGCATCGATTTAACTGTATCTCATACCTTAATGATATTGTATCTCATCACTACCTCGAATAAGTAATGCTTCACTAATGCACCACCACTACCACCCAGGACAGCACTGTTTTAAGGCTTATTGGCCTATCCTCAGTGGGTGGGCAGGTACCCTGTTGTTGCAATCATGCCAACCCAGTTGTGAAGTTATTTCCACAATATGAGAGATGCCAAAGTGTGAAGGATAATACTTAATATATTATGCCTTGAGCATTTATATTTATGAGTTTAAAATACACTATAAAATATCATTGTATATACACCACAGTGATCGATGCCTTTACACTACTTATGTAGTTTTTCATTATGAGTTCACTATGGTGCATTTACACCAATATTTTACAGTTAATAAAATAAAAAAAAAGAAACTTGGATATGCCTGTTATAAGACGTTCATAAAAATAAAATTTACTTTCAAAATGAAAAAGTTGTTTATAAAGTAACTGACAAATTTTAACTTTAATAATTCTGAATGTCTGCATGACAGACACAAACTGTATATTAGTAGACAAGCAGTACTTACTAATTTGATATTTGGCAGTATTTTGTAGATCTGTGTTGAGAGAATTTTGTAGCCACATATACATATACAGGGTGATCGAAAAGCTCTAAATCTAATTTTTATAAAAATAAAAAAATAGCTTTAGAAAATTAGGCTTATGTATATGCAAAATTGTTAAAATTAGCCCCCTTCAAAGTAGTTTCCCCCCAATGACGTGAAGTGTTCCAATGTTCCTGCCACTTCTGGAAGTCTCCACCTGTGAGTCAGTTGAATTCCATTCCAATAACACCGCAGTATCATTACCAGTAACAATGAAATTAATGACATCAGGATCCATTTCAGCCCTTCTTTTCAACTCCTCACAGTTTTCAACAGTTAACCTTTTGGTCATCATTCAACAAATCATACTATCAATCAGGCATGCCAAGGTTTTCAATAAAATTGTGGTCTGGAAATATCCAGACTAAAATTTGACTACAGAGATACTCACTTCAAAGGCAAAATACTGCAGATGGTACTGCTTTTAGTAGTAATACTACTACTACTATTGTGATTTTTGTACAGCAACTTTTGAATTAAGAATGGTTACTAGTGCGTGAATTTTTCACACACTAGTAACCTTCCATGAGAATTAAACAAGGAATTAATTAATGTATACATTGCATTGCATTTCAGGAACTTGAGCAAACAGTAATAATTCATGATTTATATATATATAAAAAAAGTGACTTTTATGAACATTTCATTTCTGTACATCCATCACATTTATCATTCTTCAACCATGCACAGAGACAAACATATCCTGTGCAGTACAGTGGACAGCCTATATAATATGTATGAAAAAAAAAAAACAATATTATTAATTGCCAGATTGGTCCAATTTTAAGGAATTTTGGAAGGCTTGACAACCTTTTCTAACTAAAAGGGCTAAACATAAAATTTCATGAAACTCCATCCAGTAGGTTATTATTATTTGGTTTTTAGGAACATCAGCAACTAAGGCCATATTGCTCCAGGGATATGAGGTGGTCATTCCCTGACCTTTCCGCATACTCCGTATTTTTTTATTATTTTTTATTTTTTTTTTGTAGTTGTTAGTGCATAGGCTTCTGTGGTCATAATGCACCTGCCAAGGTTTTTGCAGTACTTTGATCCAAGCCCGAGGCGGGAATCGAACCCGCGACCTTTGGGTTGCCAGGCAGGCACTTTACCTACCCGGCTAGCCCGGTCGGCTGCATACTCCATATTTGGTAGCCATCCAGTAGGAGTCAAGTTATTATACACAGACGCATAGATAAAGAAATAATAATTTTCAGATTTCTACAGGTCTGATTTTAAATATGGAGTGGCTAGGCAAATCTTTCTGAAAAATCCATATATAAAATTTTATGAAATACCATCCAGTAGCAATCAAGTTATTATATGCAACCTGACAGGCAAGTGAATGCACATGATGAACAATAGATTCTTTGTGTATACAAGGTGTGGCAATCAACTTCCTGGACTGGTGCTGTTGCAGTCATGTTTGATGATTTTGAAAATAAGTGGAAGTGATATGTTGTAGTTCAAACTTTCTCCAACAAGTGGTGGTACACAATGTACCATTAGGCTAACAAACTGAAAGTCACAATTTTGCAAATGGAGCAACAAACAAATATTAAATTTTGCTTTAAACTAGGAAAATCTGCAACCATATGCATGAAACATTAACTGTTTATGATAATAAAACGTTAAATTGTTCTAGTGCATTTGAATGGTATAAGTGGTCAAAGATGGACCTGAGGATGTTCATGATGATCCAAGAAGTGGGCATCTAGCAACCTCTCAAACTGATTATACAGTTGTAAAAGTTAGGAAAACTGCCAAGAGAGAATTGTTTGAACCTCAGAATGATGGCTGATAAGTTAGACATAAATAAGGAGGTGATCTGTCAAATCCTGCATGAAGATTTAAGAAAAAGGAAGGTTTGTGCAAAATTTGTGGTGTACAGCCTCATGGATGAGCAGAAGCAACAAAGAGTGTCACCATGCAAACACTTCACCCAGACTTGTAAAGACAATGCTAATTTCCTCAACTGTATTTTCACTGAATATGAGTATTGGGTGTGTCAGTATGATTCAGAGATGAATCATCAGAGAATGCAGTGAACTCCAAAATCATCATCAGGCCCAAAACGTTTCATTAGCAGAAGGCAATGCTGATCATGTTTGCAACAAACAGTGTGATTCACAACACATTTGTACCTGAATGGGAGAGAGAGAGAGAGAGAGAGAGTGTTCTGCTTTCAAAAACTATTGAAGCACATTTCCTGTGTGAGGCCACAATTTCAAGAGAAAAGCAGCTGGTTCTTATTGCATAATGTCTCTGCACTTTCTGTGAAGACAATTCTGAAGAAACATGGCACTGCACTGATCAACCATCCATCCTAACTCTCCCAGTCTGGCACCAGCAGACTTCTTCCTCCTTCCCCAAGGTGAAACTGTCCTCAAGGGAAACAGATTTCAGGATGTTGAGGACATAAAGAAAAATGTAACTACTAAATTGAACTTTATCTCTTTGGATGCCTTTACTGACTGTTTTCAGAAACTTTAGAATGGTGTAATAAATGCATTCAATCAGGTGGTTATTACTTTGAATAAAAATAAAAACATTTCTGAGCTCTTTCACTTTGTGTTCTTTTTATTGCGCCAGTCAAGGAACTTTATATATGCTAACATGCTTAAAAACTCAAAGAGAAATTACTGAGCCTAAAAGTGAAGAAAGCATAAGAAGTTGATGTATCCATCCTATTATATTATAAGGAGCAGCCAAGGTTCACTTATCTTTATCTATAGTAATAGAGACATCCTTAGAATCAGGTGAAGTTTCAAAATATTGAAAACGTGTCTCACGCTGCACGCACACGCACACACAAATTGGGTTTCACAAGTGACTAGACATGAGCGTTCAACTTCTGTGACAGGAAAAGTTATAGATATAATTAAGAATGCAGCATAGGTTCACCTTGATAAAGACATTATAAGAGAGCTATGTAGTTTTGTTAAGGTTTGTAGTTTTGTTAATCTTTCAAACCAATCTGTTTAGTTAATTATGGGGGGGGGGACAAAAGAACTGGATACAGGGAGTAACTTTGATTTAATTTACTTAGATTTTAACAAGCCTTATGGCAGTCCCATAAGGCTTGTTAGAATTGGAGAATTGGAGAAGTGTACGTATGTGAAATTGGGTACAGGAATGATTATGTGTAAGAAAGAAGAAAAAAAAAAGTGGTCATAAATCGGCAATGTCTGTTTGTTCCCCATTTAAGCCTTCCTGGAAATGACTGTCCATCTGGCTAAAAGAGCCAAATACAAAATTTTATGAAACTGCATCAAGTTTTGACTCCTACTGCATACAGTAGGAGTCCATTCTTCTCCAAAGAATCTCAGTGCTGCTGTAAACATTTAAAATCAAGAGGAACAGAACCATCCTCTCCCAATCAAAATTATGTGACATTCTCTTTTCTGGAACCAAATGTAAACCTTCTTGGTAAAATAAATGATTCCATTTACTAAATACAGTTGAACTCTGTTATAACGAGCACGCTTATGACTAAACTGAGATATTGTTTGGTCTCATTTCGCTATCTAGAATGATCAACATCAAAGCAGAAAATGCTTCTAAGCTCTCTAGAGGTCTGCTTTTACTCTGTAGCAGCTAGCTCCTACTCCAATAGCTAGCTCCTACTCTGTAGCAGCTAGCTACTGGTCATCGGCAAACCAATCAGCGAGCTGTAAAACACATCCCACTCCTTTTCCAATGACCAATCCCTGGACACTGCTGAATATATAAAAGCAGACCACTGGAGAGCTTAGATGAATTCACTGCTTTGACACTGATCATTTCAATAATAATAATAATTTATTTATCCCTATTTTATGTTACACTTTTTTGGGAGATAACAGCAAAAAGGTAGGGAGAACACATAAGCCAATGGTTTTTTAGGGGGTGTTCCCTTAAAAAATGATGAATATACAAATATACAATTGAAAAATTTCCAGTTCTGAAATTGTACAGGTAATGTTCAACAGGAAAGACATAAATAATAGGAGTGTTTTGTACATTTCTTTACAGAAGACTTCGAAAAGCATCACTACTTATAATATATAATTGTGAACATTTTTACAATTAAATGAGGAGAGGAAAAAAAAAAAAAAAAAAATGATGACATACATGCACAGAAATTTACAAACTATTTGCCAACTGCTTCCTTTAACATTTGTACATTATTTCCATGTTGGTGTTTTTAAAATCCAGGAGTTGAGTGGAAGGTAATTTGAATCAGACATACCTGGTGATGTGTTCGATTAGTAGTTTTTTGAATTGATTTAGTGAAGTGACATTTTTGATTTTTGCAGGAAATTTGTTCCAAGTTTTAGCACCTCTGTATTTTATACTTTTCTGACCTATGGCTTTTCTGAAAAGCGGAATCTTCCGGCTGGCTTCATTTCTTAGATTGTATGATATTTCTTCTTCATCTGTGGTTATGAAAAACGATCTGAAGAGAGGGGGAAAGTCTGCTGTCTTCGTAGCATTGTAAACAAGGATTGCCTCGGCTTTCTGCAACAGCTGGTAGATGCTTAGGAGTCTCACTTCCTTGTACCTCGAACTAACCGATGCGTTCCAGGGAAGGCCCAAAATTGAACAAAAGCATCAATTGAGAATGGAGTTGATTCTCGAAAGGTTTTCTTGGCTGATGGTATCCCATGAGATGATTCCATAGGTGAGGTGCAGCTGAATTAAAGAAAGGAATACTTGTCTGAGAAGAGGAGACACCCAGGCAGAGGCCCTGGCGAGTATTCCCGCTAGTGACGAAGTTTTCTTTCGTAAGGTTATGATTTGTTTTGCACAACTTAGCTTATCATCTAGCCAGATTACGAGAAACTTGGTTTCATTCACCCTTTCAAGTTGTTTTTCTTTGTATGTTATATCTAAATCAATATTCAGTGGTTTGTTTTTCGTTCTAATTATATTTTGATTTTTCTTTTGATTTTTTCTTTTGATCTAGATATTTTGATTTCTAATTATATCCATATATTTTGATTTTTCTGGATTCAGTATAAGCTGATTCGTTTGAAGCCAATTATGCATCACAGAAAGCAAGGCAGAGATTTTGAGTTGAAGCTCATAAGGGTCTTTATCTGTGATTAGGATGGAAATATCATCGGCATAAGCTACTAGGTGAGAAGATGGAAGGAGAGAGAAATTCATCGATGTAAAGAACAAATAGGATAGGACCAAGAAGTGAGCCTTGAGGTACTCCCCTGGAGAAATAACAGATGTCGGAGTATGAGTGATTTGTTCTTACGACAAATGGCCAATCAGTAAGGTAGTCTTCAAGGAGAAGGTTAATTTTCCCTATCAAGCCAAGGTTATTGAGTTTGTTAAGTAGAATATTATGGTTTATACAATCAAAAGCTTTAGATAAGTCAAGAAACATTGCTATAGCATAGTGACCCTTTTCAAGACTATCAATGATCCTTGAGCAGAAGTCAACAATTGCAAGATCAGTGGATCTTTTAGAGTGATAAGCATACTGTTGTTGATGGATGAGCTGATTTTCTTCAAGAAAACCCATGAGTCTGCTATGAAGAATTTTTTCGAATAATTTTGCAAAAACTGAGAGTAGAGCTATTGGGCGAAAGTTGTTGATGGAGTCACAACGGTTTCCCTTTGGAACAGGGATGATTATTGCTTTTTTGAATTGAGAAGGGAATTTACCAGATTGAAAGGAGAGATTGAATACATACTTCAGAACTGAGGCGTAAGAATTGAGCTCAGGACCTTTTTCAGCAGAGATGGAGATATTTCGTCAAAGCCAGGGGCTCCCTTTCCTTTCAATTGATTCACTGCCTCTAAAATCTCTTGATTGGAGAGAAGAGCAAGAAAAAAAGACTTTCTGATTGAGTACTTGGCAGATTCTCTCATTTCATTGTCTCTGAAGTCAAGTTCATCTTGAAAGAGGTCATTCCCATTTGAAATAAATGGTTACAGAAGGCAGTAGCTTTTAGCTCATCATCTGAAATAAGTACCTTGTTTTCAACTACATCTCCAACGTAGCTCTGTGATTTTAATTTCCTTCCCGGTAATAGTTTGTTCAAAACTGTCCATTTTTTCATGCTTGTTATGATACCTGTAAGTTGAAAACTATACTATTTTCTTTTCTCTGACCGAATGCAGTCAGTGACTTTGTTTCTGTATGTTGTGTATTTAATTTTATCTGCCTCGATTCCTTTGCTCTAGCAATTCTTGCAAGGTTGTCTCTTTTCTCTAACATATTAGAAATCTTGTTTGAGGTGAACAGGCATATTTTCCCTCTTGTCCTGGTGGCCTTTTTATTCCCTGGGCTCCTGATATATGACACGTATTTTTCATAGCTATTTAGGATATGCTTAAAAAAGCAGTTAGTTGCAATTTCAGGATCACTTGCAGCAAGCACTCCATCCCACGTTGACAGCTGCAGGTCGTGACAAAGCTGATTGAGAGAGTCTGGAGTGACAGATTTGAAAGTGTGCATGATCTCTGCTCACTCTGTTCAAATAGTGGATTTCACAGAAAATTTTATAAGCTGTCCTTTTAAGGATGAACTCTATTTTCACTTCTCAAGGACAGTAAGAGGAACTTGGTTTCAATCTCTGAGCCCAAAAATGTTGAAGAGGAAAGCATTATCGGTGAAAGAAAAAGTCGAAATTATTGAAGAACTGCAGACTGGTCAGAAGAACATAGAGATATGCAAGAAGTACAGACTTTCTTCATCTACTGTTTCAATACTGGAAAAATAGAGATACAGTGTTGAAGGCCTGCAATGACAATGTAACAAATGCAGAGAGAGAGACTCAAGAAGTGCAACAAAGATGACACTGATCAAGCTCTGCTGAAATGGTTCACTGCATAAAGAAATGCTGGTTTACCCATAAGTCGACCAATCTTAAAGGCCAAAGCAGAAGAATTTGCACAGCTTTTCAACTATGCAGGATTTTGTTGCTCAAAAGGGTGGCTTGATCGTTTTAAGAATCATGTTAAAATTTTGCTATGGCAAAATCAGTGGAGAAGAATCTTTAGTGGACAAGGAAATAACATCTAAGTGGATGACCGAATTGTGGCCGCTTCATTCTCAAGGCTACAGTGACGATGACACCTACAATATAGATGAAGCTGCAATTTTCTATAATGTCACTCCTGACCAAACTTTAAAATTTAAGGGCGAAAAATGCATTGGAGGAAAGTTGTTCAAGAATACAGTGGCTATCTGCACAAATATGTCTGAGATAGATAAAAGGCTTCTAGTGATTGGAAAATCTGCCAAACCAAGATGCTTCAAGAATGTGAAACAACTGTAGTTCTACAACACTTGTAGCAGTGTAATTAGTATCAGCAGAGGATTATAAATTATAGCACTACTTACGTGATTTAATAATTTAACTTGTCACGTAGATTGCAATGTACAACAGTAATATTCATGGAGCTTTTAGAATTGGTGATTTGGCATAGATAGCTAACGTGAGAGCTCAAACCACGTCGGTGGCAATAGACAGTTAAATTTATTATCCATGATAACTATTTAGATTTTAGAAACATAACGTTATAACTTAATACATAAAACTTGGAGATACGAAATTCATATAACGTAACTCGGTTGGAGACAAAACTCAATACTGAAAAATATAATAATAATAATAATAATAATAAAATTCATTATTCATAGGACACGATTCCTGCTACAGGCAACCAGAGGAATCTCACAATTAACTGTACACGTTACATTCAGTACATAAAAAAAAGTACGCAAGTACACAGCAAATACATAAAATACACAGAAAGTGCTAATAGATTATACACACTTACATTGCATTATATAGATTATATAGTTATTATACAGAGCTTATACTGCATTATATAGATTTTACAGTTATTATATATGAGCTGCAACACACTGAGACAGCCTGGAAACTTTCACTGGGAGTTATTCTGCTGACAATTGCAGGAATGCTGAATGCACTTCACTAATACACCATGAATTGTCTAACTAATAGAGCAAGCTTATCTGCGAAAAGATCTAAACCTCCCAAGGACTTCCTAATTCATTTCACAAATATACGTGGTCTCAATTCTAATCTCAACGATGTCCATTTCCACTTGCAGTCTGCCAAACCTCATGTACTTTTTCTGACAGAATCTCAGTTATTGGTTGATTCAACTACTGCTCATCTCAGATGCCCAAATTATTCGCTGTATGATTCCTTTCGCCTCAAAGGTGGTACTTGTGCATATGTCCGTTCTGATATTCCCTGTCAGAGACTTGGCAATTTGGAATCTCCTCTCTTTGATCTTCTCTGGCTTAAAATCTCTCTACCTCATTGTGTCAAATTCATCTGTTGTCTCTACCGTTCTCCCAACTCAACTAATCACTTGGGGCTCTTTGACTTCCTCTCGTTGCAACTTGACTTTCTCCAGTCCAACTCTCCTAACAGTGAGGTAATTTTCCTTGGTGATTTTAATGTTCACAACCCCAGCTGGCTTCCGTTTTCTAGTCACACCGACCCAGCAGGTCGAGATGTTGAGGCTTTTGCAATTACTAATGACCTAGCACAGAGTGTTCATTTACCTACAAGAATACGGAACAATCCTAATCATACAGCCAATACGCTTGATCTTTTTCTCACAAACAACCCTTCTAAGTACACGGTCGAAGTGAGAGCTCCTTTAGGCACTTCAGATCAGAACTTGGTGATTGTCTCTTCTCCAATGGAACCTTTATCTCATGGCTATTCCCAACCTCGTGTTGTTTGGCATTACAAGAATGCAAACTGGGATGACCTGCGAGACTTCTTTTCTTCTTTTCCTTGGTCTGATTACTGTTTCAAAACTTCTGATGTCAACGTTTGCTCAGATCGTGTCAGTGAAATTATTCTTGCAGGAATGGAATCCTTTATCCCACACTCCACTTTAAAATCTCGTCCTTTATCTAAACCTTGGTTTTCCAATAAATGTGCTAAGGCTGTCCAAGAGAAGAATGTTGCATATCGTAATTGGCTTGTTTCTAATTCTTCAGTTTCATTTTTTCGGCAATCTTTGTGAGAGCGTGTAATGTGTATACTGAGGTCTCTGGGAAAGGATCTGATTGGCAACCACTTTAAACATGCACTTCTCCAGGCATTTGAGAAAAGGGGAGGAGATTGAAATAGGCCTATAGTCAGCAGTTGAGGTCAGATTCTGCACCTTTGGAACTGGGATGACTCTTTAATTTAGCCAAGCGGTTGGGACAACTCAGTGTTATAAAATTCTATTAAAAAACTTTGTCACTGATGAAGTAGGAGGCAACTTTTAGACAAAAGGTGGGAATAGAGTCACTTCCCATTGTTTTCTTATTGGATATTATTGGATAGAACATTGATGGCCTTGATTAGCTCCTCTTTGCCGATTGTCACGTTAGTGAGATTAGTTATGTCATAGTGGGCACTGTTCCAGGGGAAGTCAGCAGCTGCACTGTTTGTTTTGACGAACTGGAATACATGATTGCACCAATCGGCCAGGCCTAACAATTCTGCTGACCGGATGTGATTGGCCAACCAGGATCACTGTCCACAAGCTATCCTCTTCTCCATGAATGAGTTGATGGCCTGCTTCTTGGATTTCTGGAAACTGCATCTGGCTATTGAGACGCTGAGTATGATCTTTCTGTGGGTGATCTCTTAAACTGGTGCATAAGGATGCTGGACCACCACGACTTCGAGTGTGGGCAGATGATGCATACTCTTTACTTGGCCACTCTAGCAATGAAAGACAACCATTTCTGAAGCCAAAAAGCAGCTTCCTCTATGTCGATTTCACTGAGAGTTTGCTAGGAGTAGAGATTGCCTAAAGAGATCCATTTCTGTTTCAATTTTTAGGTTATGCAGTTGTAACACTATATATATATATATATATCCCAATGCAGTTAACATATAACTGCATTGGGATATAAGTTAGTGCTATATTTTTTTAATTGTACTGGAATTGAAATTTTAATTGAATCGAAATCATGCCTCAGACCAGGGTAGCAAATAAAATGGCTAAAACTAGTGGGAGTGTTGTGGCTGAGGGGAGAACTGAGAGGGGGGGGGTTGTCCTCTGAATCACAGCCTTTTGAAATGCACTGCTTGTTTGATGTTTTTGGAGCAATGAACGGAACATGATATTGCCAAGGGGAATGCCTTTGTGCGTAAACGATATAAAGAGTGCAAGGAAATCAGGTGGCAACTCAGCATTGTTATGGGCCTATATGAGAGCTTGAAGAATAGGATAGATGTCCTTAAAGAATTTAAATTAAGGAGAAAATCAAGCTCTTGCTGCCCATATCAATGCCAGAGTTGGCAGTTGAACATCAGGCAACAAAAAAAACAATCCCCAAGGCAGAATGTGATGGTCCCACAGGAACTAGTTGTTGTTAGTGACTATTGTCAGGGAAACGGGGAATGTATTGTGCAAAAAGGATATGTGGAAGAAGACCAGGGCAAAGGTTGATGTTGTAGAGCAGATATCATCTTTTAAAGGCACTAAAGGCTATATTGTTCTCCATGTCGGCACTAATGATATTAAGAGTAAGAGACAGGAGGAATTACTTAACAAGTACTGGCCAATGTTGAAAAAAAGCCATGAGCTAGGGTTGAATTTGAGTGTCTGCAATTCTGCCCAGACACAATAGGAGGGAGTATATGATGAGTGCATTGTCAATCAATTCGCCCCTGGAGAGATTGTGCAAGGCTCATGGGGTAGAATTTTTCTCAGCCTGTTCTGTGACAGTTAACAGGAGAGACTGCTTCTACAGGGATGGGATACACTTAAATAGAATGGATGCAAGAATATTTGCTGATGCTATTGAGGCAGTAGGTGGGTTGGAAAACTGCTAGCTTGGGGGGGGGTTAAAAGGAATAATAGATTACCAGTAGCCACTGGCAGAGGTGAAAGTGAATCTTGCACTGCTTTGAATGGAATGAGCAGCAGCCTGCAAAACAAGGTGCAGGGGGTTTCAAAGACTGCCAGGTGTCATTGCGGAACAAGTAAACATATGGGCTGTGTAAGGGTAGCTAAGCATAGGAACAGGTGCATATATACTTGTGTGTACAGCAATGCTAGGAGTCTGATAAATAAATTTGATGAATTTGAGGTGTTGGTCAAAACATTAAAGGCAAATATTGTTGGAATATCAGAGATGTGGTGTCACAGAGATATAAGGAATGCAGAATTGGAATTTGGAGTGTACAATGTGTACAGGAAGGACAGACAGGATAGGATGGGTTATGCTATAAGTTAAGAAACATATAAAATCTAAGGAAGTGCAGCCAGTTGACATGCGTGGACAGCGCAGTGTCGAGTCAGTTTGGTGTGATATAAACACTGGCAAAGCAAAATTGAGGGTATAAGTTTGTTATAAGCCTAATGACTCTGATGAGTATAATGAACAGCTTTACAGATAAATAGAGTGGGCCAGTAAATCAGATTGTCTTATAATGGGGGATTTTATTTTCCCAGATATCAATTGGAATTTGTGGGTGGGCCACTCACACACTAGCAAGGCTTTTATGGATTTATTGGCTGATTGTTTTCTACAGCAGCATGTTCAGGAGGCAACTAGGAGTGATACTCTTGAACTGGTTATCAGTAGTGATTCTTCATGCATTAAGAATCTGCAGATAAAGGAAACACTAGGTGGCAGTGATCACAGTATGCTGATGTGATATTTACTCAAAGAGGTAACTATCATTAGGGGTAAAGGGGAGGGTTTTTGCTTTTGTAAAGGTGACTAAAGTGGTCTGAGACAGTTTTTAAATACAGTAGGACCAACTGATGATGTTACCAACAGCAAATTCTAAATGGGAAGTATTCAAAGAAATATTGTTGAAGGTTATGGACTAAATGGATGTAAGCTGAACTAATGAGATATTAGCAGAGGCATATGATGCAAAAAAGCAAGCTTATACAGCATCAGCCCAAAAAAAAAAAAAAAATCCCTTCCCATTTCACCTATCCATTCACTCCAAATGTTTGTCTAGTTCTGCTTTTAATTTATATAAGCTGTCGACTTCTACAACGACAGATGGAAGTTCATTTTAGCAATCAACCACCCGCTGGCTAAAGGAAAACTTCCACACATCTATTCTACAACTTTCTTTCCTCAATTTGAATTTATGTCCCCTTAGGCAATTAATATGGGCAAGAGGAAGAATCAGCATTGAGCATGCTCAAACCATTCAAGGCCTTATACACTTCAATCAAATCACCTTGCAGGTGCCTAATCTCCAGGCACTGTAATTTGCAAAACTTAAGTCTTTCTTCGTAAGAGCAACCCTTTGTTCCATTCGCTAGTCTTGCTATCGTTCCAGCAGCTCTACATCCTTGCTAAAATGAAGCCTCCAGACTTGTATAAGTGCTCAAGGTGTGGCCTGACCATTGCCTTATACAAGATGATAATCACCTCCTTTTCCCTGCTGCAAAAATTCCTGTATATCATTTACAAGACACCACGAACTACTCTTGCAAATGTCTAAACTGCTCAGAAAACTTCATATCTGACTGCACAATTGCAGATGTGAACAGATGCATCTACAAGAAGTTCCACTTGATGTAAACGGCAGATAGGAATAGATGGTGGTAGCGAGGATTTCTTGGATTTTCCGGCTTCAAAATCCATAGAATTTGGATTCTTCATGTTGTGTAGAGATGAAAACAACTAGTGTTATTCAGGCAAGCATGTCAGTTATAGTTGTTTTTAGCTATTGTTGGTTTTTTGAACGTGTTTACGTGCAATACAATTGTTACAGAGTTAGCGGTCCTACTATTGCCGATTTCGATATTGACATGCCTCAAAATTCCAAAAATTGGGATGAGTTTATCGATCAAATTAGCTGGATATACGTTTTTTGTGAGGGGGAAATGTGAATTTCACTTAGATTAAACATATTCTTGCGTACAAGAGTATCTTTCTTTGTGTTTCTTTTTTTTCCCGCCAAAACTGGAAAATGGTGCATCTTAGGTTTTAATAGTCCCACAATGATAAAATATACCTTAAATTACTCCCTTGGATATAAGGAACGTTATAATAACAGAAAATGACTAGCAAAGACCAAAACTCAAGGGAAAAAAAACTGAAAAATCTAAAAATATGGATCGTGATCTTGACTTGAAGGACCTGCCTGATTGTGGGATAGAGGTACCAAACAATGAAGAAATTACAAACAAAGACTTAGAATCTTGCCACCTTAGCATAAAACAGGCTAGAAAAGGCAAAAACCAGGTAGAAAATACAGATCAAAAGGAGAATGATAATTTAGAGCCACAGGTACCAAAAACAGAGGAGAGGAAATTTCAGCTTATTACTTTTTTTTTTTTTTTTTTTTTGATTTGGTAGTTGTTGGTGCATCGGCTTCTGTGGCCATATTGCACCTCCCAAGGTTTTTGCAGTACTTTGATCCAAGCCCGAGGCGGGAATCGAACCCGCGACCTTTGGGTTGCCGGGCAGGTACTTTACCTGGTCGGCTCAGCTCATTACAGGATCCCAAAAGACAAATTAAAGAAATGAAACTATTCCTAGAAGAGTTTCTTTATAAACAGACAAATACGATTACATCTGCAACAAGATTGCAGATAGTGAACTGCTGGTCTGTTTTGGAACATAGAGTGGTTGAACTTAATACAAAAAACAAAGTATTGAAAGAAAAGTAGAAACGGTGACTGAAGAGAAGAATAATTATAAAGAAATAAATACTTTGACTTACGGCCCAAGTAGCAAGGGCCACAAAAGCAGATTCATCAAAAACTAAACAAACCAACAATAAGACTAAGGAAATACCAAAGGCAAAAGAAACAGAGTAGGAGATAGGCAGAATTACTTAACAAGTACGGGCCACAGTACTTGTTCAGTTAATTAAGTAGCAGTGTGACATTGGAGGCAAATTGCTGCTATGAATAAGGGGGTGGTTGAGGGGGAGAAGACAGAGAGTGGTAATCAATGGACACTGCTCATCGCGGACTAACGTTATTAGTGGAGTCCCTCAGGGCTCAGTGTTGGGTCCATTATTGTTTTCTGTATTTATAAATGATATTGATGATGGTATATCAAGCTTAATGTCCAAGTTTGCAGATGATACAAAGGTTGGCAGGGTTGTCAAGGACACTACTGACACTATGCTGCTGCAACAGGATCTGGAAAGGTTGAGCAGATGGGCTGAGAGGTGGCAAATGAAGTTTAACATTGACAAATGTAAAGTACTACACATGGGAAACAGCAACCCCAGAGCAACGTATCAACTCTGTGGTACTACACTGACAGTGGTAGAGAATGAAAGGGACTTGGGGGTGGTTGTGCAGGCAGATATGAAGTTCTCTGAGCAGTGCAGACGGGCTGCAAGAGTAGCTCATGGAGTATTGTCAATGATATACAGGAATTTTTCCAGCAGGGATAAGGAGGTGATTATTCCATTGTATAAGGCAATGGTCAGGCCACACCTAGAGTACTGTGTACAGGTCTGGAGGCCTCATTTCAAGAAGGATGTAGAGCTGCTGGAACGAGTACAGAGAAGGGCAACAAGATTAGTGAATGGAACAAAGGGGTGCTCTTACGAAGAAAGGCTTAAGTTTTGCAAATTACAGTGTCTGGAGACTAGGCACCAGCGAGGTGATCTGATAGAGGTGTATAAAGCCTTAAATGGTTTAAGCATGCTCAATGCTGATGGGATTCTTCCTCTAGCTCAGAAAAATCACCTGAGAGGGCATAAATTCAAATTGAGGAAAGACAGATGTAGGATAGACGTGCGGAAATGTGCCTTTAGCCAGCGGGTGGTTGGTTGGTGGAACAGACTGCCATCCCTTGTGGTGGAGGTTGATAGCCTAAATAAGTTTAAGGCTCAGCTGGACAGGTATTTTGAACGAACAGAGGGGTGAAGTGGAAGTGGGTTTTTTTTTTTTTTTTTTTTGGCTGATGCTGCATAAGCTTGCTTTCTTGCATCAAATGCCTCTACTAATGCTAATGCTAATGTCACTGTTGAAAAAAAGCCGTGAATTAGGGTTGAATTTGAAAGTGTCTGCAATTCTACCCAGACACGATAGGAGGGGTATATGATGAGAGACTTGTCTATCAATTCGGCCCTGGAAAGACTGTGCAAGGCTCAAGGGGTAGAATTTTTTTCAGTCTGGTCTGTACTTGTTAACAGGAGAGACTGCTTCTACAGGGATGGGATACAGTTAAATAGAAAGGGTGCAAGAATATTAGGTGGGTCGGAAAACTGTTAGCTTGGGGGGGGGGATACAAGGACTAATAGATTAACAGTAGCCACTGGCAGAGGTGACATGATTCTTGCACTGCTTCTATTGGAATGAGCAGAAGCCTGGAAAACAAGATGCAGGATATTTCAGAGACTGCTGGGAGTCATTGCGGTAGAAGTAAACACATGGGTTGTGTTAGCGAAGCTAAGAATAGGAACAGGTGCATGTATACTTGCATGTACACCAATGCTAGTAGTTTGGTAAATAAATTTTATGAATTTGAGGTATTGCTCAAAATATCAAAAGCATATATTGTTGGGATATCAGAGACGTGGTGTCACACAGATATAAGGAATGCAGAACTGGAATTTGGGGAGTACAATGTGTACAGAAAGGATAGACAGGATAGGAAGGGAGGAGGGGTTATGCTATTAGTTAAGAAACACACAAAATCCAAGGAAGTGAAGCCAGTCGACATTGCTGGACAGTGCAGTGTCGAGTCAGTTTGATGTGACATAAGCATTGAGAGATCAAAATCGTGAGTAAGAGAGTTCTATAGGCCTAATGACTCTGATGAGTATAATAAGAAATTTTACAGGGAAGTAGAGTGGGCCAGTAAATCAGAAAGTCTTATAATGGGAGATTTTAATTTCCCAGATATTGCATGGCATATGATTGCCAGGGTCTTTCTTTTGAGTCCCCAGTCTGCTCGACTAATCCTGGCAATCATACCTGCATAATTTCTCACTTTCTTCGCCAAGTATATCAAATAGGGGTAAAAAGTTAATTTTCAATCAAAGACCACTCCAAGATATTTTAGTTCTGTTACCATTTTTATAGTGGTTGTGTTAATTTTGATTTGTGGACGTCTTCTTATGTCCAAATCGCCTTTTAGATTCCAAATTAGCAAATGCTTAATGTACAGTACTCACCTTATACAATCTGCAATAGTTATTAGGGTGAAATGATGGCTAAATTTTGGGTTGAATAATTTAAATTAGTAAATTAAAAAACAAGATAAAAAATAAATTAATTTAATTTGACGGAATTTAAAATAAGCGCAAGGAGATAGAAGTGCACAACTCCATCCCTGGTTGTTATGAAGGAAAGTTAATTAAAAAACTGAGTAATATAGAACTGATAAGGCAAATAGACATAATGATGGACTTTCATTTAGTTAAAAACGTCTTCAAGTTGGCAAAGATCAGTAGAGAGTGAGCGCGTGCTGTATTTAAAAGAAATCTATACTCCCACGATGCTCTTTGAAACACGTGGGAATCTCAAATGTGAGAGATTCCAGATCTCGGAAAGATTGAAGGGGAGTTTTGCATTTATGAAGTTAAGTTTAGAGTGGTGACGGAACCATTCAATAATGAGAGCCTCATATTGGAGAATTTTGTAGCTGGTTTTTAGTTTAACTATAGTAATGGCAGAATCGACAAGGGGGGTGTGGTTGTGAGTGTGTGTGCATGTATTGTGAGCTTGGTGTTTATCTTTATATGTATTGAATAAAGATCCGAGTTTGTTGTATGCTGAAAATATGAGAGTGATATCTGTACCTGTAAATACCCGACGGAACTCTCTTGTGAGTTCACTGTGATAGGGAAGGATTATACGTGTATTTGCCTTAGTAATATGTTTAGTTGAGTTGTTAATATTACTTTTTGCAATGAAAATAGTGTTTTGAATTAGTTGGGCTGGATAGTTCCTAGCTATAAACTTTTTTGTGAGATATTGGAGTTTGTTGGATAAGTCATCTTGTGAGGAGGTATATTTTATGGCATTATGAATTTGGTTATATGGGACGGCTTTTTTTGTGCTAAGTGGGTGGTGCGATGCGAAGTGTAAATATTTCCCCGTGTGTGTGTTTTTTCTAAAAATATTTAGTGCCCAGTTTGGTGCCTGTTTTGTAAATGGTAAGATTGCAGAAATTGATTTGATTGTCTGCTTCAATTTCAAGTGTGTATTTCAATCTATTTCAATCAATGAATTTCAATATTTGGTGTATCATGTATTGAGTTGAATTTTGAAAAAAGATTATGTCTATTGTGAATTTATTACCTATTATAAGTATATCATCTGCATAACGTGTGTATAATTTTATCTCTGAAGGGAAAGAGTGTAAAATTTGGTTTTCTATTGTAGCTAAATAAATTTCAGATAAAGGGGCAGAAATACCTAGACCCATGGGCAGGCCAAATATCTGCTGAAAAATTTTGTTGTGGAACCTGAAACATCTGGCATCTAGTAATAATGAAGTGAGTTCTAGGATATTGTTAATGGAAAAAGAGGTACGTTTGGTTAAGGTGTCATCTGTCATTAAGAATTCTCGTAAGGCTTGTAATGTGAATGGTATATGTACGTTTGCATATAAAGATACTACGCTAAGATGCTAAGATGTCTCTATCAGAAATTGTAATGGTACAGTCAGTCCTCGTATAGCACGATGGTTGTGTTCCTAGAAACCCCCGTGCAATGCAAAATCGTGTAATATAAACAACAGGCCCTATGGGAAAAATAGGGTTAGGTGCCGACCACCTAAGATTGAACCCACATTTGTAACCAAAACATTACCAAACACAATAAATAATCGTAATAAAATACTTATGTATTTTATTACGATTATTTATTATTATACGTGATAAAATAGGTAATACATAAGCATTTTAATTACTTAAGTATTTTAAGTAATACATAAGTATTTTATTACGACTATTACGTAATAAAACATTGCTAATGCTTTTGCTTCTATCGTAAGCAAATTTGTTTTTTGTTTGATTTTCTATCCAAACAGATGACTGCCGTTCCATGTCTTCCAATTCTTTGTGTCTTAATCTAATGGATTTTAATTACACTTTGAGTTGTTCCTGCTATGAAAGTTGTTTTTATTTTCTTTGCATTCTTTGCAATTCTCGGCGTTGCCTCATTTAGGTCTGTAGCACGTGCAATATCACATGGTCTTTCATTTCGCTCAAAGCGTTTCACAATTTCATATTTTTTTCTCTATCGACAGAGGCGGACTGGCCATAAGCCTTACCGGGGAAACCCTGGTGGGCCTGTGTGATTTTGGTTGGCCATAAACCATAGTATGAGGCCACTATAAATTTTCCCGGGTAAGAATTTTTGACTCAATCCGCCTCTGTTTATCGATATTGCATTTCTTTTTCTCTCTGAATCTGCAGTGTCTTCACCAGGACGCTTCCTTTTCACACCTTTTATGTATTTTACTCATTTTTAGGGAATAAAGCACAATTACAAAACGAGGAGGCACGTTTGATACACATAAACAAAGCTGCACACGTGTAGCAACTGAATAAACAACACCGTAAAGGCAGAGATACACTATTAACACCTCACATTTTACTAAAGCACATTTCTAGGGGTTACTACCATAAAACAATAAAAACAATTTCCAGTTGCCTTTCTGCTAATGGAATCTGTTATAAACTGGTTGTAAACTCTATCTAATTGCATTTGTGATTATACCGATAGCTGGAATTTTGTTGCTTTTTACGTTATTATGGTGAAATGTGTTTCCCCTTCACTGATATAAAACACATAAATACATTTTCAGAATCTTCTCTTCATTCCTATCGTGTTGCGTTCAGTTGGGGTGATTCCGCGTTCGACGGCCAATTCTTGTAAACACAAAGGCGAATCGTGCATAAGCGAATTCGGTTCGTGTTATATAAGATATCGTTCCCCTATTTATAAATCATGTATGATCAAATTCGTGTAGTGTAAACACGTGTTATACGAGGACTGACTGTACTTATTTTCTGGAAACCTTGATTGGTATTGCTGATTTTAAATTTCAAGAATCTAGTGAGAGGGGATATAATTTTAACTAAGTGGATAAATTAGCAAAGGCTGATTTACTGAAGGAAATTATTGGTCTTAGGGGGGTGGCCAGGTTTATGTAGTTTGGTGATACCAAACATGTGAGGGAGAATGTTGTTACGAATTCCTATCTGTTGTAGTGTATGTAAATTGATTTCTTTGTTTTGTGAGTCTCCTTAAGATTATATCAATATTATAGTTATTATCAATTTTGTATGTGTCTTGGTCAGCCAGAATCTGTTCCGGTTTTTTTTTATATAGGTGCTTTTGTCTAAAATTACGATTGTGTCGCCTTTGTCTGCTTTTTGTATTATGATATCTGAGATATTACTTAATTTTTGTATATCTAGTAGTTGTTTTTTTATGTTAGGTTGAGAAATAAGTCTCGAATTTATTATGGCATTTGTTTGATGTATTATTCGCCATTTGTCGGGATGGTGTTCAAGTTTAGATTGAAGTTCTATAATACAGTCCTTTACGGGGTAATGATGGTGTTTTATGGCGAAATTAAAACCATATTCTAAGCCAGCGAGTTCAGTGCAGGTGAAGGATTTTGAAGGTGGAAATTTTTGGGGAGGTTCCTTGTGTAAGTGTATTCCATTTCTTGATGTGTCTATTGTTCCACGTCTTGGAGGGCTCCATTGATACGTATATTGTTAAGATTGGTGAATTCTGTCCAGGTTTGGGTTGACATATATTTTTCAAGGTTAAATCTTAATTGATGTATATATTGTGTAGTAGGTTGTATTTTTTGTTAAACCTTTTTTCTTAGTTCCTCCCGAATAATAGCGATAGAAGTTTGGTGTATAATATGCGGGTATTTTTTACAATTGTTTTTTGGAAAAATGCGGGCGAATTTTGGGATAACATTATGATAGAGGCATTTTTGTAGAAATGCAATATGCAATTTGTTAGTAAAATATTTAATAAGTATTTTGGAAATATATATTTTTTATTATTATCAGACATGTTCAAACTTGATATAATTTAAGGAGACTCAGACAAAACAAAGAAATCAATTTACATATACTACAACAGATAGGAATTCATAACAACATTCTCCCTCACATGTTCGGTATCACCAAACTACATAAACCTGGCCACCCCCCTAAGACCAATTATTTCCTTCAGTAAATCAGCCTTTGCTAATTTATCCACTTACTTAGTTAAAATTATATCCCCTCTCACTAGATTCTCGAAATTTAAAATCAGCAATACCAATCAAGCTTTCCAGAAAATAAGTACCACAATTTCCGATAGAGACATCTTAGCGTCTTTCGACGTAGTATCTTTATACACAAACGTGCATATACCATTCACATTACAAGTCTTACGAGAATTTTTAATGACAGATGACCTCTTTTTCCATTAACAATATCCTAGAACTCACTTCATTATTACTAGATACCAGATATTTCAGGTTCCACAACAAAATTTTTCAGCAAATATTTGGCCTGCCCATGGGTCTGAAATTTATTTAGCTACAATAGAAAACCAAATTTTACACCCTTTCCCTTCAGAGATAAAATTATACACACGTTACGCAGATGATATACTTATAATAGGTAATAAACCTACAACAGACAACCTTTTTTTAAAATTCAACTCAATACACTATAGATTGAAATTCACACTTGAAATTGAAGTGGACAATCAAATCAATTTCCTCAATCTTACCATTTACAAAACAGGCACCAAACTGGGCACCAAGATTTTTAGAAAAAACACACACACAGGGAAATATTTACACTTCGCATCGCACCACCCACTTAGCACAAAAAAAGCCGTCCTATATAACCAAATTCATAATGCCATAAAATACACCTCCTCACAAGATGACTTATCCAACGAACTCCAATATCTCACAAAAAAGTTTATAGCTAGGAACTATCCACCCCAACTAATTCAACACACTATTTTCATTGCAAAAAGTAATATTAACAACTCAACCAAACATATTACTAAGGCAAATACACGTATCATCCTTCCCTATCACAGTGAACTCGCACGACAGTTCCGTCGGGTATTTACAGGTACAGATATCACTCTCATATTTTCAGCATACAACAAACTCGGATCTTTATTCAATACATATAAAGATACACACAAGTACCCAACAAGTGATATGAACAACATAATATATCTGATCAGATGCCAACAAAACTGTAATGCTTGCTATATTGGAAGCACTACAAAGTTCGGTTCCACAAAAACCTCTAATACACGTGCATACTATCACTATAACAGTTTTAGAACAGGACAATCTAGCAACGAGCTCACAATATATATACACACTCACAACCACACCTCCTAGTCGATTCTGCCATTACTATAGTTAAAATAAAAACCAGCTACAAAATTCTCCAATATGAGGCTCTCATTATTGAATGGTTCTGTCATCACTCTAAACTTAATGTCATAAATGCAAAACTCCCCTTCAATATTTCCCTGGTCTGGAATCTCTCACATTTGAGATTCCCACGTGTTTCAAAGAGCATCGTGGGAGTATAGATTTCTTTTAAATACAGCACGCACTCACTCTCTACTCAACTTTGCCAACTGAAGACTTTTTTAGTTAAATGAAAGTCCATTGTTATGACTATTGGCCTTATCAGTTCTATATTACTCAGAGTTTTTTAATTAACTTTCCTTCAAGACAGCTAGGGACGGAGTTGTGCACTTCTATCTCCTTGCGCTTATTTTAAATTCCGTCAAATTAAATTAATTTATTTTTTATCTTGTTTTTTAATTTGCTAATTTAAATTATTCAACCCAAAATTTAGCCATCATTTCACCCTAATAACTATTGCAGATTGTATAAGGTGAGTACTGTACATTAAGCATTTGCTAATTTGGAATCTAAAAGGCGATTTGGACATAAGAAGACGTCCACAAATCAAAATTAACACAACCACTATAAAAATGGTAACAGAACTAAAATATCTTGGAGTGGTCTTTGATTGAAAATTAACTTTTTACCCCCATTTGATATGCTTGGCGAAGAAAGTGAGAAATTATGCAGATATTATTGCCAGGATTAGTCGAGTAGACTGGGGACTCAAAAGAAAGACCCTGGCAATCATATGCCATGCAATGTTCCTACCTGTTGTCACCTATGGAGCTGGTGCGTGGTTCACCCGCTCAGCCATAGTAAGAAATAGGAATAAATTAGAATCGATACAAAGGATAATACTACTCACTATTACCACAGCATGTTGCACAGTAAACACACCTGCACTACAGTTGCTGGCTGGAGCTCTCCACTTTACCTGGAAGTAGCCAAAAGAGGATTATTATAGATTTATAAAGAGCATACCCACAAAATTTCTGGGGATAGCCCTTGATACAACCAACACCTTCAATGATGAAAAAAAAAAAAGAATAGCCACAAAGCTCCATGAACTAGGGCAAACAAAGTGGGAGCAGAAAACCAGAGGTCTGGTTACCAAACGGTTTCTGCCATGGGTGTCAATGGTTAGCTCAAAGCCATCTAATTGGTATGCCCTTGGACTTTTTACAACATTTATATTGACAGGTCACAGCTCCCTAAATGCGAAACTAACCTCCTTAGGGCTGACTGATGACCCAAACTGCACCTGTGGCAAGAGTGAAGACTGGGCACACATTCTATATGTGTGCCCAGTAATATAATATAAGACATCCCGAGAACAGAGCTAATAGCACATATCGCCCCCTTCCCGGGGAGAAGAACATCAGTTCATCACAGAAGAGGAAAATTATTAATCCTTTACATCTTTCCCACAAATTATTCGAAATGTGCAGAACAATCCAAAGAATGGCAATTCAGTCCCCCAGCAATTAAACAATAATCAATAGTTAAAATTGCCCAAGTTTCCCACCACGCCCAGACGATGACTTAAAAACTGTCAGGATAGCAGTATTTTTGCCCTGACAGAAACCTGACATGACAAAACTCTCAGGACTACCCTGCCATGTGTAGGAACCTAGGGTCCCACACCAAATAAGTAGCCATGTAGGGAAGGGAGATGTACAGGCAGCCAGAGAAGCAGATTAGCCGTTAAATATCAGTAAGCTGGTAGCAAGGGGATGCAATGTAGAATGAATGAATGAGAATGAAAGACAGAATGAATAAGTTGGGCACTGAATGAACTAGAAATTATGGTAAAAGGGAATAAACAGCAGTTTTGATGAAAGAAAGAGTGACCTAGCATGAGGGAAAAAGAGAGTGAATGGGAATGAGTGGAAGAGCAAACGTAATCAGCAGAAAGAATACAAAGTTAAAAATAAACTTACATTACTTTATATATACTAATAAACATTTACTAACCACACAAACACTATCACTGCATTCTCCCCTGGCCTGCACTACAACTGAAGAATAACAGTAAGTTGAGGTGCCCAGAGAGGGCAGTGCAGAAAGAAAGAGTTGAATAAATGAAATGAAAGCTAGAAGAATGAATGAAAGTGTAACTGTGTAAGAAAAAGAACACAAACCATTAATGCTACAGTTAAGTACACACTAACCCTAGTTTTACTTAGTATTTAAATTTACACTACACATCATTGCATCCCCCCCTCTGGTGTGTGATAAAAAGATGAATGAGTGTGAGTGGGGAAAAAAATTTAAAAAAAAAAAAATATATATATATATATATATAAAACTTGGAAATTTTTTTTTTTTAAATTAAGAAAAAAGTATAAAAAAAATGAATGCAAGTAGATTGAGAATGTAGATTATGAATAAAGTAAATGCGTGTCTCTCCCACCCCTTCGCCTGGTGGGTTCCCGCTGCCAGCTAACATATCCCACCCCCAGAGCAGGATGGGCAGCTTGACCTTCACACCGGATTTAACACTACATGGACATGACAACTATCATCGACAAAGACATACTGAGGCTTTGCTGCTGACAAGATATTTGGCGATCTGAACTGGGTACTGTAACCTGGTTCCCTTTCAAACCCCATCCCCATCGCAGGGAGCGGAGGAGACAGAGAGAGGTCTCTGTCTCCTCCACTCCCTGCCTCCCTCCATACTTCACCTGGTGGAACTCATCTCCACTGACCTCTTTGGAGATGCTTACTCTATCGTCCCTATTCTTCTATCTTTTTTCCTCCCAGTCTTCAGTCTCCCCCCTCTCTCACTAAACCAACCAAGTACACCACTTAATGCCCTCAAATTCTATTCTACCGGTTTCGTGTAAATCTCCAAGACAACTAACACTATTATCTTTTATCTAGCATTACATGTCTAAATTTAATAACATCAAAATTTTGCCCAACTTATTAGGCCTTTTAACTCACCTCTTTAGCGTTCAACCCCAACCAGCGATATCCTAACAGCAATCCCATTAAGCATTAATGTCAAACGTGTAAATTTTTTTTTTTTAGGTCCTAGCCACTGAAATCCCAGGAAACTAGGTGGCAGGACCTTGTTGTGATACTAGACACACCCGGCTAGCCTCCAGATGGCAAGGTATGGACAACGTCAGGCCCCACTAGGGGCCTGGCAGCCAATAAGCCAGACAAACAATGGGCACAACACATCAACACTGTACAGACATGGCCCACACACTTTCAAGTCTCTGACTTGACAGTGTACTGTCCTTGATACAGTGAACACATGCGGAGATGGGAGAAATCCCAGGTGCCTTCTGACACGAACATACCTTATACCTTATGCACAATTAACCCCAGGTCCTTTTCATTCTCTACAACCCTCAGTGTAGTACACAGTTCATATGTTACTCTGGGGTTACTGCTGCCCATATGCAGTACTTTATATTTGTCAATGTTAATCTTCAGTGACCACCTCTCAGCCCATCTGCTCAACTTTTCTAGATCCTGTCGTCAACTTGACATTGATGGTTCAACTGTTGATGATCCTGCTCAGGTAGCTAACAAACGAAATGAGTATTTTACATCTACATTCATATATGAGAAGTTATTCAGGGAGGGGAATACTCTGGCAGTGAGCTAGATGATTTTGTAATAACTAAGAGCAAAGTGAAGGAGAAATTGTTGAAGATAAACATAAGAACGCACCTGGGGTGGATGGGATCTATCCAGTTATATTAAAGGAGGCAGCAAAGGAAGTAAGCAAACCCTTAGCCATAATTATGAGAGCTTCCTTGGACTCAGGGGAGGTATCCATGAACTGGAGATGTACAAATGTGACACCAATTCACAAAGGAAGAGGATCAAATGGCAAAACAAGTAATTACAGACCTGTTAGTTTAACTTCTGTTCCAGGGAAATTAATGGAGGCACTGGTTAAAGAAGCACTGCAGGATCAATCTAGACAAGACTTCAGTTATAGCTCAGACACAGCATGGGTTTTTTAAGGAGAAGTCTTGTCTGACCAATTCGATTGGAGACTATGATGTGGTCACAAAGGAACTGGATGCAAAGAATAATTTTGATATCATATATTTGGATCTTAGAAAGGCTTTTGATACTATTGCACATGGAAGACTGCTGCACAAATTGGAGCAGTGTGGAATTTGAGGCAAATTGCTGCCATGAATAAAGAGATGGTTGAGTGGGAGAAGACAATGTGTAATCAATGGACACTGCACTTTGTGGAGTAATGTTATTAGTGGAGTTCCCCAGGGTTCCATGTTGGGTCCATTATTGTTTTCTGTATTTATTAATCATATTGATGATGCTACCACTCTCCAACTCTCACTCCACACCCTCCCACCCCAAAAAAGAAAATTGAACGATTTTTTTAGTTAATAATTAACATTTTATTTATATTTTTTTAGATTTTGGTTTAAAAATTATAGTTTTCATACTGACTATAAATATTTGCAAATTTTAGTTTAATTTAGAATTTAAAATATTTAATGGTAAACCATGGGGAAGGATATGGATTGATATATAAAGCTAATGAACGATATGGATTGATATATAAAGCTAATGAACGATATGGATTGATATATAAAGCTAATGAACGATATGGATGATATAAAAAGCATGAATTGATCCAAATATTTTAACGTAAGTTTAGTGCATTAATTGACATCAAACTAAAGTAATTTTAGGTAGTTGAAAAAAAAAGCAAAAAAAAAAAAAAAAAACGGTAATAGTTTAATAGCTAGAAAATATTCCCAATGAACATATTTTGTACTATGAAAAGGTTGTTTAAGCATGAGTAATGCATCTTCATCATTTCTACTACCCAGGTAGTATGCATGCTGTTGTTATTTGGTTTTTAGGAGCATTAGCAACTAAGGCCATATTGCTCCGGGGATATGCAGTGGTCATTCCCTGACCTTTCCGCATCCTCCATATTTGGTGGTCATGGGCTCGAATAGTATGCATGCATTGTTTTATTATATCTCATATTGTTATTACTTTCACAACGAGTTGCCTAGGTATTGCACTACTTCGAATATGTAACGCTTCTCTGGTAGAGAAGACTACTGTTTCTTATTCTCAGATGGGCACCATCACCACCACCACCACCAGTTTTGAATCTAGTTGCCTTCATCGGTGGGTG
The DNA here is from genome assembly GCF_048544385.1 of Mastigoproctus giganteus. Classification (NCBI taxonomy): domain Eukaryota; kingdom Metazoa; phylum Arthropoda; class Arachnida; order Uropygi; family Thelyphonidae; genus Mastigoproctus; species Mastigoproctus giganteus. Next base: position 229,505,666 of record NC_143583.1, on the reverse strand, counting down.
GGCAGGTACCATGTTGGAATAGTGATAACTCAGTTTTGAAGTATAATTCTACAATATGAGAGATGCTTGATGGAGTGCATGGTTTAATCTAAATATATTTCTTGACTAAATGTCAAAGAGTATGAAAAGGCTGTTAAAGCAAGGGTAATCATTTTCCATTTCTACTACCTAGGTATTATGCATACTACCTGGGTAGTAGAAATGATGGAGATGTATTACCCATGATTAAACAGCCTTTTCATACTCTGACATTTAGTCAAGAAATATATTTATATATTTTGTACTACTTCGAGCAGCTTTAAGAATTTCGGCATCATTTTTAATTTTCTCAGAAAAATCTAAACAATTATCTTTAAAATTGAAGTAGCTCATTAGTTCGCTTTTTAAGAGTGAAACCGAAAATCCATTTCACCCATTCCTCCATTTCGAGTTCATTACACTAAAAATCCTTTGGATAACCATTTTTAAAGCTTAATTTACTGAGTTTCAAAAAAGGGCTATTTTCATTAAAATTAAATTTAATTTAAATTTTAAAAAATAATAAAAATCCATTGTATACAGATGGAAATGAGTCCCCATCACTGAGAGTAAAAACTTATTATCAGCAACTGTCAACTAAGCTAGCCACAATCAGAGCAAACAAATGCTGCTAAACTTGATACCTTAAGTTCTAGCTGGGTAGAAAGAGAAAGTAAGATCATCCCTATATAATGTGCAACTTAGCATTGTATTAATTGCAGTATAACTACAGTTATCTGCCAAATACATAATTGGAAATAAATGCATTTTTATTTATGTTTCTAAAATTACACTACTCCTTCCTTAAATATATAAGGAATGCTGGTAATGGTATTTATGATTGAATTTTTAAAATTTAGATAGCAAAAATTAAGGTATTAAGGGATGTTCTTTTAAGCTTTTAAAATCAAGTACACATTCTAAGCTATATTAACTCAGATTTATTTTTTTTAACAAAGAAAAATACCTGTTGTATCGCCCAAGGAATGCTCAATAATGATGTTCCCATCATAGTATTCCAGATAGCGAAACTTAAAAAAAAAATTATTAAAGTGTAATTAAAGTTAATACTGCATTTGCATATTTCTAATGTCATGAACTATTAAAATTTCTAAACATGAAAGTGGCATTATATAAAAATAAAAATTCACATAAATAAACTGAAAATAAAATTCAATAGAGAATTTCAAACAAAGAGCACTTACTAAAAGAGAAATATAATTATTTATTAATAATGCATGCTATATCACCATCGCCACCTAAACATACTGCAGAAACTATTCACATACCATCAACAGTTTTACAGCTTGTTGTGTCTCATGATGGGGCAATTTGTGGCATTAGTTGCACGGTATGAGAGATCAATGTTACGTATAAAAATATTTTTGTCTTTTCTATCATATAAATTTGTCTGCCAAACTTATTTATAAAGTATATGAATTATCACTTGGTAATCCAGGTGCCAATATGTTCTCAATGAGCATACTTTTGCATAATAAGGTCCCTACTTCCATTTCTATCAAAACTCCATGGTACATTTATTTATTTTAACTTAATTAAAGTATAGACCACTGTGCAAGGTCCATTGCTGTTGCCAGCACATTTAAATTATGTAAACTATCAGTGAGATTTTTGTGTATCAAGGTGTTTATAAGTAACAACAATTACCCATAGACATTTTTACAACTTGAAACAATGCTTGAATGGCATACCACATATCCTATTCTCCTCAAAGGGACTACCAAACATGTCTTTCCCACCCTTTCTCTAAACTACTTAAGCTTGAACTTTTATCTTTTGGCATCTTTCATAACGAAAGCTGAACCTTCAGTGGATATTTTTTTTTTTATTAATGCAAAACGTTAAGAAGTGTTCCATGTTTAACTGAATAACTGTTCTGAATCTATGTATGTAGACATGTATAGTATCTAATTCAAGGGGGCTCCAGAACTTCAGTTCAACTTCAATGTGATGACAGAGAACTTTGTAAAAGGCTAGGAAGGTGTGCAATGTTTGTGCAGTGTAAGTGATCTTTTGTTTAGTTGTTTCTGGCCACGTAGTCACCAGGAAGGCGATCACCTGGAAAGCCTGCCCAGTGTCCATCTACACTGCAGGGCAGTTAGCCACAACTAAGTATGTACAGTAGCCCACCTTAATCTCTTATGCCAGTCCCAAAACTGGACAATATCCCACATCCACTGCATGTAGTGCAATACCAGTGGGTGCCAGGTATCCCGTAGTTAAGACAGGCCACATCTTAACTACCAAAAAAAAAAAAAAAAAAAAAAATTAATTAGTAAATAAATAAGTAAAAAAAAAGAAGGAAGGAAATGGGAAAAAAGAATGGAGAAGTTAAGCAATATTATAAAACAGAAAAGCCATGTGACTCACAGGCACAACTAAGTAACATTAACCAAACCAATAACAGCACAATAAACAAATAAAGTAAGTCTAAATCAAATAGGAATTACAGTCATCAGGTTTACACAAGTTATATACAGAAAACTGACATAAGGTCAGAGCAGTCACATCATGTGATGTGATTACTAAGTATCAAATGAGTAAACTATAACAATAGAATTACGAGAAATCTCAGAATTTTAGCTGACAGTAGTTTAGAAGTGTATTTTACATGTCACAATAATAATCTGAAACACTGCAAAAGTACTTTCAGTCAAAGCTACAATTCCACTTGCAGTTTATGAAAATTGTAGGTTATTGGTTAGTAGAAGTAGTCTCTTCTGTAATGAGAAGACCTCAAGGGCAAAGCCTTGCAGCACTTGAAAACTATTTTTAGAAGACACAAATATATTTTCTTGACCAAGTAAGACAGGAACAGTGCTTGTAAATAACCTTTGCCTAGAGGATTTGTAAACTGGACAGTATAATAATGCGGGGAACATCCTCAGGAGCACTACAAAAATAAAGCTGTGTTGTGGAAAGATTAAAATAAAATAGCTTGGTATTAATTGAGCCATGGCCAGAAAGGAGATAAGTGTGAACTACTGCAAAGTAGCCTTACTGAAAACAGAGACAGAGGGGAAAAAAAATTGGCAGTTCTATCTTTGGATGAAGAAGACCAATATTTCTGCCAACAAGAAATTAAAACTGGAAACTGAGATTTTTTTCCTTTACGAGATGCCTCAGGTTCAATTAAAATGCCATAAAATTCATAAGAATAACTTTGTCAGATATAATAAGAAAGCCCTATGTACACTAAAAGAAAATCAATGGGGAAGGCTACCAGCAAGATGGAGTGTGGGAGGAAAGACTGTACGACAAGCGTGAGCAAGGACGAGAGGAAAGTACACTGAATAGAATTATGCTTTGCTTGAACAGTCAGCAGCCTGGCATGAAGTTTCCTCCTTAATGAAACCAGGATCCACATAAGTAACAATAGAAAGAACAACAGCTTTGTACATAAGACGAAGGGTTTTTGCACAAAGTCCCCACTCCTGCCTAGAAATAAAAATGAACATGGCTATAGACTTTAATTTTATCTGCAAGATAAGTAACATGGAATAACCAGTCTATATTAATAACTAGTCTATTCCTTTAATGACAACAACAACAACCAAACAATTATTTTGTTGTTGTCACAAAAGGAATAGACTGGATTATTAATTCTGATGAGTGGAGGTGACTCATCAAAATCAAAATTTCAGAAAGATGGCCCTTAAAAACCATCATACAAGTACCGGATGGAGAGATCTTTAATTTATTAAGAGAAGCCCAGTTAAAAAGATACTTTCAAACATTGTTGGCATTAGCTTCCAGATGAACTCTTGAATTACTGTAAAACAATAATGCTAGATTGCCAGCAAAGGCTAACAAAGAATAACATTCATACCGCTTAAGAAGCCACTGATTGAGGATCGTGTTCCAGAAGAAGGGACCTAAAACGAAGCCCTGAGGACAGCCACAAAAACTAGGTCTAGTTATGGAATTATAATAAGAAGCTATAGAAGCTATAGACAAATCTGTTGGAAAAATAATCCCTAATTATTAGATAAAGTTGCTTAGGACATTGAAAAAGATGGAGACATTCGAGGATGCTCTCCCACCAAAGAGAATCAAAGTCCACAAAAACAACAAATGTAAGGCTAGTTGAGATGGACAAGTCTCATAAATTCAAAAAGAGAATCTCCGGTGCAACAACTAGGGGAGGAACTGTATTGATTAACAGCAAGGAACCAACTATTCAAAAGTGTGGAAAGTCTAAAGAATAACAATCTTTAAAACACCTTCCCAGGACAAACAAGAAGGTGACTGGCCTATGAGCACAAGATGGAGGCTTGCTAGAATGAAATAATATTTCTTCTACCAATGAGACAGCCAAAACAAGTAAAGTTTATTAAAAATAAACTAAATACACAGATAGTGATGAATAGAATAAAATATAAATACACTCTGTACAAATTAAACAGCCAATAAATATACAAAAAATAATAAAAGATAAACTATTAATGTCAATAAAATAAAAGTGTAAAACATGCATGAAAATACAAGTGATAAAACATGCATGAAAATACAAGCACGAAGAAGCTTTCAAAGCAATGAGCCTCTTTAACAACTTCAACAAGATACACATAAAGGCAGTTCTAAGAGAAGTCAATAAATACAGACTGGTTAGTCTGACTTCAGTGGTAGGGAAAATCAGAGACAATGAATAACAAATGGTTATTTTAATGGAAAATCCTGTTTAACTAACTTAGTAAGCTATTTTGACACAGTTAATCATGAGCTGGATGTATGGAACAATTTTGGAAGTTTATTTGGATTTTAGCAAGATTGTTGGAAGATTAAATGATTTTATAAATTTGAAAATGGAAGTGATTAGAGGGTTTAATATTTATATTTTTATGTTTGTTTTCTTTTTCCCTGCAGAATTAATAAAAATTTGGTTTTGTAGAAAATAACAGATGTAAAAACTTTTTTAGATTCTAAAATTTTTAGTGAACTCTATTCAAATCTGTATTTTACATATCCTTTTTTTTTTGTTAAATAAAATAACAAAAACTTTAGTATTTACAGCATTCAGGCAATTAATATCCTGCAAATGGCTGTGACAAATAACATTTATGCTAAGTATCAAAACTAAATGAAAGGGAATAAAAAAAAGGGCCAAATACAAAATTCTTACATTTTTTGCACTATCTTTTTAAACTTCTTCTATATCATGAACTGAACACAAGTCAGCATCAGTTGTTGTCGGTTACTCTATTGTCAGGGGAATGGGAAATATATATATTGAGCAAAAAGGATAGGTGGAACAGAACCACGGTATATCTGCCAGTGGCAAAAATTGATGATGTTGTAGAGCAGATATCTTTTAAGGCCAAAAAGGGTGATATTATTGTACATATTATTATATGTACAATATTAAGAGTAGGATAATGGCAGAATTACATAACAAGTACAGGTAAATGTTGAAAGCCATGAGTTAGGGTTGAATTTGAAGGTGTCTGCAATTCTGCCCAGACACGATAGGAGGGGGTATATGATGAGAGCCTTGTCAATAATTTTAGCCCTGGAGAGATTGTGCAAGGCTCATGGGGTAGAATTTTTTCCAGCATGGCCTGTGCTTGTTAACAGGAGAGTGCTTCCACAAGGATCATCATCATCAGCCATTTTCAATCCACTGCAGGATGAAGGCCTCTCCAGCAACTTGCCAGTTCCTTCTGTTTTGAGCACTGGTTTTCCATCCATTTACTACCCAAAAACTCATGAATTTCATCTATCCATCTCCGCCTTTGTCTTCCAGGTTTTCTTCTAGCTCCTCTAGCTCCTCTTGGGTACCATTCTATTATTTTCTTAGTCCACCTGTCATCATGTCTTCGAGCTATATGTCCTGCCCAAGACCATTTTAGTTCTTTAGTTTTGATAAGAATGTCCTTTACTTGAGTTTGCTGCCTAATCCATGTGTTTCTCTTCTTATCTAACAGTCTGATTCCCAATATAATTCGTTCCATTCTTCGCTGTGTAGTTCTTAGCTTCTCTTCCATTCTTTTGGTGAGTGCCCAAGTTTCACTTCCATAAGTCACGGTGGGGAGTATACATTGATTCATTATTTTACGTTTCAGACAAACTGGGATATTGCTCTTCAGTATGTGACTATATTTCCTGAATGCTATCCATCCAAAATTTATTCTTCTCTTGACTTCCAGCCATTTATCATTATTACAGCTAATAACTTGTCCCAGGTAAGTATATGACTCCACCTTTTCAATTACTGCACCTTCAATCATTATTTGAAAGAGATTCTTGCACTGCTTCTATTAGAATGAGCAGAAGCCTGAAAAACAAGATGCATGGTATTTCAGAGACTGCTGGGAGCCATTGCGGTACAAGTAAACACATGGGTTGTGTTAGGGTAGCTAAGAATAGAAACAGGTGCAGGTATACTTGCGTGTACACCAATGCTAGGAGTTTAGTAAATAAATTTGATGAATTTGAGGTATTGCTCAAAACATCGAAGACAGATATTGTTGGGACATCAGAGACGTGGTGTCACACAGATATAAGGGATGCAGAACTGCAATTTGGGGAGTACAACGTCTACAGAAAGGATAGACAGGATAGGAAGGGAGGAGGGGTTATGTTATTAGTTAAGAAACACATAAAAACCAAGGAAGTAAAGCCAGTCGACATCGCTGGACAGTGCAGTGTGGAGTCAGTTTGGTGTGACATAAACATTGGGAGATCAAAATTGAGAGTGGGAGTGTGCTATAGGCCTAATGACTCTGATGAGTATAATAAGGAACTGTACAGGGAAATAGAGTGGGCCAGTAAATCAGAGTGTCTTATAATGGGAGATTTTAATTTCCCAGATATTGTCTGGAATTTGGGGGCTGGTTACTCACACACTAGAAGGACATTTGTGGATTTATTGGATGATTGTTTTCTACATCAGCATGTTCGGGAGGCAACTAGAGGGAGTAATACTCTTGATTTGATTATCAGCAGTGATTCTTCATGCATGAATAATCTGCAGATAAATGAACCACTAGGTGGCAGTGATCACAGTGTGCTGAAGTGGGATCTACTCAAAGAGGTAACTACCATTAGGGGTAAAGAGAAGGGTTATTGCTTCCGTAAAGGCGACTACGATGGACTGAGACAGTATTTAAATTCTATACAGTGGGACCAACTGATGATGTTACCAACAGCAAATTCAAAATGGGAAGCATTCAAAGAACTTATCTTGGAAGCTACTAGGCTTTACATACCAACTAAGAAATATTGTTCAAGGTTTAGGCCAAAATGGATGTCAGATGAACTAATGAGGCATATGGCAGAGAAGAAAAATGCATGGGATACATACAAATTAACACATGACACAGAAGCCTATGATAGATACAAGTTGATATGCAACCAAGTTACAAAGGAGGTTAGGCAGGCGAAGGCAGATTACGAGAAATCCTTGGCAAGGGATGCAAAGAAAAACAGCAAAGAGTTCTTTACTTATGTAAACTCTAGAAGGAAGGGGATGAATCAGATTGGTCCACTTGATATTGATGGGTCAAGTGTTGATGATCCTGCTCAGGTAGCTAACAAACTAAATGACTATTTTGCATCGACATTCACACGAGGAGTTATTCAGCGAGGGGAATGCCAGAGGTGTATTCAACTCTAGCAGTAAGCTACAGAATCTTCAAATAACTGGGAGTAAAGTGGAGGAGAAACTGTTGAAGATAAACACAAGAAAGGCACCCGGGGTGGATGGGATCTATCCAGTTATATTAAAGGGAGCCTTGTCGATCAATTCGGCCCTGGAACGATTGTGCAAGGCTCAAGGGGTAGAATTTTTTTCAGCCTGGACTGTACTTGTTAACAGGAGAGATGGCTTCTACAGGGATGGGATACACTTAAATAGAAAGGGTGCAAGAATATTTGCTGATGCTATCGAGGCAGTGTTAGGTGGGTCGGAAAACTGCTAGCTTGGGGGGAAACAAAGACCAATAGATTGACAGTAGCCACTGGCAGAGGTGAAAGAGATTCTTGCACTGCTTCTATCAGAATGAGCAGAAGCCTGAAAAACAAGATGCATGGTATTTCAGAGACTGCTGGGAGCCATTGTGGTACAAGTAAACACGTGGGTTGTGTTAGGGTAGCTAAGAATAGAAACAGGTGCAGGTATACTTGCGTGTACACCAATGCTAGGAGTTTAGTAAATAAATTTGATGAATTTGAGGTATTGCTCAAAACATCGAAGGCAGATATTGTTGGGATATCAGAGACGTGGTGTCACACAGATATAAGGGATGCGGAACTGCAATTTGGGGAGTACAACGTCTACAGAAAGGATAGACAGGATAGGAAGGGGGGAGGTGTTATGCTATTAGTTAAGAAACACATAAAAACCAAGGAAGTGAAGCCAGTCGACATCGCTGGACAGTGCAGTGTGGTGTCAGTTTGGTGTGACATAAACATTGGGAGATCAAAATTGAGAGTAGGAGTGTGCTATAGGCCTAATGACTCTGATGAGTATAATAAGGAACTGTACAGGGAAATAGAGTGGGCCAGTAAATCAGAGTGTCTTATAATGGGAGATTTTAATTTCCCAGATATTGACTGGAATTTGGGGGCTGGAAACTCACACACTAGCAGGGCTTTTGTGGATTTATTGGATGATTGTTTTCTACATCAGCATGTTCGGGAGGCAACTAGAGGGAGTAATACTCTTGATTTGATTATCAGCAGTGATTCTTCATGCATTAAGAATCTGCAGATAAATGAACCACTAGGTGGCAGTGATCACAGTGTGCTGAAGTGGGATTTACTCAAAGAGGTAACTACCATTAGGGGTAAAGGGAAGGGTTATTGCTTCCGTAAAGGCGACTACGATGGACTGAGACAGTATTTAAATTCTATACAGTGGGACCAACTGATGATGTTACCAACAGCAAATTCAAAATGGGAAGCATTCAAAGAACTTATCTTGGAAGCTACTAGGCTTTACATACCAACTAAGAAATATTGTTCAAGGTTTAGGCCAAAATGGATGTCAGATGAACTAATGAGGCATATGGCAGAGAAGAAAAATGCATGGGATACTTACAAATTAACACATGACACAGAAGCCTATGATAGATACAAGTTGATATGCAACCAAGTTACAAAGGAGGTTAGGCAGGCGAAGGCAGATTACGAGAAATCCTTGGCAAGGGATGCAAAGAAAAACAGCAAAGAGTTCTTTACTTATGTAAACTCTAGAAGGAAAGGGATGAATCAGATTGGTCCACTTGATATTGATGGGTCAAGTGTTGATGATCCTGCTCAGGTGGCTAACAAACAAAATGAATATTTTGCATCGACATTCACACATGAGGAGTTATTCAGCGAGGGGAATGCCAGAGGTGTATTCAACTCTAGCAGTAAGTTACAGAATCTTGAAATAACTGGGAGTAAAGTGGAGGAGAAACTGTTGAAGATAAACACAAGAAAGGCACCCGGGGTGGATGGGATCTATCCAGTTATATTAAAGGAGGCAGCAAAGGAAGTAAGCAAACCCTTAGCCATAATTATGAGAGCTTCCTTGGACTCAGGGGAGGTACCCATAGACTGGAAATGTGCAAATGTGACCCCAATTCACAAAGGAGGATCAAAGGCTGACACGTAATTATAGACCTGTGAGCTTGACTTCTGTTCCAGGAAAATTAATGGAGGCACTGGTTAAAGACGCACTGCAGGATCATTTAGACAAGACTTCAGTTATAGCTCAGACACAGCATGGTTTTGTTAAGGGGAAGTCTTGCCTGACCAACTTGATTGGATACTATGATGCAGTCACAAAAGAACTGGATGCAGGGAATAACTTTGATATTATATACTTGGATCTTAGAAAGGCTTTTGATACTGTTGCACATGCAAGACTGCTACACAAATTGGAGCACTGTGACATTGCAGGCAAATTGCTGCTATGGATAAAGGGGTGGTTGAGGGGGAGAAGACAGAGAGTGGTAATCAATGGACACTGCTCATCGTGGACTGATGTTATTAGTGGAGTCCCTCAGGGCTCAGTGTTGGGTCCATTATTGTTTTCTGTATTTATAAATGATATTGATAATAGTATATCAAGCTTAATGTCCAAGTTTGCAGACGATACGAAGGTTGGCAGGGTTGTCAAGGACACTACTGACACTATGCTACTGCAACAGGATCTGGAAAGGTTGAGCAGATGGACTGAGAGGTGGCAAATGAAGTTTAACATTGACAAATGTAAAGTACTACATATGGGAAACAGCAACCCCAGAGCAACGTATCAACTCTATGGTACAACACTGACAGTGGTAGAGAATGAAAGGGACTTGGGGGTGGTTGTGCAGGCAGATATGAAGTTCTCTGAGCAGTGCAGACGGGCTGCAAGAGTAGCTCATGGAGTATTGTCAATGATATACAGGAATTTTTCCAGCAGGGATAAGGAAGTGATTATTCCATTGTATAAGGCGATGGTCAGGCCACACCTAGAGTACTGTATACAGGTCTGGAGGCCTCATTTCAAGAAGGATGTAGAGCTGCTGGAACGAGTACAGAGAAGGGCAACAAGATTAGTGAATGGAACAAAGGGGTGCTCTTACGAAGAAAGGCTTAAGTTTTGCAAATTACAGTGTCTGGAGACTAGGCACCAGCGAGGTGATCTGATAGAGGTGTATAAAGCCTTGAATGGTTTAAGCATGCTCAATGCTGATGGGATTCTTCCTCTAGCTCAGAATAATCACCTGAGAGGGCATAAATTCAAATTGAGGAAAGACAGATGTAGGATAGACGTGCGGAAATTTGCCTTTAGCCAGCGGGTGGTTGGTTGGTGGAACAGACTTCCATCCCTTGTGGTGGAGGTTGATAGCCTAAATAAGTTTAAGGCTCAGCTGGACAGGTATTTTGAACGAACAGAGGGGTGAAGTGGAAGTGGTTTTTTTTTTTTTTTTTTGGCTGATGCTGCATAAGCTTGCTTTCTTGCATCAAATGCCTCTACTAATGCTAATGCTAATTTCCCTTTCCGTGGCATACTTGTTCATCATTACTTTTATTTTAGCCATATTCATCTTTAGTCCAAAATCCTTACTAACTGTGCATAACTGATTAAGATTTTCCTCTAATTCTTTGGGATCGTGGCTTATAACCACAATGTCATCTGCAAATCGTAAATGGTTTAGGTACTCTCCGTTCACATTGACTCCTTTCTGCGACCAGTCTAATCTTCTGAAAGCTTCCTCAAGGGCAGTAGTAAACAGCTTCGGAGATATTGTGTCTCCTTGTCGAACTCCTTTCTCGATTTTAAATTTGCTACTGTCTTTGTCTAGTCTAATAAAGGAGGTAGCACTCATATATTTTCTTCAAAATCATAATATATGGGGTATCTATGCCTTGTCTTTCCAGTGCCTGAAACATTGCCTTATGCTCTATGGAGTCAAATGCCTTTTCATAATCCACAAATGCCAGGCATAATGGTGTTTTATATTCATTTGTTTTCTCCATTAACTGTGATATTATGTGAAGGTGATCCATAGTTGAGAATCCTGTCCTAAAGCCAGCTTGCTCTTTCGGTTGATTCTCATCAAGTATTCTTTCTAATCTGTTAGTAATGACCCTTGTGAACAACTTGTAGATGTGGGATAACAAGCTAATTGGTCTATAATTTCCAATTTCTGATTTATCTCCTTTCTTATGCAGCAAAACTATGATTGCATTATTCCACTGCTTAGGCATGACACGTTTTCTAATGCACTTTGTGAAGAGCCTTGCCAGTTTTTGTGTTATGTCTCTTCCTCCCAATTTTAACAACTCTACAGTAACTTCATCTTCCCCCGGGGCTTTCCGATTCTTAATTTTCTTCAATGCATGTTCTACCTGATCAGGAAGAATATCGGGTATGTCGTATGTGTTGCTACTTTGCAATCCATCTTCCCCACTGCTGGTATTATTCCCTCGCACCTTGTATAATTCTCTATAGTAGTCTTCTGCTATTTGAATTATGCCTTCTCTGCTATTTATAAGTACACCATCGCTATTCTTCAGTTTCAGTATCATTTGTCTTTCTGTATTACTGCTCATGGCTGCTGATTTAAATCCTTTGTTTTCCCTTAATGCTTGTTCTTCTTTTCTTGTGTTAAATCTTCTTATGTCCTCTCTGAGTCTCTTTCTAATGGCTTTGCATAACTCAGTATACTCAATTTTCTCCCTGTCAGTGTTTTTCTTACTCTTCATTTGTCGTCTTCGATTCATCATGAAAGTGTTTCTTGACTAATTTTTTCTTCTTTGGATTTCTGTTTCCCTATAGGTTTCTTGGGCTTTATCACTTTCAGAAAGTTGTAATATTCCTCGTCAATATCTTGGTCCTGAGCAGTCTGCAGAAGCTCAAACTTGTTCTTAAGTTCCAGTATATACTGCTTTTTCTCCTCCTCTGTCATCTCAGAGACCTTTGAATTTACTCGAGTCAGTTTTTTCCTTTCCTTTCCTACATCTATATCAAGTGTACATCTTACCATTCTGTGATCACTTCCAACATTTACCTTATTCAGGACGGTAACATCATTCACAATATATCTTCTGTTAGTGAGGATGAAGTCGATTTCATTGGTTGCTAATCCATTTGGACTCTTCCATGTCCACTTTCTGTTCACCCTTTTCTTGAAAAAAAGTGTTCATTACTGACAGTCCTTGAGATTCTGCAAATTCCACAAGTCTTTCACCTCTTTTATTTCTTTCACCAATTCCAAAATTTCCTATAGTTCCTCTTTCTGTGCTGTTTTGCCTTTTTCCAACCTTAGCATTGAAGTCTCCCATAATAATAGTGTAGTGGGTTTTCTGCTCATCTAGAAGACTCTCAATTGTACATTTCTTCAACCTCTTCATCATCATGGCTCGATGTTGGTGCATAAATCATTATAATCTTCAGCTTGTACCTCTTAGAAATCTTGAGTATTAGTCTTGACACCCTTGGTGATGTACTTTTGAATTCCAAAATGTTGTTTTTAAAATCTTTATGTACCAGAAACTCAACTCCACCTTCACTCCTTTCACTGTTTCCATTGGTGTACAGCAGATTTCCACTTGATAAACTTATAAGTGATTCATTCTTCTTCTTGTTTCAGCCAAACCGATGATATTCCAATTAACATTTTCTAATTCCTTTTCCAGCTCTAATATCCTGTCTTCACCGATGAGTGATCGTATGTTATAACAGGCCAAGTTCAGTTTCCATGTATGGCAGCCTGGTCGTACCCAGAGATTCTTAGCACCCTCTGCTTCCATTCTGATCCTCTCGCTGCCGTAAGAGGGAGAGTGAAAGCTGCTGGGGACTGAGGGCCATTTGTATTGTTGTGCTCTCATATGCTGGAGGGTTTGGTCTTTTCCTCTTCACGCTGACCAGGCGTCTTGAAGATAACCACTCTACACGTTTGTTGCCACCTAAGTGACATAACAGGGCTTACCATCGAGAAGGTGCGCATGAGTGGATTTTAGGGAGGCAGGCCAACCGGACTTTTCCTAAATCTTCTGTAATAGAGAGATATTGGATCCATCAGTGTTTTAGGCTGTGTCTGATAATACACAGGATTCCTGTTCCCCTCTAAGCCCCACAAGGATAGGATACACTTAAATAGAAAGAGTGCAATAATATTTTCTGAAGCTATCGAGGCAGTGTTAGGTGGGTCAGAAAACTTCTAGCTGGGGGGGAGAGATACATGGACAAATAGATTAACAGTAGCCGCTGCAGAGGTGAAAGTGATTCTTGCACTGCTTCTATTGGAATGAGAAGCAGCCTACAAAACAAGGTGCTGGGGATTTCAGAGACTGCTGGGAGTAATTGCAGAACGAGTAAATACATGGGTTGTGTTAGGATAGCTAAGCATAAGAACAGGTGCATGTATACATGTGTGTACATCAACGCTAGGAGTACAGTAAATAAATTTGATGAATTTGAGGTGCTGGTCAAAACATCAAAGGTAGAATACTGTTGGGATTTCAGAGACGTGTCACAGAGGTATAAGGAATGCAGAATTGGAATTTGGGGAATGCAATGTGTACAGGAAGAATAGACAGGATAGGAAGGGAGGAGGGGTTATGCTATTAGTTAAAAAAACACAATCTAAGGAAGTGCATCCAGCTGACATGGGTGGACAGTGCACTGTGCATCCAGCTGACATGAGTGGACAATGCAGTGTTCAGTCCATTTAGTGTGACATAAACACTGGCTATAGTCCTAATGACTCTGATGAGTATAATGAACAGCTGTAGAGAGAAATAGAGTAGGCCAGTAAATTAAATTGCCTTATAATAGGGGATTTTAATTTTCCTGATATTGAATGAACTTGTGGGTTGGTCATTTGCACACTAGAAAGGCTTTTGTCGATTTATTGGATGATTGTTTTTTACAACAGCATGTTCAGGAGGCAATCAGAGGGAGTAATACTCTTGATTTGATTATCAGTAGTGATTCTTCATGTATTAAGAATATGCAGATAAAGGAGCCACTCGATGGCAGTGATCGCAGTGGGATTTACTCAAAGAGGTAACTACCATAAGGAGTAAAGGGAAGGATTTTTACATTCTTAAAAGGTGACTCTGGAGGTCTGAGACAGTTTTTAAAGTCTATACAGTGGGACCAACTGACAATGTTACCAATAGCAAATTGTAAATGGGAAGCATTCAAAGAATTAATCTTTTCATACCAACCAAGAAATATTGTTCAAGGTTAAAGCCAAATGGATGTCAGATGAATGAATGAAACATGTGGCAGAGAAGAATGCATGGGATACTTATAAATTAATAGATGACACAGAAGCCTATGGAAGATATAAGCTGGTCCGTAATGAAGTCACAAAGGAGGTTAGGCTGGCAAAGGCAGATTATGAGAAATCTTTGGCAAAGGATGCAAAGAAAAACAGGAATCAGGAAACAGGATGAATCAAATTGTTCCACTTGATATTGTTTGTTCAACTGTAAGAAGAAAAACTGTTTATTGCATACAAAAGGCACATGCCGTACACAATACCCTTCATTGGTTACAAGCCAGGGATTTACAGTAAAGGCTAATACAATGTAATAAATAGGAGGAAAAAAAAAACAATATTATTGCTAATTATACAAGTGTAGGTTTAAACAATGGAAAAAAATTGAAAAATTTATATATGAAATTATTTACCCAACAACATGTTATCAAGTTAAATTATTCTCCAGGGAGCAGTCCTTTTACAGTGCTGAAGTAATCTGAGCAGGCGCAGAAAGTTGGAACACTGTGGTGATGGATCCATGGAAGTGATGGACAGGCACTTGGGAGCAGGTTCTAATGTCCTGTGACGTGGTCCTGAGAAGGTAGTCTATGGAGTAAGTTCTGCCTGTATTTTTTATCCAGTGAGAACTTGTACAGGTCGCCATCCAAGGAGTGTATGTACTGCAGCATTTACACATGTAAGAACCAATCGGATAACTTTAACCGGTTTGGAGTGGCCTGAAGGACTAGGTTGGCCCAAAGGCTTGGTACTGGGATTCTCCATCCGCAGTTAGTCCAGAAGTCTGGTTCCAAAATAATGCCAACCATCATTTTTACAGCAGAGACAAGTCTTCCCGCATGGATAATGGCAGGAAGACGTCTGATGTTTACAGCTATAGATCACCCTGCTCAGGTAGCTAACAAACTAAATGAGTATTTTACTTCTACATTTACACATGAGGAGTTATTCAGGGAAGGGAATATCAGAGGTGTATTAAACAATGGTAAGCATTAGCAAGGGCACATGATAC
The DNA here is from genome assembly GCF_048544385.1 of Mastigoproctus giganteus. Taxonomy (NCBI): domain Eukaryota; kingdom Metazoa; phylum Arthropoda; class Arachnida; order Uropygi; family Thelyphonidae; genus Mastigoproctus; species Mastigoproctus giganteus. Next base: position 229,489,904 of record NC_143583.1, on the reverse strand, counting down.
AATAAAGCAAGCTTATATAGCATCAGTCAAAAAAAAAAAAAAAAAAAAACATACCCCCGTCTTCATTTCACCCATTCACCCGCTCCAAATGTTTGTCCAGTTCTGCCTTGAATCTTTTTAAGCTATCAACTTCTACAACTGTTACCAACATTTGTTAATTTATAAGTAGCACATGCATTCTTCCCTGCTACATGTCTCATTCATTCATCTGACATCCATTTAGGCTTTAACCTTTAAAACGAGATGGAAGTTTGTTCCAGCAATCAACCACCCGTTGGCTAAAGGCAAACTTCCGCACTTCTATTCTATCCTACAACTGTTTGCAAACTTGGACATCCATCATCAATATCATTAATGAATACAGAAAACAACAATGGACCCAACACTGAAAACCAGTGTCCACTGATTACCACTCTGTCTTCTCCCACTCAACCATCCCTTTATCCATAGCAGCAATTTACCTCCAATGGAACACTGCTCCAATTTATACAGCAGTCTTCTACTGACCAATTTGATTTGATACTATGATGTGGTCACAAAGGAATTGGATGCAGGAATAACTTTGATATCATATATTTGGATCTTAGAAAGGCTTTTGATACTGTTTCACATGGAAGACTGGTGCACAAATTGGAGCAATGTGGCATTGGAGGCAAATTGCTGCTAGGAATAAAGGGATGGTTGAGTGGGAGAAGACAGAGTGATAATCAATGAACACTGCTCTTCATGGCCTAACGTTATTAGTTATTCCCTCAGGGTTCAGTGTGGGGTCCATTGTTATTTTCTGTTTATAAATGATGGTATGTCAGGCTTAATGTCCAAGTTTGAGCACGGTACGAAGGTTGGCAGAGTTGTTAAGGACACTAATGAGAGTACGCTACTGCAACAGGATCAAGAAAAGTTGAGCAGATGGGCTGAGAGGTAGCAAATGAAGTTTAACATTGAACTGAATAACCCCGGGGGCTCAATCTGGTGAGTATGGGCTTGGCACACCCAGGGTCCTGAGCTGGGTATCATCATTTTTCTATTTCTTGGTGATTCCCTTCTACTTTTGACTCTCTCTCTCTCTCTCTCTCTCTCTCTCTCTCTCTCAGGGTAACTCGGGAATTTTTTTTTTTTTTTTTCCTGGTGCAGCATAAGCCTCAGGCTTCCTTGCACCATATGGCTATTAATAATAATAATAAAGTACTACATTTGGGAAGCTGTAACCCCAGAGTAACGTATCAACTCTGTGGTACTACACTGACAGTGGTAGAGAATGAAAAGGACCTGGGGGTAATTGTGCAGGTAGATATGAAGTTTTCTGAGCAGTGCAGATGGTCTGCAAGAGTAGCTCATGGTATCTTGTCAATGATATATACAGGAATTTTTCTAGCAGGGATAAGGAGGTTATTATCCATAAGGCAATGGTCAAGCCACACCTTGAGTACTGTATACAGGTCTGGGGACCTCATTTTAAGAAAGATGTAGGGCAACAAGATTAGTGGTTAGTGAATGGAACGAAGGGTTGCTCTTACAAAGAAAGGCTTAAGGTTTGCAGATTAGTGTCTGGAGACTAGACACCTGCGAGGTGATCTAATTGAGGTGTACAGAGCCTTGAATGGTTTGAGCATGTTCAATGCTAATGGGATTCATCCTCTTGCTCAGAATAATCACGTGAGAGGGCATAAATTCAAATTGAGGAAAGACAATTGTAGGATAGATGTGCGGAAGTTTGCCTTTAGCCAGTGGGTAGTTGATTGGTGGAACAGACTTCCATCTTTTATTGTGGATGTTGAGAGCCTAAATAAATTTAAGGCTGAGCTGGAGAGGTATTTGGAATGAACGGAAGGGTGAAATGGGAGCGTGTTTTTTTGTTTTTTTTTTTGGCTGATGCTACATAAGCTTGGTTTCTTGCATTTAATGCCTCTACTAATGCACAACAGTATCAAAAGCCTTTCTAAGATCCAAAAATATGATATCAAAATTATTCTTTGCATCCAGTTCCTTTACAACATCATAGTATCCAATCAAACTGGTCAGACAAGACTACCCCGTAACAAACCCATGCTGTGTCCAAGCTATAACTGAAGTCTTGTCTAGATGATCCCGTAATGCTTCTTAAACCAGTGCCTCCACTATTTCTCTGGAACAGAAGTTAAACTAACACGTCAGTAATTACTTGTTTTGCCATTTCATCCTCCTTTGTGGATTGGGGTCAAATTTGCATATTTCCAGTCCATATGTACCTCCCCTGAATCCAAGGAAGCTCTCATAATTATGGCTAAGGGTTTGCTTATTTACTCTGCTGCCTCATTTAATATAACTGGATAGATTCCATCCACCCCAGGTGCCTTTCTTATGTTTGTCTTCAACAATTTCTCTTCCACTTTAATCTCAGTTATTACAAGAGTATCTAGTTTACTGCCAGAGTTTAATACACCTCTGGCATTCCCCTCCCTGAATAACTCCTCATGTGTGAATGTAGATGCAAAATATTCATTTAATTTGTTAGGTAGCTGAGCAGGATCATCAGCAGTTGAACCATCGATATCAAGTGGACCAATCTGATTTATCCCCTTCCTTATAGACTTTACATAAATAAAGAACTCTGCTGTTTTTTTTGCATCCTTTGCCAAAGATTTCTCGTACTCTGCCTTTGCCTACCTAACCTCCTTTGTGACTTGGTTACAGACCAGCTTATATCTATTATAGGCCTCTATGTCACCTGTTAATTTATTTGTATCCCATGCATTTTTCTTCTCTGCCACATGTCTAATTAGTTCATCTGACATTCATTTAGGTCTAAATCTTGAACAATTTTTCTTAGTTGGTAGGAAAAGCCTAGTAGCTTTCAAAATTATTTCTTTGAATGCTTCCCATTTTGAATTTGCTGTTGGTAACATCACCAGTTGGTCCCATTGTATAGAATTTAAATACTGTCTCAGACCACCGTAGTCACCTTCACGAAAGCAAAAATCGTTCCCTTTACTGCTAATGGTAGTTACCTCTGAGTAAATCCCACTTCAGCAAACTGTGATTACTGCCACCTAGTGGTTCCTTTATCTGCAGATTCTTAATGCATGAATAATCACTACTGATAATCAGATCAAGAGTATTACTGCCGAACATGCTGCTTTAGAAAACAATCATCCAATAAATCCATAAAAGCCTTGCTAGAGTGTGTGTGTGTGTGTGTGTGTGTGTGTGTGTGTGTGTGTGTGTGTGTGTGTGTGTGTGTGTGTGTGTGTGTGACCAATCCACAAATTCCAGTCAATCTCTGGGAAATTAAAATCTCCCATTATAAGACACACTGATTTACTGGCCCACTCTATATTTCTCTGCACAATTGCTCATTATACTCATCAGATTCATTAGGCCTATATCACACACCTATTCTCATTTTTTCCTTTCCCAGTGCTTATGTCACACCAAACAGACTCAACTTGTAGTGAGTTAAATGATTTTTTAATAACTGAGAGCAAAGTAGAGGAGAAATTGCTCAAGATAAACATAAAAAAGGCACCTGGGGTGGATGGGATCTGTCCAGTTATATTAAAGGAGGCGGCAAAGTAAGTAAGCAAACCCTTGGCCATAATTATGAGAGCTTCCTTGGACTCGGGGAAAGTATTCCTGGAATGGAGATGTGCAAATGTGATCCCCAACTCAAAAAGGAAGATCAAAGGGTGACACAAGTAATTAGAGACCAGTTAGTTTAATTTCTGTTCCGGGGGAAATTAATGGAGGCACTGCAGGATCATCTAGACAACCCTTCGGTTATAGTTCAGACACAGCATGGGTTTGTTAAGGGGAAGCGTTGTCTGACCAATTTCAATGGATACTATGATGTGGTCACAAAGGAACTGGATGCAAAAAATTATTTTGATATCATATACTTGGGGCTGAGGAAAGCTTTTGATACTGCTGCACATGGAAGACTATTGTACAAATTGGAGCAGTATGGCATTGGTCCTTGAGGTTGTCACAGACATTCTCTCAGATATGCCAGACAAGCTGTACTTGCTACCTGGGAGTCTAAAACGCTGATGGAACTGATATTCGGGTGACACTCAAGTCAAGTGGACCCAATTTCGGCGAAGTCCGGACGGTCTGTGACAGCCAAATCCTCTGCTTGCACCTTCACGATGGTGGGACTGTTAGTAATCCTGGGTATAACCTCCATGCACAAGCACATGGTGGGTGACCACCCAGGTGTGAACCAACGTAAGCAGGGGTCGAGGTGTGGCGCCCACACCACATGGAGGAATGCCGCCCCTCTATGTTACCAGGCAGTACTAGGTGGTAGATGACTCTCATCAACCGGTGAAATACCACCACTTTGCTTATTGGAGGCTTGAAGTGGTGGAACCCATGTTTAGTCTCTAGAGCTAAGTTCCGGTCAACCCTTCCCTATCTCTTCCATCATGCAGTATGATTGATGACTTTTGAGGTTATGATGAACGTCGTGGCGAGATCCAATATTCCTTACATTTTGAGGGTACAGCTCTAAAACGGTTTTCGCAGGCCGGCCGCTAGTTAGTACACCGGACCGAACCTATTGGTAACTCTCTAGGAGGCTTCCGGATCAGCTAGTGTATAATCTTGCTACCTCTACTCTGCCAGATAGTGACTGGAGGGAGTCCGAGTAGTGTGTATGCGGGGAGCATTGTCGAGGCCACGTTATGTCAAGGATCTGGGTATATTCTTACCACATGTACGCCATATCCAAAAATTTCATTACTTCATACAGCATGTCCCACCCACTTTTTCTTACTATTGAATACACCATGAATTGTCAAACTAATAGAACAAGCTTATCTGCGAAAAGATCTAAACCTCCCAAGGATTTCCTAATTCATTTCACAAATATACGTGGTCTCAATTCTAATCTCAACGATGTCCATTTCCACTTGCAGTCTGCCAAACCCCATGTACTTTTTCTGACAGAATCTCAGTTATCGGTTGATTCAACTACTGCTCATCTCAGATGCCCAAATTATTCGCTGTATGATTCCTTTTGCCTCAAAGGTGGTACTTGTGCATATGTCCGTTCTGATATTCCCTGTCAGAGACTTGGCAATTTGGAATCTCCTCTCTTTGATCTTCTTTGGCTTAAAATCTCTCTACCTCATTGTGTCAAATTCATCTGTTGTCTCTACCGTTCTCCCAACTCCACTAATCACTTGGAGCTCTTTGACTTCCTCTCGTTGCAACTTGACTTTCTCCAGTCCAACTTTCCTAACAGTGAGGTAATTTTCCTTGGTGATTTTAATGTTCACAACTCCAGCTGGCTTCCGTTTTCTAGTCACACCGACCCAGCAGGTCGAGATGCTGAGGCTTTTGCAATTACTAATGACCTAGCACAGATTGTTCATTTACCTACAAGAATACCGGACAATCTGAATCATACAGCCAATACGCTTGATCTTTTTCTCACAAACAACCCTTCTAAGTACACGGTCGAAGTGAGAGGTCCTTTAGGCACTTCAGATCACAACTTGGTGATTGTCTCTTCTCCAATGGAACCTTTATCTCATGGCTATTCCCAACCTCGTGTTGTTTGGCATTACAAGAATGCAAAATGGGATGACCTGCGAGACTTCTTTTCTTCTTTTCCTTGGTCGGATTACTGTTTCAAAACTCCTGATGTCAACGTTTGCTCAGATCGTGTCAGTGAAATTATTCTTGCAGGAATGGAATCCTTTATCCCACACTCCACTTTAAAATCTCATCCTTTATCTAAACCTTGATTTTCCAATAAATGTGCTAAGGCTGTTCAAGAGAAGAATGTTGCATATCGTAATTGGCTTGTTTCTAATTCTTCAGTTTCATTTTCTGCCTACACCAAAGCTCGCAACAATTGTAAAGCAGTTATTAATCAGTCCAAACTAGAGTTTGAACAGGCTAAGAGTAGAAAACTTGCTTCTTGCCCTAATGGTAGCCGAGCATTCTGGTCTCTTGCCAAAGCTATTGGCCGCAACTTTTGCCCATCTCTGCTTCCACCTCTGTCCAAACCAGATGGTTCTGCTATCACTTCAGCCAAGGATAAAGCTGACCTGCTAGCATCCCATTTTTCTTCCAGCTCATGTATTAATGATCTTGGTAAAACACCTCCCACCATTCCCAACACGGTCCATTCAATGCCTCCTGTGGTCTTCCGTCAAAAGGATATCAGAAGGATTTTGATGAATCTTGATGCTAAGAAAGCTCCAGGTCCTGATGGTATTTCTCCACTTGTTCTCAAAATCTGTGCTCCTGAACTTACTCCTATTCTTTGCCGCCTTTTTTCACTTTCTTATTCCAAAGGTGTTTTTCCTTCTGCTTGGAAATTTGCTCATATCCAGCCAGTTCCTAAAAAGGGTGACAAATCCCTCCCATCCAATTATCGTCCCATTGCAATTACTTCTACTCTTTCTAAAGTAATGGAGAAATCAATTAACCGCCAACTCTTAAACTACCTAGAAACCTTCCGTCTGATCAACGATCGCCAGTATGGATTCCGTCAGTGTCGATCCACTGGTGATATTCTGGCTTATGTTACCCATTTATGGACTACTTCAATGGAAAGGTTCGGTGAAACACAAGTAGTTGCTCTTGACATCTCAAAGGCTTTCGATCGTGTTTGGCATAAAGGTCTTCTAAACAAGCTTCCATCTTATGGTTTACCAACTGTTTTTAGTAATTGGTTATCCAGTTTTCTCTCTGATCGCTCACTGAGGGTGATGGTAGATGGCTCTCTGTCTTCTAACTTCTCCACTAATGCCGGTGTCCCCCAAGGTTCAGTTCTTTCCCCCACTCTTTTCCTCTTGTATATCAATGACCTTCTTCCATTGACTGGAAATCCTATCCATAGTTTTGCCGATGATAGCACATTGCATTCAACTTTCCATTTTGAGAAACCTTGCCCTGCTCAATCAGCTTCAACTTCTCGAAAATCTGCTACCAATTCCTTAAATGCCGATCTTCGGGTAATTCTCCAGTGGGGCAAAGACAACTTAGTTGATTTCAACCCTTCTAAAACTCAGTCTTGTCTTATATCTCGCAAAAAGGATTCTTCTGCTCCTATGCTTATCTTTAGTGACACTCCAATTTCTAGGCAAAATGATATATCTCTTTTGGGGATTACCCTTACTTCTAATCTCTCTTGGCACAAGCACATTACAAATATTGCTTCCTCTGCATCTAAAAAACTTGGTTTTCTCTTTCGCTCTCGGCGTTACTTTTCTTCCAAACAGCTGCTCACTCTGTATAAATCGCAAATCCGCCCTGCCATGGAATATTGTTCCCACATTTGGGGTGGTGCCCCCAAAACCTCTCTCAGGCTTCTTGATTCCATTCAGAAGAGGGCAGTTAGGTTAATTAATGATTCATCTCTAACAGAGTCTCTCCACTCGCTTTTTCATAGACGTACTGTTTCTGCTGCATGCCTCTTCTACAGATATTTACATGGGCACTGTTCTTCTGAATTGGCTTCTATAATTCCCGCTCTCTCTTTCAAAACAGTCCGAACACGTGCCGCCACCAGCCAACATCCATTTACTGTCCAACTTCAAACCCACAGAACCAACTTTTCATCTTCCTCATTTATTCATTCAACTGCCGTTTTCTGGAACAACCTTCCTTCATACGTATTTCCTGAAAATTACAATCTACAGAAGTTCAAGTCCAATGTCAACAAATATCTTCTTTCGTCTTCTCAACCTCCAACCCAAGCACGGTACTAAGTACTATAGGTTCTAATACCTCTCGTGTTTGGGGTTCTCATAAAAAAAAAAAAAAAAAAAATTAAGGGCAAAGTTGCTATGAATAAAGGTTGGAGAAGGCAGAGAGTGGTAATCAATGAACTCTTTGTGGAGTAATGTTATTAGTTGAGTCCCCCAAGTTTCGGTGTTGGTCTATTGTTTTTTTCTGTATTTATTAATGATACTGATAATGGTATATCAGGCTTAATGTCCAAATTTGCAGACGATACGAAGGTTGGCAGGGTTGTTAATGACACTAATGACAGTACGCTATTGCAACAGGATCTGGATAAGTTTAGCAGATGGGCTGAGAGGTGGCAACTGAAGTTTAACATTGACAAATATAACGTACTGCATATGGGAAGCAGTAACTCCAGAGTAATGTATGAAGCATGTGGTACTGCACTCAAGGTGGTAGAGAATGAAAAGGACCTGGGGGGAAATTGTGCAGTCGGATATGAAGTTTTCTGAGCATTGCAGACAGTCTGCAAGAGTAGCTCATGGTGTCTTGTCCATGATATACAGGAATTTTTCAAGCAGGGATAAGGATGTGATTATCCCCTTGTATAAAACAATGGTCAGGCCACACCTTGAGTACTGTATATAGGTCTGGAGGCCTCATTTTATGCAGGATATAGAGCTGCTGGAATGAATACAGAGAAGGGCAACATGATTAGTGAATGGAACAAATGGTTGCTCTTACGAAGAAAGGCTTAATATTTGCAAATTACCGTGTCTGGTGACTAGGCAACTGCAAAGTGATCTGATGGAGGTGTATAAGGCCTTGAATGGGTTGAGCAAGCTCAATGCTGATGGGATTCATCCTCTTGCCAGATTAATTGCTTAAGGTGAAATAAATTCAAATTGAGGAAAGACAGTTGTAGAATAATTGTGCAGAAGTTTGCCTCTAACCAGCACGGTACTAAGTACTATAGGTTCTAATATCTCTTGTGTTTGGGGTTTTCATTAAAAAAAAAAAAAAAAAAAAAAAAAAAGCATCATTTTAGTTCATAGTAAGTCGAATGAAGAGGTATTAAAGTGGAGTGTGTGATAAAGGATTCCCTGCAAGAATAATTTCACTGACACGATCTGAGCAAACGTTGATATCAGAAGTTTTACAACAGTAATCCGACCAAAGAAAAGAAGAAAAGAAATCTCGCAGGTCATCCCATTTTGCATTCTTGTAATGCCAAACAACATGAGGTTGGGAATAGCCATGAGATAAAGGCTCCATTGGAGAAGAGACATTCCAAGTTGTGATCTGAAGTGCCTAAAGGACCTCTCACTTCGACCGTGTACTTAGAAGGGTTGTTTGTGAGAAAAAGATCAAGCCTGCTGGCTGTATTTAGAATTGTTGTATTCTTGTAGGTAAATGAACAATCTGTGCAAATTCATTAGTAATTGCAAAATCCTCAGCATCTCGACTGGCTGGGTCGGTGTGACTAGAAAACAGAAGCCAGCTGGAGTTGTGAACATTAAAATCACCAAAGAAAATTACCTCAATGTTAGGAAATTTGGACTGGAGAAAGTCAAGTTGCAAAGAGAGAAAGTCAAAGAGCTCCAAATGATTAGTGGAGTTGGAAGAACGATAGAGACAACAGATGAATTTTACACAATGAGGTAGAGAGATTTTAAGCCAGAGAAGATCAAAGAGAGTAGATTCCAAATTGCCAAGTCTCTGACAGGGAATATCAGAATGGACATATGCACAAATACCACCTTTGAGGCGAAAGGAATCATACAGCAAATAATTTTGGCATCTGAGATGAGCAGTAGTTGAATCAACCGATAACTGAGATTCTGTCAGAAAAAGTACATGGGGTTTGGCAGACTGCAAGTGGAAATGGACATCGTTGAGATTAGAATTGAGACCACGTATATTTGTGAAATGAATTAGCAAGTGCTTGGGACGTTTAGATCTTTTCGCAGATAAGCTTGCTTTATTAGTTTGACAATTCATGGTGTATTCAATAGTAAGAAAAAGTGGGTGGGACATGCTGTATGAAGTAATGAAATTTTTGGATATGGCGTACACGTGGTAAGAATATACCCAGATCCCTGATATAACGTGGCCTCGACAATGCTCCCCGCATACACACTACTCAGACTCCCTCTAGTCACTATCTGGCAGAGTAGAGGTAGCAAGATTATACACTAGCTGATCCGGAAGCCTCCTAGAGAGTTACCAATAGGTTCGGTCTGGTGTAGCAGCCGGCCTGCAAACACAGTTTTAGAGCTGTACCCTCGAAATGTAAGGAATATTGGATCTCGCCACGACGTTCATCATAACCTCAAATGTCATCAATCATACTGCATGATGGAAGAGATAGGGAAGGGTTGACCGGAACTTAGCTCTAGAGACTAAACATGGGTTCCACCACTTCAAGCCTCCAATAAGCAAAGTAGTGGTATTTCACTGGTTGATGAGAGTCATCTACCACCTAGTACTGCCTGGTAACATAGAGGGGCGGTGTTCCTCCATGTGGTTTGGGTGCGACACCTCGACCTCTGCTTACGTTGGTTCACACCTGGGTGGTCACCCACCATGTACTTGTGCATGGAGATTATACCCAGGATTACTAACAGTCCCACCATCGTGAAGGTGCATGGGCAGGATTGGAGACACTTTCAAATTTAACTCGCGACTTTTTTTCAGCATTGACCTGTACTTGCTTAGTAAATCCGCAGATCTCCTACACTTAATGTCATTAGTGCCAACACTTACAACGATACTGGCTTTTTGTGCTCTTAAAAGATGATAGCTGCGCTACAACTTCATCAAATTTTGCCCCTGGCAGACATACCCTGGTCCTATTCCATCTATCCTTTTTGCATAATATATTTCCCTGTTTCCCCTGACAATTGAGTCGCCAACAGTAACTATAGCAGGAAGCTTCTCAAAACTGTTCCAAAGTTGGATCAGTTTTCACAACCTTCTACCTTCAGCTAGTGAACAAAATTAAGTAAAGAAAGAATAAGAGATCCCTAGATACAGCAGATCACATAGTGATTTGTGTAGGTCAAATGGTGTTCACAAATTAAATTTCCCAGACTACACAAATTCTCGCCTATCACACATCTGATGCGAGTGCAAATCACTATACAATCTACGGACTCTTATTTTCCCTTTACCTATTTTTATGCACCAGCCTAAGGAAGAAAAAATTTCTAGCAATTTTGTCTATGATTGTTAATTTGATAATCCAGTGGTATGGTGTGCATTTCTATAAAGCAATTTTTTTAAATTGTGTGTCTTTTAAGTATCATCTTCTTGTTAAATTAAGTGTTTTGGAAGAGGTAAGCATTATTTCATAAAAAATGAAATAATGCTTTTGCTATAATTATTAGTGTCAAATCTCTGAAATAAAATATAATCAGATCTTAACTATTCTTAAATGGGCTTGCAAACATGCAAAAAATACAGAAAAAATACCTGCAATTTTATATTTTAGTTCTCTAGTAAAATATCGATTAATACTTACACTGTAATAATGCTGCTCTGTTTCCCCTTTGGCCTAACAAGGGATGGAAATGGGAAAAAGAAGTAAGATGGAACCACATGATCTGGTATATTCTGCAACATGAAATTTTGAATCTTAATCTGAGGTAGGATTACCTTTCATAATTCCTTTAAAATTCTCTACTTTTTTAAAAGTTTATTTAGTATTAGTAGTATTGACAATTATTAAAAAAATAATAATTCCCACATCACCTGTCCATCCCCACTAATAATTAGTCTAATTCCGCCTTAAATTTCTATAAACCACGTCCATAAAAACCAAGAAGTTTGTTCAAACAATCACCTAATGCCCTGGCTGAAAGCAAATTTCTGCACATCTAACTTGTAACCATCCTTCATCAATTTAAATTTATACCCCTATACACCCTTGTCCAAGATAACAATAAAAACCTCCTAACATCTAAAGATGAATTCCTCAAAAGATGGAAGGAATATTTCAGTGAACTTCTTAATTTAAAAATGGAAGAAGAGCACAGACAAAGAGAGGAAGTCCATAATGCAGAGCCAGAAATACAGGAACCCACACTAGGAGTAAAATCCAGCATCCCCTAACTGAAAAATCACAAAGCACCAAGAAGCAATAATATACCAACTGAACTCATTAAGGTAGAAGGCGAAAACCTGCATAAAGCCATTCACAACCTAATAAACACAAATCTGGAGAAAAGAACAATAACCTGATCAACAGGTTATTGTTCTAACCTGAAAAAAAGCATAACATGTCCCATTCACAAGAAAGGATCTAAGAGCAGGCTATAATGACTCTAGAGGGATTTCTCTTTTAAACACTTCATACAAAATTCTGTCAAATATCATACTACTATGGCTAACACTGCACAAAGGAAACAATAAGGGGCTACCAATGTTGTTTTAAGAAAAACCACTCCACAACTAATAAACTCTTTACAGTCAGACAACTCATGGAGGAAAAAATACAAATATGACCAGGACATGTACATGCTCTTTATCGACTTCAGTAAGGCATATGATAATATTAGAAGAGATGAACTCTGGAATACAATGTTAAAATTTGGAATCCCAAAGAAACTAGTCACCATAACAAAAATATGCATGGCAGAATCGATAAACAAAGTTAAAATAAAAAATTAAAAATTGGATCCCTTTGAAATCATGACAAGATTAAAACATGGTGACGCATTTTCACCCCTGCTCTTTAATTTGACTTTGGAAAAAGTGATAAGAAAAGTGGAAAAAACAGGGAAAGGAGTACACCAGGCCTTGAGTATACAGATGACATAAGCCTGGTCAATGATGATACACAGAACTTCATCTCTAATTTAACAGTGTTGGAAAAAAAGACTAATCTCATTAGGCCTAAAAATAAACAAAAAAAAAAAAAAACAAAATACCTTAAATTTAGTAATAATGAGGACTCAATAGCAACATTAGAAATAAAACAGTAGAGAAAACGTCAAGCTTCAAGTACTTTGGAAGTATTCTGAATGATTGCTAATAATATCACAAGAAATTAATTCCAGGATTCAAATTGGAAATATATGCTTTTATGTGGTCGAAAAAATCCAAACAAATAAGTATCTAGAAATCTAAAAATAAGGATTTACAGAATGATAATATTACCTAATGTAACCTGTGGAAATAAGTGACCTATGTGTAAATAAGTGATAACTGGGTTCTCAACCTTTATTTACTTTCTTATTTATTTATTCGTTACCAATTTTTAACAGAAAATAAATAACTGTAGTCATCTCTAATAGTGTTATTTATTTGAAGTGTGTGTGTGGGGGGGGGGGTATAGTTGTTTACTGGCACATTAGCTGCTATTGATATAGTGTGCCTATTCGTAGGAATATCACAAAATAATTAAGAATGAAGCCAGTTCAATTTCATTTCAGTTCTGAAACCTATTCATAAAAGATTATACACTCCAATTTGTTTCAAAAAGCAGAAAAGTTCGTTAATATTTGCCTCCTCTCCAATGATATGATGTAATGTCAACGGTTCTTGAAGATTAGCCAGATTTTGAAGAATTGAAGCTCAACATTGTTGATAGTGTGGACAGTCAATCAAAATATGTTTAACTGTTAGATGTTCTCAGCAGTGTGGACACTGAGGATGATCATCGCCCATAAATGGATGGAGGGGAGTCAGATGGGCATGTTCTATCCTTATCCGTGTGAGTACCACGTCTTCCCGCAGTACTGTCTGATTGCTCGAATGCCAGAACTTTGGGTCTTGTTTCAACTGGAAATGTTTGCTATTCATTTGATTATGCCATAGCTCTGTCCACTGTGCATGGCATGCTGCTTGAATTAAGATATTATAACCAGGCACTGGAATAGGGCCAGAGGTTAGGTCTAAAGCTGATGGATTTTTGGCAGATATATCAGCCAGTTCATTTCCTTTTATGCCTAAATGTGATGGAATCCAGCAAACCTTCACTAGTTGCTGACAATCTTCAATTTGCAATAGAAAACTCCTGATTTTATCGTAAGAGGCATATTACTTGCTTGGTCTGAGTGCTTAAGGAGATTGGAATGTTGCTGAGAGAGGACAGCTCGAGCCCAGTCGGAGATTGATATGTTTGATGGAAGTAACATCAGTTTGAGTGGCTATTGTTTGATATTTTTTTGCAATATTGGCATAGGTAGGTTTAGGTACAGTGGATACAATTAATTTTCTTGCTTCTTGATAACTAACTTTGTTTTCAGCTTTATATTTCACAATTTTTTTTCTCCGTTTTCCATCTCTCACATGTTTTAGAGTAGGCAGGATGGATGGTCGCCTTTGCAGTTGGGACAGATCATTTCTTTCACCGAACAATCACTTTGAATGTGATTGGAGGATCCACAGTTGGGACAAACTGGGTTCCCTCTGCACGTTGTTTGAGAGTGGCCATACTTTTTGGCATTTATAACATCTCAATGGATTAGGAACGAAAGGACAAATGCGGAAAAGTAGATATCCTGCTTTTACTGATGAGGGTAGGTTTGGACTGTTAAAGGTGAGAATGATATTTCTGGTACTTGTGAGTATATTGTCTCTTTTGATCATAATTCTTTTTACAGCAATTACATTTTGTTCCTGAAGCCCTTCTTTAATTTCTTCCTCTGTCACATTCATCAGGTTCCAACTAGATATTACACCCTGAGATCCTGCAATACTTTCCAGGTGTTTTTGGATTAAAAAAAGAGAGGATAGCTTACTGAGAGGCTGTTCTGATAGTGAGTGCATTATTAAAAATGCAGGCAAATCTATTGCCGAGGAATTAGTTTTAAACCTATTTGGTTGCGATGGATCATGGTCATTTTCTGTCTTTGGCCGACAACTTGTCAGCTTTAAAGATGGAAACATATTCTGATCCATGTTGGCTCCTTTAGCAATTGGCAGATGAACTTATCTGCCAAGGTTACTGGCCCTGCCATGGGGAGGCAGGAGCAGTGTCTGATGTGACCAAGCAAAATTAGTAGGAGTTAGTCTATAAAATATGAAAAACTAAAGAAACATTACTTTCCTTCCTTGTTCTCTACCAATACTTTTGATACAAGAGCTGCTTTTAAAATAAAAGGATTTATTAAGGAGAGGAATGTAAAAGAACTAGAATTCACCTTTTAGAAAATCGCAGTGAAATAAGAGAGAAATCGCTCGGTCACAATCGCTTGGCACCTGGGGCCACTTATTTGAAGCATAAGGAGGGCAACTAGTTTTGTAGGATTTCACATGAGATGTTACAATAATGATGCCATTGTACAAACTTTGGTTTGTCTAAAAAATTCAACTATGTAGTAAATACAAATGCACTAACTAATGAAATCAACAACTCAAAAAAAAGATCCAATTTCAATAGAGAGCTAAAGCTCTCTGTTTGAGATACAAATTATGGCAACAAAATATTACAAAATCACACAATATTACAAAAAAATCAGTCAACTACTGAGTGATGAGCATTCAGGATGAAGGGTCTGTAGTCACGAATGGTCGTTAGTGCAGTATCTCAAATAGAGAGCTAAAGCTCTCTGTTTGAGATACAAATTATGGCAACAAAAAAAAAGTTTCTAGTACCCCAGCTTGGCCTAAAACTAAGGAACTAACGAAAACATTGTCTATTGGAGTCTTTCCAGTCACAGTCGCTTCTCCCACAAGGGTGGGAGAAGCGACTGTGACTTCTTCCTGGAGAAGCGATTTAAGTCTTGGGGAGAAGCGACTGGCAGGTGAGGGTCGTGCAAGACTCCACACAGGCACCTCCCCACCACCACCACCGCCGCCTCAACGCTGGCTCTCTGAGTACCTCCTTGCCGGGACAACTCCAGTTTTGAAAATTGTTTAAAAAATACTTATCGCAAAATTTATAAATGACCTTTATAAAATTATTAACTAACTATTTAGCAACCTTTTTGTCACCAAAAGGAGAGTTACTTAGTACAAAAAGAACGCTATCGAAGTGCAACAAAAAAAAATTTTTTTTTAATTTTAACACAAAAAGTAAATGGTACTACAGGAACTCCCTTTGTTAGATTATGGACCCTAAAGAGAAATCAATCATTAAAAAAAAACTTATATTTAAGAGGATGGTTCAGAATTAACCTAATCTTTATTTTTTTTTTTTTTTAGGAAAATATCAGTAATACATAACTGCTTTCATGACAGGTCATATAACAGCACACAAATTTTTGGCATGTGATTGTGCTCCCCGAAAGTGCACAGTAGTAAATTCAAGCTATCATTAGAATCTGTCACTTCAAATATGGAGAAAAACTGAATTATTAAATTTTTAGTGAAAGAAAATGGATTAAGCATTCTAACTCCCCAGAGTGGCAAGCTATTTATCAAATAAGACATTGAGAATACAATGTTGGCTGATCACTTAGAAGCAGACCATATTCAGCTTGAAGAGAAGAGTAACATGCATTAAAGCGAGTGCCATATTAAATCCCCTAAAAAATTCATCAAGATGGCTTTCAAATTAAGCTGAAAAATATCACAACATCTTCAGTGATGATAAAACGAAATAAACATAAAATAAACATTTTGTTTGGTTCTCACAGACCAAGCATTGCCATTAACTGCTTGGTTAAAAAAAAATATGGTTAACTGTATTTTGCTATTTTACCAAGATAAAATACAGTAAAAAATACAGCAAAATCTGGCACACTTCGGGAAATGAGAGGTGCAATATTTTAAAATTTTCTGGATTTTAGAGATGTACACTCATCAGTTTAGCAGTTTTAGAGGAGCACTTTTCAATGAATATTAAGCACAAACAACTGAACATATATCTGTGAACATTTATAATGTTCACAGATATATGTGAATATTTATGATGACTACAGGCACTCTGTGATTTATGTAAGGGTTGCATAAGTCAGGAGGATCCACAGTTGGGACAAACTATGGATCCTCCACAAACTCGACGTTAGTGCTCACAATACTGGGTCAAAATCTTAATACCGGTATTTCGGTATTTTTAATTTATGAAACCAGGATACCGGTATTCCAAAAAAAAAAAAAACATTTTTTGCAATAAAGTTTGATGACAATTAGATGCAATAAAATAAGTAATTTTATTTACTGGATCTAATTTTGGTACATATTTAATTAGCAGCAGAAAATGTCCTTTTGGATTCTGTGCTGGTTGGTGCTTTGTACTGAGATAGTCGTAGACAAGATGCAGTTTAATTCTCCCCCCCTTATTCCCTTATCTTCAAAAAATCTTATTTTCTTTTTATCACCTGGGGTGGATGGGATCTATCCAGTTATATTAAAGGAGGCAGTAAAGGAAGTAGGCAAACTCTTAGCTGTAATTATGAGAGCTTCCTTGCACTCATGGGAGGTACCCATGAACTGGAGATGTGAAAATGTGACCCCAATTCACAAAGGAGGATCAAATGGCTACACAAGTAATTACAGATCTGTTAGTTTAACTTCTGTTCCAGGGAAATTAATGGAGGCACTGGTTAGAGAAGCACTGCAGGATCATGTGGACAAGACTTCAGTTATAGCTCAGACACAGCATGGGCTTATTAAGGGGAAGTCTTGTCTGACTAATATGGCTAATAACTGGATGCAAAGAATAATTTTGATATCATACATTTGGATCTTTGAAAGGCTTTTGATACTGTTGCACATTAGTCCCATTATAAGACATTCTGATTTACTGGCCCACTATTTATCTGCACAATTGCTCATTAGACCTATATCACACACCTATTCTCATTTTTCCTTTCCCAGTGCTTATTTCACACCAATTAGCAAGGGCACATGATTTTTTTTTTTTTTGGCTGATATAGCCAAAAAAAAAGGAAAAAAAAGGAAAAAAAAACCCTTTTCATTTCACTCATTCACTCGCTCCAAATGTTTGTCCAATTCTGCCTTGAATTTGTTTAAGCTTTCAACTTCTACAACAACAGATGGCAGTTTGTTCCAGCAATCAACCACCTGTGGGCTAAAGGCAAACTTGCGCACATAGAACATATGTTATTATGGTGAAATGTGTTCCTCTTAACTGAAATCTTGTCATATAAAAAACATAATTTTCAGGATCTTCTCATTATTATTATTATTATTAGTCACATGGTGCAAGGAAGCCTGAGGCTTATGCTGCACCTGCCAAAAAAAAAATTCGGAGTTACCTGAGACAGAGAGAGAGAGAGAGAGAGAGAGAGAGAGAGAGAGAGAGAGAGAGAGAGAGAAAGATGATATCCAGCTCAGGACCCTGGGTGTGCCAAGCCCATACTCACCAGATGTGAGCCCCTGGGGCATTATAGTGATGAAGGGAAAGCGACCAATGGAAAGTGCAAGTGGTGGCAGTGCTAGGAAACAAAACAAAATTGATTTAGAAATGAAGATGAAAATGATTAAGAAGTATGAAGCAGAACAAAATGATCACTGTTCATCATTTTGTGATCAACAGTGATCATAAAACAGCATTCAGGTGCTATATTGCAGATGGAAAAGCTATTAATAATAGGAATGGAAAATCAGATTCAGAAGCAAGTGCTCCTGAGTCTAATGCCCATTCAAGCAAAAGCAAGAAGTATTTATGAAGATAAGTATGGAAAACCCCAAGTCAAGTTCATGGCAAGCAACATGTGGTTTAATAGGTTCAAACATCGGGCTAGTTTTCAAACATCGGGCTAGTTTGCAAAACGTTACAGTATTCAGTGAAATCGCCAGTGCAGATTCTGCAGCAGCAGAGAAATTTTGTGATGTGTTAGAAAAAAACCCCTTCTAAATTTCCACAGCTCTCAACCTCTGCAGCGGCATATTTATCAGCCAAAGACGTTGATTCTGGCAACTATTATGCCTCTCCTCCCTTTTTTTTTACAATTTTTGTAATTGCACACTTTTGTAATTTTACCTAGGCATAAGATAAAAAAAAACAGAATAAATAATTCTATTTACATGTTCTTTGAACTTTTCTTTTTTGCTTCAATCAAATTCAGTGCACGTAGTTGCGAGCGTTGCATAAGCCTTTTGGGAAATTCCGACATGTAAAACTCAACTTATGTAGAATAGGGCTTACAATACCAAGATTCTGGGATCCTGGTCATTTTATTTTGGTATTTAAATCCCAGTATTGATACAAAAATACCGGGATTTAAATACATGGCAAATTTTGGCACATCTATTCTACAACTATCTTTCTTCAGTTTGAAACTGTGCCGCCTCAGGTTCTTAGTCTGATCAAGAGGAACAATCCCATCAGCATTCAGCTTGCTCAACCCATTCAAGGCCTTATATACCTCAATCAGATCACCTCACAAGTGCCTACTCTTCAGGCACTGCAATTTGCAGCTTTTCTTGGTAACAGCACCCCTTTGTTCCCCCTCACCAATCTTGTTGGCCATCTTTGTACTCATTCTAAAAACTTTACATCCTTCTTAAAATGAGACCTCCAGACCTGTACACAGTACTCCACACCTAGAGTACTGTACACAGTACTCGAGGTGTGGCCTGACCATTTCCTTGTATAACGGGATAATCACCTCCCTGTCCCTGCCAGCAAAATTCCTATATATCAGTGACAAGACTCCATGACCTGCCCTAGTAGCCCGTCTGCAACCGCTCAGCAAACTTCATATTTGTCTGCACAATTACCCCCAGATCTTTTTCATTTTCCACTTCCCTGAGTGTAGTACCACACAGTTGGTATGCATCTCTTCGGGTATTGCTACCCATATGCAGTACTTTGCCATTTTTCAATGTTAAATTTCAGTTGCCACTTCTCAGCCCATTTTCCCAACTTATCTAGATCCAGTTGGAGTAGCATACTGTTTTTACTTTAGTTAACAACCCTGCCAATCTTTGTATCATCTGCAGATTTGGACATTAAACCTGATATACCTTCATCAATATCATTGATAAATATACAAAACAACAATGGATCCAACACCGAACCCTGGGAAACTCCACTAATAACATTTCTCCACAAACAGTAGTGTCCATTGATTACCACTCTCTGTCGTCTCCCACTCAACCATCCCTTTATCCCTTTTATCCCTTGTAGCAACTTACCCTTAATGCCATACCTCTCCAATTTGTACAGCAGTCTTCCAGGTGCAACAGTATCAACAGCTTTCCTGGTCCAAGAATATATCAAATTTGTTTTTGGCATTCAGTTCCTTTGTGACCACATCATAGTATCCAATGAAATTGGTCAGACAAGACCTCCCCTTAACAAACCCATGTTGTGTCTTAACCATTACTGCAGGCTTGTCTAGAGGATCCTGTAATGCTTCTTTCACCAGTGATTCCATTATTTTCCCCGGAACACAAGTTAAACTAACAGGTCTGTAGTTACTTGTGTCACCTTTTGAACTCCCTTTGTGAATTGGTGATACATTTGCACACTTCCAGTCCATGGGTGTGTGCATATTTATGAGAGATTCCTTGGACTCAGGGGAGTCCAAGGAATCTCTCATAAATATGGCTTACTTCCTTTGCTGCCTCCTTTAATATAACTGGATAGATCCCGTCAACCCCACATTGGCCTGTACTTAACAAGTACAGGCCAATGTGGGAAAAAAGTCACTAGTTAAGGTTAAATTTGAAAGTGTCTGCAATTCTGCCCAGACACAATAGGATAGAGTATATAATGTGAGCCTTGTCAATTAGTTCAGCCCTGGAGAGATTGTGCAAGGTGCATGAGTTAGAATTTTTCTCAGCATGGTCTGTACTTGTTAACAGCAGAGATTTTTTCTACAGGGATGAGATACACTTAAATAGAAAGGGTGCAAGAATATTTGCTGTTGTTATCAATGCAGTGTTAGGTGGGTCTGAAAACTGCTAGCTTGGGGGAATTCACAGTTTAATAGATTAATGGTAGCCACAGGAAGAGGTAAAAGTGATTCTTGCACTGCTTCTATTAGGTTGAACAGCAGCCTGAAAAGCGAGGTACTGGGATTTCAAGGACTGCTGGAAGTCATCATGGCTGCAGATGTTCTACTGTTAATATTGTTGATATTGTTCTACTGTTAATATTGTTGATATCAAAGGGTGATATTGTTGTGCCAACGTGCACAACAATATCACCCTTTGCCCTTAGAAGATATTTGCTCTACAACGTCATCAACATTTGCCCCTGGCAGATATGCCGTGGTCCTATTCCACCTATCATTTTTGTACAATATATTTCCTCTCACTCTGACAATAGAGTCACCAACAATAACTAGCTCCGGTGGCACCAGCCCATTCTGCCCTGAAGGTTGCCTGACGATCAAGTGCAAACACTGGCACTGATCTTCAATGCCAGAGCTTCTACCCTGTTCTTCAAGCTCTCATAAATGCCCAATAACAATGCTGAGTTGGTGCCTTTCTTCTGCACACTGCTTACATAGAGCACACATAAAGACACCCTTGGCACACACACCCTTGGAAATATCATGTCCCGTTCCAGAAAGAACTGCAAACATTTCATAAGTTGCACATTTTTTAAGGCTGTGATGCGTTGGAGAATCGCCCCCTTCAGTTCTCCCCCGAGCTACAGCACTCCCACTACTTTGCACGTTGCTTTGGTGCTCTAGTTAATTATTTAACAATGAAAATTAATAAGGTGAATAAATTAAATTGATTAATTTACTATACTATACTTGACTATACAATACTATATTAAGCTAATGCAGTAATACATATTCCACTACATTATACCTTAGCAATCAAGTTTGAGGTAAACGTTATCAAGTTACGCTATACCATAACGATCACAATGTTAAATTAGTTATATTCTTAGCTAAATACAAAAGATATATGCCCAAAAGGTGATTAAAACCTTCAAAATACTTATTACAATTTAAACCCTATTATTCTTCTGAACTACTGGTTATGCTACAATATTCCCGCCAAAACACCAGCACGACAGCAGTATGAGTAGAGAGTTGCAACTTACAAAATCACAAGATACTAAGCCTATTTAATCCATTTTTAAAACACAAATTAATATTTCACCATAATAATCAAAATTACAATAAAATTTCAGGGGAAAACTTATCCATTTGCAGCAGCTACAGAAGTCTACATCTTCACCAAGCAACACCTGGCGGACTTCAAATTCAATATTTGAAAAAAATACGAATTTTTAACAATTTTCATATTTTCTTCAAAAAGTTCGAAGAAAATATGAAAATCGTTAAATATTCATATTTTTAATGATAGAACACATTAGGCACTTAATGAGAATGCCCCATTTTATTTGTTTATGGCTAAACATCTTGATTAACAAAACAATTAATGATGCAGATCAAAAGAAACCTGCAATAACTGAGGAATGCTTAAACTCATACTGATATCACTCTGGCAGATATAAATTTTTTTTTTTTTTATATTTAATAGGCACTGTACCACTTTTTGGATGGATGCATCCATTGCTGGGTTACGGGAACACAGTTCTTCAATAGTAAAAATAAACTGCTGCAGAGCTATTCCTTTCAGCAAATTCAAATAATTCTATGAACACACTTTTAAAAACAAAAAGAAAAATATTAGCAATTTTATACTTACAAGAATATCTACTGATGGATCAGTGAGTTTACTATAATATTTATAACGATTATAAGTTGCAGCTGCCTCTGAGGTTGAATCTTGTGAAATAAGTCCCTGATGAGTAACAGGATAATGAAAGGGACGCCTATAAATAAGGAGAAGATAATTTTATATTTATGCAACAAAAACATATCAAATTATGAAAACATTTCAATTTCTGAAAATAAATGAAAAATGAAAATTGAAATATGTCATACAGATATAAGGACGTGGTGTCACACAGATATAAGGAATGCAGTACAATATGTCATATCAAAATATCCCATATTAAACAAAAATATCTTAAACACAATATTTCAATATTCCAACTGATGTGTACTTCGATATCAAAGATGGAGAATCTGTAACGCTGAAAGCAAAATTAACCAAAAAAGCAATGCAAATACAGGCCAGCTTAAAGGAAAAATAATAAGGGTAACTAAGAGCAAGAACAGGTGCATTTATACTTCATGTATGGTAAATAAATTTGAAGAATTTGAGGTGCTGGTGAAGACATCAAAGGCTGATGTTGTCGGGATATCAGAGACATGGTGTCACACAGAGATAAGGAATGTAGAATTGGAATTTGAGGAGTACAAAGTGTACAGAAAGGATACAGGATAGAAGGAGGAGGAGGGGTGATGCTCAGGGTGCTCGGTGGATATTTTGCAAGGTGAAGGATTTGGGAATAATTTTATGTTCACAAATTTCCGAATACATTAAATATCTCATTATTTTAATTAAGTCAAGTTTCACTGATTTACATGTACAGCCAAGGCAACATTTCGTGTAGAATTTGTATCGTTTTAATGTTTCAATAAATTAATGAAAATATTAAAATTTGTGTATTATTCGGAATCTGAAGGTGTTGCACTAGCACCACCTGGCACCATGCTACGAGTGCCGATGGCAATGCTGTTAGTTGAGAAACACATAAAAAAGGAAGTGCATCCAGTTGACATGGGTGGGCAGTGCAGTGTTCAGTCAGTTTGGTGTGACATAAGCAGTGGGAAAACCGAGTTAAGAGTAGGAGTGTGTTGTAGACCTAATGACTCTGATGAGTACAACAAGCAACTGTGTAGAGAAACAGTGGGCCAGTAAATCAGATTGTCTTATAATGGGGGATTTTAACTTCCCAGATATAGACTTCTCTACTTGTGGATTGGTCGCTCACACACTAGCAAGACTTCTGTGTATTTATTGGATGATTGTTTTCTACACCAGCATGTTCGAGAAGTAACCATAGTTAGTCATACTCTTAATCTGATTATCAGCAGTGATTCTTCATGCATTAAGAATCTGCAGATAAAGTAACCACTTGGTGGCAGTGATCACAATGAACTGACGTTATATTTACTTAAAGATCTAACTACTATCAGGAGTAAAGGGCAGGGTGTTTGCTTTCGTAAAGGTGACTACAGTGGTCCGAGATTTTTTAAATTCTAAGAGCAAAGTGGAATAGAAATTGTTGAAGATAAACATAACAAAAGCACCTAAGGTGGATGGGATCTATCCAGTTATTATTATTTATTCAAGTAAAGGAAAAGGGGAAGTTACATCTACCCCTACACAGCAAACATTTGCAAGAAGGATAAACATAACAATAACAGATTAACAATATATACATTAACATAAAGGATACAGCTCAAATTTATTACAGCAGGTTAAGACTTGGTGAGGGATACTGCACTGCTTCTCTTGGAATCAGCAGCAGCCTGGAAAACAAGATGCAGGGTATTTCAGAGACTGACTGCTGGGAGTCATTGTAGTACAAGTAAACACACAGGCTGTGTTAGGGTAGCTAAGAATAGGAACAGGTGCATGTATACTTGCATATACACCAATGGTAGGAGTTTGCTAAATAAATTTGATGTGTTGGTCAAAACATCAAAGGCAGATATTGTTGGGATATCAGAGACATGGTGTCACACAGATATAAGGAATGCAGAACTGGAATTTGGGGAGTACAATGTATACAGGAAGGATAGACACGATAGAAAGGCAGGAGAGGTTATGCTATTAGTTAAGAAACTCATAAAATTCAAGGAAGTGCAGCCAGTCGACAGTGCAGTGTCGAGTCATGTTGTTCTGACATAAACATTGGGAGATCAAAATTGAGAGTATTAGCATTAGTACAGGCATATGATGCAAGAAAGCAAGCTTATGCAGAATCAGCCAAAAAAAAAAAAAAATTCCACTTCACCCCTCCGTTCGTTCGAAATACCTGTCCAGTTGAGCTTTAAATATGTTTAGGCTATCAACTTCCACAACAAGGGATGGAAGACTGCTTCACCAACCATCTACCCGCTGGCTAAATGCAAATTTCCGCACATCTATCCTACATCTGTCTTTCCTCAATTTGAATTCAATTTGAATTTATGCACTCTCAGGTGATTATTCTAAGCAAGAGGCAGAATCCCATCAGCACCGAGCATGCTCAAACCATTCAAGACTTTATACACCTCTATCAGATCACTTCGCCGGTGCCTAGTCTCCAGACACTGTAATTTGCAAAACTTAAGCCTTCCTTCGCAAGAGCAACCCTTTGTTCCATTCACTAATCTTGTTGCTCTTCTCTGTACTCATTCCAGCAGCTCTACATCCTTCTTGAAATGAGGCCTCCAGACCTGTATACAGTACTCAAGGTGTGGTCTGACCATTGCCCTATACAAGGGAATAATCACCTTCCTATCCCTGCTAGAAAAATTCCTGTATATCATTGATAAGACACCATGAGCTATTCTTGCAGCCCGTCTGCACTAATCTGAGAACTTCATATCTGCCTACACAATTACCACCAGGTCCTTTTCATTCTCTAACACTGTCAGTGTAGTACCACAGAGTTGATATGTTGCTCTGGGGTTGCTGTTTCCGAAATGTAGTACTTCACATTTGTCAATGTTAAACTTCATTTGCCACCTCTCAGCCCATCTGCTCAACCTTTTCAGATCCTGTTGCAGCAGCATAGCATCAGTAGTGTCCTTAACAACCCTGCCAACCTTTGTATTGTCTGCAAACTTGGACATTAAGTTTGATATACCATCATCAATATTATTTATAAATACAGAAAACAATGGACCCAACTCTGAACCCTGAGGGACTCCACTAATAACATTAGTCCATGATGAGCAGTGTCCATTGATTACCATTCTGTCTTCTCCCCCTCAACCACCCCTTTATCCATAGCAGCAATTTGTCTCCAATGCCACACTGCTTCAATTTGTGCAGCAGTCTTCCATGTGCAACAGTATCAAAAGCCTTTCTAAGATCCAAGTATATAATATCAAAGTCATTCCCTGCATCCAGTTCTTTTGTGACTGCATCATAGTATCCAATCAAATTGGTAAGGCAAGACTTCCCCTTAACAAAACCATGCTGTGTCCGAGCTATAACTGAAGTCTTGTCTAGATGATTCTGCAGTGCTTCTTTAACCAGTGCCTTCATTAATTTTCCTGGAACAGAAGTTAAACTCACAGGTCTATAATTACTTGTGTCAGCCTTTAACCCTCCTTTGTGAATTGGGTTCACATTTGCACATCTCCAGTCTATGGGTACCTCCCCTGATTCCAAGGAAGCTCTCATAATTATGGCTAAGGGTTTGCTTACTTCCTTTGGTGCCTCCATTAATATATCTGGATAGATCCCATCCACCCTAGGTGCCTTTATTGTGTTTATCTTCAACAGTTTCTCCTCCACTTTACTCTCAGTTATTACAAGATTATCTAGCTTACTGCCAGAGTTGAGTACACCTCTGGCATTACCCTCACAGAATATCTTCTCATGTGTGAATGTCGATGCAAAATATAAATTTAGTTTGTTAGCTACCTGAGCACAATCATCAACGGTTGAACCATCGATATCAATCTGATTCATCTCCTTCCTCCTAGAGTTTACATAAGTAAAGAACTCTTTGCTGTTTTTCTTTGCATCCCTTGCCAAGGATTAATCTAACTTCGCCTGCCTAACCTCCTTTGTAACTTAGCATTAGCATTAGCATTAGCAGAGGCATATGATGCAAGAAAGCAAGCTTACTCAGCATCAGCCAAAAAAAAAAAAAAAAAAAAAAACACCCACTCCCATTTCACCCCTCCGTTCGTTCGAAATACCTGTCCAGTTGAGCTTTAAATTTGTTTAGGCTATCAACTTCAACAACAAGTGATGGAAGTCGGTTCCACCAACCAACCACCCGCTGGCCAAAGGCAAATTTCCGCACATCTATCCGACATCCGTCCTTCCTCAATTTGAATTTATGCCCTCTGAGGTGATTATTCTGAGAAAGATGAAGAATCCCATTGGCATTGAGCATGCTCAAACCATTCAAAGCCTTATACACCTCTATCAGATCACCTCGCCGGTGCCTAGTCTCCAGACTCTGTAATTTGCAAAACTTAAGCCTTTCTTCGTAAGAGCAACCCTTAACTTGGTTACAGATCAACTTGTATGTATCATAGGCTTCTGTGTCACATGTTAATTTGTATGTAACCCACGCATTTTTCTTCTCTGGAATGCCTCATCAGTTCATCTGACATCCATTTAGGCCTAAACCTTGAACAATATTTCTTAGTTGGTATGTAAGGCCTAGTAGCTTCCAAGATAAGTTCTTTGAATGCTTCCTATTTTGAATTTGCTGTTGGTAACATCATCAGTTGGTCCCACTGTATAGAATTTAAATACTATCTCAGACCATCGTAGTCACCTTTATGAAAGCAATAACCCTTCAAATATTCTCATGGTAGTTTTATATGGTAGTTACCCCTTTGAGTAAATCCCACTTCAGCACACTGTGATCACTGCCACCTACTGGTTCCTCTATCTGCAGATTCTTAATGCATGAAGAATCACTACTGATAATCAAATCAGGAGTATTTCTCCCTCTAGTTGCCTCCCGAACATGCTGATATAGAAAACAATCATCCAATAAATCCACAAAAGCCTTGCTAGTGTGTGAATGACCAACCCACAAATTCCAGTCAATATCTGGGAAATTAAAATCCCCCATTATAAGACTGTCTGATTTACTGGCCCACTATTTTCCCGTAGAGTTTCTTATTATATTCATCAGAGTCATTAGGCCTATAGCACACTCCTACTCTCAATTTTCATCTTCTAATGCTTAGGTCACACCAAACGGACTCGACACTGCACTGTCCAGCGATGTCAACTGGCTTCACTTCCTTGGATTTTATGTGTTTCTTAACTAATAGCTTAACCCTTCCTCCCTTCCTATCCTATCTATCCTTTCTGTAGACATTGTACTCCCCAAATTCTAGTTCTGCATTCCTTATATCTGTGTGACAGAACGTGTCTGATATCCTAACCATATCCGCCCTTGATGCCAAGAGCAACACCCTAAATTCATCAAATTTATTTACAAAACTCCTAGCATTGATGAACATGCAAGTATACATGCAACTGTTCTTTTTCTTAGCTACCCTAAAAAAACCCATGCGTTTACTTGTACTGCAATGACCCCCAGCAGTCTCTGAAATATCCTGCATCTTGCTTTCCAGGCTTCTGCTCATTCCAATAGAAGCAGTGCAAGAATCACTTTCACCTCTGCCAGTGGCTACTGTTAATCTATTAGTCCTTGTATCCCCTCCCAAGCTAGCAGTTTCTGACCCACCTAACACTGCCTCGATAGCTTCAGCAAATATTCTTGCACCCTTTCTATTTAAGTGTATCCCATCCCTGTAGAAGCAGTCCCTTCTGTTAACAAGTACCGACCAGGCTGGAAAAAATTCTACCCCTTGAGCCTTGCACAATCTTTCCAGGGCCGAATTGATCGACAAGGCTCTCAATCATATACTCCCTCCTATCATGTCTGAGCAGAATTGCAGACACTTTCAATTTCAACCCTAATTCATGGCTTTTTTTCAACAGTGACTGGTAATTGTTTAGTAATTCTGCCAGTCTCCTACTCGTTATATCATTAGTGCCAACGTGTACAATTATATCACCTTTTGTGCCCTTAAAACATGATATCCGCTCTACAACGTCATCAACCTTTGCCCTGGCAGACATACCCTGGTCCTGTTCCACCCATCCTTTTTACAAAGCATGTTCACCATTTCCCTGACAATAGAGTCACCAACAACTACTAGTTCCTGTGGGACCAGCACATTCTGCCTTGGGGGTTGCCGCTGTGTTGCGTGATGACCAAGTGCAAGTTCTAACATTGATGTGGGCAGCTGAGAGCTTGATAGGCCTCTCACTTTATATCCTTCGAGGGCATCCACTGTCCTTCAATCTCTCATGTAGGCCCATAACAACCCTGATTTGTTGCCTGATTTTGTTACACTCCTTGCATCGCTCACACACACAAAGACATCCCCCATGGCAATATCATGTCCTGTACCTGATTGCTCCACAAGCATCATGCAAGCAGTGCATTTTAAAAGGCTATGATTCATAGGGCAACTGCCCCCTCAGTTTTCCTCTGAGCCACAGCACTCCCATTAGCTTGAGCCTTTTGCTTTGCTGCTCGGGTCTGAGTCATGATTTCGATTTAATTTCAATAAAATTTCAATTTCAGTACAAAATTATAACCCTAAACTTGTATCACAACACTGATATCATTTTTCAATATTTTTCAGTATCAAATATTATCTACGAGTTCTGTTTATATAACTTCCGTACGTTACCAACAGCAAATTAAAAATGGGAAGCATTCAAAGAACTTATCTTGGAAGCTACTAGGCTTTACATACCCACTAAGAAATATTGTTCAAGGTTTAGGCCCAAGTGGATGTCAGATGAACTAATGAGACATATGGCAGAGAAGAAAAATGCATGGGATACACACAAATTAACACGTGACACAGAAGCCTACGTTAGATACAAGTTGATCTGTAACCAAGTTACAAAGGAGGTTAGGCAGGCGAAGACAGATTACAAGAAATGTTTGGCAAGGAATGAAAAGAAAAACAGCAAAGATTTCTTTACTTATGTAAACTCTAGAAGGAAGGAAAGGGATGAATCAAATTGGTCCACTTGATATCGATGGGTCAACTGTTGATGATCCTGCTCAGGTAGCTAACAAACTAAATGAATATTTTGCATCGACATTCACACATGAGGAGTTATTCAGCGAGGGAAATGCCAGAGCTGTATTCAACTCTGGCAGTAAGCTAGAGAATCTTGTAATAACTGAGAGTAAAGTGGAGGAGAAATTGTTGAAGATAAATACAAGAAAGGCACCTGGGGTGGATGGGATCTATCCAGTTATATTAAAGGTGGCAGCAAAGGAAGTAAGCAAACCCTTAGCCATAATTATGAGAGCTTCCTTGGACTCAGGGAAAGTACCCATGGACTGGAGATGTCCAAATGTAACCCCAATTCACAAAGGAGGATCAAAGGGCAACACAAGTAATTATAGACCTGTTAGTTTAACTTCTGTTACCGGAAAATTAATGGAGGCACTGGTTAAAGAAGCACTGCAGGATCATCTAGGCAAGACTTCAGTTATAGCTCAGACACAGCATGGTTTTGTTAAGGGGAAGTCTTGCCTGACCAATTTGATTGGATACTACGATGCAGTCACAAAAAAACTGGATGCAGGGAATAACTTTGATATTATATACTTGGATCTTAGAAAGGCTTTTGATACTGTTGCACATGGAAGACTGCTGCACAAATTGGAGCAGTGTGGCATTGGAGGCAAATTGCTGCAATGGATAAAGGGGTGGTTGAGGGGGAGAAGACAGAGTGGTAATCAATGGACACTGCTCATCGTGGAATAATGTTATTAGTGGAGTCCCTCAGGATTCAGTATTGGGTCCATTATTGTTTTCTGTATTTATAAATGATATTGATGATAGTATATCAAGCTTAATGTCCAAGTTTGCAGACGATACGAAGGTTGGCAGGGTTGTCAAGGACACTACTGACACTATGCTACTGCAACAGGATCTGGAAAGGTTGAGCAGATGGGCTGAGAGGTGGCAAATGAAGTTTAACATTGACAAATGTAAAGTACTACATATGGGAAACAGCAACCCCAGAGCAACGTATCAACTCTGTGGTACTACACTGACAGTGGTAGAGAATGAAAGGGATCTGGGGGTGGCTGTGCAGGCAGATATGAAGTTTTCTGAGCAGTGCAGATGGGCTGCAAGAGTAGCTCATGGTGTATTGTCAATGATATATAGGAATTTTTCTAGCAAGGATAAGGAGGTGATTATTCCCTTGTATAAGGCAATGGTCAGGCCACACCTAGAGTACTGTATACAGGTCTGGAGGCCTCATTTCAAGAAGGCTGTAAAGATGCTGGAACGAGTACAGAGAAGGGCAACAAGGTTGGTGAATGGAACAAAGGGGTGCTCTTACAAAGAAAGGCTTAAGTTTTGCAAATTACAGTGTCTGGAGACTAGGCACTGGCGAGGTGATCTGATAGAGGTGGATAAAACCTTGAATGGTTTGAGCATGCTCAATGCTGATCGGATTCTTCCTCTTGCTAAGAATAATCACCTGAGAGGGCATAAATTCAAATTGAGGAAAGACAGATGTAGGATAGACGTGAGGAAATTTGCGTTTAGCCAGCGTGTGGTTGGTTGGTGGAACAGACTTCCATCACTTATCGTAGAAGTTGATAGCCTAAATAAGTTTAAGGCTCTGCTGGACAGGTATTTTGAACGAACAGAGGGGTGAAGTGGTTATTTTTTATTTATTTATTATTTTTTTAAATATTTATGTTTTTTTGGCTGATGCTGCATAAGCAGCATCAAATGCCTCTGCTAATTCTAATGCTATAATATAAGTGTTTACTTTAAGGTAAGGAGGATTTTAGCTCTTTCAAAATTTTATATATTCACTTTTGTTTTCAGCGATCACCAACTACTTAATTCCGATTTTCAATGTGGCTGACAAAGCTATTTTCATTTAAAGTGAACATTCCAGCGGTTGAATAAGGCTGGACAACAAGCTTAATCAAAGCGATCGTTAATGGCATACAATGTTATAACGATGCGATCTCTTAGTCACTAAGCCTAATGAAATTAATCCATCTAAATCTAGGAAAATACCTGATGATAATGTCCAAATTCTTACTGGATGGAGGTCAAACTTATTACCAACTATTATATGAAGATTAATTCCATTTTAAAGTGTGATTTTCAGTTAAAACAATTAATAGCAGCACAAGCATTAAAATACGAACTACTGCTTTACAACAACAGCAGCCTCATTATATTAAAGTTATCTCACTATACAACCTCAGTTATATCAAAGGAAGCAGCAAGGGAAGTAAGAAAATCCTTTTTTAGCCTTTTTTCATAATTATGAAAGCTTCCTTGGACTTGGGGAAGGTCCCCATGGACTGGAGATGTGTAGATTGAGGTCATGGGGGCCTCCTCCAATTCACAAAGGGGATCAGAGGGTTACAACCAATTACAGACCTATTAGTTTAACTTCTCTTACAAGGAAAATAAAGGAGTCACTGGTTAAAGAAGCAATGCGTGATCATCTAGACTGCAGTTATAGTTCAAACACAGCATGGGTTTGTTAAGTGGAAAGTCTTGTCAGACAAGACTGCAGTAATAGTTCGGACACAG
The DNA here is from genome assembly GCF_048544385.1 of Mastigoproctus giganteus. Lineage (NCBI taxonomy): Eukaryota > Metazoa > Arthropoda > Arachnida > Uropygi > Thelyphonidae > Mastigoproctus > Mastigoproctus giganteus. The sequence continues at coordinate 229,458,120 of NC_143583.1, read as the reverse complement.
CATGGGTTTAAGGGGAGGTCTTGTATGACCAATTTGATTGGATACTACGACGCGGTCACAAAGGAATGCAAAAAATAATTTTGATATCGTATATTTGGATTTCAGGAAAGCTTTTGATACCATTGCACATGGAACACTGATATACAAATTGGAGTGGTATAGCATTAAGGGCAAGTTGCTGCAATGGATAAAGGGATGGTTGAGTGGGAAATGACAGAGAGTGGTAATAAATGGACAATGCTCTTTGTGGACTAATGTTATTAGTGGAGTCCCCCGGGGTTCCATGTTGGGCCCATTGCTGTTTTGTCTATTTATCAACGATAACCCCAGGGGCTCACATCTGGTGAGTATGGGCTTGGCACACCCAGGGTCCTGAGCTGGATTCCTTGCACCATATGGCTAATAATAATAATATCAATGAACGTATATCAGGCTTAATGTCCAAGTTTGCAGATGATACAAAGGTTGGCAGATTTGGCAGAAAAGACAGTATGCTACTGCAACAGTATCTAGAAAAGTTAGGTAGATGGGCTGTGAAGTGGCAACTGAAGTTTAACACTGACAAATTCAAAGTACTGCATATGGGTAGCAGTATCTTAAGAGAACAAGTGGGTAGCAGTATCTTAAGAGAAGTGTAGTACCACTTCCTTGAGTGGTTCTACACTCGAGGAACTGGAGTAATTGTGCAACCAGATATAAAGTTCTCTGAGCAGTGCAGACAGGCTGCCAGAGCAGGTCATGGAGTTTTGTGGCACCTCTGTAGCCAGGTGGGCAGGAGCAGCAGTGTGTAGCATACACTTCTTGATTAGACCAGGGTTTGAGCTCGTGACCACCAAATACGGAGGATGCGGAAAGGTCAGGGAGGGACCACCGCATATCTCCGGAGCAATATGGCCTTAGTTGCTAATGCTCCTAAAAACCAAAATAACAATGGAGTCTTGTCAATGATATATAGAAATTTTGCTAGCAGAGACAAGGAGGTGATTATCCCCTTGTATTAGGCAATGGTCAGGCCACACCTTGAATACTGCATACAGGTCCGGAGGACTGATCTAAAGATGTAGAGTTGCTAAAATAATTACAAAGAACGGCAACAAGACTAGTGAGAGGAACAAAGGGGTGCTCTTGGTAAGAGCTGCAAGTTGCAGGTATCTGGAGACTAGGCACCTGCTGAGTGATCTGATTGAGGTCTTGAATGGTTTTAGCAGGCTCAATGCTGATAGGATTCTTCCACTTGCTTAGATTACAAACCTGAGTGGGCAGAGATTCAAATTGAGGAAGGGCAGTTGCAGAATAGATGTGTCAAAGAAATTGAGGAAAGACAGTCACAGAATAGATGTGCCAAATTTTCCTTTAGCCAGCAGGTAGTTGATTGCTGGAACAGACGTCCATCTGTTGTTGTGAAAGTTGATAACTTAAATAAATTTAAGGCTGAACCAGACAAATATTTGGAGTGACCAGATGGGTGAAATGGGAAGGGTTTTTTTTTTTTTTGGCTAATACTGTATAAGCTGGCTTTCTTGCATTAAAGGCCTCGACTAATGCTAATACTGATGGGCATAACTGCATTTGGAAAATTGCAACAAAGGCTATGTACCTGGGTGCACTTTTGGTGTTCAGAAGGCAGGTGTTATTGGTTTGGGGAATGCTTTTGTTGCATGCCCTGGGTCCTATGATCACTGCTCATCAACAGCTAAATGGGAATGCCTACCTTTATGTCATCACCAACCAAGTACTCTATGCCTCTTCATGATGAGTGTATTCAGACAACTCTGGCCTCTGTGAACAAGACAATATGCCATGCTACAAGGTCCACCAGGTTGCTAACTGGTTTCAGGAACATGACAATGCATTCTCCATCCTCCCATGGCCACCCAAATTGCAGCAAATTCCTGATATTCAATGGCAAGCCCATCCACCTGATAATGTGCTAGGCATGTTGTACAATACATAGGGAGCACTACAGCAGGACACCCAACACCTTGTGGAGTCCGTTCCAAGATGTGTAAGCCGTATTATGAGCAAAAGGTGGCTATGAGGTTTTAGGTAGGTATTGCTAATGCAAAGCCAACTCAGTGTATAATCAAGCTATTCCTCATTGCCCATTTAGTAATGTCTTGCAAATTGGAATGTTCGAGAAAATGTCAGTCCCAAAAGTTTATTTTTGGGAACTCAAAAAATAAATGGGAATTCATGGTTCCCAATAAATTTCATGAACTATTTTTGTCTAATTAAAGATTTCACCAGTTCAGAGAAGGAGGTAATTAATATATTGTATATTAATTACCTCCTTCTATCCCATTGTATAAGGCAATGGTTAGACTGCATCGTGAGTACTGTATACAGATCTGGAAGCCTTATTTTAACCTGTCATTTGTGCCCTTAATTTAACAAAGACACTTACATGGCATCTATGAGATGCCCTTTTGGTTTAATTATAAAAAAAAAAATTTTTTTTTAGCTTTATTACTAAATTAAAAACTGTGAGCTATTAATTAACATTTGCTAAACTCAATTAAAAATTATCAAAGAAAATATCAAAGAAAATTATCAATTATCAATTAAAAATTATCAAAGAAAATAAGCAGGAGACCCCAAAAATAATAATAAAATTTTTTTTTATATTTTTCAGAATTTAAGGTCACTCATCCCTAAGTCTGAATGCTAATGCAAACACAGACACTTGTGCAACTCCGGCAGACACAACATGAACATCTGCAATTTTGTCAGTTGTTCATATTTAGTCACAAAAAAACCCAAAAGAAAAACCCTCTGACAAGATTAGACACCTGGAATGCTATCTGACTAATGAATGTTTTTTTCTTGTATGGTGTCTCTTAAATGCCAAACAAGAAATTAATGTCTCATAATTCATTCATTCTCATATATCAAAAAAATGAAAACAGAAAATATTGTATAACCAGTTGAAGAATACCGATTGGCAAAGGCACACAAGGCAAATCAATTTCATTTACAAATTGAAAAACAAAAAATTTATTAGAGTGACATCTGTCAGATGCAATTAGTAGTGGATATCTTAGAAAATATGCAGAGAAGAGCTACAAGATTAGTAAAAGACAGAGCATACTTTTACCACAGAGAATTTCAGCTTGCAAGTTTCAGTGTTAGAAAACACAGATCTGAGATCTGATTGAAACGTTTAAGTCTTTAAATGGATTGAGTGAATTAAATGCTGATGTATTCATAGTAGTAGTAGTGGCAAGTGATGAAAGAAAGAAAGCTTATATAACATCAGCAAAAAAAAAACACTACACACCTCACCCATCCATACCCTCCAAAAATTTATTAGTTACTTTTATTTGTCTGTTATCATTACTTTTCTGGGACAACACACATAAGGAGACAATTCAGATATAATTAACTCCTAGCATTGTCGCTGTTATGGGTATTGCATCAGGCATCCATGTAACTATTCACTGATTGCAATAAATATATTATATAACAAAAAAGGATGGTTGCAGGATAGTTGGGCAAAAATTTGCTTTCAAGCAGAGAGTAATTGATTGCTGGACCATTAATTCAGTGGGCCAGTAAATCAGAGAGTCTTATAATGGGGGATTTTAATTGCCCAGATATTGACTGGAATTTGGGGGTTGGTCACTCACACACTAGCAAGGCTTTTGTGGATTTATAGGATAACTGTTTTCTACATCAACATGTTCGCGAGGCACCTAGAGGGAGTAATACTGTTGATTTGATTATCAGTAGTATTTTTTTTTTTTTTTTTTTTATGAGGACCCCAAACACGAGAGGTATTAGAACCTATAGTACTTAGTACCGTGCTTGGGTTGGAGGTTGAGAAGACGAAAGAAGATATTTGTTGATATTGGACTTGAACTTCTGTAGATTGTAATTTTCAGGAAATACGCTTGAAGGAAGGTTGTTCCAGAAAATGGCAGTTGAATGAATAAATGAGGAAGATGAAAAGTTGGTTCTGTGGGTTTGAAGTTGGACAATAAATGGATGTTGGCTGGTGGCGGCACGTGTTCGGACTGTTTTGAAAGAGAGAGCGGGAATTATAGAAGCCAATTCAGAAGAACAGTGCCCATGGAAGTATCTGTAGAAGAGGCATGCAGCAGAAACAGTGCGTCTATGAGAAAGCGAGTGGAGAGACTCTGTTAGAGATGAATCATTAATTAACCTAACTGCCCTTTTCTGAATGGAATCAAGAAACCTGAGAGAGGTTTTGGGGGCACCACCCCAGAAGTGGGAACAATATTCCATGGCAGGGCGGATTTGCGATTTATACAGAGTGACCAGCTGTTTGGAAGAAAAGTAACGCCGAGAGCGAAAGAGAAAACCAAGTTTTTTAGATGCAGAGGAAGCAATATTTGTAATGTGCTTGTGCCAAGAGAGATTAGAAGTCAGGGTAATCCCCAAAAGAGATATATCATTTTGCCTAGAAATCGGAGTGTCACTAAAGATAAGAATAGGAGCAGAAGAATCCTTTTTGCGAGATATAAGACAAGATTGAGTTTTAGAAGGGTTGAAATCAACTAAGTTGTCTTTGCCCCACTGGAGAATTACCTGAAGATCGGCATTTAAGGAATTGGCAGCAGATTTTCGAGAACTTGAAGCTGATTGAGCTGGACAAGGTTTCTCAAAATGGAAAGTTGAATGCAATGTGCTATCATCAGCAAAACTATGAATAGGATTTCCAGTCAATGGAAGAAGGTCATTGATATTCAAGAGGAAAAGAGTGGGGGAAAGAACTGAACCTTGGCGGACACCGGCATTAGTGGAGAAGTTAGAAGACAGAGAGCCATCTACCATCACCCTCAGTGAGTGATCAGAGAGAAAACTGGATAACCAATTACTAAAAACAGTTGGCAAACCATAAGATGGAAGCTTGTTTAGAAGACCTTTACGCCAAACACGATCAAAAGCCTTTGAGATGTCAAGAGCAACTACTTGTGTTTCACCGAACCTTTCCATTGAATTAGTCCATAAATGGGTAACATAAGCCAGAATATCACCAGTGGATCGACACTGGCGGAATCCATACTGGCGATCGTTGATCAGACGGAAGGTTTCTAGGTAGTTTAAGAGTTGGCGGTTAATTGATTTCTCCATTACTTGAGAAAGAGTAGAAGTAATTGCAATGGGACGATAATTGGATGGGAGGGATTTGTCACCCTTTTTAGGAACTGGCTGGATATGAGCAAATTTCCAAGCAGAAGGAAAAACACCTTTGGAATAAGAAAGTGAAAAAAGGCGGCAAAGAATAGGAGTAAGTTCAGGAGCACAGGTTTTGAGAACAAGTGGAGAAATACCATCAGGACCTGGAGCTTTCTTAGCATCGAGATTCATCAAAATCCTTCTGATATCCTTTTGACGGAAGACCACAGGAGGCATTGAATGGAGCATGTTAGGAATGGTGGGAGGTGTTTTACCAAGATCATTAATACATGAGCTTGAAGAAAAATGGGATGCTAGCAGGTCAGCTTTATCCTTGGCTGAAGTGACAACAGAACCATCTGGTTTGGACAGAGGTGGGAGCAGAGATGGGCAAAAGTTGCGGCCAATAGCTTTGGCAAGAGACCAGAATGCTCGGCTACCATTAGGGCAAGAAGCAAGTTTTCTACTCTTAGCCTGTTCAAACTCTAGTTTGGACTGATTAATAACTGCTTTACAATTGTTGCGAGCTTTCGTGTAGGCAGAAAATGAAACTGAAGAATTAGAAACAAGCCAATTACTATATGCAACATTCTTCTCTTGGACAGCCTTAGCACATTTATTGGAAAACCAAGGTTTAGATAAAGGACGAGATTTTAAAGTGGAGTGTGGGATAAAGGATTCCATTCCTGCAAGAATAATTTCGCTGACACGATCTGAGCAAACGTTGACATCAGAAGTTTTGAAACAGTAATCAGACCAAGGAAAAGAAGAAAATAAGTCTCGCAGGTCATCCCATTTTGCATTCTTGTAATGCCAAACAATACGAGGTTGGGAATAGCCATGAGATAAAGGTTCCATTGGAGAAGAGACAATCACCAAGTTGTGATCTGAAGTGCCTAAAGGACATCTCACTTCAACCCTGTACTTAGAAGGGTTGTTTATGAGAAAGAGATCAAGCGTATTGGCTGTATGATTAGGATTGTCCGGTATTCTTGTAGGTAAATGAACAATCTGTGCTAGGTCATTAGTAATTGCAAAAGCCTCAGCATCTCGACCTGCTGGGTCTGTGTGACTAGAAAACGGAGGCCGGCTGGAGTTGTGAACGTTAAAATCACCAAGGAAAATTACCTCACTGTTAGGAAAGTTGGACTGGAGAAAGACAAGTTGCAAAGAGAGGAAGTCAAAGAGCTCCAAGTGATTAGTGGAGTTGGGAGAACGGTAGAGACAACAGATGAATTTTACACAATGAGGTAGAGAGATTTTAAACCAGAGAAGATCAAAGAGAGGAGATTCCAAATTGCCAAGTCTCTGATAGGGAATATCAGAACGGACATATGCACAAGTACCACCTTTGAGACGAAAGGAATCATACAGCAAATAATTTGGACATCTAAGATGAGCAGTAGTTGAATCAACTGATAACTGAGATTCAGTCAGAAAAAGTACATGGGGTTTGGAAGACTGCAAGTGGAAATGGACATCGTTGAGATTGGAATTGAGACCACGTATATTTGTGAAATGAATTAGGAAGTCCTTGGGAGGTTTAGATCTTTTCGCCGATAAGCTTGCTCTATTATTTTGACAATTCATGGTGTATTCAATAGTAAGAAAAAGTGGGTGGGACATGCTGTATGAAGTAATGAAATTTTTGGATATGGCGTACATGTGGTAAGAATATACCCAGATCCTTGACATAACGTGGCCTCGACAATGCTCCCCGTATACACACTACTCGGACTCCCTCCAGTCACTATCTGGCAGAGTAGAGGTAGCAAGATTATACACTAGCTGATCCGGAAGCCTCCTAGAGAGTTACCAATAGGTTTGGTCCGGTGTACTATCTAGCGGCCGGCCTGCGAACACCGTTTTAGAGCTGTACCCTCGAAATGTAAGGAATATTGGATCTCGCCACGACATTCATTATAACCTCAAAAATCATCAATCATACTGCATGATGGAAGAGATAGGGAAGGGTTGGCCGGAACTTAGCTCTAGAGACTAAACATGGGTTCCACCACTTCAAGCCTCCAATAAGCAAAGTGGTGGTATTTTGCCGGTTGATGAGAGTCATCTACCACCTAGTACTGCCTGGTGACATAGAGGGGCGGCGTTCCGCCATGTGGTTTGGGCGCCACACCTCGACCGCTGCTTACGTTGGTTCACACCTGGGTGGTCACCCACCATGTACTTGTGCATGAAGGTTATACCCAGGATTACTAACAGTCCCACCATCGTGAAGGTGCAAGCAGAGGATTTGGCTGTCATAGACCATCCGTACTTCGCCGAAATTGGGTCCACTTGACTTGAGTGTCACCCGAATATCAGTTCCATCAGCGTTTCAGACTCCCAGGTAGCAAGAACAGCTTGTCTGGCATATCTGAGAGAATGTCTGTGACAACCTCAAGGACCAATTCTTCATGCATTAAGAATCTGCAGATAGAGCAACCACTAGGTGGCAGTGATCACAGTGTGCTGAAGTGGGATTTACTCAAAAAGGTAACTACCATCAGGGGTAAAGGGAAGAGTTATTGCTTTCGTGAAAGGCGACTCAATGGTCTGAGACAGTATTTAAAATCTATACAGTGGGACCAAGTGATGATGTTACCAACAGCAAATTCAAAATGAGAAGCTTTCAAAGAACTTATCTTGGAAGCTACTAGGCTTTACATACCAACTAAGAAATATTGTTCAAGGTTTAGGCCTAAATGGATGTCAGATGAACTAATGAGACATATGGTAGAGAAGAAAAATGCACGGGATACATATAAATTAACACGTGATACAGAAGCCTATAATAGATATAAGCTGGCCTGTAACCAAATTACAAAGGAGGTTAGGCAGGTGAAGGCAGATTACAAGAAATGTTTGGCAAGGGAAGAAAATAAAAACAACAAAGAGTTCTTTACTTATGTAAACCCTAGAAGGAAGGGGATGAATCAGATTGGTCCACTTGATATCGATGGTTCAACTGTTGATGATCCTGCTCAGGTAGCTAACAAACTAAATAAATATTTTGCATCGACATTCACACATGAGTTATTCAGCGAGAGAAATGCCAGAGGTGTATTCAACTCTGGCAGTAAACTAGATAATCTTGTAATAACTCAGAGTAAAGTGGAGGCACCTGGGGTGGATGGGATCTATCCAGTTATATTAAAGGAGGCAGCAAAGGAAGTAAGCAAACCCTTAGCCATAATTATGAGAGCTTCCTTGGACTCAGGGGAGGTACCCATAGACTGGAGATGTGCAAATGTGACCCTAATTCACAAACGAGGATCAAAGGCTGACACAAGAAATTATAGACCTGCGAGTTTAACTTCTATTCCAGGAAAATTAATGGAGGCACTGATTAAAGAAGCACTGTAGGATCATCTAGACAAGAATTCAGTTATAGCTCTGACACAGCATGGTTTTGTTAACAGGAAGTCTTGCCTGAACAATTTGATTGGATACTATGATGCAGTCACAAAAGAACTGGATGCAGGGAATAACTTTAATATTACATACTTGGATCTTAGAAAGGCTTCTGATACTGTTGCACATGGAAGACTGCTGCACAAATTGGAGCAGTGTGGCATTGGAGGCAAATTGCTGCAATGGATAAAGGGGTGGTTGAGAGGGAGCAGACAGAGAGTGGTAATCAATGGACACTGCTCATCGTGGACTAATGTTATTAGTAGTCCCTCAGTGTTCCGTGTTAGGTCCATTATTGTTTTCTATATTTATAAATGATACTGATGAAGGTATATCAAGCTTAATGTCCAAGTTTGCAGACGATACAAAGGTTGGCAGGGATGTTAAGGACACTACTGACACTATGCTGCTGCAACAGGATCTGGAAAGGTTCAGCAGATGGGCTGAGAGTTGGCAAATGAAGTTTAACATTGACAAATGTAAAGTACTACATATGGGAAACAGCAACCCCAGAGCAACATATCAACTCTGTGGAAAAGGACCTGGGGTGAAAAGGACCTGGGGATAATTGTGCAGGCAGATATGAAGTTCTCTGAGCAGTGCAGATGGGCTCCAAGAGTAGCTCATGGTGTCTTATCAATGATGTATAGGAATTTTTCTAGCAGGGTTAAGGAGGTGATTATTCCCTTGTATAAAGCAATGGTTAGGCCACACCTTGAGTACTGTATACAGGTCTGGAGGCCTCATTTCAAGAAGGATGTAGAGCTGCTGGAACGAGTACAGAGAAGGGCAACAAGATTAGTGAATGGAACAAAGGGTTGCTCTTACGAAGAAAGGCTTAAGTTTTGCAAATTACAGTGTCTGGAGACTAGGCACTGGCGAGGTGATCTGAGAGAGGTGTATAAAGCCTTGAATGGTTTGAGCATGCTCAATGCTGATGGGATTCTGCCTCTTGCTCAGAATAATCACCTGAGGGGGCATAAATTCAAACTGAGGAAAGAAAGATGTAGGATAGATGTGCGGAAATTTGCCTTTAGCCAGCGGGTAGTTGGTTGGTGGAACAGACTTCCATCCCTTGTTGTGGAAGTTGATAGCCTAAATAAATTTAAGGCTCAGCTGGACAGGTATTTCAAACAAACGGAGGGGTGAAGTGGAAGTTTTTTTTTTTTTTTTTTGGCTGATGCTGCATAAGCTTGCTTTCTTGCATCATATGTCTCTACTAATGCTAAACTGTCTTTCCTCAATTTTAATTTATGCCCTCGCAGGTGATTATTCTGAGCAAGAGGAAAAATCCCATCAGCATTGAGCATGCTCAAACCATTCAAGGCTTTATACACCTCAATCAGATCACCTCACAGGTGCCTGGTCTCCAGACATTGTAATTTGCAAAACCTAAGCCTTTCTTCGTAACAGCAACCCTTGTCCCATTCATCAATCTTGTTGCCCTTCTTTGTACTCATTCCAGCAGTTGTACATTCTTCTTAAAATGGGGCCTCGAGACCTGTGTAGTACTCAAGGTGTGGCCTTACCATTGCTGTATACAAGTGGATAATCACTCCTTATTCCTGCTAGAAAAATTCCTGTATATCATTGACAAGACCCCATAAGCTATTCTTGCAGTCCATCTGCACCGCATAAAAAACTTCATATCTGCCTGCACAATTACCCCCAGGTCCTTTTCATCTCTGCCTCTGTAGTACCACACAGTTAATATGTTATTCTTGGGTTACTGCTTCCAATACATGCAGTACTTTACATTTGTCAATGTTAAACTTCAGTTGCCACTTCTCAGATCATCTGCCCAAATTGTCTAAATACTGTTGCAGTAGCACACTACCATTACTGTCATTAACAACCCTGCCAATTTCGGTATCATCTGCAAACTTCGACACTAAGCCTGATATCTTTCATCAATATCATTGATAAAAATACAAAACTGTGGGCCAACACAGAACCCTGTGGGACTCCACTAATAACATTAGTCCACAAAGAGCAGCATCCATTGATTACCATCCTGTCTTCTTCCACTCGACCACCCTTTTATCCATTGTAGCAATTTACCCTTAATACCATTCTGCTCGAATTTGTACAGTTGTCTTCCCTGCGCAACAGCGTCAAAAGCTTTCTGAAATCCAAGTATATGATATCAAAATTATTTTTTGCATCCAGTTCCTTTGTAACCACATCATAGTATCTGATCAAATGCATCAGACAAGACTTTCCCTTAACAAATCTATGCTGTGTCTAAATTATTGCTGCAGTCTTATCCAGATGATCCTGCAATCTTTAAACAGTGACTCCATTATTTTACACGGAACAGAAGTTAAACTAACTGGTCTGTAATTACTCGTGTCACCCTTCGATCTTTCTCTCTTTGTGAACTGGGGATACATTTGCACATCTCGAGTCCATAGGGACTTCCCCTGAGTCCAATGATGATCTCATAATTATGGCTAAAGTTTGCTTGGTTCCTTTGCTGCCTCCTTTAATATAACTGGAGAGATCCCATCTACCCCAGGTGCCTTTCGTATGTTTAACTTCAACAATTTCTCTTCCACTTTGCTCTAAGTTATTACAAAATCATTAAGCACACTGCTACAATTTGATAAACTTCTGTCATTTTCCTTCTTTAATAACTCCTCATGTGTGAATGTAGATTCAAAATACTCACTGTTTGTTTGCTGTCTGAGCAGGGTCATCAACAGTCGAACCATGATATCAAGTGGACCAATCTGATTCATCCTCTTCCTTTTAGAGTTTATATAAGTAAAGAAATGCTTGTTGTTTTTCTTAGCATCCTTTGCCAAAGATTTGTCGTAATCTGCCTTTCCTTGCTAAATCTCCCTATGAAGAATGCTAGTATGAAACAGTAATACAATTTAATTTAATATTAAAAATAAATAAACCAAAATCTATTTGGTTAAATGATTAATAAAAAAAAAGAAAGAATTTAAAACTCATTCATGCACTGCAATGAATTGGTTGCAGTTGAAGTATGCCTGTTTTTCAAACCTAAATATATGAAGCCCTTAAAAAAAAAAAAAAAAAAAGCAAGCTTCAAGTTGAATGTATTTTAGGTTGAATAAAGACTGTTTTTTGTACCAATTTACATTGCATGAGTTTTAAATACTTTCATCTATATTTTTTTAATCCAACAGATTTTGAGATGAGTTAAAAGCTAAGCTCTTGCTATTTTTAAATTTTAAATTAGTAATACTAACTAGCAGCCATAGGGCTTTAACTATAATTAAACGATTTCTTCAAAAAAGACGAATAATTTGCGGTTATTAATTAATATACTAAAATGTGTAAAACAGTTAATACATTTTAATATATTAATAACCATTAATTAATATTATATTAATAAATTGCATCAATAAATTGTATTGTATTAATAAATATTAATAACCGTTTAATACATCAAAATTGTTTAAAAAACATAATATTGTGTTTTGTTTTATCTACACTCTTTATTCCATTGTGTTTTGAATATAAACATTTTCAAAAATAATTCTTTTTATTTTTCCTATTACCACCTAAATTAACATTGATTCGTAATAATTTATTATGAATAAATTATTTTGTAAACGACTTGACAATATTTACATAAAATCATATTCTATAATTTGGACTACCCCCTCTCCTCTTTAATCCAAATTGGTGAGGTTGTGCTATTATATATTGAAGAAAACAACCTGTATAACAAAATAGACAGACCTGATTACGGACTGTGGTCGGTTTTTCCTAGTGGAAGAATCGCTTGACCCTGTACGAAAAGATTCATCAAATCTGCGATTAAGGCTCGAGTTTGAGTTCAACAACGGAGTTGAAACGCCATTCTCCATCCTGTATCTCTAATTTACAAAAAAACTATCAACTGAAATACATCTTGTTTCTTATTTACAAAACGAAAGGTCTGCGTTGACAACTCTTACGCAACACTAAAACTTAGCCCCATTAACCTACTTTAAGCAACAAACAGCTTGCAATCAGATGACTGTCATAGGATATCGCGATGATTTTTTTTCTTCCAAATATGAACACTAGGGCTCAGTGAACAAGAACACGTGAAAGTCATTTCACTTTCGATATTTCTCATACACAATCAATTCGTTACCCCCCCCCCCCCACAGCTGTTGCAATACTTTTATTATTTTGTCAAAGAAGCATATACCCTACTTTCGTGAGAGCTTGACAACATAAATACATAACACATCCACTGAGCATCGTTTAAACAAGCTCCTTCCACCTCAAGAATATTTTTTATTACATAATTTTACTACAAGGCGTTGACTCTTGTAAAAGATACTAAACAAATGTTGAATATACGAAACCTTCTCCTCCGGCAAACGGAGTCATTCGATTACGGGTACGCCACTGCACAAAGAATATATACAAATACCAAATAAAGTGTAAAAAATAAAAATAAAAAATAAGCTCCGTAAGTTCTAATTGTGCTGTGTTAGAGAAGTTCAATTACGCAATTAATAGTTATAATAAATTAACAGCATTCGAATTTGATGGCCAGGCTCGTATTACCAAATACTGTAGTATGTATTAACAAAAAAAAAAAAAAAAAAAATATATATATATATATATATATATATATATATATATATCATTATACAGAAAATTAATATTTCGTTCGACGAGGACACCAAGAATTTTTATTTGAGGTGAAGGAGATCAGAGTCATTGCTTTGACCTAATGAAAATTACTGCTTCTCCCCCACATGACGGAATCTTTTTGTGAACTGAACCACTTGCATCCCCCCACTTGGTATATCCCTTTTGCAGCAGAAGGAGATGAACAGGTGACGCCGGAAGTTTCTTTTTTTTTTGGCTGACGCATTACAAGCTTGATTTCTAGCATCACTTATCACTACTACTGAACCCAGGGGGATCACATCTGGTGAGTATCTGGCTGGGCACACCCAGGGTCCTGAGCTATTTTTAACTTCTGACTCTCTCTCTCTCTCTCTCTCTCTCTCAGGGAAATTCAGGATTTTTTTTTTTTTTTTTTTTTTTGGCTGGTGCAGCATAAGCCTCAGGCTTCATTGCACTATATAGCTGCTGCTGCTAATAATAATAATAATAATAATAATAATAATAATAATAATAATAATAATGGGCACGATGGCCCAGTGGTTAAGACACTGGACTATCAGCCTGATGGACCCAGGATTCGAATCCCGCTTTGCTGGAAGCGAACGCGACTCTATTACGCTGGGAGACCAATATAATAATAATATTAAAAAAAAAAAAAATCGCGAAAGTTACTCCATTGGACCAACCTTCCCAAGGTCGGAGTAACGGCTGATGCAGATAGTGGCGCCGTCTGGTCTCACTTGCTAGAACTAAAAAAATAAATAAAATAAACCACTGGACATAAGCCGAAGCTAAACATATACCTTCGGGAGTCATATATTGGACTAACACTGAACTAGAAGATATCATGCGAAAAACAAGGTCAATGATGACCAAGAGCTGCCAACGCCACCCCCAAAATCAGCAGTGGAGAGAAACAAAAGCTCAGAAAGAGGAAGGAATGGGCCTGATAGACCTGATAGAGCAACAGAAAACAGCGATTGTTAACCTGAAGGATTACTTCGAGAACCACACAGCACCAATCCAGCAGGCAAGAAGGAAGATAGATAAGTGGTATACCCCACTCGACCTAAGCGAGGAGCACCCTCCCGCCCAGCCGGCACAAGAAACGAAGCTAGAAAGATGGGCAAAGAAGACACTCCATGGTAGACACTACAATGACCTCCATCAAGATCACATCGATTACATTGTTTCCAATGTTATTGATATGATAACATTGGAAAGAGTGAGCGGTATGCTCTTCCCTGAGACTGAAGGATTCATGCTGGCCATCCGAGACAAGGTAATCAACACCATCATATCCACCACCACCACCAGTATGGTACCAAAGACTCTACATAGCAGCCTAGCAGCAATAGGTCTTCCAGAGAACACCTACAAGGAACTCCAGAAAGTCGCAGTCCTGAACACCTGTAGGACAGTCAGAGATTTCATTGGCCAAAAGTTACACCAGACATTACAACCACCCTGTGTACTTGGTAGCATTGCCCGTCACGGAGTGAAATCCCCCAATCAGGGAGAAATAATATAACAGCAACAATAATAATAATAATAATTTAGGAAGTACACGAACCTGAGACATGAAGTCAAGGAGATGTGGCATATTCAAGAAGTATCGATTATCCCAATAATCGTGTCAACCACAGGTAAAGTGCCAAAGACTCTACACAGCAGCCTAGCAGCAATAGGTCTTCCAGAGAACACCTACAAGGAACTCCACAAAGTCACAATCCTGAACACCTGTAATATAGTCAGAGATTTCCTCGACCAACAATAACACCAGACATTACAACCACCCTGTGCACTTGGTTGCAGTACCAGTCACGGAATGGAACCCCCCAATCAGAGAGAAATGATATAAGACCAACAATAATAATAATAATAATGATGATGGGTGCTATGGCCCAGTGGTTACGACACTGGACTACAAGCATGATGGACCCCGGGTTCGAGTACTGCTTGATGAAAGCGAACGCAGCTCAATCATGCTGGGAGACCGGTATAATAATAATAGTAATAAATTAGAATAATAATAATAAATAAATTAATAAAATAAATAAAACATCATGAAAGTTTCTCCAAGGGACAGACCTGCCTACCCCAAGGTCGGAGTGGCGGCTAAGGCAGATTGTGATGCCATCTGGCGTCACTCGCGACAAATACCACTGGACGTGATCCGAAGCTAAAACAGGTCCACTCCCAATAATGGATGATGTCGCCTTAAGGTACATCAATATACCTTGATGGATGATATTGCACAGAAATATTAATCATACTGCATCGAGTGTGGAGCAGGATAAAGTCACTCGCGTTCAGGCCTTATGCAGAGGGGTTGGTTCGAAAAATCAGTTGCCCTTCTCTTGTGGCTACCACAAGAGAAGGGCAAGGTCATCGAGCCCCACCAACTGGAAGTGGGTTGTGTTAGGGTAGTGTTAGGGTTGGGTTGTGTTAGGGTAGCTAAGAAAAAGAACAGGTGCATGTATACTTGTGTGTACACCAATGCTAGGAGTTTAGTAAATAAATTTGATGAATTTGAGGTATTGCTCAAAACATCAAAGGCAGATATTGTGGGGATTTCAGAGACGTGGTGTCACACAGATATAAGAAATGCAGAACTGGAATTTGGGGAGTACAATGTGTACAGAAAGGATAGACAGGATAGGAAGGGAGGAGGGGTTATGCTATTAATTAAGAAACACATAAAATCCAAGGAAGTGAAGCCAGTCGACATCGCTGGACAGTGCAGTGTCGAGTCAGTTTGGTGTGACATAAGCATTGGGAGATCAAAATTGAGAGTAGGAGTGTGCTATAGGCCTAATGACTCTGATGAGTATAATAAGAAACTGTTCGGAGAAATAGAGTGGGCCAGTAAATCAGAGAGTCTTATAATGGGGGATTTTAATTTCCCAGATATTGACTGGAATTTGGGGGCTGGTCACTCACACAGTAGCAAGGCTTTTGTGGATTTATTGGATGATTGTTTTCTACATCAGCATGTTCGGGAGGCAACTAGAGGGAGTAATACTCTTGATTTGATTATCAGTAGTGATTCTTCATGCATTCAGAATCTGCAGATAAATGAACCACTTGGTGGCAGTGATCACAGTGTGCTGAAGTGGGAGTTACTCAAAGAGGTAACTACCATTAGGGGTAAAGGGAAGGGGTATTGCTTTCGTAAAGGCGACTACAATGGACTGAGACAGTATTTAAATTCTATACAGTGGAATCAACTGATGATATTGCCAACAGCAAATTCAAAATGGGAAGCATTCAAAGAACTTATCGTGGAAGCTACTAGGCTTTACATACCAACTAAGAAATATTGTTCAAGGTTTAGGCCTAAATGGTTGTCAGATGAACTAATGAGGCATATGGCAGAGAAGAAAAATGCATGGGATACATACAAATTAACACGTGACACGGATGCCTATGATAGATACAAGTTGATCTGTAACCAAGTTACAAAGGAGGTTAGGCAGGCGAAGGCAGATTACGAGAGATCCTTGGCAAGGGATGCGAAGAAAAACAGCAAAGAGTTCTTTACTTATGTAAACTCTAGAAGGAAGGGGATGAATCAGATTGGTCCACTTGAGATCGATGGGTCAACTGTTGATGACCCTGCTCAGGTAGCTAACAAACTAAATGAATATTTTGCATCGACATTCACACATGAGGAGTTATTCAGCGAGGGGAATGCCAGAGGTGTATTCAACTCTAGCAGTAAGCTAGAGAATCTTGTAATAACTGAGAGCAAAGTGGAGGAGAAATTGTTGAAGATAAACACAAGAAAGGCACCTGGGGTGGATGGGATCTATCCAGTTATATTAAAGGAGGCAGCAAAGGAGGTAAGCAAACCCTTAGCCATAATTATGAGAGCTTCCTTGGACTCAGGGGAGGTACCCATTGACTGGAGATGTGCAAATGTGACCCCAATTCACAAAGGGGGATCAAAGGCTGACACAAGTAATTATAGACCTGTGAGTTTAACTTCTGTTCCCGGAAAATTAATGGAGGCACTGGTGAAAGAAGCACTGCAGGATCATCTAGACAAGACTTCAGTTATAGCTAGGACACAGCATGGTTTTGTTAAGGGGAAGTCTTGCCTGACCAATTTGATTGGATACTATGATGCAGTCACAAAAGAACTGGATGCAGGGAATAACTTTGATATTATATACTTGGATCTTAGAAAGGCTTTTGATACTGTTGCACATGGAAGACTGCTGCACAAATTGGAGCAGTGTGGCATTGGAGGCAAGTTGCTGCTATGGATAAAGGGGTGGTTGAGGGGGAGAAGACAGAGAGTGGTAATCAATGGACACTGCTCATCGTGGACTAATGTTATTAGTGGAGTCCCTCAGGGTTCAGTATTGGGGCCTTTATTGTTTTCTGTATTTATAAATGATATTGATGATGGTATATCAGGCTTAATGTCCAAGTTTGCAGATGATACAAAGGTTGGCAGGGTTGTCAAGGACACTACTGACACTATGCTGCTGCAACAGGATTTGGAAAGGTTGAGCAGATGGGCTTCGAGGTGGCAAATGAAGTTTAACATTGACAAATGTAAAGTACTACATATGGGAAACAGCAACCCCAGAGCAACGTATCAACTCTGTGGTACTACACTGACAGTGGTAGAGAATGAAAGGGACCTGGGGGTGGTGGTGCAGGCAGATATGAAGTTCTCTGAGCAGTGCAGACGAGCTGCAAGAGTAGCTCATGGTGTATTGTCAATGATATATAGAAATTTTTCTAGCAGGGATAAGGAGGTGATTATTCCCTTGTATAAGGCAATGGTCAGGCCACACCTAGAGTACTGTATACAGGCCTGGAGGCCTCATTTCAGGAAGGATGTAGAGCTGCTGGAACGAGTACAGAGAAGGGCAACTAGATTGGTGAATGGGACAAAGGGGTTCTCTTACGAAGAAAGGCTTAAGTTTTGCAAATTACAGTGTCTGGAAACTAGGCACCAGCGGGGTGATCTGATAGAGGTGTACAAAGCCTTGAATGGTTTGAGCATGCTCAATGCTGATGGGATTCTTCCTCTAGCTCAGAAAAATCACCTGAGAGGGCATAAATTCAAATTGAGGAAAGACAGATGTAGGATAGATGTGCGGAAATTTGCCTTTAGCCAGCGGGTGGTTGGTGGGTGGAACAGACTTCCATCCCTTGTCGTGGAAGTTGATAGCCTAAATAAGTTTAAGGCTCAGCTGGACAGGTATTTCGAACGAACAGAGGGGTGAAGTGGAAGTGGTTATTTTTATTTATTTATGTTACTTTTTTTTTTTTTTTTGGCTGATGCTGCATAAGCTTGCTTTCTTGCATCAAATGCCTCTACTAATGCTAATGCTAATGCTAATGCTATGCTAAAGTGCTTCCTGTGCAACTGCGATACTGACCACCCAGAATGGCAGAAAACGCCAATGAAGTGGAACATCGAAATGAATACGTACATCATGCAAGCATACTACGAAATAACAAAGCTGGAGACCGATATGACAACTTACAGGGCAAGACTACAAACCAAGTGGCTGGAACGATTCCCGGATATTCAGGTCACAGATCAGCGAATAGCGGACCACAGAAGAACCATCGTCACGAAGAACTGAATAGCCCCTGCAATCTTTGAAAAAAATCAAGCAGGGCGTGAGCGATCAACTACAAAGGATAAAGAATATGGAACCAGAGGATAAAGAACATACCACCCCCGAACCAGAGGAAGAAAAACAAGAGGAAATACAACCCGCAGCAGCTGAAGTGAAAACAGACGAGGTCATGATATCCAGAATAGAGTGTGGGGGGGGGATAATTTATTTTATTATTCTTTTTTCTTTATTTATATATTTTATTTATTATAGACCTTATTTTAATCTATCCCTTAGCTATTTCTTTCCCCCTTTTCCTTGGAACCATAAAGGCTGTTGTTGTTATTTTCTTTATTCCTTGTAACAGGGGAGTCCTCACTTCCCTTCCAAGGCCCACACGCTACCTGCTGCATAATATATTATTCCCTTAATTGTATCCCGTTTGTTCATCAGAAGATCCAAGTACTGAGGACTTTATTTTATTATTTTTTTCTCTTTATATTAGCTTCCCTAGCTTGGATAGTTCGTACTACTAATTATAGCTCTGAGGTCAGTCTATTAAGACGAAACAAGGGGAATTAACATAACAAGTATTTATTTTACCATTTTGTATAACAATTATTTACACACACCATATATTCATGATTATCAAAATTTTACAACACAGTACTTATTATTATACATGAAATGGTGTCCCTTAATCACTCTTCTTGAACAATTCATGAAATCAATTCTTACTTTTAACAAGTTTCTTAAAGTTTCTTATCAATATCTCTAATCACAGATGAGTAACATTCACTCACTCTCTTTCTTTCTATTTCTATTATATCTTATTCCTATCCTTACAATATAATAGTATTCACGTTACAATAGTTCTCAAACTGTCCTGTCCAATTTTCTCCCATGGATTTCTTTACAACACCGCTCTCGTTAGTAAAATTCACTAAACTGACTTACTTGGTATCTTTTTTTTTCTACCACCTGGGTGAGTTTTCCGATCCTTCAGGTCTTCCTCCGATTTCTTCCCTGATCTGCTAGGCTTACAGCTCTTTTCTGCTTCCACGCCGATCTTCCCACACTCAGGACTTTCTCCAGGTCATTCTGCCTTTCGCTATTACCTTTACCCCACTATACTATCATTTTTCGGAACTTTATATATTCGTTTCCCGCACTCCCAAAAATATCTTTCTGCCACTCTCACGCCTCTCCCCGGAATTTTCTCCGGATCCTCCTTCCAGGCTTTGGGACTCTGACTTTCGGGCTCTGGCTCCGTCTTCTTCCTGCATCAGAGTTTTTTGTTTCCAACTCTCCCTTATTTTTCGTCCAATCATAGTTTTCTCTCCCTCTTCATCTTTAATTTCATTTGCTCATTTTTTTCCTCGTCGTCCCGACACGCGTCTGGTAGGTCGAGCTCCCTTCTTTGTGTCGAGAACATCCGGGCACTAAGCAATCTGTAGAACTATCTTTGGGATGCCCGCTACCACTTACCTCTTCCGGTAAGTGGTAGCGGGCTTCCTTCCAAGACACCGCCTGTGAAATTATTGAGAATGCCTCCCATGTCGGCCTGTTTGGACTTTGTTTACCGCTCGAACACGGTGAGCTCTCTGATCTGGGTCTTCCCTTTGGATGGAGTATGGAACCACTTTAGGGGTGTGGGCGTTCTTTTGTTCCCCGCTACCGTCAGTAGGCCAAAGCCCTTTTTCTGTACACACGAACTGCGTCAAACTGGCCTACCCATTGTATCACAGTTCGATCAGCCCTCCCCCTGCTGTTAAGCTAATCTCTCAGTATTGAAAGGTGCACCGCACAAGCAAATCTGCTGAGTGCTTATCTGTTAAAAACATTAGATATTGTAAATTATAAAATCCTAAAAATATATGTAAGAATAGTTCTTACAAGAGGATTAGTGGAAAAGGCTCTAACAGAATTCGAAGGAATGTACCCCTCAAAGACTCACGTTATACCGATGCAGAGGCCGAATAGAAACCTGTTGGGGAGTCAAGGACCACCTGAATCGGCATATAATACCGCATTACCTCGACAGCAATGGTGCAACACTGGAGGCCATCCTCACAGCCATGTATTGGGCTGCGGTAGCAGCCACGAGGATTAATGGAACAGAAGCGAGAGACCAGCAGCAGAAGAACCGAAAACAGAAGGAACCACCAGCTTGGGAAAGAATACTTCAGCAGATTATAGAAGAATTAAGAGTTAATATAGGTCAATTGACCCAGTACGAATGGGACAATAGGAGTAAGAAATTAATTGGAAAATTGAAGAACATCCTCAAGAGAGAGATAGCATCCACAGGAAACATGAGACAAAAAAATCAGAGAATAGGCGAGTACTTGGATACATTGAAGCAGAACCCCCCTTGAACTCAGCAAGAGACTACGGCGATAAAAAGAGAGCTCCCAGAGGAAGATAAACAACCGAATCTTCGATGAGGAAGAGGCTTCTGCAGGAACTCGAAGAAGAAGGGAAAGAAGGGAATGGACCACCTGAGAAGAAGACGATTGAGGATTTCTGGGGAAACATATCGAGCAGGGAAATAAAACATAACAGCCGAACCACCTAGATAGAACTAGAACACAATAAAACCAAGGACATACAACAAGAAATGAGAGGGTGGGAGATTTGGGAAGAAGAAGAAGAAGAAAAAACAGACGGTCAAGAACTCTCACAACTGGCGAACTCGGGGAACAGATAAGTCGACAAGAAGCTCCCTTGCACACACAAGCACCTGGCAGAGCAGTTCACCAGAATGATAAAGCACCCAGAGACAATCTCGAAGTTTCTCACTCTAGGAATCACATATCTGAAGCCTAAAGACGAAGATACAAGAAACCCGGCGAAATATTGGCCAATCACCTGCCTCCAAACAATGTACAAGATCCCGACCAGCTGCATACCCAGGAAGATAACAAACCACTTGGAAAGCCAGAACATAATGGCTGAACACCAGAAAGGATGCAAGCAGCTGAGCAAAGGATGCAAGGAATAATTAACCATAGATGCAGCGGTTGGGGAGCAAGCATACAAGAAGCGCCGCAATATGTACACAGCCTACATCGATTACCGCAAGGCCTTCGACTCCGTACTTCATAGCTGGCTAATAGAGGCGCTGAAAATCTACAAAGTCAATCCGATAGTAACAAACTTCCTAGGAGAAACGATGGCGAAAATGGAATGCCACCATTAAGTTCAAAACCATCACAACCAGGCCAATCCCCATCAGGGGAGGAATCTTTCAGGGAGGTGCCCTGAGCCCATTGTGATTCTGTCTAGCACTTAACCCGCTATCTACCATGCTCAACAGTAGCAAGTACGGATGTATCTACCATACTCAACAGTAGCAAGTACGGATGTAACCTCAAAGAAAGAAGGAAGGACCTGTACACCCTCACCCACCTGTTGTATATGGATGACATCAAGCTCTATGCGGGAACCGAGAAGCACCTTCAGCAAACTACACCAGATCACCGAAGAATTCAGCAATGATATTAGGATGGAACATGGTCTAGACAAATGCAAGACCCACGGATTGCGTCAGGGAAAATTAGTCAACCGAAACTACCAGCTGCAGAGTGATAAAGAGATTGAAGCCATGGCAGATGGAGAGGCCTACGAATACTTGGGGATGATGCAGGCTCAGCAGTTACAGCACAAAGAAATTAAGTCCTGCCTGACTGAAAAATACCATCAGAGACTCAGAAGCCATCTGAAAGCAAGGCTGAACGGAGGGAACCAGTGGGTGCCAACAATTCCTGTACCCACAGCTACCCAAACTTAGGGTACCAGCATAGAGAAAAAATAAATAAATAACATTATAATTTAAAAAAAATTAATAAAATCATAATTTAAAAAAGAAATAAATAAAATCATAATTTTTAAAAAAGATAAAATAAAATGTTAGTTTAAAAAAGTAAAATAAAAAATAAATAAAATAATAATAAAAAAATTATAAATAAAAGTAAGAACGAAAAATAATAATAATAATTATTATTATTATAATAAATAAATAAGGAATGATTGTAAATATAAAATAAAATACAATAAAAGGATAAATAAAATAAAATAAGATAAATAAAAAAAACCGACAGTTGCCCAGAATTTCTTCTATTTCTCTTTTTTAATTTAGTCGTACCGACTAAAGAAAAAAAAATTACACAAAAATAAATGAATAAGATATATTAAAAATAAATAAATAAAATAAAAAGGAAAAGAAGTTAAAAAAGTTAATTGGATACAAAACCCTGACTTCCTTGTGTAGAGTCCACTTGAATTGAATCTACTTAACAAGGTCCGGTTGGAAATGTTTTTACCTGTGGCCGCAGCAACATCAAGAAACAGTTGATGACAGGACATTGTAGGGTTACGTTTTGCTGTTAGAGCCAGAATGCGATCTGTTCTGGTTGACAAAGCCGTTGGCGACCTTGGCTAGCTCTTGTAATGGTTCCTGTCTCTTGAAACTGCATCCATAATGCCGAGACGATATTGTCCATCTAAACGACGATGACTTGTAATCCTGAGATGTGGCTATCCCACTGAGCAAACAAAAATATTTGAAAAGAAATTATGTGTCGCAACCCGTGTTTTTATAGACATGAATAATTTGCATAATTAAAAAATAAATAAACCTTTATTTGTCCTATCAAATATAAATATAGTGGTACAATAGTTAAGTGAAAAATTCCCATCACAGCAGTAAACGCGATAGGATTGGCATCTAACATAAAAGAACAGCTAAAATATATAATGAGTAGATTTGCACTACATTCTCTAGAGTCCTGGCAGTTGTAATCCAAATTGTTCAGTTCTAATAAAAACACAGCGAATGAAATACACATGATCACATATGCACACACTATTTTGTGCACACAAAACTGTTCACATAAACGCACATAATAGTTAGGCAACAGTAACTTGAGCGAACCACACCGCAGTTTGTTTCCTATAATTCTCATATTCAATAAATCCAAGGCCAATTCCAATATGTGGTAAGCTCTGTAAGGTTTTCGATTTCTATTGGATACTCGGGATTTGCATGCCAAGATGCCAATTATATAAAATATTCATGAAACGTTTTGTTCTTTAATTTTGTCGAGCAGTGTATTATGGAAAGTTTTAAAAATTAATGTAAACAAGTAAATAAATAAAACCTTCCATATTTTTAATTCCAAGTATTTGCATAAAAAATAAAGGAATTTTTATTTCTCATTGAAAAGATTAGAAAGACACCATTTTTGTTGAGTCAGTTTCTTTCCTATTTGTAGCCATACTTTGTTTTATTTCAAAGGTAAGTGTGTAAAAGGGGCCAACATATTTCAAGTATCTATATCAGTTATAGCCAAAGTATATCTAAAAAAATAGAAAGTAGGCTGTAGAAAGTCCTTTATGTAAGAATTTAAGCTATGACTAATGACGATCAAAGTTTAAAGACTAAAAGTAGGTCTACAGAGTGGGAGAGACATAGATGTCTGTGAACAGACGTGATCTGCTTCAGGATATCATCTCCTTTTTCTTAGGTCAACTTTTCAGGGGCCACAAATTTTATGAGGATTCATACGTTCTGCTGGGCGTTGTAGATGAACTGTAATTATGTTTCATAGCTGCAAGACAGAAGCCCGAAACTAAGATGATTGCTGTAGTCTTTGTGTAATTTGGTGCTTTAATGGTAGAAGTATTTTGTATTATGTTGTTTGTTTGTATGTTATTTGGTTTTTAGGAGCATTAGCAACTAAGGCCATATTGCTCCGGGGATATGCGGTGGGCATTCCCTGACCTTTCCGCATCCTCCGTATTTGGTCGTCACGGGCTCGAACCCCGGTCTAATCAAAAAGCGTGCGCTACGCACTGCTGCTCCTGCCAACCTGGCTACGGAGGCGCCCCGTTTTGTTTTATGATTACTTTTAATGTAATTCAGCTGCTTTTTTTTCCCTTCTTTTCATTCTGACTAGTGATATCATCTGAATGTTTGTCTTAACGGTCAGTGTCGTCAATATCGGTGATACTTTGCAGCACAGAGTAATATGTTATTACTCTGCTTTGCAGTACAGTAATTTGTCCATAGGCCTATAATTGTGACAATGACTCTTTTGCGCGGAGGGTATTGCTTTCTGTCTAATTTGTATATTATTTCTTTCTATCTGTATCGGTAGTGAAGACTGTTGGACGTTCTTAGCAATTTTTTTTTTTTTTTTGCTGAATTTGGGTGATTAAGTTTTATTTGGGTTATTAAGTTTTAGTGTTTATTAATGCTGGATGGTTAATTCTTGCCCCTGAACATTTGCATGTAATTGTTGATGAGTTATTCTTTAGTGGCTTACCAGTTTAAATCTATAATTATTGTTATTGACGGTTGCATTCCAGTTTCCCTCATTGGTTAAATTATAATTAAAACATGCATCTATTTTTGATAAAGTAATGTTTAAAACTATTTTTTGTTTGTTGCATAAGAACTTAATAAAAGTAATGTATTTTCTTTTTATTAAACTTAATTTCTAAAACGAATTAGATTTAAAGAAAACATTAAGATTCAACAAGAAAGAAGAAAATACAATAGAATTGGCGTGATACTGTGATCAAAACTATTAATACATCGTAAATTGTAAACGAAAATAGTTTCTGTTCGAAGAGTTCTTTAGATATTTTATTCAAAACACTAATCGTTAGCTTCCTGTTCACCTTGTTTGCCGCAGTGCATATTCGATGCTGAAAGTGATTTTTATATTTATAAAACCTTCCAAGCAAGGCTCTAGTGGAGGACATGCGCGGTTATACGCCATATACCCTCTGGATTTTTTTATGCGAATAGCTTATAACTTTCTGGTTTTTTAAAGATTTGAAAAAAAAAAAAAAAACAAATACAGGATTATTAAAATATTTACTGAAAATTAAAAAATAAATTCATTGGAATTTGATTCTTAGGCAATATATGCAGTATATATAAGTAATTAATAAGAGGAGTTTACCTCAATATAGTACGTAGAACACTTCCGTATGATACCCTCCAGAAATTAAAACGGAAAAAACGAAAAAATCGACAACATACCGGTACATTAGAGTAAAATATAAATAATTAAATAATCAATTTCACACAATTCAAATCAATTTAAAACAATTAAAAATCATTAATCATTAATCAAAAAAAAAAAACAATTAAAAATTAACACGATTCAAATCAATTAAAAACAATTAAAAATTAACACAATTCAAATCAATTTAAAACAATTAAAAATCAAATTAACGCAATTAAAAGAATCTAAAGAAAATATATAAAACGATTTTCCTTCCTGAAGCTGCAACGCTTTTCGACCGTATGTCGTGATCACAGGAATGAAAATTACCGAATCTCCATTCAAAAAACCTCCCATTATTGTGTGTATCGATTGTTTACTACTGGAGAGTACTACTAGTAGTAAACAATCGATACACACAATTATGGGAGATTTTTTGAATGAAGGAAGAAAAATCGTTTTATATATTTTCGTTAGATTCTTTTAATTGCGTTAATTTGATTTTTAATTGTTTTAAATTGACTTGAATTGTGTTAAATTGATTATTTAATTTATATTTTACTCTAATGTACCGGTAAGTTGTCCATTTTTTCGTGTTTTCTGTTTTAATTTCTGGAGGGTATCATATGGAAGTAGTAGTAGTAGTAGTAGTAGTAGTAGTGGTGGTGGCATGTGATGCAAGAAAGCAAATGTATGAGCTTATGCAGCATCAGCCAAAAAAAAAAAAAAAAAAAAATCACACCATTCCCTCCAAATGCCTGTCCAGTTCCTCCTTAAATTTATTCAACCTATCAACTTCCACAACGACAGATGGAAGTTTGTTCCAGCAATTAACCACCCGCTGGCTAAAGGAAAATTTCCGTACATTTATTCTACATCCGTCTTTTCTTAATTTGAATTTATGCCCCCTTAGATTCGTAATCTGAACAAGTGGAAGGATCCCATCAGAATTCAGCGTGCTCAACCCATTCAAGGCCTTATATACCTCAATCAGATCACCGCGCAGGTGCCTAGTCTCCAGCCACTGCAATTTGAACTTAAGCCTCTCTTGGTAAGAGGATCCCTTCATTCCCCTCACCAATCTTGCTGCCCTTCTCTATACACGCTCAAGTAAATCTACATCCTTCCTAAAATGAGGCCTCCAGACCTGTACACAGTACTCAAGCCGTGGCCTGACCATTGCCTTATACAGAGGGATAATCACCTCCTTTTCCCTGCTAGCAAAATTCCTATATATCATTGACAAAACCCCAAAGTGTTCTAGGTAAACTGAGGTTAACTCCTCTTATTATTTTACGAACTATTCTTAACCGTATTTTTATCTCCTCGGATCCAGTGGTCCAGTTCAAAGGTCAAATAATAAATTCTGTAATTTTTACTATATGACACAGTTGAAATTCGCAATAGGTGAATCCAGAACTGTTTTCTTCGATTTTTTTAATACTCCCATTTTTGTTTTTCTGTCTTTCTATGGTCTCGTTAAGTTAGGTTTGGTTAGGATTGGGAGGAAGAGACAACACAAAAACTGGCAGGGCTCTTCACAAAGTGCATTGTAAAAAGTGTGACGCCTAAGGAGTGGAATAATGCAATCATAGTTTTGCTGCATAAGAAAGGAGATAAATCAGAAATTGGAAATTATAGACCAATCAGCTTGTTATCCCACATCCACAAGTTGTTCACAAGGGTCATTACTGAAAGATTAGAAAGAATACTTGATGAGAATCAACCGAAAGAGCAAGCTGGCTTTAGGACAGGATTCTCAACTATTGATCACCTTCACGTAATATTACAGCTAATGGAGAAAACAAATGAATATAAAACACCATTATGCCTGACATTTGTGGATTATGAAAAGGCATTTGACTCCACACAACAAAAGGCAATGTTTCGGGCAGAAAGACAAGGCATAAATGTCCCGTATATTATGGTTTTGAAGAAAATATATGAGAATGCTACCTCCTTTATTAGACTATACAAAGACAGTAGCAAATTTAAAATCGAGAAAGGAGTTCG
Organism: Mastigoproctus giganteus; assembly: GCF_048544385.1. Taxonomy (NCBI): domain Eukaryota; kingdom Metazoa; phylum Arthropoda; class Arachnida; order Uropygi; family Thelyphonidae; genus Mastigoproctus; species Mastigoproctus giganteus. The sequence continues at coordinate 229,430,339 of NC_143583.1, read as the reverse complement.
AAAAGGAGAGCTCCTTTACTGCTGCCCTTGAGGAAGCTTTCAGAAGATTAGACTGGTCGCAAAAAGGAGTCAATGTGAACGAAGAGTTTACCTAAACCATTTACGATTTGCAGATGTCATTGTGGTCATAAGCCACGATCCCAAAGAATTAGAGGAAAATCTTATATATATTTTTTGGAATATATATAAGATTTGAAAATCATATATTTTTTGGACTAAAGATGAATATGGCTAAAACAAAAGTAATGATGAACAAGTATGCCACAGAAAGGGACATAATGATTGATGGAGCAGTAATTGAAAAGGTAGAGTCATATACTTATCTGGGACAAGTTATTAGCTGTAATAATGATAAATGGCTGGAAGTCAAGAGAAGAATAAATTTTGGATGGATAGCATTCAGGAAATATAGTCACATACTGAAGAGCAATATCCCAGTTTGTCTGAAACGTAAAATAATGAACCGATGTATACTCCCCACCATGACTTATGGAAGTGAAACTTGGGCACTCACCAAAAGAATGGAAGAGAAGCTGAGAACTACACAGCGAAGAATGGAATGAATTATATTGGGAATCAGACTGTTAGATAAGAAGAGAAACACATGGATTAGGCAGCAAACTCAAGTAAAGGACATTCTTATCAAAACTAAAGAACTAAAATGGTCTTGGGCAGGACACATAACTCGAAGACATGATGACAGATGGACTAAAAAAATAACAGAATGGTACCCAAGAGGAGCTAGAAGGAAACCTGGAAGACAACAGCGGAGATGGATAGATGAAATTCATGAGTTTGTGGGTAGTAAATGGATGGCCATTACACAAAACAAAAGGAACTGGAAAGTTGCTGGAGAGGCCTTCATCCTGCAGTGGATTGAAAGTGGCTGATGAAGATGATGATGATATGGTCTCGTTTGTAACTCCGTTTTGCCATTTGGCCTATGCTGGCTTTATCTTTAATCTATAGCTAATCTACTCTTTTCCTTGTGGCTTTTAGTGTTACTAACTTTGGCATTTATTATTACATATATACATCTGCATCCTTTGCTGCTGCTTTGCGCGCTTTGGTGCATTTGATTTTTCGAAACCGTTTTTATTTTTCTGTTATCTCTACTGGTTTTAATTAACTATTTATATCAATTTAAGTTTTAGCCATCTGCTGCTTTACGCAATGCTAAACTTAAACTACTGCCTTTTCTGTTTTATTTCTTTTCTAGTCCTGTCTGTTGCACTTCTTGCCACATATTTCTTACCTTTCATGTCTGAACAAAATTCATTCAAAATACATAGTCTATGGTAGTCACTAGTTCTCCATTTTTTATAGCTCTCTTTCACGTTAGTTGCTGTATTATTTAAACAGATTTGTCCCTGCTTGTTACTGTTTGGTTTGCAGCTATCTGTCTAACCGCATGTATTTTCTCTTTGCCATTTTCAGGTATAATTGTTTAATCTTCCAGCTTTTCATTTTCTTTTTCTAATTTTTACTTGTATCTTCCTTTTTTAAAAAACCACGTAATTTTAAACGTTTGCCACATTTTTGGCTATCTTCCTTTTGGCCTGTGGCTTTCCCGACGTTTCGCACTACCATCATGTTTATTTTTATTTGTCGTATTTTTTAATACGACATGTATATATTTAATACGTTATGTATATATACATAAATAGATCCAATATTTTAAATTAAATAAAACATAAGCCAGTAGTATGGCAAAAACTGTAGAGCGAAAATTAACATAAAAATAACCCAAGTAAACAAACAAACGAAAAAAAAAGGATAGACATAATAGTAGCCCGATAATTTCGAGTTTTAAATCCGAATTAATAAAAACTATACAAATTTTAGGATAATGCCAATTATATAATAATTTAGCGGTACCCCCGAGAGGTACCAGTTCCGCAAGACGTGAAATATCACCAAAAGAGCGTTAAAAGAACTACCAAACGATAACAAATTATTATATAATTATTATAAATTATTATATAATTGGCATTATCCTAAAATTTGTATAGTTTTTATTAATTCGGATATAAAGCTCGAAATTATACAAGAGTTATCGGGCTACTATTATGTCTATCCTTTTTTTTTCGTTCGTTTGTTTATTTGGGTTATTTTTATGTTAATTTCGCTCTACAGTTTTTGCCATACTACTGGCTTATGTTTTATTTAATTTAAAATATTGGATGTATTTCAGCTTCAAATGGAGGAATTGCATGTCGCTGCCTCTAATGAACGCCTAATTATTTATTTATTTATTCACTTTATTATAATTTAATTTATGTTAATATTTAATATAATTCAATGATAGTATATATAAATAGATACACACACACACACACACGGAAATATGCCGCATACCCTCTGGAATTCAATTAATAAACCTGATATGCACAGTATACTCTCTGCTTTTCGTTACACTCATAGAATATACCTTCTGCTAATTTTACGACTACAGCACTGCTTCCAAGTTTCATAGAACAGAAAAATGCTACACCGTAGTAGAGCATTTTTCTGTTCTGCTGTATGTTGAAATTCTCTTTAGTTGTGATATTGGTTATGCTGCACTATCAGATTTCAGTGCCATCGAATCGTACAGCTTCATAAGCACGTTCGTTTTGTCTCACGATACCAGATTTAAATCTTTTTGAAATTATTGCCACTTAACGATACTTTTTTTTATTTTTTAATATATATATACTGATTGTTTCTGAATCTTTCCTTTTGAATAATAATTTTGAAATTCGTACTCCGAAGTTATTTTTTTTTTTAATCATGTACCTTCCATGATTTTTCGTACTCAAAATGCAAGCAATTTTGGGAGATAATATATAGGATTCTCACAGTCTTAGTTCGCTCACCACAACCCTCTCTCCCCCACGATGTAAGAAGTACACGTTGTATTTCTTACATCTAACACTCAGTGAATTTTAGCAAGACTAAAATTCACTGAGTGGTTTCCATTCAAAGATTCGGACCTAGACATGACTGATTTCCCAAAATAAAGATTATCGAGTTGAAGAGAAATCCTTAATTTTTATCACGATATCATTCCCTCTAATCGATTTATTATAATATTAGATTCTTGATCGCTGATGTTCAATATTACTCGAGACATGTTAAAACCACGTATTATTGCTCTATGAGATGTCGTTTTATTTACTCTCTATTCTACTAATACACCGATGAGCCAAAACAGGGGGCTCATATATGGTGAGTATGGGCTTGGCACACCCATGGTCCTGAGCTGGATATCATCATTCTTCTCTTTCTTGGTGATTATTTTCTACTTCTCTCTCTCTCTCTCTCTCAGAGTAATTCAGATTTTTTTTTTTTTTGGCTGGTGCAGCATAAGCCTCAGGCTTCCTTGCACCATAAGGCTAATAATAATAATAATAACATTATGACCACCGAGTCGTTATGCAAATCGAAGCAACTGCAGGTGAACTACAGTGCATGCGCTGGTCGGACCACGGCATAAAAAACACCTCATACTGAGCTGGGTTAATCAGTGTTACTCTTGTTCGTCAGATGGGAACGTAACCGAGTTTGACAAAGGCAAAATTGTAATGGCCAACGACTGGGTCAGAGCATACCCGAAACGGCAAGTCTGGTGGGATGCTACCGGTCAGCCGTGGTTAGTACCTACCGAAAGTGGTCCGATGAGGGGAACCCACGAACAGCCGGCGAGGTGTCGAACAGCCAAGGCTCATCGATGCTCGAGGTAAGCGAAGGCTCTCCCGGATGTTACGTGGCAACAGAAGGGCAACTGTGGCGCAACTCGCTGGTAATTGGAATGGTGACGGGAGTAATGTGTTGCAACACGCAGTACATCGAACCCTGTAGAAAATGGGGCTGCATAGCCGCAGGCCGCTCCGAGTGCCCATGCTAACCACGGTTCACCCGTGACAGAGCCTACAATGGGCAAGCGAGCATTTAAACTGCACCTTGAGTGATTGGAAGAAGGTCGTCTGGTCCGATGACTCACGTTTCCTGTTGCACCATGTGGACGGCCGGGTACGTGTGCATCATTTACCTGGGGAAGTGATGGCGCCTGGATGCACCGTGAAACGAAAACAAGATGGTGGCAGCGGTACCATGCTTTGGGCGATGTTCGGCTGGGATACCCTGGATTCAGTCATCAATGTGCCAGGCACTCTGACGTCTGCCACCCACCTAAACATAGGGAACTGAAAATGGCTGCCTTCTTAGTAACATGTGCTGCAAATCACTCCATGAATATTGATAGTTTTAATCAGTTTAAAATAGTGCCAGCTTTTGGATTTGTGGCATACAAGGGCTTTTAAGGAACAGGAACTCAGTGGTGAGATCAGTTTCTTGATTTTCTGGGCCATTTTTGTGCATTTCAACTCGTTCGTATCCAACGCTTGTAATAATGTGTCTGCCTACCTTGGCAGAATTATTCTAGAATTGGAGAGTATGGCAAACACATATTTCTGTTGCTACCACGATTAAACTGCACTATTGACTGGGGAGGGTGACCCCCTGTGTATGTAAAATCATAGGTGAAGGTCACTTGCTGTTTAAGCTTCTCTTTAGCGAGCGCTACTTGGGCGCACTCTACGCCTCTGGCAGTAATTGCCCTCCTGCGACCACCTGCTTCTCACAGCATTCATCTTTTTACTACATTCAAATGGGAAAATGAGAAAACAAAAACTTAAAAACTGTAACTGAATGTCTGTGCCTCTGCGTTACGTCGAATATAGTTTCTTTTGTAATAAGGAAGTCGTCGGCGACATATTTGCAATATACCAAGATACTGAATGTGAACAGCTAATTAGCCCAGTGGTCGAGAGCGAGAGTGCTTAGCATGTGTTCCTTGAATAGACCGGGGTTCAAGCCCGTGACTACTAAATACGATAAATATTTCTATTGACGATTTATTGTAAACTCTGCTGACTTGCTTGTCGTGCCGGAGTATAAACAGAAAATTTATTTATTTAATTTCAGCAGAAATCAAAAAATCTGTGGACAGTAGGCGGTTAGCACAAATATTTAAAGGTCTACTACCAGCCTTCTGCTATAGCTAAGAACTTGTGGTGGGCATCATTTGTCATAACTCTCAAAGTGCTACCTAACAGGAACAAAACAATCATCCCTATAAACCGAATAGTCTCGTTTATCCGAATATTGCAAAAATCGAGGGGAAAATAGGAAAATCCTGAGACCCCCTGCAGTAGACCCAAAACATGACTCTATCATGATACTAGACCAACACGAGGTTTCTGGGGCCTCTCAGACTGGAAAGAAAAAGAATAGGAAGCGAACGATCCTGAAATTGGAACTGGAAACAAGTTCCCAAACCGAATTAAAGGACACACCAGAGAATTTGTTTTCTGTATTCATAAAAGATGAGGGTATATCAAGCTTAATGTCGAAGTTTGCAGACGATACAAAGGTAGGCAGGGTTGTCAAGGATACTATTGACACTATGCTGCTGCAACAGGATCTGGAAAGGTTGAGCAGATGGGCTGAGAGGTGGCAAATGAAGTTTAACATTGACAAATGTAAAGTACTACACATGGGAAACAGCAACCCCAGAGCAACGTATCAACTCTGTGGTACTACACTGACAGTGGTAGAGAATGAAAGGGACCTGGGGGTGGTTGTGCAGGCAGATATGAAGTTCTCTGAGCAGTGCAGACGGGCGGCAAGAGTAGCTCATGGTGTATTGTCAATGATATATAGGAATTTTTCTAGCAGGGATAAAGAGGTGATTATTTCCTTGTATAAGGCAATGGTCAGGCCACACCTAGAGTACTGTATACAGATCTGGAGGCCTCATTTCAAGAAGGATGTAGAGCTGCTGGAACGAGTACAGAGAAGGGCAACAAGATTAGTGAATGGAACAAAGTGGTGCTCTTACGAAGAAAGGCTTAAGTTTTGCAAATTACAGTGTCTGGAGACCAGGCACCAGCGAGGTGATCTGATAGAGGTGTATAAAGCCATGAATGGTTTGAGCATGCTCAATGCTGATGGGATTCTTCCTCTCGCTCAGAATAATCACCTGAGAGGGCATAAATTCAAATTGAGGAAAGACAGATGTAGGATAGACGTGAAATTTGCCTTTAGCCAGCGGGTGGTTGGTTGGTGGAACAGACTTCCATCCCTTGTCGTGGAAGTTGATAGCCTAAATAAGTTTAAGGCTCAGCTGGACAGGTATTTTGAACGAACAGAGGGGTGAAGTGGAAGTGGGCTTTTTTTTTTTTGGCTGATGCTGTATAAGCTTGCTTTCTTGCATCAAATGCCTCTACTAATGCTAATGCTAATTTCACAACGTCAAAGGAGGCTAGCGAAGAGAAGCAGGAGGAGTCAACCCTGAATTACAATGCCAGAGGGTACGATATATGAAAATCACTATTTCTAAAAACAGCTTTGGAAAACATTTTCAAAGAACAGACAAATAGAGTTACTATAGGGGTAACGGCACAAATAGTGATCCTTTGGAATAAACTGGACATGCTCCTGGTAGAGGCCTACCTCGAGAGTGAACGAGCAAACCCAAAACTCCAGGCCTACATTGACTGAGGGGCAAAACAAATGCCACAGTGTGTACTCACATATACCGAAGCGCTGAAGGCCACTGCTCCGGATACCATATCCCTAAAACTACAACCAAACACAAGATTCTCTTGCTGACGGTGCACCTGGTCATTCTCAAACCAACCTGAACTGAGGAGCATCACACCAGTGAAGATGTCAAGCAAACCGTAATAAAAAACCTTTCATAGGACTTAAAAACTACAAAGATAAAATCTGTCCGTAAGACACAGAATACAGGTGTTATTATTGAAACGTAAACTGAGGAAGAGGTTAACAAAATTCTGAGCAATCCAAAGATTCAGACACTCGGCCTGGAAGCTGCACCCTTAAAAGAAAGGGCCCCAGCATTGTAATCTTCAACACCGACAAAGACCTAACGCCAGAGGCACTGCAAGAGGAACTGTACGCCAGAAATCTCCAGCATGAGCATCCAGAAATGGAACCAGCCACTTTCATAACTCCTAAATATCAAACAAAGTCCAGGACATTTCATTTTCATTTCATTTCATTTGAGTGAGCTTCCATCTCGATTGCCACCCGGATTTTCATCCATATGCAACAGATTCTCATTTAATATATTAATCTCAACCTGAAAGTCCAGGACAAAAAATTACTATATTAGGGTTACCCGTAAATGATTACATTAACCCGTATTCGTGTCTGTAAATTGCGTGTGTTCTCTGGTCGATTTGCCTGTTTTGCTGGACGAAAAAACCCCAGTTTCTGAGGGGGAAAAAAACCTTGCTATCTACGCCTGAGACCGACTAACTCAGCCACGGAGTGAAAAAAGCCCACTAAAGTTCCTCGCGTCATCGACGGGAGAAAGTCCAGGACAGTAGGAAACACAACCTGGGTAGTGGAACTCACACCTGAGGCATGGAAAACCATCAAACAACCAGAATCTTCATACAAATGGGGCAGCCACCGCTTTAAGGAGCACATGTCTGTTCCCAAGTGTTACTGGTGTTGCCGTTTTAGGCACACCACACACACCTGTGTCCAGACGGAGGCTACCTGCGGCCACTGCGCGGATATGGGCCATGAGTTCAACACATGCCCCAAAAAGGAGGAAACGCCAATCTGTGCCAATTGCAAATCACAGAACCTGCCAGCGGAGCACTCACTTGGGACAACAGTGACACTAGGGACAACAAGTGCCCTGTCTACTGCAAAGCTAAGAGTGCAAATCAAATTAGAATTGATTATGGCCATATGTCTTAAACCATTCAATCTCAACAGGGTCAATTTTGCACAACTAAACGCGCAACGATCAAAAGTAGTAGCTGGACAATTTACCAAAAAGCAAATGAAGAAAATCTAGACATTCTCCTTATCCAAGAGTCATACGTACACAGCAAGGAAGTAAGAGGATATCTCCTGGCTTACAAAATTGTACAGGACAACAGAGAGACCCCCTGGGCATGCATAATAGTCAGAAATCTGAACATCACAGTTACTAAAATCTCCAGCTATTGTACATCATGGGCCGCTTGTGCCCACATTATCACTCCACTTGGCGAGTTATATGCAGTGTCGCTGTACTGCCACCTAGGGGGGAACATCCTCCCAGCTATCAGGTACCTGCAGAATATTCTCACTGATTTCCACAACGTTAGGATCGTCGTGGGTGCCGACGTCAACTGTCGATCCCCGGCGTGGTTTAGCGAAACCACAGAGAGGCGAGGTGCCGCAATTGGGCAACGCCTGGAAGACTTCCTGGCAAATAGTTATTCTACAATTCTCAACCAGCCAAACAACCCTACCACCTTTTCAAGTACAATGTGGAAATCCACGATCGACATTACATTACATTGGCCTCAAGATCTCTGGCCGACCACCTCTCTTCGTGGATGGTCAGGGAACACTGGACCATATGGTCACAACTTTCGAACTCCACCGTACCATAGCCAGACAAAAACCTGTTCGACAAACTCAACACAGACATGCCATACAGAAAGCGGACTGGCTATTATTCCAGACGATGCTAAGCGAAACAGCCCAAACTCTTCAAACGGAGGAACTAAACCCTGACCATCATCAAGTGGCTGTAGTAAGCCTGATCACCACGGCTGAAAACCGCTGCATTAAAAGGAAAAATCCTACTTCCAGGGCTGTCCCCTGGTGGTGCGCGCATCTTCAACTGCTTAGACATGAAGCTAACAGAAGGAGAAAGCTATTCCGGCGAGCACGACGTTCCTGGCCTGCAGCAGAAGTAGACCAGCTGCGAGAGCAATATCGGGAAGCAAGAAACCAGTATACTGCCCTGATCCATCAGCGGAAGCAGCACTCTTGGGAGCAACTAGTCTCCACAACCAGGACGCCACAAGGGACTTACACCAAGACTTGGCAGGAGACCATAAACAATATTTTGGACAGCATGTTCCAGGACACCACACCCCATCTACTCCAGAACAAATATCATTATGCCAGGATAATAACACCTATTCCACCACCAACATGGAAGAGCCACTCACCAGAACTGAACTTGATATCGCCACTAGGAAGCTACGAAACAAGAAATCACCGCATGTCAACCTCTTGGAGCCCGAGATTGTTAAGAAGGCCGTCGAGACCATTCCCAAGGTGATACTTAACCTATTTAACCACTGCCACAGGGAGGTATACTTTCCGCAAGCCTGGAGGGCTGCGAGGCTGCGCCTTATCCTCAAAAATCCAAACAAGCAACAGGACCTCCCGAAGCCATACCGACTAATAGCGCTTCTCTTTGTGTTAAGTAAGCTCTTTGAACACCTTCTCAAAGACAGAATTTAAACTCACTACTCGGCTTCAGGTCTCCAGTCACAAAATCAGTTTGGTTTCAGGCGGGCTGCTCCACCCAAGACGCTCTGGAAAACATTACTAGAACTGCAGAGACAACTAACCAAAAATACCTTCTGGTAATAGCAATATTACCAGATGATTACCGTTAACAGAAGATTTTGCTGGGGGATTTGACACCTTGCGGTGGCCAAGCGCCTCGGCCGACACCGGAAGTCCAAGATCCCGGCAAACCTCTTCCAATACATACCTCACTAACAGATCGGTCGCCGTTGAGGCCTCATACTTCTCCATTACTAGACAGATTTTTCAGAGACTGCTCTCAGGGCTCAGTCTTGGGACAGCTCCTCTGGAATATGGTCTTCCACGGCTTTCTGAACCCGAGCCTTGTCCGCTCACATCTCAGGCGTATGCGGATGACGTGGTCCTGGTAGTGAGGGAGGATTCCAGAGCCATGCTGGAAGCTTAAGACACCCATGCTATTAGTGTCCTACAGGAGTGGGCCGACAATAATAACCTCCTCATATCCTCTACCAAAACCAGTTCCTACTGAAAGAAACTCTAGATATAAGGAGACTTCCTTAAGTCCGCATTCATGGAACCACCATAAATCTCACAAAGGAACTAAAACACCTCGGTGTCATATTGGACAAGAACCTTTCATTTACGTCGGTCTACATTCAAAGAAAGATTAGAGGATTCCCTGCCCTACTTGCAAGGGTCGTCTTCAGGGACTACCGCCTGCGAAGCAGAACCCTCAAATTATTCTACAAAACTGTCTTCTTGCCTGCCATTATGTCCGTTGCCTGCGTGTGGTACTGAAAGGCCAACACCGCCGTTAACGAAAGAAAATTGGAATCCACAATCTCACAATCTCAAGAGCTTGCAACACCGTAAGCACACATGCGCTCCAGGCTGTGACGGCGGCTCTTCCCCTCGACTTGGAGATTGCCTACCGTGGTCTAGTATACCAACTCTCCAAAGGACGAGAAGCTACCCATTTGGACTTCATTGTGGACCCTGCAAACGACTCCAAATCAGACCGTAAACGTCTCTCCATATACCTCCATCAGGTCTAGAAAAAATGGCTGGAAAGCATCAAGCAAGGGTGAAATTACTAGAAAATTTATATTTATATCCAATATACAACTAGTATTTCCAAATTATCCACCTTGGCTCTTTCCCGGACTCCTTGTTCCCTATATGCTAACTGGACACGGTGCTATAAGAGACAAACTCCAAGGATTCGGACAGCGACACCCCCTTATGCCATTGTGGCCAACGGGAAACACGGAAACAACTAATGTACGGCTGCCAACTGTACGAAGACCTCCTGGCCACTCATAACCAACACCCAACTACTATTACAAGACCAGGAACACCTCCTACTAACGGAAGAATACACCTACAATGCTTTCACCCACTTTGCACAAGATCTCTTTACAAGAAGGATGTTCCCACAACCACAACTGCAGCCATAAAGAGTCTACCCGGCATAAACTATTGCAAACCACTGCATGGACCTGATACCAACATAACCCCGAACGGCATAAACAGACTACACCACAGACAGCATCAACTGTAGTGAGTACAAAAGCGAGAAATGAAGACGATATAGACCGGACTAGTCCCATGAATGACTACTAAATAAATTGGACTTTTGGATACCTTGGTCGGGATACTGTCCCATGAGTGACCTTCTACTGACTGATGACACAAGCCATGTTTCACCCTTGAGCCGGCACCCTTGCCTGGCCCACCTTTCCTTGCCTTTCCCTGGCAGGGGGCAGGAGACAGTTCTCCTGTTTCCTCCCCTCCTCGCCACCCCCACTTTCTCTTCTGGTGGGATATAGGCATGCCCCAATGAAATCTGGAGTCGTCTTGCCTGTTGACTCCAATATTTAGAGAGAGAGAGAGAGAGAGAGATAATCTTTTATTACCCTTCACGGCCATAAAGCCAGGGGCTTACAGTTTCCCAAACTTGGGAAAATTGAACAATTATTTACAAAAAGGTAATTTTACAAAGAAAACATATTATAATACAAAGGAGAGAACTCCTTACGAGAGTTAAATCTGCTTGAGCTGGCTTAACATCGAGATAAGAGCACCAGCTCAATCAGACAGGAACTGGTGCAAGGTATACATCAGTCATTGCTGATTAGTCCTACTCGTCATAATAATTGTTTTCCGGTAAGTCCGGTCAGCAGCGAATTTGTTCAGGTCGGCGTCCAGTGCCTGGGTTTGCTTGAGTCTATTTCTGTCTATCTCCTCCCAACCTTCAGTCTCCCCCTCCCCCACTCTATCTGATGCAAACGAATGCCCCACACTGTAAACCTAATTACATTAATCTAACTAAATTACCGCCCATTAATATTTCTGGTCTTTCAAATCCTAACGCTAATCCCACTACGCGACTATTACCTTTTCTTTTTTCAGGTCCTAGCCGCCGAAATCTCAGGAAATTAAGCGGCAGGACCTGCCAGAGTAAATTTTAGTCTACTGGTGTTTCCTGGTCTGCCTCCGCGAGGCGAAAGTGGGGCAACATTAGGCCTCAGGAGGGGCCCAGCGGCTAAACGACCAGAAGAACAACGGTACATGACGCTACACAAATACAATATCTGCACACTTTTAAATCTCTGGCATATCCAGTGAACTGGTACACCCACGATGAAAGGAACGCGGAGATGGGGGGGATCCCCTGGTGCCCTTTGACGCTAAACACACTTTACACCACAAAACTACAAACCCGAAAACTGCCACAGATCAAGATTGGTAACACAACTCTCAAATTTAACACTGAGATCAAATATCTGGGCATCATCCTGGACCCCAACGTCTCATTTCAACCCCACTTGAAACATATAAGAAGCAAAATAAGGAATTATTTAGCCCTCGCCAAAGTTACCAGGAGAGACTGGGGACTCAACAAACGTACCTTAACCCTCTACTTTAAAACCACCTTTCTTCCTATAATCATGTATGCCTCACCAATCAGGTACCAGAAAGCCACAACTGCAGTCAACAGAAGAACGCTTGATACCATCTACAGATCTGTCCTCCTTTTCCTTACTCGTGCCTGCCGCACAGTGAGTATGCACGCCCTTCAGGGAGTGGATGCTCTCCCACTGGATCTTGAAGCTACTAGAACAGTGATATTACCTTTCCAAAGGAGTACAAATTACCCATGTGGGACACACCACCAACAACCATAAGATAGAGAAAGCCAAGCTGATTAAACACCTGCGGAAGACATGGCAGAGTAGATGGGCCCACTCCACCAAGGGAGTGGTCACAAGAAAATTCATCCCAGACATTGACAGTGTACCCCTAGTCTCCTCCCTGGTTCCTCCCAGGGCTGAACACAACCTATCTGATAACAGGACACGGCCTTTTTAATGCCAATTGGCAGCCTTTGGGCTGGTCGATAGCCCTCTCTACTTCTGTGGGACGAAGACACCTGGCACCATTTGATGGATAGATGCGAATACTACGAAGATCTACGATGCCTCCTAATTACCAGGACTAGACATACACTGCAGGACCAGGAGCTGTATCTTCTAGACACAGAGGAGGAATACAGGGCACTTTTGTGATTTGTCCAAGACGTATTTTCCAGAAGAGGAATACTACTTGCGATTCACGGACCAGACTAATTAAAATAAGATAGCGAACACCTTATAACTTGGATGCTAGACTTGACTTCATCCTTAGACCTCTCACGACTTCATTAAGTCGCAACTCTGCTGCCACCACCAAAGAACCAAGAACATCATCTCCTGGACACAAAAGATGAGCACACACACCATTCAGTCGATATGCGCAAAATGCCTACAGCTGACGAAGAATTGAACTTGCCTTCCACAACGACCGACAAACCAGGACATTGACTTTACCTGACCAAAACTGAAAGGAACAGGAGAAAACCCAAATTAATGTGGAAAACATACCCACTTAAATGGACCAAGAACGAGCGAAAATGAAAACCCAATAGGACAAGAATGAACGGAGGATATCCCCAAATGATGTTGGATGGAGTGCAAACTTCGACCCTCCGATTGCACACTGGGACATAGGGTTCGACTCGGGCTTATATCTAGAACTGAGATAACCAGACTTGATCCTGAAACTGACTGAAATAACCTTTGAGAAAACGAAACATAAGTCAACCAAATGGACTGGAAATCCAAACATCACAACCGAACTGAACAGCAGCAGCAATTGCTGCCACATGCCCTGTTGGCGACCTGTGCTGGGCTCTAGTCCAACACACTTTTATTCCTTTCCCTGGCGGTGGGGAGGCGACAGTGCTCCTGTCCCCTCCTCTCCTCTCCTTGCCACCTCCTATTTCTTCTCCTGGTGTGGCACGGGCATGCCCCATTGTTCTGCCTTGGGGTTGCCTTCTCTATCCTCCCCATACTTCTGTCTCCCCCCCACAGTCTTCAGTCTCCCTCTCTACTCTGCCTATATCTCCAGCGAACGCCCCACACAATGAAAAATTTTAAAAACTGTCCGAATTCTCACCGCATACTTGAATCCCTTTCGGCTTAACTAGATTCTAGCTTCCATCACCCCATTTTTTTTCCCATAGGCCCTAGCCATTGAAATCTCAGGAAACTAGGTGGCAGGACCTGCCATAGTAAATAATTACTCAATACTGGTGTACCTGGTCTGCCTCCACGGGGCAAAGTGTGGGCAATGTTGGGCTCCAGCAGGGATCTAGCGGGTAAATGGCCAGAAAAACAACGATACACACCACTACATTCATACAATATCCATACACTTTTAAATCTCCGGCCTTCCCAGTGAATGCCTACAATGAAAGCAATGCAGAGATGGGGAAACCCCTGGTGCCGTTTCACACTAAATACACTTTACACCACAAAAAATGGGGAAGTATCTCAAGCTGAGTAACCATGAACAGTGATTCCCCCCCCCCAAACCAGTGGTTTTATTTTAAAGACGTTTTATTTGTGTGCCGACAATATAAGAAACAATGGCATTTGTGCTGCCCCTCCCCTCTGCCATAGACTTACCATGCACAGATTAGATCTTGGTAAACACGCATGTAATACGAAAACCTATAATCACCACGCTATCTGCGTCTTAGAAATTAGTCCGGCCTCTCTAGGGCTATTTTCATGCTTGGTTGCCCCCCCCCAATAATTGGTGGGGAATAAAGTTTAGATTGACCACTGCTAGGCCCCAAATTGCGCCACGGACTTGCAAATGTTGCGGTTCACAACATTTGTAAACATTTCCTGGCCGCTTCTGAACTGTGAGGATCCGACCTGGGTAATCCGGAGCAGTCTCGATAAACCGAACCTGTGACAAAATGAGTACCCAGAGTCATATATGACTGAACTGAAGATTAACCACAACGAGAAGGCAACAACCTACCCTAGAGCAAAATGATGATTTGCAAATTACAGAGAAGAATGATCACGACGATGGAGCACAGCCACAACAAACTTCAAAAAAGAAGAACAGGAAATATGTCGCCCCGAGTACGTGAAGGGAGACAAGATCGCAAGGCGAATGAAAAGACCAGCAAAACAACGAGGATCCCCAACCAGAGAACAACGAATAATTAAGTAAGCAGACCCAGCCTACCATAGACCACAGATTGTCGGAAGGAACGGTACTGGACCAGGTTTTGGCCCTCCGGGTGGAGCTTGAAAACAAACTGAAAGACTCCGCAAGTAGAATCTCAGCCGCCCTTAGGGCTGATATTGTAGGAATATGGACCAACCTGGAGACGGTCCTCCACAAGATTCGCAGAGGCAGAAAGAAATGCAGCCAAACTGGAGACCTATCAGGAATGTAGGGTCACACAACAAATGCAACAGCACGCCCCATACCTACGCAAATGCACTGAGGAACCCACCAACTGCGCCACAGAAGCCAAAAAATGAACAGCCAAAAAAAAAAGACACTCCTCCCAACGCCAAACCTGGTAATACTAAGGCCTAAAAATTAGCATTAGCATTAGTAGAGGCATATGATGCAAGAAAGCAAGCTTATTCAGCATCAGCCAATAAAAAAAAAAAAAAAAAACCACTACTCCCATTTCACCCCTCAATTCGTTCGAAATACCTGTCCAGCTGAGCCTTAAATTTGTTTAGGCTATCAACTTCAACAACAAGCGATGGAAGTCTATTCCACAAACCAACTGCTCGCTGGCTAAAGGTGAATTTCCGCACATCTATCCGACATCCGTCCTTCCTCAATTTGAATTTATGCCCTCTCAGGTGATTATTCTGAGCAAGAGGAAGAATCCCGTCGGCATTGAGCATGCTCAAGCCATTCAAAGCCTTATACACCTCTATCAGATCACCTCGGCGATGCCTAGTCTCCAGGCTCTGTAATTTGCAAAACTTAAGCCTTTCTTCGTAAGAGCAACCCTTTGTTCCATTCACTAATCTTGTTGCCCTTCTGTGTACTCGTTCCAGCAGCTCTACATCCTTCTTGAAATGAGGCCTCCAGACCTGTATACAGTACTCAAGGTGTGGCCTGACCAATGCCTTATACAAGGGAATAATCACATCCCTGTCCCTGCTAGAAAAATTCCTGTATATCATTGACAAGACACCATGAGCTACTCTTGCAGCTCGTCTGCACTGCTCAGAGAACTTCATATCTGCCTGCACAATTACCCCCAGGTCCTTTTCATTCTCTACCACTGTCAGCGTAGTACCACAGAGTTGATACGTTGATCTGGGGTTACTGTTTCCCATATGTAGTATTTTACATTTGTCAATGTTAAACTTCATTTGCCACCTCTCAGCCCATCTGCTCAACCTTTCCAGATCCTGTTGCAGCAGCATAGTATCAGTAGTGTCCTTAACAACCCTGCCAACCTTTGTATCGTCTGCAAACTTGGACATTAAGCCTGATACACCATCATCAATATCATTTATAAATACAGAAAACAACAATGGACCCAACACTGAACCCTGAGGAACTCCACTAATAACATTAGTCCACGTTGAGCAGTGTCCATTGATTACCACTCTCTGTCTTCTGCCACTCAACCATCCCTTTATCCATAGCAGCAATTTGCCTCGAATGCCACACTTCTCCAATTTGTGCAGCAGTCTTCCATGCGCAACAGTATCAAAAGCCTTTCTAAGATCCAAATATATAATATCAAAGTTATTCCCTGCATCCAGTTCTTTTGTGACTACATCATAGTATCCAATCAAATTGGTCAGACAAGATCTGCCCTTAACAAACCCATGCTGTGTCTGAGCTATAACTGAATTCTTGTCCAGATGATCCTGCAGTGCTTCTTTAACCAGTGCCTCCATTAATTTTCCTGGAACCGAAGTTAAACTAACAGGTCTATAATTACTTGTGTCAGCCTTTGATCCTCCTTTGTGAATTGGGGTTACATTTGCACATCTCCAGTCCATGGGTACCTCCCCTGAATCCAAAGAAGCTCTCATAATTATGGCTAGGGGTTTGCTTACTTCCTTTGCTGCCTCCTTTAATATAACTGGATAGATCCCATCCACCCCGGGTTCCTTTTTTATGTTTATCCTCAACAATTTCTCCTCCACTTTCCTCTCAGTTATTAGAAAATCATCTAGCTCACTGCCAATGTTTACTTCACCTACGACATTCCCCTTCCTGAATAACTCCTCATGTGTTAATGTAGATGCAAAATACAGGTTTAGATTTTTAGCCACCTGAGCTGGATCCTCAACTGTTGAACCATCAACATCCAGTGGACCAATGTGATTCATCCCTTTCCTTCTTGAGTTTAAATAGGTAAAGAACTCTTTTCTGTTTTTCTTTGCATCCTTTGCCAAGGATTTCTCATATTCTGCCTTTGCCTGCCTAATCTCCTTTGTGACTTGGTTACAGACCAACTTATATCTATCATAGGCTTCCACGTCACCCATTAATTTGTATGTATCCCATGCATTTTTCTTCTCTGCCATATGTCTCATTAGTTCATCTGACAACCATTTAGGCCTCAACCTTGAACAATATTTCTTGGTTGGTATGTAAAGCCTGGTAGCTTCCAAGATTAGTTCCTTGAATGCTTCCCATTTTGAATTTGCTGTTGGTAACATCTTCAGTTGGTCCCACTGTATAGAATTTAAATACTGTCTCAGACCATCATAGTCGCCTTTACGAAAGCAAAAACCCTTCCCTTTACTTCTGATGGTAGTTACCTCCTTGAGTAAATCCCACTTCAGCACACTGTGATCACTGCCACCCAGTGGTTCATTTATCTGCAGATTCCTAATGCATGAAGAATCACTACTGATAATCAGATCAAGAGTATTATTCCCTCTAGTTGCCTCCCGAACATGCTGGTGTAGAAAACAATCATCCAATAAATCCACGAAAGCCTTGCTAGTGTGTGAGTGACCAACCCACAAATTCCAGTCAATATCTGGGAAATTAAAATCCCCCATTATAAGACTCTGATTCACTGGCCCATTCTATTTCCCTGTACAGTATCTTATTATACTCATCAGAGTCATTAGGCCTATAGCACACTCGTACTCTCAATTTTGATTTACCTATGCTTATGTCACACCAAACTGACTCAACACTGCACTGTCGAGCGATGTCAACTGGCTTCACTTCCTTGGATTTTATGTGTTTTTTAACTAATAGCATAACCCCTCCTCCCTTCCTATCCTGTCTATCCTTTCTGTAGACGTTGTACTCCCCAAATTCCAGTTCTGCATTCCTTATATCTGTGTGACACCACGTCTCTGATATCCCAACAATATCTGCCTTTGATGTTTTGAGTAATACCTCAAATTCATCAAATTTATTTACTAAACTCCTAGCATTAGTGTACACGCAAGTATACATGCACCTGTTTCTATTCTTAGCTACCCTAACACAACCCATGTGTTTGCTTGTACCGCAATGACTTCCAGCAGTCTCTGAAATATCCTGCATCTTGTTTTTGCCGAGGAAATAAGCACAAGTGAAGCAATTAAGGCAAAACTAATAAGCGCCATGAAGGAAGACCTCAAACAAACCCAAATCAGAGGAATACGCAAAATGAGCTAGAACTAGTAATAGAAACCGAGACAAAGCAAGAGATGAAAGGGATAATACAAAACCCCAAAATAGCCACTTTGGGACTAACAACTGAACCACCCAAAAGGTGGTTCAGTTGTTACGACGTAGATAAAGACATCACACCGAACCAATTAACGTACGAACTCTGCCATACGAACCTATACGGTAAAATCTCTGACAAAAATCCACAAGAGATAGTACCGACCAAATACTCCATTAAAGCGAGGGATGGAATAAACAAAAACTGGGTAATAGAACTCACCCCGGAAGCCTGGCAAACCTTGACGAATCAGACAAGGGTGTTTATAGAATGGGGATGCTACCGATATCGCGAACCTGTGGTCGTTCCGAAGAGCTACCGTTGCTGCAAGTTCGGCCACACCGCGCATACGTGTGCACAAACCCCCAACATGCGACCACTGCTCAGAAAAGGGCCATGAATATAATACCTGCCTTCACAAAGGTATGGAATTACCTGTGTAAACTGTAAAAACTTAAAATTAGAGCACAAGCATTCACTGAGAGAACCCATGTGTCCCACGTACCAACGCGTCAAGAGTTTACACCAAAATAGGATCAACTATTGGGACGAAAATTAAAGCTTAAAACACAAATTTTAGGCACAATATGACCCAAGAAGCCCTTGTGCCAAAAAAAAAAAAAAAACCCAAATATAACAACAACACAAATATACAGGTATTAAAATAATTCAAATAAATGCGCAGAGGGCTAGAGCAGTATCCGACCAGATCCGGGTTAAAGCTGAAGAGGAAAACGCGGATGTCATAATATTACAGGAACCATACTCGCATGGGAAACGGGTTGTAGGCTACCCACTCACCTATAAAGTGATAAACACAATTGAAGATACCCCCATGGGATGCTGTTCTGATCATCATCATCATCAGCAGCCATTTTCAATCCACTGCAGGATGAAGGCCTCTCCAGCAACTTTCCAGTTCCTTCTGTTTTGAGCACTGGCCATCCATTTACTACCCAAAAACTCATGAATTTCATCTATCCATCTCCGCCTTTGTCTTCCAGGTTTTCTTCTAGCTCCTCTGGGGTACCATTCTTTTATTTTCTTAGTCCATCTGTCATCATGTCTTCGAGCTATGTGTCCTGCCCCAGACCATTTTAGTTCTTTAGTTTTGATAAGAATGTCCTTTACTTGAGTTTGCTGCCTAATCCATGTGTTTCTCTTCTTATCTAACAGTCTGATTCCCATTATAATTCATTTCATTCTTCGCTGTGTAGTTCTCAGCTTCTGTTCCATTCTTTTGATGAGTGCCCAAGTTTCACTTCCATAAGTCATGGTGAAGAGTATACATTGGTTCATTATTTTACGTTTCAGACAAACTGGGATATTGTTCTTCAGTATGTGACTATATTTCCTGAATGCTATCCATCCAAAATTTATTCTTCTCTTGACTTCCAGCCATTTATCATTATTACAGCTAATAACTTGTTCCAGATAAGTATATGACTCCACCTTTTCAATTACTGCTCCTGCAATCATTATTTCCCCTTCCGTGGCATACTTGTTCATCATTACTTTTGTTTTAGCCATATTCATCTTTAGTCCAAAATCCTTACTAACTGTGCATAACTGATTAAGATTTTCCTCTAATTCTTTGGAATCGTGGCTTATGACCACAATGACATCTGCAAATGGTAAATGGTTTACGTATACTCTCCGTTCACATTGACTCCTTTCTGCGACCAGTCTAATCTTCTGAAAGCTTCCTCAAGGGTAGCAGTAAACAGCTTCAGAGATGTGTCTCCTTGTCGAACTCCTTTCTCGATTTTAAATTTGCTACTATCTTTGTCTAGTCTAATAAAGGAGGTAGCACTCTCATATTTTCTTCAAAACCATAATATATGGTGTATCTATGCCTTGTCTTTCCAGTGCCCGAAACATTGCCTTATGCTGTATGGAGTCAAATACCTTTTCATAATCCACAAATGCCAAGCATAATGGTGTTTTATATTCATTTGCTTTCTCCATTAGCTGTGATATTACGTGAAGGTGATCCATAGTTGAGAATCCTGTCCTAAAGCCAGCTTGCTCTTTCGGTTGATTCTCATCAAGTACTCTTTCTTATCTGTTAGTAATGACCCTTGTGAACAACTTGTAGATGTGGGATAACAAGCTAATTGGTCTATAATTTCCAATTTCTGATTTATCTCCTTTCTTATGCAGCAAAACTATGATTGCATTATTCCACTGCTTAGGCATCACACCTTTTCTAATGCACTTTGTGAAGAGCCTTGCCAATTTTTGTGTTACGTCTCTTCCTCCCAATTTTAACAACTCTACAGTAACTTTATCTTCCCCAGGGGCTTTCCGATTCTTCAATGCATGTTCTACCTGATCAGGAAGAATATCGGGTATGTCGTATGTGTTGCTACTTTGCAATCCATCTTCCCCACTGCTGGTATTATTCCCTCGCTCCTTGTATAATTCTCTATAGTAGTCTTCTGCTATTTGAATTATGCCTTCTCTGCTATTTATAAGTACACCATCGCTATTCTTCAGTTTCAGTATCATTTGTCTTTCTGTATTACTGCTCATGGCTGTTGATTTAAATCCTTTGTTTTCCCTTAATGCTTGTTCTTCTTTTCTTGTGTTAAATCTTCTTATGTCCTCTCTGAGTCTCTTTCTAATGGCTTTGCATAACTCAGTATACTCAATTTTCTCCCTGTCACTGTTTTTCTTGCTCTTCATTTGTCGTCTTCGGTTCATCACGACAAGTGTTTCTTGACTAATTTTTTCTTCTTTGGATTTCTTTTTCCCTATAGGTTTCTTGGGCTTTATCACTTACAGAAAGTTGTAGTATTCCTCATCGATATCTTGGTCCTGAGCAGTCTGCAGAAGCTCAAACTTGTTCTTAAGTTCCAGTACCTACTGCTTTTTCTCCTCCTCCTCTGTTATCTCAAAGACCTTTGTATTATTTACTCAAGTCAGTTTTTTCCTTTCCTACATCTATATCAAGTGTACATCTTACCATTCTGTGATCACTTCCAACATTTACCTTATTCAGGACGGTAACATCATTCACAATATATCTTCTGTTAGTGAGGATGAAGTCGATTTCATTAGTTGTTAATCCATTTGGACTCTTCCATGTCCACTTTCTGTTCACCCTTTTCTTGAAAAAAGTGTTCATTACTGACAGTCCTTGAGATTCTGCAAATTCCACAAATCTTTCACCTCTTTTATTTCTTTCACCAATTCCAAAATTTCCTATAGTTCCTCTTTCTGCCTTGTTTTGCCTTTTTCCGACCTTAGCATTGAAGTCCCCCATAATAATAGTGTAGTGGGTTTTCTGCTCATCTAGAAGACTCAATTTCGGTGTACATTTCTTCAACCTCTTCATCATCATGGCTCGATGTTGGTGCATAAATCATTATAATCTTCAGCTTGTACCTCTTAGAAATCTTGAGTATTAGTCTTGACACCCTTGGTGATGTTCTTTTGAATTCCAAAATGTTGTTTTTAAAATCTTTATGGACCAGAAACCCAACTCCACCTTCACTCCTTACACTGTTTCCATTGGTGTACAGCAGATTTCCACTTCATAAACTTATAAGTGATTCATTTCTTCTTCTTGTTTCAGCCAAACCGATATTTCAATTCACATTTTCTAATTCCTTTTCCAGCTCTAATATCCTGTCTTCACCGATGAGTGATCGTGGTGGTGTGATGAGTGATGTCCATTCTGGTGGGTGGGGAGACAGTTTCTCCATCTCCTGGGCCTGCCCCACTGGTGTCTTCTGCTTTTGTCCCCATTCCCCTGACTCCCCCAAGCCTGCTCCCTAATTACTAGTGCACACCCTGCACTGAAAAAATTTAGCAATGTCCAAGAAACTGTTCTCTTAAACCTTTTAGCCTCACGAAATTCTACCAATCTCTTCAAAGTAATTTTTTTTATATACACTGGTGTTCAAAGAAAGTGCATCACCCATTAAAATTGTAACTGTCGTCTGAATAAAGCAAGTATATGGCAATATTTCTTACAGATGGCATCAGATAAGATTGATACGCGTAAGTGATGATGTTATATCGTATTAGCTGTTATTTTCAGCTATATAAGTGTGCTCTGCAAGAGTTGTAGTCAGCCATTCTTTGCTTGTCACTATGGCAAGTTACATGCAGTTTACGCCATGAAGGAATGTCATTGTTGCTTTACATGAGGATGTTCTTCCCATCATTTGCTTTTAAGTGTCTTGTAATCAGTCGAGAGCGAGCAGATTTCTTTCCAAACTCAAGTATACTGGTTGTGATTAGAAAAAAGGAACCAGATACAAACGAGTCTACCCCAAAACAGGACACTCTTGAAGCACTTATGCCTTAAAAACCATAGAGCTTCTTCATCTGAGCTGAAAAGAACATACAGGAGTGGTAGCAAGTTCAGTAAGTCAGAACATGCCTCCTCAAAAATGGACTTTTAGTCCATCGTCTTAAGCCCCTCCTCACACAAAAAATGAAAAAGGCCCAATTAATTTGGCATAAGGAGCATATCAAATCGACCCCCCCAAGCAGTGATAGCCAGTTATTCTCTGATGAGAAAAAATTCAACCTGCATGGCTTTGATAGGAGACAAACAATTCGCCATAGACGAAGAATACCATCCAGACTGTGGTATCTACAGTGAAGTCCCCTACAAGCCAAATGATATGGGGGTTACCTGCAGTTTATAAAAGGTTCCGTAAATGCTAATGGATACCTGTCTATATTGGGAAGGCAAATTCCTGCCAACCATTAGAGACCATTTCAACCTGCCAAGTAACTGCATCTTTCAGGACGACTGTTCTCCTTGTCACCGGGCAAAAAGAGGAAGTAGACACTTCTGTAGTTACTTTAGCTTCATTTCTGCATTAGAGGTTCGACAGTAATGTGTTTACATTTGTTACAGGTGAAAAAATGGTTAACTGTCAATTACAACTCTTAACAGCCCGGACCCAAATCCTATAGAGAACTGTTGGCACCGTGGAATCTGCAATTGCCAGAAAGAAACCAAAGACAGTTCGTGAACTTCAGGAAGCTATAATTCATGTTTGGAACCACGAACTATCAGTTATCTTCAGAAATTGACCTTGTCAATGCCTCGACGGCATGCTGCTGTCATCAGGGCCAGAGGCGGTTCAACTAAATATTACTTTGCACCTGGTGAACTTTTCATTGTTTTCCAATTAAAATATACTGAAGCAAATTGAGAGCTTCTGATAACATTTCAGCCGTAATTGTTGTTTACCAAAACTGTTGTATAAAGGTTGCAAATGCACATTTTGGAATATTTTGAGGGCACCTGTCAAATATTACTTAGCCTTTGCCTTAACTATTAATAAATACCTTTTGTTTATATTTGATGCTAGTCATTATGTAACAACCATTGCAAAAAAAAAAAGGTTCGAAATGTGAAATTCCTAGGTGATGCACTTTCTTTGAACACCAGTGTATATAGGCCCTAGCCACTGAAATCTCCAGAAAGCAGATATGGGGCCTGCCAGAGTACTGATAAAATTTACCGGTATACCTGCCTGCCTCCCCATGGCAAAGTGTGGTCCCAACGGCTAAACAGTCATAACAGAACAAATTAAACACTACTCACACTTAAATCTCTGGTCTACAAAGAGTACACAAAATGGAGATGTGTGGGATTCTTATTATTAGCCATATGGTCCAAGGAAACCCGAGGCTTCCGCTGCACCACCCAAAAAAATTCCCGAGTTACCCTGTATGTGTGAGAGAGAGAAGTAGAATGGAATCACCAAGAAGAGAAGAATGATGATATCCAGCTCAGGGAACCTGGGTGTGCCAAGCCCATACTCACCAGATGTGAGCCCCTGGGGTTAAATGACCTAGGAATCTCACGAAGTGATTAACATGCAAAACGATCCCCAGGTTATGGTGGGTGAGAATATGGGATGGTCAAATAAGTGGTCCTTGTTTCTTTGACATTACTAGTGAAATGCACTTACATCATTCTTTTTTGGTTATTCAATTCTACTTCTCTCTCACTCTCTCTCAAAAATTGTTTGCCCTGTGCAGCATAAGCCTCAGGCTTCCTTGCACTATACGGCTAATAATGTTACAGAATTATTTGATGGTTCACCACCGAATGACTCACTGGTTACAAGAAACTGCCTATTGAACAGTTCTCCAACAGGTGGATAAGATGATGTCCAGTTGAATGGCAACTAGTCACAAGACCTCAACCCATCGATTTTCTTTGGGGTTTATTCAAAGTTTGCTGTTTACCAGAACTGCCCTAGAATCATATCAATGAACTTCAGAAAGCAGTATCATAAGAAGCCATTAAATTCTTAATTCTACAGGGTTATACAAAAATCACACACCATGGAGTAATTTTCAGTGTAACAAATATTCAAAATGACAACTTGCAAACACTTGAATTCTGTGTGAATGCTGTGATAGAAAGTATTAAAATACTTTGTATCAGATACAAAATACTTTGTATATTACTTTGTATCACAGCATCATTCACACAAGGAATTCAAGTGTTTGCAAGTTGTCATTTTGAATATTTGTTACACTAAAAATTACTCTGTGGTGTGCAATTTTTGTATAACCCTGTAGAATTAAGAAAATTATTAAATGTCAAAATTAATAAGTTATAGGAAATAAAATTAAAAGATGAACAGTAAAGCAGCACATCTTCGGGGGGGGGGGGGGGACACATCCACCAATCTAAGGGTGTTTCAAACCTAGGTACTACTGATGTAAATAATAAATAATATAAAGTTCATTAGCAAATGAAGTTCATTAGTAAAAGAAGTAAGCAGATTGACAAGGATGATAATTCCAATGCTATAGAAATAAGATTATTTTATTAGATAATGATTAAAATGCACCTCAGTACATAACAGGATGAAGTAAAATGCATACCTCTACAACTGACATGTTATAGAAGACTGATCAAATAGTACATCTGTAGTACTGGAAGTATGGGAATGAAGAAAGGGGAGAGAGGTAACAAAAACAAAAAGAGAAAGTAAAATAAGTCAAAGATAAAAAGGTATTATAAATACTGAAGTAGCCAGGACACGACTTGCAATCTTTGATGGCCTTGGCATTCAAATAGCAATTTAAGTACGAAATGTATCATTACTAGTACATATACTACTTAATTTGCTTTGCATTCACTTAATAGTGGGTTCCGGTTATTTGGGCCACCGGTTAATTGGGGCAGCAGTTTATTTGGGGCAAATCTTAAAAAACAGAAACCAATTGAGAAAATAGCCAGGGTTTACTTCGCTTAATTGGGACAGCATGCCGTTTAATCGGAGCAGGAGACCGCAGCACTGGAGATTACCATACGATTGTCTCCGATGGTACCACATGGTTCAGTCGAAATTCTGGAGGTCACAACCATAAAACAATTAGCAGTCACCTGTTTATTGGGCTTTTCTGTTAGTGAAATTATCATAACTCCTCTGACTGTTTGGTCGTCCCGGAGTATAAACAGAAAATTTATTTATTCATTATAAACGGACAGTAAACTCAATCTTACTGAATTTGCGATAATACAACAGCTGGAATTCTGTGGGTTATTACGGTGAAATGTGTTTACATTTCCATGAAATCTTCAATCATATAAAAAAATTAATTTTCAGCTCTTCTCTTCATTCCTATTTTTAAAGATTTAACTCGTTACTCCGTTCTCACTTGCGCATATTGTGTTACTTGCAATTTGTTTGTGCCGTGTTCTTTGTTATTGATTGCTTATCTTTTTACTTTTTAAACTTTAACCCCCACCCACAAATGTCAACTAGTTCGTATGTACATATTACAGTACGTATTAATACGTTTGTTAAAAATAAACAAAATGTTAATTGAGATGAAATTAATAGTTAAGAAATTTTATGAAACCAGCTTAGAATTTGTAAACAAGTGGAAATGCAGCTTGGGAAATATTGAAGAATTACTGAGAAAGGTACCTTAATGGAAATACAGGGCAGTTTCAAGGAGCTTATTACATGAACAGCAGGTGAAACTCACATATTTGATCAGTGGGCATTTACAAAATGCAATGTCAGGTAGTTAGACCTGGAATGAAGAAAACATGTCTATATCTGATAGACTTGTTCAAATATTTCCTGAAATGCATGAAAAATGTCTAGCTTTCCAGGATTTTAGTAATGTTGTGTAATCTGTTCTTTGCCTACCTGGAAATACAGCTTCTGTGTAAAGAATAGCACGTGGTTAAAGGAGAAATCCAAATTAAATGTTGAAACCCATGTTAATTATAAAGCAAAATTGTAATATGTAGTGTGATAAGTTTTACGACAAGACCCAAAATTTGTTACGCAAAATAGTTTAATCCGAAAAATATTCTTGGTGTGAACTTGAAAATGTAATAATAATACTTGTTAACACAGTATGGCATACACCAAAACATGACAAGAAGCATTACTGAAAC
Organism: Mastigoproctus giganteus; assembly: GCF_048544385.1. Taxonomy (NCBI): domain Eukaryota; kingdom Metazoa; phylum Arthropoda; class Arachnida; order Uropygi; family Thelyphonidae; genus Mastigoproctus; species Mastigoproctus giganteus. The sequence continues at coordinate 229,403,502 of NC_143583.1, read as the reverse complement.
CTAGTCACTCACAGAATTGAGATTCTATAATGAATCCTACAGAAAATGAATTCCTGCAAAATAAGTGAACTTCTTGTACAGTAGTTCTTTTATAGCCACATTTGTCTATTCTCACAATAAAAATTTAAAATTTCTAACTTTGTTAAATGTAAAATTTTTTATGAATGTCATTAAATACTAATATTTGACAAAATATTACAGACTAAGTATAGTAAATCACAACCAAAAGGAGCTACTCACTCAAAGTACAATTTACTTGGTGCAGTTTTCTCTTGTCATAATGCAGACTATTTGCTACCCGGACAAGAACCAATAGATTGGTTTATCAGTTGTTACAAACTTGTTTCTAAGTTTGTGTCCCTGATTGATACTGTCTTGTCCAACTCCTTTCCTTATGAAGTAGTCTACTCCTCTATATCAGAGGTCATTGATTGCTTATAGTAAATTACTCTTGATCACAAGCAAGATGACCATGTATTTGACAACTTCAACAGTATTGTAACACTTCCTATTAACCATGAAATGCATATATTCTTCTACATAACCAATAGTGTGACACATCCTGCTAGTCCTCCATGTATAGTTGTTTTACCACTTGTCACTTGTTTGGAGAGGGCTGGATTCAAATCCCATTGATGGCTGGAGAAACTTTATGGTCTCTTCAATCAGGACTGTAGTTAACTAATCTCAGGCAAAGGTAGTAGGATTTCTTTGCAAGTTATTCTTGGTTTTTTCAGCCCAATTTCAAAAGCAAAAACTGTTTTATACAGGTTTTGTTAACTATGCAAAGTTATTAAATTTTCTTCTGAATGAGTACAAAGGCAATTCAGTTCATGAAGCATGTTTTAAGAAAATGCAAGTATATCTTTCTCAATCAACCACAAAAAACTGAACATGATAAATACAACAAAAATGATAAAAAAATTTTTTCATTTTAATTTATAATCTGTCCATATTAACACCCAGTAATTTTTTGTTTGATTTTTAATTAAAATTAATTCCAATGTCTAAAATGAATAAACAAATATGGTTAATTTTTCTATACAACACTGAATATCACTCATAACATCTGTCATTTTTCATATTCCCACATGAGTGGTACTGACAGTTAAATCAGAGGGTATTTTAATTACCAAGTAAGAAGAAAAGCAACTATAATAATTCTTCAATATTTATGGAGTTTAATATGACTGGTTCTGACTATTTGCAGATGTTTTTGTATACCCATTTAACATTCATGAGTAGTTTCTTTGCACCCCTATATTACATTTAATCCAATATGGATCAGCATCCCATTGCAACATTTATACCATATCAAGGCCATCACACATTTGTGAGAATTCTCTAGCATGTACAGATGATTCTGCTGTCAGCCAGAAAATGCTGTAAAGGTATATCCCAACTATAAGGGAAACAAAGGAATATCTAGATGCCATCAAACCAACTTGGAATGCATGTTAGAGGAAGCTGCTGCCTCTTGCATATGCATCTCTCTGGCAGAATTAAGAGAATTGTGGGGTGAAGGAGGGTTTTGATAAGCTCAGAGGAAGTGCAATGAGAGCAATGTGGAAGAAAATAGTGATGTAATTCAAAAGCCTCAGATGTTGGTCAAAGCAATGGCAGAGATTTTGGACATATCTAAGGTTCTAGCTGACATGGTGTTTAAAATGGCCTCTTTGATGTCATATACATTGGTGGTTGTGATAGACTTTTATGAGGAGACCTACAAAGAAAGATGAAGAAAACACAAATTTTCTTTTAAGAATATAGCAACTGCTGACTCTTGCAATTCACCTTCCTGAAAAGATCTTCAGAGCATCATATCTCCCTAATTAATTCATGCATCACTAAAACTTGTTTTCAGTAAGGTCATTACTGGCAGCTTAGATTTTTTTATGGCACTTTTATTTATTCTTCATATAAAATATTCATGTTGTTTATATTCATTACTGTTATAATAAGAATGGTTATTAGATGCCAACTATCAATCATTTCTGAATGCACCTTGATTTCTTTAAGAAAAGTGCACCATCTCAAATATAGAGGTATGTAATCATGTCTACTTTTTGTTGTGAATAACAAATTCACCTTTTCACCTGAAAATATTTTAAAAATAAATTTATTTTATAACCTTTAATTCTGACAGTAAACTAAATTAACTTGGTACAAAAGTTCTACTCAAAACATTCACATGCACTACTAACAAAATATTACGTGTGCATACTTTTGTTTTCATCATAGCAAATTCAGACTATATATTTAAGAGATTCCGAATTTTTGCACAATATTAACTTTTTTTTTTTTTTTATAGAAATGTTGAATATGGAAGATATTTTACAGATCTAATTCTTTACGGATGGCTTCCCACAAATTTCACGAGCACAGAATGTGACAATATACTAAAATACTACTATAGCAGATGTTTACGGAATACCAATGTAACATGTCCTTGTTTCCTATAGTACAGCAAAAATTTCGGAATTAGTGTCTTAATGTGACATTAAATTTGATATATAATTTAGTTCCACTAAAGCCATTAAATTTTATTTTTATGATAATGTGATGAAAACTGTAGATCAGAAAGACTTTACATAATCCATATAAAAATGAAATAAAACAGCAAACAATGTGTTATTAGATTTACTTTAGCAATTATTTTAGATGAAAGAAAGCTACAAGAAATTAAAACCAAACAAAACAAAACAAAAAAAAAAAAAAAACAAACACACACACAGACAGCAAAATTGTCATATAAGTTATAATTTCAGAGTTTCAGTTAGGTTGTATTCTACGAGAAAGGAAGACAAAGGAAAACAATCCAACTTAAGTTTAAGTTGGTGGATGCTGCTATTCTTAATTATGCTTTAAAAATTAAATGATCACTGAAATATTAATAACAGAAAGCAATAATAGTTTCTTTTATTATTCATTAATATTTCATTACGGACAATGACATATCTTTTCCTGATATATTAAAAAACAATCTAAAAAAAAAAAAAAAAAATTGAAAAGAAAAACTAAATAATTTTTAAATATGAATTACACTAAATTTCACCACCACCACCATTGCAGCAAAAAAAAAAAAAAACCTAAATAAAATGCATATTTGAAACAAATGATCTGGTTTAAAAGTAAACTGCATTTAGGAGAGCACTGATTGGAATACCAAATATAGAAAAAACTGACTATAAGCAGCATGTGATGATATGAAAAATATGTGGATTACAAAACAAAAAAAGTTTTTTTTTTTTTTTTTTTTTAGAAATGGTCAATTTGTAAATCTCATTATGAAGCAAACCTCAACTCAGGAGCAAATGATAATCTTAATCCAAAAAATAAACTGAAGCTTTTATTGTTGAGAAGGCAATTTTTTTTTCATATACACTGCTAGCTGGATGACACAAAAATCAATTGACCAACAGGAAAACAAAATTTGTTTAAAATCTATTTCTGAATAGGAAGAAATTCTCCATTGTGGTTCAGGGAAAACATTGAGCATCTGTTAGTTTAAAAATGATCAATTTAGACAGTTTTTTTTGTGAAAATTGACATTTGCATCATTGGAATATGACATTACACATTCATAAAAATCCCTTAAGATCAATCTTTGCTACATCATGCTACTTATCAACTAAGTCCAAGCTAAAGACCTGGTGTAAAGTAATATTTTTTAAAGCCCGTAAAGGCTACTCTTCGTCACACCTATATCAATTTTTCTTTCAAAAAAAAAAAAAAAAAAAAAAAAATACAGAATGTATATGAATAATCAGTGCTGAATTTAGATGACATTGTGCGTTATCCTCAATACTAACTCCATTAAGAACAAGATTAATAAAAAAACTGAAAATTATGACACTTTAATTAAATGTGATATGATTGCAAATCAAATCTTTTTTGTTTTGTAAAGTAAATTATTCCACACAGAAAAGTTTAAGAGTGGTAAAATACTAAATCATTAAAAAATACACAGAATCATAAATGCTTTATCAAAATACCACCATGATATCTCACATGATATCTTCAAGTTCTTTTATTATATGTGTATATTTATAAGTAGTAGCAATAACTAAATAATAGACCATCTTTGCAATATTTCATTTCAAAATTTTTAAATAATATCCAAAATTAGCACTCAAAGATGTTAGTGTTTCAGAGGGAAGTCCTGTATTGTGTTACTTAAAGTAACTTCTGAAAATTGAAGAATCTTTTTTTTCCATCCCCTCTCTTCCAAGGAATACCACCATGTAAAACAGAAAGCTGAAATTAAAAAAAAATAAAGAAAGAAAAGTCTTGAACTAGGTAAAATTTCTTTATATCACTTCCATACTGTGACTGCTATCTTGCATGAGTGCAGGCTTCAGTGGTCCAGTACTATCTTCTGACATAGGTATCTGATTAGGATCAAGGGTGTGTGCTGGGGGAATATTCTCTTCACCAGGATTGTCATCCCAATCAATTTTAAACCTTGTTACTCTTGGACTGGTTGCTAAAATATTCCTCTGAAGCTAGAAAACAGTAACCAAAATTTAGCATATAATCTCTAGATTAATATTTTTTTTTTTTTTTTTTTTTTTTTTTTGGAAATGAGCATACTAAAATGCACAATATGATAGTTTATGCAAATACTCTGCAAAAGTAATATTGCTCATATTATAAAGCCCTGTCCTTTCCATACCTAAAAGAAACCTGAAGCAAATGTTGCTATTAAGCTACTCTAGCTATATAAATTATATAGCTAGAGCTCATAAATTCTAGTAATGGGAACATTACTTAAAAGACAGATGGGTTGGTATTTGATCATTTATGATAACTTGTTTCTAAAGCATAGAAAAGTGTTTTGCAAACTTTTGCTTACAGACCCCTTTTGGCTTCAAAAAATAACCACTGATCCTCAACATCATTGGCCACATAAATAAGGTGTCCAGATGACAGGTATCCAAAATTAGATATTTATATCTCAGAACTGATTTATTATATGTTTACTGACAAAAAATAACTGAATAACAAACTGTCACTATTTCAGTATACATACATACATACTCATAGGCTACTAGTGGTTTCTTGCAATCTGCTTTTGCTTGCCTGTCCTTTGTGACTTGATTACAGACAAACTTATTCTACCATAGGCTTCTGTGTCTCCTGCTCATCTGATACTAGCTTGAAACCACAATAAATCTATATTTATTAATTATGAAAACTTAAATAAGAATGGTGTTGTTTCTTCATCTCACAAAGTCCTTTAAAGTTAAGTGATTGTAGACAATGGAATTTATGTCAGTGCAACATTGTCTATAAAGATATTAAGATTTTTAAGCATACCTTGAAAATCCAGCTTCACACAGAAGTTGTGGGAAACAAAAGTTTGAGCACTATATATTTAGAAACTTGCACATATACTTGAAGACTGCAACAGAATTCAACCAGAGAAAGCTCACTGAATTTGTTTCAAGCTACTATCAGATGAGCAGAAGACACAGAAGCCTATGGTAGATATAAGTTTGTAATCAAGTCACAAAGGAGGACAGGCAAGCAAAGGCAGATTACAAGAAATCTTTGGCAAAGGATGTAAAGAAAAACACAAAAGAATTCTTTACTTATGTAAAGTCTAGAAGGAAGGGGATGAATCAGATTGGTCCACTTGATATCAATGGTTCGACAGTCAGTGATTCTGCTCAGGGTGGAGGGATCTGTCCAGTTATAATAAATGAGGCAGTAAAGGAAGTAAGCAAACTCTTAGCAATGATTATGAGAGTATCCTTGGACTCAGGGGAGGTTACCATGGACTGGAGATGTACAAATGCATCCCCAATTCACAAAGAGGGGACTAAAGGGTGACATGAGTAATTACAGATGTGCTAATTTAACTTCTGTTCTGGAGAAAATAATGGAGTCACTGGTTAAAGAAGCACTGCAGGATCATCTAGATCACTGGTCTCCAAAGTTTGGTGCACGAGATGATCCATGGGGCGTGCGAGATAATCCACAATAAATCAATATTTATTAATTATGAAAACTTAAATAAAAATTATAAATAAATGTTTTTTTAATCAAGCAAACAATCAAACAAATGATTTTATAAATGTGATTTTAGATATAATGCATTCCATGTAAATGAGTTATATATTTAAAAAACATATATTAAACTTATATATTTAATTTTTTATTTCAGTGTGTGCACTAGTCCTTTTAAGTAAAAAAAGGGTGTGCATCCAAAAAAAGTTTGGAGACCACAGTTACAGTTCAGGCAGAGCATGGTTTGCTAAGGGGAAGTCTGTAAAAGTAAAGTAAAGTGCAGCCATTATCAACCCACTGCAGGATGGAAGCCTCCTCAACAATTCATGCTGAGGGAAATGGACCATAATCTGCCACGCTGGTCCAGTGCGGGTTGGCAGATCGACCGTATTGAGCAGTCAGGGGCTTGAACCCTGGTATACTCAAAGAGCGTGTGCTACTGCACTCCCGCTCCTGCACACTCGGCTACAGTCTGGTCTGACATGAAATCTGATTGGATTCCATGACATGGTCACAAAGGAACTAGCTGCAAAATATAATTTTGATATCATATACTTGGATTTCCGGAAAGCTTTTGATACTGTTACATGTGGAAGACTACTGTACAAATTGGAGCAGTATGGCATTAAGGGCAAGTCAAAGTAAAGGCAAAGGTTGAGTGGAAGACGATAGAGTGGTCAATGGACAGTGCTCTTCGTGGACTCATGTTAGTGGAGTCCACCAGGGATCGGTGTTGGGCCCACTATTGTTTCTGTATTTATCAATGATATTGATGAAGGTATATCAGGTTTAATGTCCAAGTTTGCAGATGATACAAAGGCTGGCAGGGTTGTTAATGACAGTACACTGCTGCAACAGGATCTAAAAAATTTGAGCAGATGGACTGAGGTCACAGCTGAAGTTTAACATTGACAAAGGAAAAGTACTGCACATGGTTAGCAGTAATCCCAGAGTAATGTACCAACTGCAGTACTACACTCAGGCTAGTGGAAAATGAAAAAGACCTGGAGGTAATTGTGCAGTCAGATATGACATTTTCTGAGCAGTGCAAAAAGGCTGTAAGAGTAGTTCACAGTGTCTTGTCAATGATATACAGGAATTTTTCTTGCATGGATAAGGAGGTGATTATCCCCTTGACAGGCAATGGTCAGGCCACACCTTGAGTGCTGCAGAGAGATCTGGAGGCCTCATTTTAGGAAAGATGTAGAGCTGCTGGAACAAGTACAGAGAAGGTCAATGAGACTGGTGAGTGGAAAAAGGGTTGCTCTTACCATGAAAGGGTTAATTTCTGCAAATTGCAGCATCTGGAGACTAGGCACCTGCAAGATTATCCGAATGAGGTGTATAAGGCCTTGAATCGCATCAGCAAGCTCAATGCTGATGCAATTATTCCTCTTGCTCAGATTACACACCTGAGAGGACATAAATTCAAATTCAGGAAAGGCAGTTGTGGAAAAGATGAGTGGAAATTTACCTTTAGCCAGCGGGTGGTTGATTGGTGGAACAAACTTCCATCTGCATTAAATAAAAACAAATGGACAAGAGAAATGTTTTTTTGGCTGATGTTGTAAAGCTTGCTTTCTTGTATCATATGCCTCTGCTAATGTAAATTTCATTGAATAGTGTTGCCAGACCAGGAGGTACTACTGCTTGGTTAATATTAAATCTGATGATGATACACCATATAATGCAAGAAAAGAAAATTATGGCATCACCTACAAGGAAAGAAAATTAAGGCAAGTGGTGGCACAATTAAAATGTCACCAAAATGAATTCAATGAAAGAGCATTATTACCTTTTCAAACTGAGGAACAGCAGGTGGATTCTCTTTGAGTTCAGCATCAGTATATTCATTATTAACATAGTAGCCTACCCTGATGAATTCTTTCCCTCTGTAAGAACATGTCAGCAGAACCACTGTAACACCAACTGCATCCTGAACAGGAATTTTTAATGGATCTGGAGGATCAGCCTATAAAAATGGGAAGAAAAAAATTTCTTTAGATAAGCTGCATATCAACTGTAATACTACATCTGTGATAACATTTAAAGCCAGACAAACTGGGCAATTTTTTTCTCACATAAAATATATTTTGTAATGCTGAATACTAATATAAATTAAAAGTTTTATTATTATGTCTGGTTTTTCAGAAGATTAAGATTTTTTAGCTTAATATATTTTGAGCCTCAACATCCACTTCCAGACCTTTGCAAATCTGTTCACAGTCCAATCACCACTGTTAAAAGCTTGTTGGGCAACTGGGGGTGGAAGAAGTTAGAAAGCCAAATTATTATTATCTTTTTTTGGAGCAGCTATATACAATAAACCTGAGTCATGTGATGAGGTGTGAACACAGTAGTTCACACCTCGTATGTTAATGTTCACCTTGCTTGTTAGCATTAAATTCATGCAATGCCAACTTCAGGACATCTGTTTATAATTAAATTTTTTAAATTAAAAACTTAGTCGAGAAGATGAAAGAAGATATTTGTTGATATTAGACTTAACTTCTGCAGAGTTTAATTTTCAGGAAATACATATGAAAGAAAGTTGTACCAGAAAATAGAAGTTGAATGAATAAATCAGGAAGAAGAAAAGTTGGTTCTGTGAGTTCAAAGTTGGACAGTAAAAGGATGTTGACTGGTTGTGGCACATGTTCAGACTGCTTCAGAAAAGAGCAGGGGAGATAGAGACAGAGACTCTGTTAGGGACGAGTCATAGCTTCTCTTTGGAACCTAGAAGACAGAGAGAGAAGTTTTTGGGGGAATGCCCCAGATGTGGGAACAATATTCCATGACAGGGTGGATTTGTACAGAGTGAACAGCTGTTTGGAAGAAAAGTAAAGACGAAAGCAAAAGAGAAAACAGAGTTTTTTAGATGTAGAGGAAGCAATATTAGTAATGCATTTATTCCAAGAGAGATTAGAAGCCAGCACATTCCCCAATAGAGATATATGATCTTGCCTAGAAATCAGAATGCCATCGAAGATAAGCATAGGAACAGAAGAATCCTTTTTATGAGATATAAGACAGGACTGAGTTTTAGAAGGACTGAAATGAACTAAGTTATCATAGCCCTGCTGAACAATTACTTGGAGATCAGCATTCAAGGAATTGTGGCAGTGGATACTTGAGAAGTTGAAGCAGGGAAAGTTTTCTCAAACTGGAAGGCAGAATGCAATGTGCTATCCATTAGCAAAACCATGGATAGGATTTCCATTCAATGGAAGGATGTTGTTAACATACATGAGGAAAAGAGTGGGAGAAAGAATTGAATCTTGGGGAACACCAGCATTAGTGGAAAGGTTAGAAGACAGATATCACCTGCAGTGAGTGGTCAGAGAGAAAATTGGATACCCAATAACAACAAAAAATTAGGAAACCATAAGAAGCTTATTCAGAAGGCCTTTATGCCAAACACAACCAAAAGCCTTTGCATCTCAAGAGAAACAGCTTGAGTTTCACACTTTTCCATTGAGTTTGTCCATAGATTGATAATAAGCCAGAATATCACAGTGGATTGACATTGACAGAATCCATACTGGCGATCGTTGATCAGACAGAAAGTTTCTAGATAGTTTAAAAGTTAAGAGGTTAATAGATTTCTCCATTACTTTTGAAAGAGTAGAAGTAATTGCAATGGGATGATAATTGGATGGGAGGGATTTGTCACCATTTTTAGGAACTAGATGGATATGAGAACATTTCCAAAGCATAAGGGAAAACAACTTTGGAATAAGAAAGTGGGAAAAAAAAACAAAGGCAACACAGAACAGGAGCTCAGATTTTGAGAACAAATGAAGAAATATTATCAAGACCGGGAGCTTTCTTAGCATCAAGAATTGTCAAAATCTTTCTGATATCCTTGACGGAAGATCACAGGAGGCATTGAATGGAGCGTACTGGGAATGGTGGAGGTGGTTTACCAAGATCATTAATAATTGAGATGGAAGAAAAACAGTATGCTAGCAGGTCAGCTTTAACCTTGGCTGAAGTGACAATAGAACCACAGGACAAAGTTAAGTTTCAAAGATTTCCAAGAGATTAGTGCAGTTGGGAGAATGATAGAGGCAACAGATGAATTTTACAGAATGTGGTAGAGAGATTTTAAGCCAGAGAAGATCAAAAAGAGCAGATTGCAAATTACTAAGCTTCTGACAGGGTATATCAGAAGGACATAGGCACTGGTACCACTTTGAAGTGAAAGGAATCATACAGCAAATAATTCAGACAGAGCAGGTTGAGTCAACCGATAACTGGATTCTGTTAAAAAAAAAAAAAAAAAGGTAGTACATGGGGTTATGCAGATTGAAAATGGAAATCACTGAGACCACATACATTTGTGAAATGAATGAGGAAGTCTACAGCAGCATGTTCAAGAGTCAACTAGAGGGAGCAATACTCAATCTGATTATCAGCAATTATTATTCATGCATTAAGAAATTACGGATAAAGGAAACACTAGGTAGCAGTGATCACAGTGTACTGATGTGGATTTACTCAAAGATGTAACTGTCATCAGGGGAAGGGTTTTTGCTTTCGTAAAAGTGACTACAGTAGTCTCAACTGATGATGTTACCGACAGCAAATTTTAAATGGGAAGCATTCAAGGAAGTAATCTTGGAAGCTACTAGGCTTTTTGTTCCAACTAAGAAATACTGTTCTAGGTTTAGGCCCAAATGGATGTCAGATGAACTAATGAGACTCGAGGCATCAAGTCCTTGAGGTTGTCACAGACATTCTCTCAGATATACCAGACAAGCTGCACTTGCTACCTGGGAGTCTAAAACACTGATGGAACTGATATTCGGGTGACACTCAAGTCAAGTGGACCCAATTTCGGCGAAATCCGGACGGTCTGTGACAGCCAAATCTTCTGCTTGCACCTTCACGATAGTGGGACTGTTAGTAATCCTGGGTATAACCTCCATGCACAAGTACATGTTGGTTCACACCTGGGTGTTCACCCACCGTCAGCAGGGGTCGAGGTGTGGCGCCCACACCACATGGAGGAACGCCACCCCTCTATGTTACCAGGCAGTACTAGGTGGTAGATGACTCATCAACCGGTGAAATACCACCACTTTGCTTATTGGAGGCTTGAAGTGGTGGAACCCATGTTTAGTCTCTAGGGCTAAGTTCCGGTCAACCCTTCCCTATCTCTTCCATCATGCAGTATGATTGATGACTTTTGGGGTTATGATGAACGCCGTGGAGAGATCCAATATTCCTTACACTTCGAGGGTACAGCTCTAAAACGGTGTTCGCAGGCCGGCCGCTAGTTAGTACACCAGACCGAACCTATTGGTAACTCTGTAGGAGGCTTCCGGATCAGCTAGTGTATAATCTTGCTACCTCTACTCTGCCAGATAGTGACTGCAGGGAGTCTGAGTAGTGTGAATGCGAGGAGCACTGCTGAGGCCACGTTATGTCAAGGATCTGGGTATATTCTTACCACGTGTACGCCATATCCAAAAATTTCATTACTTCATACAGCATGTCCACCTACTTTTTCTTACCATTGAATTGTCAAACTAATAGAGGAAGCTTATCTGCGAAAAGATTTAAACCTCCCAAGCACTTGCTAATTCATTTCACAAATATACGTGGTCTCAATTCTAATCTCAACGATGTCCATTTCCACTTGCAGTCTGCCAAACCCCATGTACTTTTTATGACAGATTCTCAGTTATCGGTTGATTCAACTACTGCTCATCTCAGATGCCCAAATTATTCCTTGTATGATTCTTTTTGCCTCAAAGGTGGTATTTGTGCATATGTCCATTCTGATATTCCCTGTCAGAGGCTTGGCAATTTGGAATCTCCTCTGGTTTAAAATCTCTCTACCTCATTGTGTCAAATTCATCTGTTGTCTCTACCGTTCTCCCAACTCCACTAATCACTTGGAGCTCTTTGACTTCCTCTCTTTGCAACTTGACTTTCTCCAGTCCAACTTTCCTAACAGTGAGGTAATTTTCCTTGGTGATTTTAATGTTCACAACTCCAGCTGGCTTCCGTTTTCTAGTCACACCAACCCAGCAGGTCGAGATGCTGAGGCTTTTGCAATTACTAATGACCTAGCACAGATTGTTCATTTACCTACAAGAATACTGGACAATCCTAATCATACAGCCAATACGCTTGATCTTTTTCTCACAAACAAACCTTCAAAGTACACGGTCGAAGTGAGAGGTCCTTTAGGCACTTCAGATCACAACTTGGTGATTGTCTCTTCTCCAATGGAATCCTTATCTCATGGCTATTCCCAACCTCGTGTTGTTTGGCATTACAAGTATGCAAAATGGGATGACCTGCAAGACTTCTTTTCTTCTTTACCTTAGTCAGATTACTGTTTCAAAAGTTCTGATGTCAACGTTTGCTCAGATCGTGTCAGTGAAATTATTCTTGCAGGAATGGAATCTTTATCCCACACTCCACTTTAAAATCTCGTCCTTTATCTAAACCTTGGTTTTCCAATAAATGTGCTAAGACTGTTCAAGAGAAGAATGTTGCATATTGTAATTGGCTTGTTTCTAATTCTTCAATTTCATTTTCTGCCTACACCAAAGCTCACAACAATTGTAAAGCAGTTATTAATCAGTCCAAACTAGTTTGAACAGGCTAATAGTAGAAAGCTTGCTTCTTGCCCTAATGGTAGACGAGCATTCTGGTCTCTTGCCAAAGTTATTGCCCGCAACTTTTGCCCATCTCCGCTCCCACCTCTGTTCAAACCAGATGGTTCTGTTGTCACTTCAGCCAAGGATAGAGCTGACCTGCTAGCATCCCATTTTTCTTCCAGCTCATGTATTAATGATCTTGGTAAAACACCTCCTACCATTCCCAACATGCTCCATTCAATGCCTCCTGTGGTCTTCCATCAAAAGGATATCCAGAAGGATTTTGATGAATCTTGATGCTAAGAAAACTCCAGGTCCTGATGGTATTTCTCCACTTGTTCTCAAAACCTGTACTCCTGAACTTACTACTATTCTTTGCCGCCTTTTTTCACTTTCTTATTCCAAAGGTGTTTTTTCTTCTGCTTGGAAATTTTCTCATATCCAGCCAGTTCCTAAAAAGGGTGACAAATCCCTCCCATCCAATTATCGTCCCATTGCAATTACTTCTACTCTTTCTAAAGTAATGGAGAAATCAATTAACCACCAACTCTTAAACTACCTAGAAACCTTCCGCCTGATCAACAATCTCCAGTATGGATTCCGTCAGTGTCGACCCATTTATGGACTAATTCAATGGAATTAGTTTCTTGAAAGAGAAAACCAAAGGAATTGGTTTTCTCTTTCGCTCTTGGCGTTAATTTTCTTCCAAATAGCTGATCACTATGTATAAATCGCAAATCCGTCCTGCCGTGGAATATTGTTCCCACATCTGGGGTGGTGCCCTCAAAACCTCTCTCAGGCTTCTTGATTCCATTCAGAAGAGGGCAGTTAGGTTAATTAATGATTCATCTCTAACAGTCTCTCCACTCGCTTTCTCATAGACGTACTGTTTTTGCTGCATGCCTCTTCTACAGATACTTCCATGGGCACTGTTCTTCTGAATTGGCTTCTATAATTCCCACTCTCTCTTTCAAAACAGTCCGAACACGTGCCGCCACCAGCCAACATCCATTTACTGTCCAACTTCAAACCCACAGAACCAACTTTTTATCTTCCTCATTTATTCATTCAATTGCCAAAGAGCTCTTTACTTATGTAAACTCTAGAAGGAAAGGGATGAATCAAATTGGTCCACTTAATATAGATGGTTTGACTTGATGATCATGCTCAGGTAGCTGATAAACTGACTGAGCATTTTGCATCTACATTCACAAATGAGAAATGTCTGTAGGGGAGTGTAGGCTAAAAGCTTATCAAACTCTAGTAGGGAACTAAATGATTTTGTAATAATTGAGAGAGCAAAGTGGAGGAAAAATTGTTGAAACTGAACATAAAGGCACCTGGAGTGCATGGGATCTATCCACTTATATTAAAGGAGGCAGCAAAGGGAGTAAGCAAACTGTTAACGTAAATATGAAAGCTTCCTTGGATTCGGGAGAGGTCCCCATGGACTGGAGATGTGTCCCGAATTCACAAAAGTGGATCAAATGGTGACACGAGTAATTACAGTCCTGTTAGTTTAACTTCTGTTCCAGGGAAAATAATGACGTCACTTGTTAAAATCACAGCACTGAAGGATCACCTAGACAAGACTGCAGTTATAGTTCAGACACAGCATGGATTTGTTAAGGGTGTCTTTTGTCTGACAAATTTGAATGGATACTATGATATTACAAAGGAACTGGTTGCAAAAAATAATTTTGATATCATATAGTTCGATTTTAGGAAAGCTTATATATATATATATATATATATATATAAAAAAAAAAAAAAACTGTTGCACATGGAAGACTACTGTACAAATTGGAGCAATATAGCATTAAGTGCAAGTTGCTACAATGGATAAAAGGATTAGCATTAGTAGAGGCATTTGATGCAAGAAAGCAAGCTTATGCAGCATCAGCCAAAAAAAAAAAAAAACCACTCCCACTTCACCCCTCTGTTCGTTCAAAATACCTGTCCAGCTGAGCCTTAAACTTATTTAGGCTATCAACTTCCAATACAAGGGATGGAAGTCTGTTCCACCAACCAACCACTCGCTGGCTAAAGGCAAATTTCCGCACGTCTATCCTACATCTGTCTTTCCTCAATTTGAATTTATGCCCTCTCAGGTGATTATTCTTAGCGAGAGGAAGAATCCCATCAGCATGGAGCATGCTCAAACCATTCAATGCTTTATACACCTCTATCAGATCACCTCGCTGGTGCCTAGTTTCCAGACACTGTAATTTGCAAATCTTAAGCCTTTCTTCGTAAGAGCACCCCTTTGTTCCATTCACTAATCTTGTTGCCCTACTCTGTACTCGTTCCAGCAGCTCTACATCCTTCTTGAAATGAGGCCTCCAGGCCTGTATACAGTACTCTAGGTGTGGCCTGACCATTGCCTTATACAAGGGAATAATCACTTCCTTATCCCTGCTAGAAAAATTCCTATATATCATTGACAATACACCATGAGCTACTCTTGCAGCCCGTCTGCACTGCTCAGAGAACTTCATATCTGCCTGCACAACCACCCCCAGGTCCCTTTCATTCTCTACCACTGTCAGTGTAATACCACAGAGTTGATACGTTGCTCTGGGGTTGCTGTTTCCCCATGTGTAGTACTTTACATTTGTCAATGTTAAACTTCATTTGCCACCTCTCAGCCCATCTGCTCAACCTTTCCAGATCCTGTTGCAGCAGCATAGTGTCAGTAGTGTCCTTGACAACCCTGCCTACCTTTGTATCGCCTGCAAACTTCGACATTAAGCTTGATATACCATCATCAATATCATTTATGAATACAGAAAACAATAATGGACCCAACACTGAGCCCTGAGGGACTCCACTAATAACATTAGTCCACGACGAGCAGTGTCCATTGATTACCACTCTCTGTCTTCTCCCCCTCAGCCACCCCTTTACCCACAGCAGCAATTTGCCTCCAATGTTACACTGCTCCAATTTGTGCAGCAGTCTTCCATGTGCAACAGTATCAAAAGCCTTTCTAAGATCCAAGTATATAATATCAAAGTTATTCCCTGCATCCAGTTCCTTTGTGACTGCATCATAGTATCCAATCAAATTGGTCAGGCAAGACTTCCCCTTAACAAAACCATGCTGTGTCCGAGCTATAACTGAAGTCTTGTCTAAATGATCCTGCAGTGCTTCTTTAACTAGTGCCTCCATTAATTTTCCTGGAACAGAAGTTAAACTCACAGGTCTATAATTGCTTGTGTCAGCTTTTGATCCTCGTTTGTGAATTGGGGTCACATTTGCACATCTCCAGTCTATGGGTACCTCCCCTGAGTCCAAGGAAACTCTCATAATTATGGCTAAGGGTTTGCTTACTTCCTTTGCTGCCTTCTTTAATATAACTGGATAGATCCCATCCACCCCAGGTGCCTTTCTTGTGTTTATCTTCAACAATTTCTCCTCCACTTTACTCTCAGTTATTACAAGATTCTCTAGCTTACTGCTAGAGTTGAATACACCTCTGGCATTCCCCTCGATAAATAACTCCTCATGTGTGAATGTCGATGCAAAATATTCATTTAGTTTGTTAGCTACCTGAGCAGGATCATCAACAGTTGACCCATCGATATCAAGTGGACCAATCTGATTCATCCCTTTCCTTCTAGAGTTTACATAAGTAAAGAACTCTTTGCTGTTTTTCTTCGCATCCCTTGCCAAAGATTTCTCGTAATCTGTCTTCGCCTGCCTAACCTCCATTGTAACTTGGTTACAGATCAACTTGTATCTATCATAGGCTTCTGTGTCATGTGTTAATTTGTATGTATCCCATGCATGTTTCTTCTCTGCCATATGCCTCATCAGTTCATCTGACATCCATTTAGGCCTAAACTGTGAACAATATTTCTTAGTTGGTATGTAAAGTCTAGTAGCTTCCAAGATAAGTTCTTTGAATGCTTCCCATTTTGCATTTACTGTTGGTAACATCATCAGTTGGTCCCACTGTATAGAATTTAAATACTGTCTCAGTCCATCGTAGTCGCCTTTACGAAAGCAATAACCCTTTCCTTTACCCCTAATGGTAGTTACCTCTTTGAGTAAATCCCACTTCAGCACACTGTGATCACTGCCACCTAGTGGTTCATTTATCTGCAGATTCTTAATGAATGAAGAATCACTGCTGATAATCAAATCAAGAGTATTCCTCCCTCTAGTTGCCTCCCGAACATGCTGATGTAGAAAACAATCATCCAATAAATCCACAAAAGCCTTGCTAGTGTGTGAGTGACCAGCCCACAAATTCCAGTCAATATCTGGGAAATTAAAATCTCCCATTATAAGACTCTCTGATTTACTGGCCCACTATTTCCCTGTACAGTTTCTTATTATACTCATCAGAGTCATAGCACACTCCTATAGCACATATATATAGCCTATAGCACACTCCTACTCTCAATTTTGATCTCCCAATGCTTATGTCACACCAAACTGACTCAACACTGCACTGTCCAGCGATGTCCACTGGCTTCACTTCCTTGGATTTTATGTATTTCTTAACTAATAGCATAACCCCTCCTCCCTTCCTATCCAGTCTATCTTTTCTGTAGACGTTGTACTCCCCAAATTCCAGTTCTGCATTCCTTATATCTGTGTGACACCAAGTCTCTGATATCCCAACAATATCTGCCTTCGATGTTTGAACAATACCTCAAATTCATCAAATTTATTTACTAAACTCCTAGCATTGGTGTACAAGCAAGTATACATGCACCTATTTCTATTCTTAGCTACCCTAACACAACCCATGTGTTTACTTGTACCGCAATGACTCCCAGCAGTCTCTGAAATATCCTGAATCTTGTTTTTCAGGCTTCTGCTCATTCCAATAGAAGCAGTGCAAGAATCTCTTTCACCTCTGCCAGTGGCTACTGTTAATCTATTTGTCTTTGTATCCCCCCAAGCTAGCAGTTTTCCGACCCACCTAACACTGCCTCGATAGCATCAGCAAATATTCTTGCACCCTTTCTATTTAAGTGTATCCCATCCCTGTAGAAGCAATCCCTCCTGTTAACAAGTACAGTCCAGGCTGAAAAAAATTCTACCCCTTGAGCCTTGCACAATCTTTCCAGGGCCGAATTGATTGACAAGGCTCTCATCATATACTCCCTCCTATCGTGTCTGGGATGGTTGAATGGGAGAAGAGAGCGGTAATCAATGGACACTGCTCTTCTTGGACTAAGGTTATTAGTGGAGTCCCGCAGAGTTCCATGTTGGGTCCAGTGTTGTTTTCTGTATTTATCAATGATATTGATGAAGGTATATCAGGGTTAATGTCTAAGTTTACACATGATATGTAGGTTGGCAGGGTTGTTAATGCCAGTAACTGTAGTATACTACTGAAAAAGAATCTAGAAAAGTTGAGCAGATGGGCTGAGAGGCGGCAACTGAGGTTTAACATTGATAAATGTAAAGTACTGCATATGGGTAGCAGTAACCCCAGAGTAATGTACCAACTCTGTTCTACACTCAGGATAGTAGAGAATGAAAAAGACCTGGTGGTATTTGTGCAGTCAAATATGAAATTTTCTGAGCAGAGAAGGCAGTCTGCAAGAATAACTCATGGTGTCTTGTCAATGATATACACGAATTTTTCTAGCAGGGATAAGGTGATTGTCCCCTTGTATAAGGCAATGGTCAGGCCACACCTTGAGTACTGCATAGTGGTTGGAGGCCTCATTTTAAGAAAGATGACGAGCTGCTGCAACTAATACAGAGAAGGGCAACAAGATCAGTGAGTGGAACAAAGGGTTGCTCTTACAAAGAAAGAAGAATTCTGCAAATTGCAGTGTTTCGAGACTAGGCACCTGCGAGGTGATCAAATTGAGCTATATAATGGTTTGAGCAAGTGCAGATGGGATTCTTCTTGTTTTCAGACCACACACACTAGCGGACAAATTGAAATTGAGGAAAGACAATTGTAGATCAGATGTGTAGAAACTTGCCATTAGCCAGCGGTTGGTTGATAGTTGGAACAAACTTCCATCTGTTGTAGAGGAGGTTGAAAACATAAGTTCAAGGTAGAACTAGACAAGCAATTTGGGGTGAATGGATGGGAAGGCTTTTTTTTTTTGGCTGATGCTATGTACGTTTGCTTTTTTACATCATATGACTGCTAATTCTAAGTGTTTGGGTGGTTGAGATCCTTTTGCATACAAGTTTGTTCTATTAGTTTGACAATTCACGGTGTATTCAATAGTAAGAAAAGTTTGGGGGGTAAATATATGCTGGATGAATTAATGAAATTTTTGGATATGGCGTACACATGGCAAGATTATACACTACATGATTCAGAAGCCTCCTATAGATTTACCAATAAGTTCGGTCCGCTGTACTAACTAGCGGCTGGCCAGCCTGTGAACACCATTTTAGAGCTGTACCCTCAAAATGTAAAGTTTGAATCTTGCCATGGTGTTTGTCATAACCTCAAAAGACAATCATACTGCATGACAGAAGAGATGGAGGAGGGTTGACCAGAGCTTTGCTCTGGAGACTAAACATGGGGGTCCAGCACTTCAAGCCTCCAAAAGCAGTGGTTGTAGTGAACCGGTTGATGAGAGTCATCTACTATGTAGTATTGCCTGGTAACACAGAGGGGCAGCATTCCTCCATGTGATGTGGGTGCCACACTCAACCTTGCTTACATTGGTTCACACTAACATAAGTAGGGGTGGTCACCCACAATGTGCTTGGTTCTGCATTTCAGGACTTGCACATGGGAGTTATACCCAGGGCTACAAACAGTCCCACCTTCATGAAGGTGGGAGCAGAGAATTTGGCTGTTACAGACCAACGGGATTTCACTAAAATTAGGTCCACTTGACTTGAGCGTCACCCAAATATCAGTTCCAGATTTTTAGACTCCCAGGTAGTAAAGCACACCTTGGCATATCTGAGAGAATGTCTGCAACACCCTCAAGGAATAAAATTCACATTTCTTACTTTTTTTCGAACAGATCTTTCCACAGCATCCCAAAGATGCTTCACAGGATTCGTGTCCGTTAAATGGGGAAGCCATTCCATGGTAGTAAAACCTGCAGAATGCTCTTCAAACCATGTTCTAGTCACCAAAAAAGCTCTGTGGGAAGGTGCATTGTCCTGCTGGAAGAGTCCATTGCCTTGTTGGTGCACAATGACCATGAAGAAATGCAGATGGTCTGCAAGGATAGCCAGGTAACCTGGACTGTTCAGCTAAGCGTCTAGACGTACCAGAGGTCCCAACGTGTGCCAGTTGAACAATGCTCACTGTTCCCACCCCAAACAAGGATGTATCGAATAGGAGCACCACCCGTCTAAAATTTAAGCGATTCTCACAGCACTGTATGGTAACTATTTCAATCAATATTAATTCGAACATACTATGCGATCGAGATCAATGTGACAGGAGTGGACGCCAATCCAGCTGGAATTGTGATTGGAAGCCAAAAGATCAGCAGAACTCAGCTTTCCAGTACGTAACCTACTTATACAGTTATAAGACCTTGCACTATTTGACAATCGCCCTGATGTCATGTGGCCTTCGCGTAGTTTGACACTGCAAATCCAGATTACCGAGGACCAGGGTATGTCTGCCAAGGGCAAAAGCTGATGACGTTGTAGAGCAGATATCACCTGACGTTGTAGAGCAGATATCTTTTAAGAGCACAAGAGGCGACATCGTTGTACACGTTGGCACTAATGACATTAAGTGTAGGAGATCGGCAGATTTCCCAAGCAATGCTGGAAAAAAGTCATGAGTTAGGGTTAAATTTGAAAGTGTCTGCAATCCTGCCCACACAAGATAGCAGGGATTATATGATGAGAGCGTTGTCAATCAGTCAATTTGGCCCTGGAGAGAGTGTGCAGCACTCATGGGATACAATTTTTCACAGCATGGTCTGTGCTTGTTAACAGGAGAGATTGCTTCTACAGGGATGGAATACACTTAAATAGAAAGGGTGCAAGAATATTTGCAGATGTTATTGACGCAATGTTAGGTGCGTCGGAAAACTGCTAGCTTGGGGGACTCAGACTACAAGGTTAATGTAACTGAGGCAGAGGTGGAAATGATTCTTGCATTGCTTCTATTGGAATGAGCAGCAGCCCACAAAGCCAGTTGGTGGGGATCATGAAACAAATAAATACACACTGATTTAGAGTAACTAAGAGTAAGAACAGATACATGTATTCTTGCATGTACACCAATGCCAGGAGTATAGTAAACAAATTTGATGAATAGGAAGTGCTGGTTAAGACATCCAAGGTTAAACCTTGGATGTCTTAATTGTTGGGATATCAGAGCCATGGTGTCACTCAGATATAAGGATGCAGAATTGTAATTTGGGGAGTATGTGTACAGAAAGGATAGACAGGATAGGAAGGGAGGAAGGGTTATGCTGTTAGTTAAGAAACAAAATATAAGTAAGTGCATCCAGTTGATACAGATGGACAGTGCAATGTTGAGTCAGTTTGACATAAGCAGGAAAGCAAAAATGAGGGGAGGAGTTTGTTATAGGCCTAATGATTCTGATGAGTACAATGAACAATTATACAGAGAAATAGAGTGGGCCAGTAAATCAGTGTCTTTGAATGGGGATTTTAACTTCCCAGATATAGACTGGAACTTGAGTTGCTCATTTGCACACTAGCAAGGCTTCCGTAGATTAATTGGATGATTGTTTTCTATAGCAGCATGTTAGAGAGGCAACAAGAGGGAGTAACACTCGATCTGATTATCAGTAGTGATTATTCATGCATTAAGAAATTACAGATAAAGGAACCACTAGGTAACAGTGTACTGATGCGGGATTTACTTAAAGATGTAACTACCATCAGGAGTAAAGGGAAGGGTTTTTGCTTTCATCAAGGCAACTACAATGGTCTCAGAGATTTTTTAGGTTCTATACAGTGGGACCTACTGATGTTACCAACGGCAAATTCTAAATGGGAAGCATTCAAGGAAGTAATCTTGGAAGCAACTAGGCTTTTTGATCCAACTAAGAAATACTGTTCTAGGTTTAGGCCCAAATGGATGTCAGATGAACTAATCAGACTCGTGGTGGAGAAGAAAAATGCGTGGGATGCATATAAAGTATTAGGTGACACAGAAGCCTATGGTAGATACAAGCCAGTCTATAATCAAGTCACGAAGGAGGTTAGGCAAACAAAGGCAGATTATGAAAAATATCTGGCAAAGGATGCAAAGAAAAACAGCATAGAGTTCTTTACTTACATAAACTATAAAGGAAGGGGGTGAATCAGAGTGGTCTACTTCATATGAATGGTTTGACTGTAGATGATCATTCTCAGGTAGCTGCCGAAATAAATCAGTATTTTGCATCTACATTCACACATGAGTTATTCAAAGAAGAAAGGGCAAGTGTTTATCAAACTCTAACAGAGTTAAATGATTGAAGTTAAACATAAGAAAGGCACCTGGAGTGGATGGGATCTATCCAGTTATATTAAAGGAGGCATTAAAGGGAAGTAAGGAAACCCTTAGCCATAATTATGAGAGCATCCTTGGACTGAGAGAAGTCCCCACATACTGGAGATGTGTAAATGTATCTCCAATTCACAAAGGGTGACAAGTAATTACAGACCTGTTAGTTTGACTTCTGTTCCAGGGAGTCAATGATTAAAGAAGCATTGCTCGATCATTTAGACAAGACTGCAGCAATAATTCAGACACAGCATTGGTTGGTCAAGGGGAAGTTCTGTCTGACCAATTTGATTGGATACTATGATGTGGTCCCAAAGGAACTGGATCCAAAAAATAATTTTGATATCATATACAGGTGGTGCCTCGCAATTCGACGTACCGCTATTTGACAGTTGGATTTCGCGGGCCAGAGAAAACGCTACATGATATTGCACGATAAAATTCTTTACTGGACTATGTAACTGCGTTTAACGTTATTAAATAGCACTAAATAGTGATGGCTGCTTTATACATTTTAACCAATGGTATTAAAGAGCGAGAGTAACATTTAACCAATGATAGACAAAGCAGGAATAGACCCCTCAATCGTTCAGCTACATTAGCCGCCCTCAAAGATAGCTACAGGAATGCCGTCAGTTCTTCCTCAGTTATGAGACAACATTATCTCGTTAATAATCGTAGTCTGAGTTCACGTTTGCTCTAGTTGTTTGTGTTAATTTATAATTCTGCATTTCTCATAAAGTAAAAAATTTTGTGCTTTGGCAGTTATTTTTTTGAGTGAAATTTGATAATGGGTCCAAAGAGAAGTGAACAGCGGAATAATTCAGGAAAGAAACACACTTGGTTGAGCATAGAAAAGAAGAAAGAAATTATAGAAAAAGTGCAGAAAGGTAGAACAATTACAGATGTAGCTCAAGAGTATGGCGTCCCTAGGTCAACCGTGGCAACTTTTTGGCAACAAAGAGACAAGGTTATAGGTGCTAGGGTGTTCGCTGGAGCAATGAAAGTTTCTGACAGAAACAGATCTTTAATCAATGAAGAAATGGAAAAGCTGCTTCTTACCTGGATTGGAGAAAGACAGATGAAAGGAGATCCAGTAACTCAGGCAATGATCTATGAGAAGGCTAGGTTAATTTTTGAAGAATTGCAGAAGAAAATTCCAGGATGTATCTCAGATCAAATTGATGAATTCAAGGCAAGTCGTGGGTGGTTTCACAGATTCAAAGGAAGAACAGGTATCCATAGTGTTCTCAGACATGGGGAAGAAGCTAGCGCAGATAAAAAGGCTGCAGAACAGTTTGTGAAAAAATTTGAAGATTTAATCATGAAGGAAGGCTCCTTGCCGCAGCAAATTTTTAACAGGGATGAAACTGGGTTATTTTGGAAGCGCTTACCAAATCGAACATACATCATGCAAGAAGAAGTGATGCTTGGCAGCAAATGCAAGCGGAGACTTTAAAGTAAAGCGACTTCTCGTTTACCACTCTAAAAATCCTCGCTGCTTTGGGAAGAAAATCATCAAGTCCAAAATGCCAGTGATGTGGAGATCCAATGCAAAAGCCTGGGTAGACCAGAAAGTCTTCAAAGATTGGATTTTTGAGGAGTTTGCCCCAAGCATAAAAAAAATTCCTCATTAACAACAATTTACCTTTGAAAGCACTGCTGATTCTTGACAATGCTAGTGCCCACCCCAAGACTTGGCAAACATTCTTGAAATTGACTTTGATTTCATCAAAGTCCAGTTTTTGCCTCCAAACACCACATCACTGATCCAACCAATGGATCAAGAAGTAATTGCCTGTTTTAAAAAACTTTACACCAAGGCTTTGTTTTCACAGCTTTTTGACGTGACTCATTCTTCTGATAAGATACTGAAGGAGTTCTGGAAGACTGAGTTCAATATTTTTCATGCCATTTCCTTTATTAAAACTGCCTGGGAGTGAGTGACACAGAGGACCCTTCGTGCATCATGGAAGAAACTCGTTCCTTCCTTTTTTCGGGATGACAACAATGCAGTCCAAGCCGCTGAAGAATCAGAAGCAACTGCGGCCATGCGAGAACCTCGACATAGGAGAAGTTGATGAGGCTGATGTGGAAGAGCTTGTGAAGGATCACGATGACGAACCAACCGTGGAAGAACTCAAAACACTCAGTGAACAGGAAGCAAAAGAGAGAGAAAAGGAACTCGAAGAAGAAGACAGGGGAAAAGGGCCGATGCCAACAGCTGCCATTAAATAAATTTTATTCCATTGGGAGAAGGTGCAGTCTGCTTGTTTAAAATGGCACCCCAACACTGCTGTTGTAACTAGAATGACAGACTTGTTTAACAACACTACTATGCATCACTCCAAGGCTATCTTGAAAAAGAGGGAGAGACAGTCCACCCTTGATCAATTCCTCATCCCCATTCAAGCCAAGAGGAGAAGAGAAAGGGTAGAACAAGATAAATAAAACATCCTTCCAACATCTAAGGCTCAATGAAATGTATGTACTCATTATGTATTTTCGTTTGTTATATGGTAGAATATAGTAAAGTCAATAATACTGTGTATTTCTCTCTGAAAACGAATTAATCAATTTTCCATAAACTTATATGGAAAATATTAACCTGCAATTCGACTCTAATTCGGCGACGGATTATAGTCGAACTGCGAGGCACCACTGTACTTTGATTTCAGCAAAGCTTTTGATACCGTTGCACACGAAAGACTAATGTACAAATTGGAGCAGTATGGCATTAAGGGCAAGTTGCTACAATGGATAAAAGGATGGTTGGGAGGGAGAAGCCAGAGTAGTGGTCAATCGGTACTGCTCTACGTAGACTAATGTTATTAGTGGTATCGCTCAGGGTTCGGTGTTGGCCCATTGTTTTCTATATATTTATCAATGATATTGATAAACATATATCAAGCTTAACACCAAAATTTGCAGATGATACAAAGGTTGGCAGGGTAGTTAATAACAGTAATGACAGTATACTGCTGCAACAGGATCTGGAAAATTTGGGTACTGAGAAGTGGAAACTGAAGTTTAACATTGACAAATGTAAAATACTGCATATGGGTAGCAGTAACCCCAAAGAAAAATACCAACTACGTGGTGATACACTCAGGGTAGTGGCAAATGAAAGAGACCTTGGGATAAGTGTGCAGTCAGATATGAAGTTTTCTGAGCAGTGCAAACAGGCTGCTAGAATAGGTCATGGTGTCTTGTCAATGATACAGGAATTTTGCAAGAGGGATAAGATGGTGATTATCTCTTGTATAAGGCAATGGTCAGGTCACACCTTGAGTACTGTGTACATTTTAGCCTCATTTTAGGAAGGATATAGAGTTGCTAGAATGAGTACAGAGAAGGGCTACAAGACTGGTGTAGGGAACAAAGGGGTGCTCTTATGAAGGAAGGCTTTAGTTCTGCAAATTACAGCGTCTGGAGGCTAGGCACGTGCAAGGCGATTTGATTGAGGTTTATAAGGTCTTGAATGGATTGAGCAGGTTTAAATGCTGAGGGGATTCTTCCTCTTGCTCAGATCACAAACCTCAGGGAGCATAGATTTAAACCGAGGAAAGACAGTTGTAGAATAGATGTGCGTATGTTTGCCTTTAGCCAGCAGTTAGCTGATTGCTGGAACAAACTTCCATCTGTTGTGGAATTTGATAGCTTAAATAAATTCAAGGCAGAACCAGACAAACATTTAGAATGAATGGATCAGTTAAATGGGAAGTTTTTTTTTTTTTTTTTTTTTGCCGATGTTGTATAAACTTGCTTTCTTGCATCATATGCTTTACGAATGCTAATATTGTTCTGCTTTATGTTGAGCTATTAGATGCCAGTCGGTTGACAACGTCAATAAGTTGGTTTAATTCTGTGATTCACTTTTGTTATTCAAATCCATCAGACACTTTCTGAGCTGACTTAGTGTATCGACTCACTCTACAGCCATCTTTACAGCAAACTGAGTACAGTAAACCCACTATTCGCAGGGGTTACGTTCTGAGAAATGGCACGACTACTGAGTTATGACACCCATCGTAATAAAAGGGTTCCGTTCTAAAGCATGAAATATATAAGATAAACTAGTCTAAAATGTTGTATATGTATGTATATTATATGTACATAATATTATAGTGAAATACAAGCATAAGGTATTGAAATGAAAATAAGAAATAATTTAACATTTATTAGAAATTTCAAACAAATCTTTCGAAAACATGGCATTCTCTTCCAAAACAATCCAGTTTCATCTGAATTGAACACTTGTTCGGGAACATATCCTTTGTCCTAATTTTTTATAATTTCAGTCAGGAAACATTCTGCCGCCACAAAATCCGATGGTGGAGACTCGCCTACAAGTTTCATGTTACGAAGGCCATCGATTTTTAAACCAGCCTTTGCTACTAAAAAACTTATCCCGTCAGTGCCATCACCATTTTCCTGAAGTGTTGATAAAGGTGATTTGCCTTTTCGTGAATGATGAGTGAATTTAATGGAATTTACAGCAGATTTTTTCTTCTGATTTTTTGATTGATCGTACCATCGACTCTGATTTTATAATGTTTTGCAACTGACGCAAGACTTTCACCATTACAAATTTTGCCTAATAACCCAATTTTACTCAGTCACTTCATCATCTTCTTTGATCTTTTCACAATAAAGTCACTTTCTTTTACCCTTTAACACACTCGAAAAAGTCTGTTTACACCAACAACACTGCAAAATAGTAGATTTTCATTTCACTTTCGTAAGCTTATCAATTAAAAGCAAACAATGAAACCTTATGTGACAAGAGCATAACATATACAGAATAAGGATTAGCGGGAAACATCCACATTTACGATTGTATCACGACTCTCTGAGCACTATTTTGACCGGGAAAGATGATTTTAGTCACACCAACATTTTTTTTGGTGGAAAATGTACACGGTGCTTTAATTTTTTTTAGGTTTCATTTTATATTAAATCAGTGACTGCAAATAGCGGGGGTTTACTGTATTATAATTCTGCACTCCTTGGAGTGCAGACTCCCAGAGAGTCCCTGGCCTTTGGCACTACATAGAGGCACCTGCCCCTGTGACTTTTGATCCCTCTCCCCAACCCCTATTTTGCCTTACTCGGGTGGACTGCTTTCTCTATCTGTCCACCTTAGCTTTTACCCTTCTCTCTCTATTTTTTTTTTTTTTTTTAACTTGGTCTTTGAACCTGGTGGAGACCAGCCAGAGAATAATGGGCAGCCTAGCTACCTCCTAGTGGTAGCAATGTGGGGTCCCACCAGGGGACCCGCAGCCAAATACCATGACACACAACAGAACCTAATGCAATATGTCATATACAATACACAACACTTTTCCACTACTGTACTATTCCTGTACTACAGTAGAACAGGAATCTCTTGATTAGCGTGATTAATTGGTTCCACGAAAATGGCATGCTATGCAAAATCGCACTAATTGAAGTTAATAATCAATACAAAATACCCTAATTCGTTCCAAGACCTACAATATTTTTAAAAATACGCCTGTTTTTTTTACGGCAATTTAATGTACAGTAGTATAAAAGCAAAGGATAATTATAAATATTTTCAGTACAGTAATCAAAAGTTTATTGAAATTAAAAAGTTACAATATATAACTCACTTTATTTCTTTGTAAAATATTTCAAAAGGCTGGTTTGCACAGACTTTTCTTTCTTCCTTTCATCATAAATTTGCTTGTATGGATACACTTCTTTTTCAATGTTCCTGCGAATTTTCATACTGCACTCAATATCTGGGTCTGCATCCATGATTAGTTGTTTCAAATTTTCAGCTGCACGAAATATTCCTTTGAATTCTTTTAATGTCAATTTCTTTTCTTGAAGATTTTCTTCCTTGCAAATTTCCACCTTGTCATATTCTCATTCATCAATATTAAGGAGCTCAGAATCACTTAATTGTTCTGAATGCAATTCCAGCATTTTTGAACGTCACTGTTGTCGATTTCAAAGCCTAGACCTTTTTCGATATTTGCTATTTCATCAATAACAGCGTTGACATGAGTGAAACTACAGAAATCATTTGTGCAATGTGGTAAAATAGGCTTACAAACTGCTCTCATATTGCTGGATGTTACTTTAGATCATGCCTCATGAATATAGTCTATTGCTTTCCTGATGTAATTTCTCCAAAATTCAAATAAAGAAACTGGACCATCTCCAGTTGTTGCTTCAATTGCTGGCGCAAATGTGCATAAATAATAGGTCTTAAAAGTAGCAATTATGCCTTGATCTGGCTGTAAAAGACTTGTCGTATTTAGAGGTAAAAAATAACTTTCACGTTTTCACACAAATCAGAAAGTGCTGGTGGGTGGCTAAAATTAATAAAATTTTGAATGCAAGATTTTCTTCACAGCACACCTTAACTTTTGGACAAAAATAGCCAATGAAACACTATTCAAATAAAGCTTTTGTGACCCCAGATTTTTTATTAGAGCACCAAACAATGGTAGGCTTGCTTTATTAAAACTTTTACCAAAAGATCTGGGAGCTTCATTTCTATAGATAACCATGAGTTTTAATTTCAAATCACCTTCTGCACTGCCTCCCAATAAAAGTGTTATTCCATATTTAGAAACTATTTGTAGCTTAGTATTTTCTGGCTGAGCCTTTTTTTTTTTTTTTTTGCTAAAAAGGTTTTTTTGGCATTCATTTCCAAAGGCCTGTTTCATCACCATTAATATTTGTTGATCTGTGTAGATGCCGTTATCAACAATTTTCTTTAAAATTTCAGGATTTTTCATGGCTACATCTTTATCTGCACTTGCTGGTTCTCCAGTCAATGGAACATTATGCAGTCCTATTCTCATTTGAATGTTCTAAAAACATTCAAACCAGCCTTTACCGGCAGTGAAATTTTGTTCCGTTTCGACTTCAATCAACATTTGAAGAACTTGCTTGAACATTTTCTTCAAGTTACTGCTCTACCCAATTTTTCCATTGTTGACTTTTCCTTTAACATTGCAAAAATACTCAAGGCTTTTGTTTTTATGGTCATTGTGCAGATTGGAATTCTTTTTTGATTGCAATCTTCTATCCAAATGGTTAAAAGACGTTCTATTTCAATCATCGTAACCCTTCTATTTCTTGTGGTTCATGTGTGTGCTGACTACGAAGCAAGCATACCTTTTTCCTTATATGCACTGGCTTTACTTAAAATCGTCTGAACCGTTGATTCAGGCATTCCAAGATGTCGATAAATTTGTACTTTACTATCACCTTCTCCAAATCTTTTTATGACTTCAATTTTTCATCTAATGTTATCACTTTTCTTTTCATCAGAGGCACTACCAGATACATTTTTCCTTTTATCCATAGTTAATAATTACATAATATATATAAAAAAACAATAGAAATTAATGTAATTAGTATGAACAGTAATTAATGTAAACTTTTTTTTTTTTGTTAGTTGTTTGTTGGCACATCGACTTCTGTGGCCACATTACACCACCCAAGGTTTATGCATTCTCTACTCTGATCCAAGCACAAGGTGGGATTCGAACCCGCAACCTTTGGGTTGCCAGGCAGGCACTTTACCCACCCAGCTAGCCCCAGTCGGCAAAAAAAAAAATAAAAAACCCACATGTAATGGCGGGAGATAAGTCTGCACGTCAACACACACAATGCAAAAAACAACTGAAAGTAACTGATCTGCATGTACGTAATAAATGTGGGGCAGCCAGTGTTGTCCTTCCGAGTGCATAATGTTAGAAAATATTTCAATTGTTGTAACAATACATGTTTGAAATAATCTGTTCCTTTTTATTTTCTTATGGTAGAAAAATAAACTAGCTTCCCACACTGTATCCTGCATTCGTTTTTATTTTTCCTTATAGATGGAGAAGGTATGACATGACGCAAAATAAGCAGTAACTCCCTAAGAAAACAAGCGATGCATTTCTATAATGTTATACATACTTTAGCAGTGTATTTTCATTCATGGCTTAGTATTGACTTTCGTAGCACCACCACCACCGGCTTCAGTTTCTTTAGGCCTAGACCAAGCCTAAATACCGCACTAATCGAAAATTAGTAGCTAATTATAAATAGTGCTAATCAAGGGATCCCTGTACTGTATTTCTTCATAGTGTACATATGGCGCCTGACCCCAAAACTATGCACAGTCGAACTTGGTTATATCAGTGATGAGTTAAATCTACCTCCTATTTTTTAAAATTCTCAATAACTTGATAAAAAGATTGATTCAAAAAACAAAAGAAATATTAGAGAAAAAAAATAATATAAGTACGTGTATACACCTACATATTATTTGTTTATTTGTATTAATATGCTTATATAAACTACAATACACTTATTATTAAATAAAATTTATTTCTCTGTGATTAAAAATAATACTATTTAATAAACATGATTTCGATTAGTCTTATTTATGAACCTTAAAATTGATGTTTGTTTTAAAGATTTTTGATATTTAAGTTTTCCCAAAAAAAAAGTCAACGCATTAAAAGTCTCATTACTTGCCTCAGTTCCTTCAAAAAAAAGTTAGACTAACGTGTCCATTGCACCTTGAGATTGTCGGCACTGATTTTGATTCACTTTCAATTATCATCATATCACCATCACAATCTTCACCATTGTCGTAATCATCTTTGTTGGGCACAGCATCTACAATGTCACTCTCTGTAGGAAGACTACTAGTTAATAAGTGGTCATTGACTCGTACAAATTCATCAATGTTATCTGTATTAAAATCTACAACATTGTTACGTAGTAACCATTCAGATAATGGTAAGTTGTTTTCTTTATTTCCATCTTCTTCATCTACAACTGAAATTTCATTTGAATTTAAATTTCTATTTTCTTGAAGCAATTCGATATGGTTGTCGAAGTAACGTTGTTCCACGAATCATTCGATAAATTTATACCATCCAATATTGATATAGACTCGGTAAATTTCTGTTCTCTTTGACTGATCAGATGTAGAACAAGAAATCTTTTATAAAATCCTTTCAAACCCATGATTACATCTATGTCCATTGGTTGTAAAATTGATGTTGCATTGGGAGGCAGAAACACTAGCTTAATTTTGGACAAATTTTAAATCTGAGTATGTGCAGGACAGTGATCAACTAACAATAAAATATTTTTCTTCTTTTTGAATAGCTCCTTATTCCAATCATTCACGTATTCCCAAAAAATATCTGAAGTCATCCAACCTTTCTTGTTTGCAGTGTAATCCACGGGAAGTTTCATTATGTTTTTGAAACACCGAGGTTTTAATGATTTTCAAATAACAAAAAAAATTGATAAAAGTTTTTTTTTTTTTATCAGTTTTTGGTTTTTTCTTTGAATTTAAATGTGTTGTCAAGTGTCAAATTATAAAAAAGTCCTGCTTCATTGGCATTGTAGATGTCTTCGTCATTGAAATCTTTCCTGATTTCTGCCCAAACACGATCAATCCATTCATTTGCCATTATTGGATCTGCAGCCAGAGATTCTCTACTAATTTTTTCCATAAACAATGTTAAATCGGTTTTTAAATCGATCCAGCCAACTGTTGTTACATACAAAATCGCCAAGTCCAAATTGTTTAGCAAATTTTTCCGCTTGATCCTTCAAGATTGGACTGTCTATTGAAAATCCAGCACTTCTTTTTTTTGTGTGGTGAACTATTAAAGCAATGCTTCATCAACTTTTGTAACCTCACTTTCTAAATTGCCCCCCCCGTTATGTTCTTTTTCCAGTGCCGATAGCGAACATCTTTATTCTTCCACAATGTCGATAAACTTGAAGTGGACAAAGAAAACTTTTCACACGCTTCAACATTTTTTGCACCACATTCTATCTCACAAATAATTTGACTTCCACAAATCGAGAGACACTTTCTTTTGTTAGCAGACAGGTTTCCGAAGGAAGGGTTTGTTTCGAACTGATTTTACTTGAAAATAATAAAGTGATCTGCATATGTTCTTAACAGTCCCAAAATGCATGCAACATTCTTAAAATTACCGAAATAAATTTAAGGTTCAGCAAATACAAGACTCTGTAAACAGGGTAATGTAACAAGGGAATGCCGTGCACTATTGTACAGCCCCCCATCCCCAGAAGGACAAGGTCATAAACCGCTCACTAATCCGATGCAGGTGGTTGTAAGGCTAAGTCACCCTCTTCATTTCTATCTATGCCAAGAATTGGGTTTTTTCCGACTACTCAAGCAATTAAGAATGTTTGCATAGTTACCAAAATTTGTTCGGTATATCTATGCAGTACGCTTGTTATAACAGTGAGCAATTGTACGGGAATATGTGTAAATTAAAATCATTATGGCATTTTGCTTGTTACAGCCATGACCTCATTATTTCTGTGCTCATTATAACCAAGTTCGACAGTACTATAATTTCTCAAGCTAGTACACCACGTTAAATTCTGTGAACTGTTAGATGTGCTTGTCTTAGTCTCTGTACAGGAGCACAAATATAATAATATATATTGCAATAAAATAAAACAATAAGAACCATATTACAGCCGTGCTCATTATAATCAAGTTCGACTACATCATAATTTCTCAAGCTAGTACACCACGTTAAATTCTGTGAACGTTAGATGTGATTTGTCTTGGTCTCTGTACAGGAGCACAAATATAATTATATATTGCAATAAAATAAAATAAGAACCCATAACGAGTAAGAAGTTAAATAAAAAAAATTAAATATTATTCATTATCTTTTTACATTGAATTCTAATAAAATTTTTTTAAAATTTGTTAGATTTAGTGTGTTTATATATATGTGTCGGAATTTTAATTTTTCAGTTACATTAAATTTTTTCAATATTTGTTGCACAAATTATCATTAAATCAATATAATGTTAAATTATGCAATTAATTTTTGCTCTGGATCGCTTAAGTCACATTTATAAACAAAAAATTTCATATTGCAAATTATTACACTTCCCCACCTGGCTACTTCATAATGCTGAGCTGGCAAAATTTTCTAGGGAGAACACTGCAGACCATTACCGACCGTCATTCTGCCTGAACAGTTCCTTGTTGACATGACTGGTGCATAGCTTTGCATGGTTTCTGCCAGATATGCACCCTCCAGTCTGCTTGAGGGTGCATATCTGCACGGAAACATGACTGAGGAGACCAGTCTCTAATCATCCAAGGACCAGTGCCGATGTTCTTTTGCCCCAGTTGAGGCATAGAGTCCTGTGTCACGGTGTTAGCAATGGGACTCTGGTGGGTAGGCAGCTGCAATCACCTATTGTGGCTAATGATTGCCTGATGGTCTTGGTTGAGACGTTTCTGGCAAGTCCCTTGTTGAAGTCTGTAGTGATTTTAGCCACTGTTGCTCTCTTATTTGGTGAAATAATGTGAGAAGCATCGACGGCCACCCTCATCCACCACCTTTCTCCACGATGAGATGTTATTCCGGAAATAGAATGTTCCTGATACTCTTAAACGGGGATAGTGCAATTTCTGTACCACCTACGCAACAGAGTGACCCATGCATTGGGCACCCATTATCATCCCCTTTTCAAAACTTTTCAAATTCTGTTAACTCATGATGTGTATCCATACTGACATTGAATTACCGTCTACATGAATACAGAATAACTATATACCTTCCAAGCGGTGGGTTCGTCCACTAGCGAGAGGGGTGACAGCATCACATTGCCCAGGAACCAGATATCCAATGAATTCTGTCCTTTCAGTGTAGTTTAGTATTAAAGTAATACAGTAGAGTGCTCATAATTCAAGTTATTGGGGGTCTGGGGGGGGAGTAGTTCAGACTTCTGATTTGTTCAGATTTTCGAACTTACCAAAAAAAAGTGACCTGTACTTAACAAGTACAGGTCACTGTTGAAAAAAAAAAGCCATTAATTAGAGTTGAATTTGAAAGTGTCTGCAATTCTGTCCAGACATGATAGGAGGGAGTATATGATGAGAGCCCTGTCGATCAATTCGGCCCTGGAAAGATGGTGCAAGGCTCGAGGGGTAGAATTTTTTTTCAGCCCGGTCTGTATTTGTTAACAGGAGAGACTGCTTCTACACGGATGGGATACACTTAAATAGAAAGGGTGCAAGAATGTTTGCTGATGCTATCGAGGCAGTGTTAGGAGGGTCGGAAAACTGCTAGATTGGGGGGATACAAGGACTAATAGATTAACAGTAGCCACTGGCAGAGGATAAAGTGATTCTTGCACTGCTTCTATTGGAATGAGCAGCAGCCTGGAAAATAAGATGCAGGATATTTCAGAGACTGCTGGGAATCATTGGGGTACAAGTAAACACATGGGTTGTATTAGGGTGGCTAAGAGGAAGAGCAGGTGCATGTATAATTACATGTACACCAATGCCAGGAGTCTAGTAAATAAATTTGATGAATTTGAGGTATTGCTCATATGATGAGAGCCCTGTCGATCAATTCGGCCCTGGAAAGATGATACAAGGCTCTAGGGGTAGAATTTTTTTCAGCCTGGTCTGTACTTGTTAACAGGAGAGACTGCTTCTACAGGGATGGGATACACTTAAATAGAAAGGGTGCAAGAATGTTTGCTGATGCTATCGAGGCAGTGTTAGGTGGGTCAGAAAACTGCTAGCTTGGGGGGGGGATACAAGGACTAATAGATTAACAGTAGCCACTGGCAGAGGTGAAAGTGATTCTTGCACTGCTTCTATTGGAATGAGCTGCAGCCTGGAAAATAGGATGCAGGATATTTCAGAGACTGCTGGGAATCACGTTAAGTAAACACATGGGTTGTGTTAGGGTAGCTAAGAAAAAGAACAGGTGCATGTATACTTGTGTGTACACCAATGCTAGGAGTTTAGTAAATAAATTTGATGAATTTGAGGTATTGCTCAAAACATCAAAGGCAGATGTTGTGGGGATTTCACAGACGTGGTGTCACAAAGATATAAGGAATGCAGAACTGGAATTTGGGGAGTACAACGTCTACAGAAGGGATAGACAAGATAGGAAGGGAGGAGGGGTTATGCTATTAGTTAAGAAATACATAAAATCCAAGTAAGTGAAGCCAGTCGACATTGCTGGACAGAGCAGTGTAGAGTCAGTTTGGTGTGACATAAGCATTGGGAGATCAAAATTGAGAGTGGGAGTGTGCTATAGGCCTAATGACACTGATGTGTATAATAAGAAATTGTACAGGGAAAGAGTGGGCCAGTAAATCAGAGTCATATAATGGGGGATTTTAATTTCCCAGATATTGACTGGAATTTGGGGGCTGGTCACTCACACACTAGCAAGACTTGTGGATTTATTGGATGATTGTTTTCTACATCAGCATGTTCGGGAGGCAACTAGAGAGAGTAATACTCTTGATTTGATTATCAGTAGTGATTCTTCATGCATTAAGAATCTGCAGGTAAATGAACCACTAGGCGGCAGTGATCACAGTGTGCTGAAGTGGGATTTACTCAAAGAGGTAACTACCATTAGAGGTAAAGGGAAGGGTTATTGCTTTCGTAAAGGCGACTATAATGGACTGAGACAGTATTTAAATTCTATACAGTGGGACCAACTGATGATGTTACCAACAGCAAATTCAAAATGGGAAGCATTCAAAGAACTTATCTTGGAATGCTACTAGGCTTTACATACCAACTAAGAAATATTGTTCAAGGTTTAGGCTCAAGTGGATGTCAGAAGAACTAATGAGACATATGGCAGAGAAGAAAAATACATGGGATACATACAAATTAACACGTGACACAGAAGCCTATGATAGATACAAGTTGATCTGTAACCAAGTTACAAAGGAGGTTAGGCAGGAGAAGGCAGATTACGAGAAATCTTTGGCAAGGGATGCAAAGAAAAACAGCAAAGAGTTCTTTACTTACGTAAACTCTAGAAGGAAGGGGATGAATCAGATTGGTCCACTTGATATCGATGGGTCAACTGTTGATGATCCTCCTCAGGTAGATAACAAACTAAATGAATATTTTGCATCGACATTCACACATGAGGCGTTATTCAGCGAGGGGGAATGCCAGAGGTGTATTCAACTCTGGCAGTAAGCTAGAGAATCTTGTAATAACTGAGAGTAAAGTGGAGGAGAAATTGTTGAAGATAAATACAAGAAAGGCACCTGGGGTGGATGGGATCTATCCAGTTATATTAAAGAAGGCAGCAAAGGAAGTAAGCAAACCCTTAGCCATAATTATGAGAGCTTCCTTGAGGGGAAGTACCCATGGACTGGAGATGTGCAAATGTGACCCCAATTCACAAAGGAGGATCAAAGGCTGACACAATTAATTATAGACCTGTGAGTTTAACTTCTGTTCGGGAAAATTAATGGAGGCACTGGTTAAAGAAGCACTGCAGGATCTAGACAAGACTTCAGTTATAGCTCGGACACAGCATGGTTTTGTTAAGGGGAAGTCTTGCCTGACCAATTTGATTGGATACTATGATGCAGTCACAAAAGAACTGGATGTAGGGAATAACTTTGATATTATATACTTGGATCTTAGAAAGGCTTTTGATACTGTTGCACATGGAAGACTGCTGCACAAATTGGAGCAGTGTGGCATTGGAGGAAAATTGCTGCTATGGATAAAGGGGTGGTTGAGGGGGAGCAGACAGAGAGTGGTAATCAATGGACACTGCTCATCGTGGACTAATGTTATTAGTGGAATCCCTCAGGGTTCAGTGTTGGGTCCATTATTGTTTTTTGTATTTATAAATGATACTGATGATGTTATATCAAGCTTAATGTCCAAGTTTGCAGACGATACAAAGGTTGGCAGGGTTGTCAAGGACACTACTGACATTAGAAGTGTTATGGCCGTCATTCAGTGTAGCCACGTGTTCTGGAGCTCCTGAATGTTTCAGTTATTTTAATGTGTTTCAAGTGTTTTCTTCCACTGGAAAAGTGTACCAGCTAAAAGAACTTCGCAAGTGGATTAAGTGAGTGAAAAAATTTTGTTATTACGAGGGTTATCTGGTCTGTACTCTCTCGTCATCCACCAAATCCCTTTAGGCTTAGTATTCTGCTAACGCTTTGCTGTAGTAATACACGCATTGTTGACAGTTAGGCCTAGTGGATAATCCTGGGAATACGATACGTACATAAAGTTTTGAATTGGAGAAAGTTCGTGCGCGTATAGTGTGTGGCAGCCTGCGAATGAGCTCCGATTAAAGTTAATAATTTGTGCTGTTTTGATTTGCTATTTGCCTGGCAACGAAGTTTTGGAAATTGGCAGCTTTTGCCTGGACAACGCTCTCAACAGACCACTTTTACTTTGACTACTAAACACAATTGTAATCTCTTTTTCAACCCACTCGTAATCCTTTTATCTGCGCCTAAAATCTGAAAATGCCTTTAAAGCAAGATCACCCAAATAATGAAAGCTGCGTAATTTGTGGCATTGTTCCGGACGTAGCTATAGAATGTACTTCCTGTCTCAAGACATACGGAAGCGAATGTCTCGCGTTGAACCTAAAGAGGCTCGGGAAGCAGCGACGGAAAGTATGGCAGTGTCCCCCCTGTAAGGGAGAAAATTATATGCAGTCACTAGGAACAACTGGTGAAACTTCTAACAACGACGTTAACCAAATTTCGGATTCACTTGAGCACAGGACCCAACCCGCACCTGAAGTACACACGGAAAAACTGAGATCGTCAGATTCACATGTGGAATTGACCCCTGACTCATTACTGGCAGAACAAAATCTCATCATGCAAAAATCAAGTAGTTCCCAACAGGATAACATCCTATCAACAGAGATCTCAGCAATAGTTAATCATGCATCACTCGAACACAGTCCACTCTTTGTCTCGCTCCTCACAAATATCGAGACAACTTTATGCATGAAGCTATCCCCAATTCATAATATCCTCGCAGACCTACTGCTTGAAAACAAGCGACTACGAGAACAAAATGAATGCATGCATAAAACATTGGAGGTGTTGGGAAAAAACTTTGATGACCTGAAGCACTCTGTTTGTGATCTTGCTGTTCAAACTAACCATCATGAGCAGCATCCGCCGGACGGACACGTTCATGCGGAACCGAGAGCTCCTACCCAAACCACCCCATCTTTATTATCACATGACTCCTCTCCATCACCCATTCTTACAAATTGTGAGTCTGAAGTTGTGTGCCCTGAAATCACAGCAGATGCCAGCGAATACTCTGGAAATACTGCCTCCCAGAAGATCCAAAGAAGTCATCAGGAGCAAAACCTGCCAAATTGCCCCTTTTCGCGATCACAAAGCTCACATATGGGGTCCTCGCGCTCGAGACTGGATAATGCTCTGGCTGCGGAAGTACATAGCAATTGTGGCTCCACCTCAAACAACGTGAGGGGTAACCATTATACAGGGTCTACGATTGTATCTAATGTACAGACCCATAGAGACACTACAACGTATGCAATGATTGCAAGCCAACGAACAAAAGAACAAACACTGACCCGTAATCCAACTCTTAAAGAACTGAGCCCCAATCTTAAAGTTATTGGAACCAATTTGCACTTCAGCAAG
Source organism: Mastigoproctus giganteus (assembly GCF_048544385.1). Classification (NCBI taxonomy): domain Eukaryota; kingdom Metazoa; phylum Arthropoda; class Arachnida; order Uropygi; family Thelyphonidae; genus Mastigoproctus; species Mastigoproctus giganteus. Next base: position 229,364,940 of record NC_143583.1, on the reverse strand, counting down.
ATGCAAATTGCGAACACTAGAATGAGGGACAAGCGGATGCGTAATGTCTTCATTAGTAGGCTCTCCCCTGCTACCTCAGCCGATGATGTGGAAAACCTTGCTGCATTCAAAATGAATGGTAGAGTCACTAAGCTGTCCACGAAATATCCCACCTACGCCTCCTTTAAGATCGATGTAGCTGATGCAGATTTTGAAGCACTCTTCAATCCTGAAATCTGGCCTGCTGGAGCTCTTGTTATGCCATATCTCGGGCAGCGATATAGAAGTAATGGGAAAGACTCCCACCAATGGTACCCTGATTCATAGCAATCACAGATCTTGTTACCGCAACCAGAATCACAGACACAGAACACCAATATGCCGATCCCTGTGCTCATCAGTCCTAGAGACACCCCGCTGAATCGAGTAGTGCCATGTCAGAGACCACCTGTCCGTATCAAAGTACCCAGAGTACCTGCCTGCACCATCTTTTATCAGAACGTGCGTAGTCTTAGGAACAAGCTTGATACTATGGAGCAAATTCTGCTCTCCGAACATTTTGACCTGCTCGCCATCACCGAAACCTGTCTGAATGATGATGAAGAATTCCTTGCAACAGCTGCCCCATCTGATTATGGGGTCGTATTCACATCTCGGATTGCACGCAAGGGTGGAGGCGTCGCATTATTCTACAAGAAATCTGCTTTCAAGCTATTGGATAATAAATCCAGTAACTCTCCTAACTATGAAGCAATCTTCGTTACGTTAGGATACAACTTCGTGACGTTTGACGTCTGTGTGCTGTATATACCCACAAAGCCGTCCCAGCAAATCATCCTTGAAGTTTCCAACTGGTTAATCAATCAGCTGCATCCCACAGCTTCTCACTTAGTTTGTGGTGATTTCAATTTACCTCCTCAGCTATCTAATCTGAAAAAGGATTTTCTGACACACTTGAGATGTGCTGACCTACAACTTATTAATGAAGCTCCAACCAGGAGGAATAACCTCTTAGATCTAGTTCTAGCCTCTTTCCCTTGCACCCTTGATTACATTACAGAAACGTCATTTGACTCTGATCATGTCCCGATGCATGTAACCGCATATCTGCCAGCCCCCAAATTAGAAGCCAGAAGGACAACAACAAAGGTTGACATTACTAGCCCCAACTTACTTGACGTAGATAAGTGCATCAGAGCCGCCTCTCTCATTCCCTGGGTGGCCTTAGAGACTTGACCCAGAACTAGCTGTGAACATTCTCACAAACTGGATCAACACGGTTGCCAAATATGCTGCTTCTAAAAAGATCACAATCAGTCCATATACAAGACTTTGGTGGAATTCTGAACTCAAAATGAGTTTCCAGCTGAAGCAACAGCTCCATCGCACATGGAAACAATCTCAAAATGTCAATGATCGTATCGTTTATTCAAGGGCACGGGCTCATTTTAATCGCCTGAAATCTGAGGCAATCAAATTATATGTTAACCGTGAGCTGGCTAAAGGAAAAATTCCATACAAAGAAAGTGAACCCTCATTTTCCTTTACAACTTGATCCTGAATTGTGGCTCGATTTCGTCACAAGATTTAACCGTATTCCTATGCCAAACTCAGATCTAGCTCTACTAACAGAGCCCATCCAGCAAGAAGTGTTGAACAACATTCAGATTACAAAACAACAGCTGATCGTAGCCATCAATTCTCTACCTGCCTCGTCTACCACCGGTGATGATGGAGTTCCCCAATTCATGCTCAAATGCCTAAGTCCGTACATTATTCAGCCACTTTTAATTATCTTCAACCAGTTACTCTCGAACAAAATTTTCCCACAGCAGTGGAAAAACTATCTCATCAAACCTTTAGCCAAAGTTCAGTCGCCATCGAAACCTAAACACTTCCGACCCATCTCTAACTCCTCCAGCCTGCTGAAGCTCCTGGAGAAGGCCTTACTCCCCATCCTCACTAAGCAGATCTTGCCCAGTAATCCAGTCCAAATTCACTACTCCCTTCCAAACAGATCAACGATCACCAATCTGCTAGCCACCACGAATACTATCTTGTCAGCATTGGAGAATAGGCAGGAACTAGCTGTGACTTACTTAGACATTGAGGCTGCATTTGATGCCGTCCAAGTAAACCAACTTCTCACTCTCCTGGAATGCCACTTCCAGATCACAGGGAACATTATGCTTTCTCTCCTCTCTTCTGAATAACAGAGTTATAAAGCTTCATACAGGAGATCGCACCCTTACTAGATCCGTCACCGCAGGAGTCCCACAAGGAGGGGTCCTTTCGGGCCTTCTGTTTTCATCCATTATCTTCCCACTGGTTGCACATTCTCGATGTCTACTGAGCTATGCGGACGATATCAAGATACTCACTCCCATCATTCCCGGTCAAGGCCTAGATCTGGTAAAAGTGGAAATTAACAACACTCTCACCACAGTCACATCTTACCTCTGCCAGTTTGGGCTCAAGATCAATCCTGCTAAGTCCGAATTCATGGTGTATTCATTGAAGCAAACTCCTTCTTCTCTCCAGCCTTCGGTCGGCAACACCCTCATCCCAATTGTGTCCAGCCATCGTGATCTGGGCGTTGTATTCGACCCAAAACTTCGATTCAACGCCCACATGGATATGCTCCTCACACGTGCTTCAAGACTCCGGTGGATAGCAAAACAGCATCTCCTTCATATCACAGACAAAAAGATAACCGTGAGGTACATAAGAACAGTTATCTTTCCACCTTTACTCTATGCTGCTGAAATTTGGGCGTCAGCGGCACCGTCAATAAAGAAACCACTCTTTGCCACAGAATTCTGGCTCCTAAAGTGGGCCAACAGGAAGCACAACCTTCCAGCTCTGATTCGTACCACACAGCTTGCCAACTCTCTCGGAATTCCACGGCTTCCCACCTTAATCGATGACCAACGCCTCCTAGCAACAGTCAAGATGATAACAGGCATAATGGCAACACCTTCATTCTGGGATACCTGTGGCTGGAGGATCCCCCCTGCTGCCCTTAGGGCCAATCCCGAGCTCTACTCGCATTCAGCACGACTCCATCTCTCGGACAGGTTCCTTCCTCAGCAGATGCTCAAGCAAACCCAGGCACTGGACGCCGACCTGAACAAATTCGCTGCTGACCGGACTTACCGGAAAAAAATTATGACGAGTACGACTAATCAGCAATGACTGATGTATACCTTGCACCTGTTCCTGTCTGATTGAGCTGGTGCTCTTATCTCGATGTTAAGCCAGCTCAAGCAGATTTAACTCTCGTAAGGAGTTCTCTCCTTTGTATTATAATATGTTTTCTTTGTAAAATTACCTTTTTGTAAATAATTGTTCAATTTTCCCAAGTTTGGGAAACTGTAAGCCCCTGGCTTTATGGCCGTGAAGGGTAATAAAAGATTATCTCTCTCTCTCTCTCATTATGCTACTGCAACAGGATCTAGAAAGGTTGAGCAGATAGGCTGAGAAGTGGCAAATGAAGTTTAACATTGACAAATGTAAAGTACTACATATGGGAAACAGCAACCCCAGAGCAACGTATCAACTCTGTGGTACTACACTGACAGTGGTAGAGAATGAAAGGGACCTGGGTTTGGTTGTGCAGGCAGATATGAAGTTTTCTGAGCAAGGCAGACAGGCTGCAAGAGTAGCTCATGGTGTATTGTCAATGATATATAGGAATTTTTCTAGCAGGGATAAGGAGGTGATTATTCCCTTGTATAAGGCAATGGTCAGGCCACACCTAGAGTACTGTATACAGGTCTGGAGGCCTCATTTCAAGAAGGATGTAAAGATGCTGGAACAAGTACAGAGAAGGGCAACAAGATTGGTGAATGGAACAAAAGGGTGCTCTTATGAAGAAAGGATTAAGTTTTGCAAATTACAGTGTCTGGAGACTAGGCACCAGCGAGGTGATCTGATAGAGGTGTATAAAGCCTTGAATGGTTTGAGCATGCTCAATGCTGATGGGATTCTTCCTCTTGCTCAGAATAATCACCTGAGAGGGCATAAATTCAAATTGAGGAAAGACAGATGTAGGATAGACGTGAGGAAATTTGCCTTTAGCCAGCGGGTGGTTGGTTGGTGGAACAGACTTCCATCCCTTGTTGTGGAGGTTGATAGCCTGAATAAGTTTAAGGCTCAGCTGGACAGGTATTTCGAACGAACAGAGGGGTGAAGTGGAAGTGGTTATTTTTTATTTATTTATTTTTTTAGCTGATGCTGCATAAGCTTGCTTTCTTGGATCAAATGCCTCTACTAAAAGTTTAATGCTAAAAGTTTTAGCAGGTTTAGAAACAAAATCTCTAAGCTATACTTACATATTTTTATTCATAACAGAAAATGGAACTTTCAGCCACAATAACATATGTGTATAGGCTTTAATGAAAATAATTACTTATTTTTTGCAGCACCACTTTCGAACTTTTGTTTCTTTGCTGTCACTCTTTTCAACAAGAGTAGAGGAGTTGGGCAGCATTCAGTTTGTTGCTTGTACCAAGACGTCACAGTCTCTGGCACGGAGAATACCTCAGCATGTGTAGGCCCAGTGCTGATGACATTTTCTTTGTTGTTTTCATCTGTATCACTTTCAGGAGCCCCTATTCTTTTACATTCACAATTTTGGTTTCATTTAAAAGAGGAAACCCTGTAGCATCAATATCATTTTCCATCCACACCCCTGCATCACCAATCTTCAAATCTAGGGACTGACTGAAACAAGTTGATAATCTCATTCAGTATTTGTCCCTCATCTCCTTCAGTTCAATTCCATTCATCTCCTACAGTTTTTTCTGCAATAGACCACAGTTTTTCCCATGCATTTTTTTAAATTCTGCGCAGTGAGCGATTCCCATGTGTCAGCTAACGTGTAGCAGCTGTCCTTGAGACTCAGCTTTTTCAAAAAATCTGATGGTTTTTTTGTTGCTTTATGCTAAAAGTAAACGATGCAAGACTTGTTTTTTGTAGATTCTCTTCAACATTTCGAAGACTCCCTGGTCCATCAGCTGGAGGAGTGCAGTAGCATTTTACGTAAACAACATAACCTCAAATCCATAGTCTATTTTGTTTAATGCTTCCACTGAAGGATGCAATGGCACGTTGTATAGAATAAGCAAGATCTTGCCCATTTTGCCTTCTCGTTCACGATACTTCTTGACATTTGAATAAAATTGTTGATAAACCATATCAGATTACAAAGTGTGTTGGATAAAAGATTACTCTGTTATGTTTGGTTATTACTGCTATGTATGTAAGCATAAATTTAGTTTTATTTTGGTAACCTGTGGATTATACGTGAACATCCTTCCAATTTTCACGTATCATTAAATTTTGTTAACTGATAAAGTAATAAAAGTGTAAGTCTGTGCTTTATATCTTCATTTTTTATATATCCTGTGGATAATATTCCTGCAAGTTTCGCTTATTAGAATTGCTCTTTAATAGAATTAAAATTAAATTCGCAAACACGATCACAATAACTGGCGCTTACTGTAATTGTTTTATGGCACCAGCATTAAAAAAAAAAAAAAAAAATTCTGACTCATTCGGATTTGATGCTCTATTGTAAATATATTTTTACTTATTTTAAATTACTGTGGCATTACCGATTATTGTTATAAAAAAATTTATTGAAAATTTAATTTGCTATTAGTAAAAAATTATACATGTTTACATACCAAACGTGAATCAGTAACCATGTGCATTATTATTATTAGCTATATGGTGCAACAAGGAAGCCCGAAGCTTATGCTGCACCAGCCAAAAAAAAAAAAAAAAAAATTCCCCGAGTTACTCTGAGAGAGAGAGAGAGAGAGAGAGAGAGAGAGAGAGAGAGAGATAAAATTAGAAGGAAATCACCAAGAAAGAGAAGAATGATATCCAGTTCAGGACCCTGGGTGTGCCAAGCCCATACTCACCTCCTGGGGTTATGACCTTTTGTTTAAGTTATTTTTTCTAATTTAAATTTACTGTTTCTCAAGCCAATGGTCCCTTTATGCCAGAATATAGCAAAATTAGTTCCACCCCAAATGTTAAAAACTAAGTGCAAAAATTTATATTTCAAATATCTATCTATATCTTAGAGGGGAACAGGTTTCCTGTGTGTTATCAGACACACAGTCTAAAACACTGATGGATCCAATATCTCTCTATTACATAAGATTTAGGAGAAGTCCGGTTGGCCTGCCTCCCTAAAATCCACTCATGCACACCTTCTCGATGGTAAGCCCTGTTATGTCACTTAGGGGGCAACGAATGTGTAGAGTGGTTCTCTTCAAGACGCCTGGTCAGCGTGAAGAGGAAAAGACCAAACCCTCCAGCATATGACACAACAATACAAATGGCCCTCAGTCCCCAGCAGCTTTCACACTCCCTCTTATGGCAGCGAGAGGATCAGAGTGGAAGCAGAGGGTGCTAAGAATCTCTGGGTACGAGGCTGCCATGCATGGAAATTGAACTTGGCCTGTTATAACGTACGATCACTCATCGGTGAAGACAGAATATTAGAGTTGGAAAAGGAATTAGAAAATGTGAATTGGAATATCATCGGTTTGGCTGAAACAAGAAGAAGAAATGAATCATTTATAAGTTTATCAAGTGGAAATCTGCTGTACACCAATGGAAACAGTGAAAGGAGAGAAGGTGGAGTTGGGTTTCTGGTCCATAAAGATTTCAAAAACAACACTTTGGAATTCAAAAGTACATCACCAAGGGTGTCAAGACTAATACTCAAGATTTCTAAGAGGTACAAGCTAAAGATTATAATGATTTATGCACCAATATCAAGCATTGATGATGAAGAGGTTGAAGAAATGTACACTGAAATTGAGTCTTCTAGATGAGCAGAAAACCAACTAGACTATTATTATGGGGGACTTCAGCGCTAAGGTTGGAAAAAGGCAAAACAGTGCAGAAAGAGGAACTATAGGAAATTTTGGAATTGGTGAAAGAAATAAAAGAGGTGAAAGACTTGTGGAATTTGCAGAATCTCAAGGACTCTCAGTAATGAACACTTTTTTCAAGAAAAGGGTGAACAGAAAGTGGACATGGAAGAGTCCAAATGGATTAACTAATGAAATCGACTTCATCCTCACTAACAGAAGATATATTGTGAATGATGTTACCGTCCTGAATAAGGTAAATGTTGGAAGTGATCACAGAATGGTAAGATGTACACTTGATATAGATGTAGGAAAGGAAAGGAAAAAACTGACTTGAGTAAATAATACAAAGGTCTTTGAGATAACAGAGGAGGAGAAAAAGCAGTAGGTACTGGAACTTAACAAGTTTGAGCTTCTGCAGACTGCTCAGGACCAAGATATCGATGAGGAATATTACAACTTTCTGAAAGTGATAAAGCCCAAGAAACCTATAGGGAAAAAGAAATCCAAAGAAGAAAAAATTAGTCAAGAAACACTTGTCATGATGAACCGAAGACGACAAATGAAGAGCAAGTAAAACACTGACAGGGAGAAAATTGAGTATACTGAGTTATGCAAAGCCATTAGAAAGAGACTCAGAGAGGACATAAAAAGATTTAACACAAGAAAAGTAGAACAAGCATTAAGGGAAAACAAAGGATTTAAATCAGCAGCCATGAGCAGTAAATACAGAAAGACAAATGATACTGAAACTGAAGAATAGCGATGGTGTACTTATAAACAGCAGAGAAGGCATAATTCAAATAGCAGAAGACTACTATAGAGAATTATACAAGGAGCGAGGGAATGATACCAGCAGTGGGGAAGATGGATTGCAAAGTAGCAACACATACAACATACCCGATATTCTTCCTGATGAGGTAGAACATGCATTGAAGAAAATGAAGAATCGGAAAGCCCCGGGGGAAGATGAAGTTACTGTAGAGTTGTTAAAATTGGGAGGAAGAGACATAACACAAAAACTGGCAAGGCTCTTCACAAAGTGCATTAGAAAAGGTGTGACGTCTGAGCAGTGGAATAATGCAATCATAGTTTTGCTGCATAAGAAAGGAGATAAATCAGAAAGTGGAAATTATAGACCAATTAGCTTGTTATCTCACATCTACAAGTTGTTCACAAGGGTCATTACTAACAGATTAGAAAGAATACTTGATGAGAATCAACCGAAAGAGCAAGCTGGCTTTAGGACAGGATTCTCAACTATGGATCACCTTGATGTAATATCACAGCTAATGGAGAAAGCAAATGAATATAAAACACCATTATGCCTGGCATTTGTGGATTATGAAAAGGCATTTGACTCCATACAGCATAAGGCAATGTTTCGGGCACTGGAAAGACAAGGCATAGATACCCCATATATTATGATTTTGAAGAAAATATATGAGAGTGCTACTTCCTTTATTAGACTAGACAAAGACAGTAGGAAATTTAAAATCTAGAAAGGAGTTCGACAAGGAGACACAATATCTCCGAAGCTGTTTACTGCTGCCCTTGAAGAAGCTTTCAGATTAGACTGGTCGCAGAAAGGAGTCAATGTGAATGAGAGTACCTAAACCATTTATGATTTGCAGATGACATTGTGGTCATAAGCCACGATCCCAAAGAATTAGAGGAAAATCTTAATCAGTTATGCACAGTTAGTAAGGATTTTGGACTAAAGATGAATATGGCTAAAACAAAAGTAATGATGAACAAGTATGCCACGAAAAGGGAAATAATGATTGAAGGAGCAGTAATTGAAAAGGTGGAGTCATACTTATCTGGGACAAGTTATTAGCTGTAATAATGATAAATGGCTGGAAGTCAAGAGAAGAATAAATTTTGGATGGACAGTCTGTCCTCGTATAGCACGATAGTTGTGTTCCTAGAAACCCTCGTGCAATGCAAAATCGTGCAATATAAACAACAGGCCCTATGGGAAAAGTGGGGTTAGGTGCCGACCACCCAAGATTGAACACACATTTGGAACCAAAACATTACCAAACAATAAATAATCGGGTAATTTTAATCGTTATAAAATACGTAAGTATTTTATAACGATTAAAATACGTAATAAAAAATATTTATTTTTTATTATATTATAATAAAGTATGTTTAGTATTTTATAATACGTAAGTCGAAATAAAATGCTTACGTATTTTATTACGACTATTACGTAATAAAATATTGCTAATGCTTTTGCTTCTATCGTAAGCAAACTTCTATCCAAACAGATAGGAAATCGAAAAACAGATAGAAAAGACAGCCGTTCCATCTCTTCCAATTCTTGTGTCTTAATCTAATGGATTTTAATTACACTTTGAGTTGTTCCTGCTATGAAAGTTGTTTTTATTTTCTTTGCATTCTTTGTAATTCTCGGCGTTGCCTCATTTAGGTCTGTAGCACGTGCAATATCACATGGTCTTTCATTTCGCTCAAAGCGTTTCACAATTTCATATTTTTTTCTCTATCGACAGAGGCGGACTGGCCATAAGCCTTACCGGGGAAACCCCAGTGGGCTGGAGGCCGGTGTGATTTTGGCCATAAACCGTAGTATGAGGCCACCATAAATTTTCCCGGGTAACAATTTTGGACTCAGTCCGCCTCTGTTTATTGATATTGCTTTTTTTTTTTTCCTCTCTGAATCTGCAGTGTCTTCGCCAGGATGCTTCCTTTTCACACCTTTTAAGTATTTTACTCATTTTTAAAGCACAATTACAAAACGAGGAGGCACCCTTAATATACATAAACAAAGCTGCGCGCGTGTAGCAACTGAATAAACAACTCCATAAAGGCCGAGATACACTATTAACACCTTATATTTTACTAAAGCACATTTCTGGGGGTTACTACCATAAAACAAAAACAATTTCCAGTTGCGTTTCTGCTAGTGGAATCTGTTATAAACTGGTCGTAAACTCGATCTAATTGCAAATTATCGATAGCTGGAATTGTGTGGGTTTTTACGTTATTAGGGTGAAATGTGTTTCCCCTTCACTGATATAAAACACAAATACATTTTCAGAATCTTCTTCAGTCCTATCATGTTGCGTTCAGTTGGGGTGATTCCGCGTTCGACTGCCATTTCTTGTAAACACGAAGGCGAATCGTGCATAAGCGAATTCGGTTCGTGTTATATAAGATATCGTTCCCCTATTTATAAATCATGTAATGTAAACACGTGTTATACGAGGACCGACTGGATAGCATTCAGGAATATAGTCACATACTGAAGAGCAATATCCCAGTTTGTCTGAAACTGTAAAATAATGAACCAGTGTATACTCTCCACCATGATTTATGGAAGTGAAACTTGGGCACTCACCAAAAGAATGGAAAAGAAGCTGAGTACTACACAGCGAAGAATGGAACAAATTATTATTATTATTAGCCATATGGTGCAAGGAAGCCTGAGGCTTTTGCTGCACCAGCCAAAAAAAAAAAAAAAAAAATCTGTTACCCTAAAAGAGAGAGAGAGAATAGAAGAGAAGAATGATGATATCCAGCTCAGGACCCTGGGTGTGCCAAGCCCATACTTGCCAGATGCAAGCCCCTGGAGTTTCTATATTGGGAATCAGACTGTTGGATAAGAAGAGAAACACATGGATTAGGCAGCAAACTCAAGTAAAGGACATTCTTATCAAAACTAAAGAACTAAAATGGTCTTGGGCAGGACACAGCTCGAAGACATGATGACAGATGGACTAAGAAAATAACAGAATGGTACCCAAGAGGAGCTAGAAGAAAACCTGGAAGACAAAGGCGTAGATGGATAGATGAAATTCATGAGATTTTGGGTAGTAAATGGACAGCCAGTGCTCAAAACAGAAGGAACTGAAAAGTTGCTGGAGAGGCCTTCATCCTGCAGTGGATCGAAAATGGCTGATTATGATGATCTATATCTACAGATCAGTGATTTTCAACTCATGGCACACTCTGCAACTTTTTGTCAGCTCAAACATTTCAACTTTGTTCTCTTTTTTGATTCTGGCTCCCCACAATGTAAATTTTTTTTTAAGAGTTAAATTTGTCAGTACAAGTAAGAATATTTTCATTCTTTCCCTGCATGCTCTTGTTAAGAGTGTGTACAAGGCTTGGAAAATGTGAGCTAGGAAAGCAATTTTATTGCACCAGGTCTCATCACTAAGGTCAGTCAGCTCAGATCCTTCAGATATAAAAAAATAAGCTCTTCCCTCAGTTCATAGAACCTTGAAATTACCCATCCTCAAGATAGCCACCTCACTTCCATGTGCAGTACGAGTTGTGTGTGAAAAGCTTCCATGGCAGAACACAGTGCTGAAAACAATCTCGATTTTGATGGTCTACCCTTGTAGTTAACCATTTCGATCGTCTCATCCAGTACTTTTTGGAGCTTGGGTACTGTTTTTTAAATGAAGGCCTCTGTGCAGGAAACAGTGTGTAAAAACAATGCTAGAGTTCTTCTGCTTGGCCAGTGCAATGAATCCTTTCAGGCTTCCCGACATAAAGGGAGCACCATCAGTGCAAATGCTGATGCATGATTTCCACGACAAATCGTGAGAACTGAAATAACTGTGGATAACATCAAGGATGTCTTGGTCTTTGGTTGTTTATGGAAGTGGTTGGCAAAATAAAAATTGTTCAATGATGTCTCCATTACAAACAAACCTGCTGAATGCTAGCTGTTGAGCTTTTACAGTGATGTCAGTTGACTCGTCCAACTGGATGGCAAAAAAATCTGCTTCTTTAATGTTAGCTATCACTTGTGACTCAACATCTTAAGACATGTCTTGCATATGCCAACTAATAGTGTTATCAGACATGGGGATTATCAAAATCTTTTTCATATTTCTCACCAAACATAATATTAACAATTGTACAGCATGCTGGTAAAATTACCGACTCAGCAATTGTAAAGATGAAACTGTATGTAATTTCATCCTTTTTGCCACAATTGCTTCTTGAGCTTTGTCAGAAATAGTTGTAATTTTGGTCCACTGTTCAGCCTGGTGTGTTTGATCAGCTATAAGCCTTTTAAAATATTCAATTGGTTTCTCGCATAAATGTGAGTGCTTTTTTGCGAAGGTGTCTTTTCAGCTTACTTGGAACCATAGCTTGGTTTGCCAGTTTCTCACCACAAACAACACACTTAGGACATGGCTGCTTTTCTCCAGATGAAAAGAATCTGGAAGACAAAGTCTTCATTATACTAGTGCATGCCAGTTTTAGAACTAATACTAACTGCACTGTGTTATACTACCAGAACTAGTGCCAGCTACACTTGATTCATTGTCATCATCTAACTTACGGTTTTTAATGAAATAGAAATAAAAATTACTCGCACGGAATGATACACATGATGCGAATAACAGCTGACTGAAGACTGACAATGGTGAAAGGTGGGATGGTAAAAGTACATTGCAGTTATTTTGGAATCCGGAACAACACGGACGGAAGTTTTTGAAATTTTGCTATAAAACGTTTTTTTTTTTATTTTTAAATTTTTTTATTAAACTATTGTTTTCATCCGTAATGGTCTTTCATGAAAAATACATTACTTCTAAAATTTACCTCTATGATTTTTTTTTATTCCCAATTTTTTTCTACCTTCACCCAAACTCCCCGGCACACATGCGGACACTTTGCACCACACCGGTTGAAAATCGCTGCTATAGATTATAGTATCTATAAGGCTTTCAGAGCTTTCATAATATTCGTATAATGTGCAGAAGCAGTAAGCTACAGATGATTTTTTTTTATGAAAACTCCAAACACGAGAGGTATTAGAACTTATAGTACTTAGTACCATGCTTAGGTTGAGAAGACGAAAGAATATATTTGTTGACATTAGACTTGAACTTCTGTAGACGGTAATCTTCAGCAAATATGTATGAAGGAAGGTTGTTCCAGAAAACGGCAGCTGAATGAATAAATGAGAAAGATGAAAAGTTGGTTCTGTGAGTTTGAAGTTGGACAGCAAATGGCAGCACATGTTCGGACTGTTTTGAAAGAGAGAACGGGAATTATAGAAGCCAATTCAGAAGTGCCCATGGAAGTATCTGTAGATAGGCATGCAGCAGAAACAGTACATCTATGAGACAGCAAGTGGAGAGACTGTTAGAGAGGAGTCATTAATTAACCTAACTGCCCTCTTCAAAATGAAAATCTGGAAGCCTGAGAGAGGTTTTGGCTACACTGTCCAGATGTGGGAACAATATTCCATGGTAGGGTGGATTTGCGATTTGTACAGAGTGAACAGCTGTCTGGAAGAAAAGTAACGCCAAGAGCAAAAGAGAAAACCAAGTTTTTTAGCTGCAGAGGAAGCAATATTTGTAATGTGCTTGTGCCAAGAAAGATTAGAAGTCAGGGTAATCCCCAAAAGAGATATCAACTTGCCTAGAAATCGGAGAGTCACCAAAGATAAGCATAGGAGCAGAAGAATCCTTTTTGCGGATTCTTCAAGACTGAGTTTTAGAAGGATTGAAATCAACTAAGTTATCTTTGCCCTACTGGAGAATTACCTGGAGTTCGGCATTTAAGGAATTGGTACCAGATATTCGAGAAGTTGAAGCTGATTGAGCAGGGCAAGGTTTCTTAAAATGGAAAGTGGAATGCAATGTGCAATCATCGGCAAAACTATGGATAGGGTTTCCAGTCAATGGAAGAAGGTCATTAATATACAAGAGGTAAAGAGTGGGGGAAAGAACTGAACCTCGGGGTACAACAGCATTAGTGGAGAAGTTAGAAGACAGAGAGCCATCTACCATCGCCTTCAGTGAATGATCAGAGAGAAAACTCGATAACCAATTACAAAAAACAATTGACAAACCACAAGATGGAAGCTTGTTTAGAAGACCTTTATGCCAAACATAATCATCAAAAGCCTTTGAGATGTCAAGAGCAACTGCTTGTGTTTCAAACTTTTCCATTGAATTTGTCCATAAATGGACAAACAAACCAGAATATCACCAGTGGATCGACACTGACGAAATCCATACTGGCGATCATTGATCAGACGGAAGGTTTCAAGGTAGTTTAAGAGTTGGCAGTTAATTGATTTCTCCATTACTTTAGAAAGAGAAGTAATTGCAATGGGACAATAATTGGATGGGAGGGATTTGTCACCCTTTTCAGGAACTGGCTGGATATGAGCAAATTTACAAGCAGAAGGAGAAACACCTTTGGAATAAAAAAGTAAAAAAAGGCGGCAAAGAATAGGAGTAAGTTCAGGAGCACAGGCTTTGAGAACAAGTGGAGAAATACCATCAGGACCTGGTGCTTTCTTAGCATCAAGATTTGTCAAAATCCTTCCGTCATCCTTTTGACGGAAGATCAGAGGAGGCATTGAATGGAGCACGGTGGGAATGGTGGGAGGTGTTTTTACCAAGATCATTAATACACGAGTTGGAAGAAAAATGGGATGCTAGAAGGTCAGCTTTATCCTTGACTGAAGGATAAAAATCGCTGCTATAGTGACAACAGAACCATCTGGTTTTGACAGAGGTGGGAGCAGATGGGCAAAAGTGGCCAATAGCTTTGGCAAGAGACCAGAATGCTTGGCTACCATTAGGGCAAGAAGTAAGTTTTCTACTCTTACCCTGTTCAAACTCTAATTTGGACTGATTAATAACTGCTTTACAATTGTTGCGAGCTTTGGTGTAGGCAGAAAATGAAATTGAAGAATTGGAAACAGGCCAATCACAATATGCAACGTTCTTCTCTTGAACAGCCTTAGCATTTATTGGAAAACCAAGATTTAGATAAAGGACAAGATTTTAAAGTGGAGTGTGGAATAAAGGAATAAAGTCAGTGAAATTATTCTTACAAGAATAATTTCACTGACACGATCTGAGCAAATGTTGACATCAGAATCCGACCAAGGAAAAGAAATCTAACAGGTCATCCCATTTTGCATTCTTGTAATGCCAAACAACACTAGGTTTGGAATAGCCATGAGATTAAGGCTCCATTGGAGAACAATCACCAAGTTCTGATCTGAGGTGCCTAATGGACCACTCCAACCTTGTACTCAGAAGGGTTGTTTGTGAGAAAAAGATCAAGCGTGTTGGCTGTATGGTTAGGATTGTCTGGTATTCTTGTAGATAAATGAATAATCTGTGCAAGTTCATTAGTAATTGTAAAAGCCTCAGCATCTTGACCAGCTGGGTCGGTGTGACTAGAAAATGGAAGCCAGCTGGAGTTGTGAACATTAAAATCACCAAGGAAAATTACCTCACTGTTAGGAAAGTTGGACTGGAGAAAGTCAAGTTGCAAAGAGAGAAAGTCAAAGAGCTCCAAATGATTAGTGGAGTTGGAAGAACAGTAGAGACAACAGATGAATTTGACACAATGTGGAAGAGAGATTTTAAGCCAGAGAAGATCGAAAAGAGGAGATTCCAAATTACCATGTCTCTGACATGTAATATTGGAACGGACATATGCACAAGTACCACCTTTGAATCGAGAGGAATCATACAGCAAATAATCTGGGCAACTGAGATGAGCAGCAGTTGAATCAACTGATAACTGAGATTCGGTCAGAAAAAGTACATGGGGTTTGGCAGACTGCAAGTGGAAATCGACATCGTTGAGATTAGAATTGAGACCATGTATATTTGTGAAATGAACTAGGAAGTGTTTGGGAGGCTTAGATCTTTTTGCAGATAAGGTTAACTCTATTAGTTTGACAATTCATGGTGTATTCAATAGTAAGAAAAAAGTGTGTGTGGGGGGAATGCTATATGAAGTACACACGGTAAGAATACATCCAGATCCTTGACAAAATGTGGCCTCAACAATGCCCCCCCCCCCATACACTCTACTCGAACTACCTCCAGTCACCATCTGACAGAGCAGAGGTAGCAAGATAGCTGATCCGGAAGCCTCCTAAAGAGTTACCAATAGGTTCATTCCAGTGTACTAACTAGCGGCTGGCCTGCGAACACCGTTTTAGAGCTGTACCCTCAAAATGTAAGGAAGATTGAATCTCGCCACAATGTTCATCATAACCTCAAAAGTCACCAGTTATACTGCATGATGGAAGAGATGGGGAAAGGTTAACCGGAACTTAGCTCTGGAGACTTAACATGGGTACCACCACTTCAAGCCTCCAATAAGCAAAGTGGTGGAATTACACCTGTTGATGAGTCATCTACCATTTAGTATTGCATGGTAACACAGAGGGGTGGCATCTCCATGTGATGTGGGCATCACACCATGAGCCCTGCTTACGTTGGTTCATATATCTGGGTGGTCACCTAAAGTGTGCCTGCACATGGAAGTTATACCCAGGAATTACCTATCAATGTGTAAAAATGGTAATTGCTATTAGTTTTATAATTATTTCAAATTGTCTTAATTTTTTTTTGGCTTATTTGACACATGTAGATTCTGTATTACAAGGAGTAGTGTGCATTTATTTAGTGTCAATACAAAACCAAACATACTATAACACTGCACTAAAAATATAGAATATTTACATTCCATTGTGTAACAGAGACCAGAACACCTGAGGGCGAATGAGAATTTTTTAAAAATCTGCATTTAAAGTTCTACATTTTTTTTTTAAAGTAGCAGAAAAATGTTACAACAGTGAGATAGACAAGGGGAATCATTTTGATCCCTTCTAATTCATAAGAGTAGATAAAAATGAGTCGCGCACACACATCTGTAAGAGCATTTCTTAACAGTATTTCACACGTGTGGCATTGACAGCAACAAGTGATTTATTAATATATTTTTTTAATATTAAAATTTATGGGAAGGTCATTAGTAATAAAAAAAAAAAAAACACTTGCAGCCATGTGAGAGTAAGCACTTACTTGAAATACAAACATATGCCTGCCCTCTGGAACAGGCCCAACATATACAGTGTCCAAAATTTGATCATAATCCTCACTTTCAGCAGAGCCAACATAAATTATTTTCCATTCAAGATCTGAAAAAAAAAATAAAAATAAAAATAATAATAATAAATAAATAAAATAAATAATATATAATAAAAATAAAATTCTATATTACTACAATCAGTACAAATGCTGAACTTAAGGCAGAACCCTGGATGATTAAAAGTTGTCAATTCAATTAATCATTTATAATTATTTTTTTTAAGGCAATTGTAAAACAATTAAAACAGCAGACCCTTTAAATCAACAGATTCATTTTAATGATAGTGGCTATATGTTCTTGAAGCTCAAATTAAAAAAAAAAAAAAAATATATATATATATATATATATATATATATTGTATTGACATTTCAAAGTGTGGGTAGTTTCCACCCATATTCCATGTCTGGCTATACAGCTAGTGGGAGATGAAGTTAGGCAAGTACTTAGGACAGCAATAAACACTTCTGCCCTCGTATTGCACTAATAGCTCAGTGTTCAAAAGATTTAAGGGGAAGGATAGCAAATAGAATATGATCGTAGAAAATACAGTTGTTGCTCAGGAGATCCGGATTTGCAAGTTCCCGTCCGTGTAGTAACAGCCCTTGATTAGGTAGATATTCTCAATTTGGAAAGAGTTATCTTTGTCTCTTTATGTATCCAAAAATTTGTCTACTCTTAATTTTAAAATGATCATCAACTATTAACAATAATAGCCTCACTAGCCTTAAGAGCTCAATTTTTTGCAATTTTAAAATATTAACCATCAATTTTACATTATATATATATAGCTAGGTAGATGTGCTGAGAAGTTGTCAGCACATCTACCTAGCTTTTCTAGATCCTGTTGCAGTAGCATACTGCTTTACTATAATTAACAACCCTGTCACCTTTTGTATCATCTGCAAACTTGGACATTAAGCCCTCATGGATATCATTAATAAATACACAAAACAACAGGCCCAGCACCACACCCTGGGGTACTCCACTAACAACATTAGTCCATGTACAGTATTGTCCATTTATTACCACTCTCTGCTGTATCCAACTCAACTATCCCTTTATCCATCGCAGCAACTTGCCCTTAATGGCATACCGCTCCAATTTGTACAGCAGTCTTCCAGTGCAACAGTATTAAAAGCGTTCCTGAAATCCAAGTATATGATATCAAAATTAATTTTTACATCCAGTTCCTTTGTGACCACATTGTAATTCCAATCAAATTGAGACAAGACTTCCCCTTAAACCCATGCTGTATCTGAACTATTACTGCAATCTTGTCTAGGTAATCCTGCATCAATTCTTTAACCAGTGACTCCATTATTTTACCCGGAACAGAAGTTAAACTGACAGATCATTAATTATTTGTGTCACACTTTGAACCCCCTTTGTGAATTGGGAATACATTTGCATATCTCCAGTCCACAGGGACCTCCCCTGAATCTAAGGATGCTCTCATAATTATGACTAAGGGTTTGCTTACGTCCCTTGCTGCCTCCTTCAAATTAACTGGATAGATTCCATCTGCCCCAGGTGCCTTTTTTGTTTAACTTTAACAATTTCTCCTGCACTTTGCTTTCCATTATTACAAGATAATTTAGCTCCTGTCAGAGTTTGGTAAATCTGTCTTTCCCCTTCCTTACAGAATTCGTTGTGCATGAATGTAGATGAAAAATACTCATTCAGTTTTGTCAGCTATCTGAGCATGATCAACAACAGTCAAACCATGAACATCAAGTGGACCAATCTGATTCATCCCCTTCCTTCTAGAGTTTACATAAGTAAACTTATCTTATCTGATTTACTTCTAGAAGTGCAGTAATAAATCGGTTTTAATTGATTTACTAATGCAGTGGAATCACTGCATTAGTAAATCATTATGCATCAAGAATCTTCAAGTTAAGGAACCTTTAGGTGGCACTGATCACTGCATGTCCACGTGAGATTTATTCTAAGAAATAACTAGTCAGTTGTGAAGAGAATAAACTAAATTGGAAAACAGACTTGGTTTCAAGATTATATTTTGTCTGTAAAAAAGTTAGACAAAGCTGTATTATTTAATAATAATAATGCATTATTTTAACTATGTGTATCAAGTATAGTGTGTTTAAACTGCAATTGTGACTAGGTGTAATTCTCACGTGTTTTGTAATGAAATCATCTTAACTTGTACTGATATTATCAGCAGTCGTACTATGAAAACTACAAGTGATAAAAATTTTTTTAATTCTGTGTCACCCCCATCCACTATACTAACCAGATTTAGCTCACCCTGATATAGTCCCTGCTCCTAAGTCCTCCTTGAATGGTCACAACAACAACTGAAGAAATTATGAATGTGACATTTTCGATCATACATTGTATAAACAAGACATGAATAGTGGTCTCATTCTAATTGGTTATGGACATAAAAAGCAACAAATCCAGGAATATCTGCACAAGCCATTTTAAACAGTCCCAATGTATGATTTTTGTATAAGTTGGAGCAAAGTGACTGGTGTGTGAAGGTATGGTGGATAAAAGATACTCTTACAGGCTTCAGTACATTCTTAGTTTCTTATATTTGTTAATGACGATGAAAGTATAAGAACTTTTATATGATTTTTATATAATTAGAGCAAAGTTATATTAGGGAGGAAGTTACCACAATGGATAAACAGACATGGTTGTTAATGGCTACTGCTCTTCACTGACTAATGTGATCAGTGAAGTTGTGCAGGGATTACTTTTGGTCCCTTACTGTTTATTAATGACATTGGATGTACAGCCACAAAAAAGTGGAATTATTAATGGGTTCTCCATTAAATTATTAATAATATGTACATAGTCTTAACAAATTTGTTAACTCTTCCAGTCTCAGCCACTTTACATAAGTTTAAAATTTATTTATAAATTTTCCATGTATTTCCTTAAATTACTTAAAAAAAAACAGAAAGGAAAATACTGGATATACTTTGAACTTAAATGTTTGTTACAGAGATACAAAACAAACCCAAACAAGAAACAGCTATAAATTAGAATGTTTTATGATTTTTTTTTTTGACACAATATGAAATAAAATCCTAAAAATAGAAGCAAATATATCAATAAGCTAAAATTTACTTATGTGAATAGTGTTTTTCCTTTCTTTTCGTAATATATTAATTTTCATGTAAATGCTGAAACAATATGTGCAATCCAACATGAAGTTCATGTTGGATTGCACATATTAACAGACTTGGTTTCAAGATTTATATTTTGTCATTCTGCCAATGGAGAACCCATTTCAAGAATGATGTGTGGAGGGTGTTGGGGGGGGGGGGGTTGTTTTGTGGGTTACAAAAAATTTAAGCATTTTTTGGATCTTTGAAAGATCTGAGTAAACAAAAAAGTAAACTTTTCCAACCTCCTATTGTGGAGGTAAGAAGTTTGAATAACTTGAAAGATTGAACAATTATTATTAGAATGGACAAACAAATTTTTTGGCTGATTCTGCAAAAGGTTGTTTCCCTGCATCGATGTGCCAATAATACTAAATAAAATTAAACAAATTTTTTTTGGCTGATTCTGCAAAAGGTTGATTCCCTGCATCAATGTGCCAATAATACTAAATAATGGGGGGCGGGGGAGATATATCACCTTTATGTGGCACTAACTACAAGATAATCAAGAAAGAATGGCTGCAGACAATATATGATAATTTTCTTCTAGCCAAAGGCGAAAACTTGCCATCTAATTTTATAGAAATATAGGGAGCTGGATTTTTAAGATCGTTCCTAAATAACTTGGTCCTTCACATTATAAGTATACTAAATGTAAGGGTCAATAAAAGCAGGGATTTCTGTTATTGGTGACTACTGTACATGTGATGAATTTAACAGCTTTGTAAAATGGATTAGCTAACTGACCAAAGTGCTGGTTACTTTTGATGGAAGATGACAGTGCAAACGTCTTGGCTAATCACGTAGAAGTCGAAACCGCTACTTCGTAAATATAACACAACCTTCTCTCACTCTTGTCCAAAACAGTAAAATTTATGAGCAAGACTGTAAAAAGTTATTATTACACACTAACAATGCTTACCTTCCTTAAGGTCTTCGATGCATTCGAATGTTATTTCAAACTGGAAAGGGTTAAAAAATGGTGATGGATTATCTAAAACAACGACGTTGCATACATGGACTTTTGCCATTTAAAACTTTTCTCGGGTTAGTGTACTTTTTCGTCCTAATTTCAGAACGTGACGTACAAATTTTTTCGAGGCTTCCAGCGAAACAGAACTTATCTTTTATTCTTAACAAATATGAACAGTGCATTAAAACTTCCGGTTCAGATGGTTATTTAAAATCAGAACTATCGAAACTTATAATCGATACTTAATTTTCTTGAAACTCGACAATGCTGAATATCACGCATACAGATTTCCCATGATTTGACCCGCTTTTGCAAAAGTAAACCTCCACTTTTTCTTCTTTTTTTTTATTGCTGTAAAATAAAATTGCCGACTCGTATTAAAGGTACCACAGTACAAACAACCCTTGTTTCTTTTATTGACTATAAGCAGAATAAGTGTAAAACCATAAAAACTCGAACGAACCTACAAGTCAAATACAACTAAGCAGTCACAAACATTTGGCGGGAGTTCGTAATTTCATCTAATGAACGTGCATATATACAACGGTAACGCCACCTGGCAAGTGTAGGAAAAAAATATGTACTGTATATACTTTGATGCTAAAGAAGTGACATAAATAAATTTATGTTAAAAAATAAGTCTTAGTTAAGCAATTTCGCTTATATTAAACAACTATAATAGTTTTAGATAGGGATGCTATACGTTCATGATTTATTTGCAGATGACCGTTCTTTCTTATCAGATTACTCATAACAACATGGCGGAAGGCGTTCAGGTATGATATTTTTTTTCGAGAAATGTGTAGTTTCCAGTGGTAATTGTTGACATATATACAAGCTTTAAGACATATTAAGTTGTATCGAAACATTGAGAATATTGTTTGTTTGGTTTTTTTTTTCTTTGAAAACCACATGACTAGTTACTTAGGGAGAGAAAGGGAGGTACCACATCAACTAAGTAGTATCTAGTGTCAGTTTTGCCAGCTGGCGAGTGCGTGCTTTAAATTGTCAAGCTATCTTAATTAATACAATGGGCAGGTTCGTTCTTTTTACCATTCATTCTTGTGCATCAGTCTTACAACGCAAAAAGACTTTTAAAAAGTTTGCTAGTATTAGTGAGTTTTCAACTTCAAATTCACTACAGATGTCCAATTTATGGAAAACACACCCACTTTGCGCTGGACACTTTCTGTTGCCTGTATAAATATTGTGTAATGCCGAAAAATAAACCAGTAAAAATGGAACTGAACTGCCATAAAAACTGTTGTTTTCCACCAGTTTAGAAACTTATGACGTGGCTTCAAATAACCTAATTTCCTCCCACCATCCCAAGGCAATAATGCCATTAAGTGCAACAAAAATTATTATTTTTTAATGTAAGCCGATTTTCACTGCCGATATTTATAACACAATTGCCAAAAGGGATTTCTTAATTGATTTTTTACCTTATCAAATACATTGAGAGACATGATAAAATGTGTTCGTACTCGGGACAAGTCAAGAAATTGACCTGATGGCATCAAAACCATCAGCGCAAAAAAAATGTTCGATGTACAAATAATATATCTATTTATTTACTTATTATTATATTTTTAACTTTGAAATATCATAAAATGAGCGAGGTGATGCATTTTGTAGTATTTATTTATTCAGTTTAGTATTTTTTTTTAATATTTTTTTATGGGGTTGCTAGGTACCCATATTTTTTCTAGCCACAGGAATATGTAGCTGTGGCTCTCTGCTTGGCAGCAAAACATGAAGGTTAATATTTCTAAAAAAAACATTGTTCACTATTTACCAGATGTATGTTGTTTATAGAAATACTGAAGTTTTCTGAGCAATGCAGACAGGCTGCCAGGGCAGGTCATGAGGTTTTTTCAATGATATATAGGAATTTTGCTAGCAGGGAAAAGGAGGTGATTGTCCCTCTGTATAAGGCAATGGTCAGGCCACGCCTTGAGTACTGTGTACAGGTCTGGAGGCCTCATTTTAGGAAGGATGTAGATTTGCTTGAGTGTGTATTGGTGAGGTGAATGAAAAGATCCTCTTACCAAGAAAGGCTTAAGTTCTGCAAATTGCAGTGGCTGGAGACTAGGCACTTGCGCAGTGATCTGATTGAGGTGTATAAGGCCTTGAATGGGTTGAGCATGCTGAATTCTGGTGGGATCCTTCCACTTGTTCAGATTACGAACCTAAGGGGGCATAAATTCAAATTAAGAAAAGACAGATGTAGAATAGATGTGCGGAAATTTGCCTTTAGCCAGCGTGTGGTTAATTGCTGGAACAAACTTCCATCTGTCGTTGTGGAAATTGATAGGTTAAATAAATTTAAGGAGGAACTGGACAGGCATTTGGAGGGAATGGTGTGACTTTTTTTTTTTTTTTTGCCTGATGCTTCATAAGCTCATACACTTGCTTTCTTGCATCACATGCCACTACTACTATACTGTAACATACTTAAAACAAAATGAACCTGAACTGTCATACCAACAATAAACTTGAATTGTCATAACAAATATTTAAGACATTTATTAGAGGGCATAGACAGATCAGGTGGGTGATTGTTTTTTTTTTTTTTTTTTTGACTACTACTAATGTATGGTGTATTTGCCCTTCTTCCTTTTCTCAGGGAGAAGAAGCTCCTTCTCCCTGTGGAGTGGGTGAGACCTGATTGATTGGTGAGGCACAGAAGATCAGATTTTTTTTTTTTTTTTTTTTTTATATATTGCTAGCTGAAATTGGATTATTAAAAGTATGCAATTGAAACACCTGACAGGAAATCTTTTACAAGGATAATTGTTGTTCTTGTTACAAAGTCAAAAAGTGCAGTAATATTCAGGGCTGTAATGGAGAGAACTGACAGAAGGGAAACTGACAAGGATAATTGTTGTGCTTGTTATGAAATCAGAAAGTGCAGTAATACATTTGGGGATGTAATAGAGGGTATTATTTTCACCTTAGGTTTTTTTTTTTTTTTTTTTTTTTAGCAGATAGCATATACTGACACCTTTTTAATCAATTGCCATTAGTGTGGATATTTTACTTTTACATACTGCATACACTTTGCTTTTTTTTAAACTTTAGCCTTGAATATATTATTTTTTATATATTTTGAATTTTTTTAATATATCTTGAAGATATTAATAATTTAGCCTTGACTAGGAAGAGAATTTTTTTGTGGGGGGGGGCGATGTGGACTTGGTAAAAGAACTTAGGGCAATACTTTCCATACTTTATTTTTTTACACTTTTTGTGGCATATCTTTAAGGAACAAAAAGCGGTTGAATAATTGATATGCAGCTTTGTTTGTTTCAGGACAAAACATAAAAATGAAGAGAGGGTGTGAATTTTTAAAGTATTACTCAGTAGTTGTATTTTAGTATTAGTAAGAAAGCAAGCTTGTATGACATTAGCAAAAAAAAAAAAAAAACCAACACTTTCCATATCATCTGTCCATTCCTTCTATCATCATCACAGCCCTTTTCAATCCACTGCAGGATGAAGGCCTCTCCAGCAACTTTCCAGTTCCTTCTGTTTTGCGCAATGGCCATCCATTTACTACCCACAAACTCATGAATTTCATTTATCCATCTCCGCCGTTGTCTTTCTGGTTTCTTCTAGCTCCTCTTGCGTACCATTTTGTTATTTTCTTAGTCCATCTGTCATCATGTCTTCGAGCTATGTGTCCTGCCCAAGACCATTTTAGTTCTTTAGTTTTGATAAGAATCCGAAATTACTTTTGTTTTAGCCATATTCATCTTTAGTCCAAAATCCTTACTAACTGTGCATAACTAATTAAGATTTTCCTCTAATTCTTTGGGATCGTGACTTAGGATCACAATGTCATGTGCAAATCGTAAATGGTTTAAGTATACTCTCCATTCACATTGACTCCTTTCTGCGACCAGTCTAATCTTCTGAAAGCTTCCTCAAGGGCAGCAGTAAACAGCTTCAGAGATATTGTCTCCTTGTCGAGCTCCTTTCATGATTTTCTTAATTTCCTACTGTCTAATAAAGGAGGTAGCATTCTCATATATTTTCAAAATCATAATAGATGGGACATCTATGCCTTGTCTTTCCAGTGCCCGAAGCATTGCCTTATGTTGTATGGAGTCAAATGCCAGGCATAATTTCATTTGCTTTCTCCATTAGCTGTGATATTACGTGAAGGTGATCCATTGTTGAGAATCCTATCCTAAAGCCAGCTTGCTCTTTCGGTTGATTCTTTCTAACAGGTTGTTTAGTTTTGCCTTAAATTTATTCAAACTACTTACTTCTACAACACCTCATTGAAGGTTGTTCAACAATCAACTACCTGCTGGTAATTTCTGCACATCTATACTGCAACCATCCTTCTTCAATTTGAATTTATGCTCCTTTATATGTAGTCAGAGAAAGAAGAATGATTCTGTTATCATTGGGCTTACCCAGTCCATTCAATGCTTTAGACACATCAACCAGATCTCATAGATGTCTAGTTATTATCAGGTGTTGTAGTTTGCAGAATTCAAGCCTTTCCTGGTAAATGCAACCTTTTGTTCGTTGCACAAATCTTGTTGCACACTTCTCTTCACCAGCTCCAACAGATTCACATCCTGCAAATGAGACTTTCAGACCTGCATGCAGTACTCAGAATGTCTCATTACTTTATACAGCAGGATAATCACCTCCATATCCCTACTAAAAAAATTCTTGTACATCAATGACGAAACCCATGGCTTGTCTGCACTGCTCAGAGAACTTCATGTCTGACTAGAATTACTCTGTAATGTTTTTCATTCTCCACTATCCTAAGTGTAGAACCACAAAGTTGGTGCATTAATCTGGGATTTTTGCTACCCATATACTTTGCATTTGTCAATGTCAAACTTCAATTGCTATTGCCTTGCGAGGTAATCTATTTGAGATGTTTAAGGCTTTGAATAGATTGAGCAAGCTCAATGCTCATGGGATTCTTCTACTTGCTCAGACTATGCATGAAGGGACATAAATTGAAATTGAGGAAGGATGGTTGCAGTATAGATGTACAGAAGATTACTTTTAGCCAGTGGGTGGTTGATTGCTGGAACAAACTTCAAACCGTTATTAGCATTAACATTAGTAGAGGTATATGATGCAAGAAAAAAAAAAAACCTTCCCATTTCACCAATCTATTAACTCCAAATGTTTGTCTAGTTCTGCCTTGAATTTATTTAAGCTGTCAATGACACTTGGAAGTTTATTCCAGCAATCAACCACCCGCTGACTAAATGCAAATTTCCGCACATCTATTCTACAACTCTTTCCTCCATTTGAATTTTTGCCCTCTCAGGCAAGTAATCTCGACAACTGGAAGAATCCCACCAGCACTGAACTTGCTCAAACCATTCAAGGCTTTATACATCTCAATCAGATCACCACACAGGTGCCTAGGCTCTAGACACTGCAATTTGCAGAACTTAAATCTTTCTTTGTAAGAGCAACCCTTTGTTCCATTCACCAATCTCATTGCCCTTCTCTGTACTTGTTCAAGCAGCTATTTCTAACTTGGGACAAAAAGTCTAGTAGCTTTCAAGATTACTTCCTTGAATGCTTCCCATTTAGAATTTGTCATTGGTAACATCATCAGTTGGTCCAACTGTTTAGACTTTAAAACTGTCTCAGACCAACATAGTCTCCTTTACAAAATCAAAAACTCTGACGGTAGTTACATCTTTGAATAAATCCCACATCAGCACACTGTGATCACTGCCACCAATTGGTTCCTTTTATCTGCAGACTCTTAATGCATGAAGAATCACTACTGATAATCAGATCCAGAGTATTACTCCCTCTGTTTGCCTCTCGAACATGCTGCTGTAGAAAACAGTTATTCAATAAATCCACAAAAGTATTGCCACTGTAGTTGTGACCAATCCGCATAATCCCTCATTATCAATGCAGAAAAAAAGTCGCGAGTTTGGGTTAAATTTGAAAGTGTCTACAATTCTGCCCAGACATGATAGGTGGGAGTATATGATGAGAGCCTTGTCAATCACTTCAGCACTGGAGAGACTGTGCAAGGCTCATGGGGTACAAATTTTTTCAATGTGGTCTGTGCTTGCTAACTGTAGAGACTGCTTCTACATGGCTGGGATGCACTTAAATAGAAAGGGTGCAAGAATATTTGCTGATGCTATTGAGGCAGCGTTAGGTGATTCGGAAAACTGCTAGATTGGGGGAGGGATACACAGACTAAAAGAATAACGGTAGCTGCAGGCAGAGGCAAAGTGATTCTTGCACTGTTTCTATTGTAATGAGCAGCAGCCTAGAGAGCAAGTTGCTGGGGACTTCACGAGCTGCTGGGAGTCATCATGGAACAAGTAAATATGTACACTGTGTTAGGGCAACTAAGAGTAAGAACAAGTGCATGTACACTAATGTTAGAAGTATAGTAAATAAAATTGATGAATTTGAAGTGCTGATCAAGACATCAAAGGCAGTTATTGTTGTGATATCAGACACATGGTGTCACACAGATGTAAGCAGTGCAGAAATGGAATTTGGGGAGTACAATGTGTACAGACAGGGTAGGAAGGGAGGAGGGCTCTGCTGTTAGTTAAGACACACATAACATCTAGGGAAGTGCATCCAGTTGACACGGGTGGAGAGTGCAATGTTGAATCTGTTTGATGTGACATAAACACTGGAAAGGGAAAATAAGAGTAGGAGTATGTTATAGGACTGATGAGTACAATGAACAGTTGTGCAGTGAAATAGAATGGGCAGTAAATCAGAATGTCTTGTAATGCAGAATTTTAACTTTCCAGATATTGACTGGAAATTGTGGGTTGTTCACTAACACACTAGTAAGGCTTTTGTGGATTTATTGGATGATTGTTTTCTACAGCAGCATGTTCAAAGGGCAACCAGAGGGAGCAATACCCTTGATGTGATTATTCATACATTAAGAGTTTGCAGATGAAGAAACCACTAGGTGACAGTGATCACAGTGTACTGATGTGGGATTTACTTAAAGATGTAACTACCATCAAGGATAAAGGGAGGGGTTTTTGCTTTCATAAAGGTGGCTGCAGTGGTTTTTTAATCTCTGAGAGATTTTTTAAATTCTATTCAGTCAGACCAGTTGGTGATGTTACCAACAGCAAATTCTAAATGGTATCATTCACGGAATTAATCTTGGAAGCTACGATGCTTTTCATACCAACTAAAAAATACTGTTCAAAGGTTCAGACCTAAATTGACATCGGATGAATTAATGAGGTTCGTGGCGGAAAAGAAAAATGAATGCAATGCATACAAATTATCAGGCGACACAGAAGCCTATGGCAGATAAGCTAATCTGTAATCAAGTCACAAAGGAGGTTAGGCAGATTATGAGAAATCTTTGGCAAAGGATGCAAAGAAAAACAGCAAGCAGTTCTTTAAGTATGTAAACTCTAGAAAGGAGGAGATGAATCAGATTGGTCCACTTAACATGTTTCGACTATTGATGATCCTGCTCAAGTAGCTGATGAACCAAATGAGTATTTTGCATCTACATTCACACATGAGGACTTATTCAAGGAGTGCAATGCCAGAAGTTTATCAAACTCTAACAGTGAGATAAGTGATTTTGTAATAACTGAGAGCAAAGTGGATGAGAAATTAGTATTAGTAATGGCCGCATGGTGCAAGAAAGCCTATGGTTTATGCTGCACCAGCCAAAAAAAAAAAGAAAAGACGAATAAAACAATGTTAAAAAAATATAAATAATAATAATTAATAAAAGAAAAGGAAATTAAACCTATTATCCTATGTGCTTCCCTGACCCGCAGGTACAATCCAGATGGCCTTTGAATTTCCCCAAACTGTCAGCCTCTACCACCCATGAAGGCAACTTATTCCAGTAATTTATAACTCACTGGCTAAAATAAAACTTCCTGCAGTCAATCTAAACATTTCCCCCCCCCCCCGTAACTTGAATTTATGTCCCCTAGTTCTAGCATCGTTTATAATCTTGAAAATTTCGTCCTCATTCATATTACCGAAACTAGACACCTCTAAGGTGTCTAGTTTCGGTAATATGAATCCTCTAAGGATTCATATTACCGAAAGGATTCATATTACCGAGTTTGGAAACTAGACACCTCTAAGGTGTCTAGTTTCCAAACTCTACAACCCATATTAGGCGCATTATAGCCAAAGCAGCTTTCTTCATAAGGATGAAGAAAGTCTTCAGAAGTCTTTCTTCATAAGGATGCCGTTTTGCCGATTGTTCAGTTTAAATTATTGAATTTAAACTGAAAAAAGCACGTCGGACAAATGTGTAGATTCCATTTGTTCGAGAAAGGAGGCAGCAATGGAAGTAAGCAAACCCTTAGCCATAATTATGAGTGCATCATTAGATTCCGGGGAGGTCCCTGTGGACTGGAGATATGTAAATGTATCCCCAGTTACAAAAGGGAGTTCAAAGGGTAACACAAATAATAATAGACCTGTTAGTTTAACTTCTGTTCTGAGGAAAATAATGGAGTCACTGGTTAAAGAGGTGACACAGGATCACCTAGACAAGGCAGCAGTAATAGTTCAGACACAGCATGGGTTTGTTAAGGGGAAGTCTTGTCTGACCAATTTGATTGGATACTATGATGTGGTCACAAAGGAACTGGATGCAAAAGATAATTTTGATATCATATACTTGGATTCGAGGAAAGCTTTTGATAATATTCCCGGAGCAATATGGCCTTAGTTGCTAATGCTCCTAAAAACCAAATAACAAACAAACCCATGCACCGTACTAAGTACTATAGGTTTTGATACCTTTCGTGTTTGAGGTTTTCATAAAAAAAAAAAAAAAAAAAAAACCACAGAGTTGATACGTTACTCTGGGGTTACTGCTTCTCATATGTAGTACTTTTCATTTGTCAATGTTAAACTTCATTTGCCACCTCTCATCCCATCTGCTCAACTTTTTTAGATCATGTTGCAGCAATGTACTGTCATTAGTGTCATTAACAACCCTGCCAACCTTTGTACCGTCTGCAAACTTGGACATTAAGCCTGATATACCATCATCAATATCATTTATAAATACAGAAAACAATAATGGATCCAACAATGAACCCTGAGGGACTTGGAAGACTGCTGTACAAATTTGAGCAGTATGGCATTAAGGGCAAGTTACTGCAATTGATAAAGGAATGGTTGAGTGGGAGATGGCAGAGAGCGGTAATAAATGGACAATGCTCTACGTGGACTAAGAGCAAAGTGGAGGGGAAATTGTTGAAGTTAAACATAAGAAAGGCACCATGAGATCTATCCAGTTATATTAGAGGTAGCAAAGGAAATAAGCAAACCCTTAGCCATAATTATGAGAGCATCGTTGGACTCAGGGAAGTCCCCACGGACTGGAGATGTGCAAATTTATCCCCAATTCACAAAGGGGGAATCGAAGGGTGACACGAGTAATTACAGACCAGTTAGTTTAACTTTTGTTCTGGGTAAAATAATGGAGTCACTGGTTAAAGATGCATTGCAGGATCATCTAGACAAGACTACAGCAATAATTCAGACACAGCATGGGTTTGTTAAGGGAAAGCCTTGTCTTACAGATTTGATTGGATGTTATGATGTGGTTAAAAAGGAACTGGATGCAAAAAATAATTTTGATATCATATACTTGGGTTTCAGGAAAGCCTTTGAAATGTTGCGCATGGAAGACTATTGTACAAATTGGAGCAGAATGGTGTTAAGGGTAAGCTGCTACAATGAATGAAAGGATGGTTGAGTGGGAGAAGACAGAGGGTGGTAATCAATGGGTGCTTCTCTTCATGGACTAATTTATTAGTGGAGTCCCACAGGGTTCGGTGTTGGGTCCACTGTTGTTTTGTATATTTATCAATGATATTGATGAAAGTATATCAGGCTTAGTGTCAAAGTTTGCAGATGATACAAAGGTTGGCAGGGTTGTAATGACAGTAATGGCAGTGTGTTACTGCTACAGGATTTAGAAAATTTGGGCAGATGGGCTGAGAAGTGGCAACTGAAGTTTAACATTGACAAATGCAGAGTACTGCATATGGGTAGAAGTAACCCCAGAGAAATGTACCAACTGTGTGGTACTACACTTAAGGTGGTAGAAAATGAAAAAGACCTGGGAGTAATTGTGTAGTCAGATATGAAGTTTTCTGAGCAATGCAGACAGGCTGCCAGGCAAGTCATGGGGTTTTGTCAATGATATATATAGGAATTTTGCTAGCAGGGAAAAGGAGGTGATTGTCCCTCTGTATTAGGCAATGGTCACGCCTTGAGTACTGTGTACATGTCTGGAGGCCTCATTTTAGGAAGGATGTAGATTTGCTTGAGTGTGTACAAAGAAGGGCAACAAGATTGGTGAGGGAAATGAAGGGATCCTCTTACCAAGAGAGGCTTAAGTTCTGCAAGTTACAGCATCTGGAGACTAGTCACCCGCGAGGTGATCTTATTGATGGTTTGAATATAAGGTTTAGAATAGATGTGTGGAAGTTTGTATTTAGCCAGTGGGTAGTTGATTGCTGGAACAAACTTCCATCTGTTGTTAAAGTTGGTAGTTTGAATAAATTTGAGGCTGAACTAGACAAACGTTTGGAGTGACCGAATGGATAAAATGGGAAGGGTTTTTTTAAGCAAGCTTTCTTGCATCATATGCCTCAGCTAAATGCTAATGACACACTTACACTCTGAATTTCGTTTCCCCCGTGTTTATGTGACACCAACTTGATTCAACATTGCACTGTGCACCCATGTCAACTGGATGCATTTCCCTAGATTTTGTGTGTTTCTTAACTTTTGTTATATATTATAATTAACTTATAACTTTCAAGCATAGTAGTATAGCCTAAATATATAATGCAAAGCTGGTAGCCTGGTAGTATTATTTTTGCCATCACGGTTGCGAAGTTAACTTTCCAACCATGATGGCATGTCTGCATTATCAGGGTTCCTGCCCGCCCACCGATGAGTGAGCCAACGAGGTCCGAAATGCATCAGTGGTGTTGCCCCATGAGAATAAATAAATACTAGAGAAGTGTTATTTATTCGAAGTAGTACTATACCTGGTATCTCATTGTGAAGGTAGCCACGGTATGAGATAAAATCAAACGATGCCTTTACAGTTAAATTTATGGGTAAACTATGATGTATTTAGCATTAGCAAGGGCACATAATGAAAGAAAGCAAGCTTATATAACATCCAAAAAAGAACCCTTATTTCACCCATCCCCTCGCTCTAAATGTTTGTCACGTTCTGCCTTGAATCTATTCAAGCTATCAACTACAACGACAGATGGAAGTTTGTTCCATCTATCAACCACCTGCTGGTTAAAGGCAAACCTCCGCAAATCTATCCTACAATTGTCTTTGCTCAATTTGAATTTATGCCCTCATGGGTGATTATTCTCAGTAAGAGGAAGAATCCCATCAGCATTGAGCATGCCCAAACCATTCAAGGCTTTATACACCTCAGTAAGATCACCTCGCAGGTGCCTAGTCTCCAGACACTGTAATTTGCAAAACTTAAGCCTTTCTTCACAAGAGCAACCCTTTGTTCTGTTCACTAATCTTGTTGCCCTTCTCTGTACTCATTCCAACATCTCTACATCCTTCTTAAAATGAGGCCTCCAGACCTCCAAAATCAAGGTGTTTCCTGACCTTGCCTTATACAAGGGGATAATTACCTCCTTATCCCTGCTAGAAAAATTCCTGTATATCATTGACAAGACTCCATGAGCTACTCTTGCAGACCGTCTGCACTGCTCATAAAACTTCATATCTGCCTGCACAATTATCCCCAGGTCCTTTCCATTCTCTACCACTATCAGTGTGGTACCACCACTTTGTTTATTGGAGGCTTGAAGTGGTGAAACCCATGTTTAGTCTCTAGAGCAAAGTTTCCGGCATCACCCCCCCCCCCCGTACTTCTCCTTCAACCCATGCACGGGGGCGCCTCCGTAGCCAGGTGGGAAGGAGCAGCAGTGTGTAGCACACGCTTCTTGATTAGACCGCGGTTCGAGCCCGTCACCACCAAATACGGAGGATGCGGAAAGGTCAAAGGAATGACCACCGCATATTCCCGGAGCAATATGGCCTTAGTTGCTAATGCTCCTAAAAACCAAATAACAAACAAACCCATGCACCGTACTAAGTACTATAGGTTTTGATACCTTTCGTGTTTGAGGTTTTCATAAAAAAAAAAAAAAAAAAAAACCACAGAGTTGATACGTTACTCTGGGGTTACTGCTTCTCATATGTAGTACTTTTCATTTGTCAATGTTAAACTTCATTTGCCACCTCTCATCCCATCTGCTCAACTTTTTTAGATCATGTTGCAGCAATGTACTGTCATTAGTGTCATTAACAACCCTGCCAACCTTTGTACCGTCTGCAAACTTGGACATTAAGCCTGATATACCATCATCAATATCATTTATAAATACAGAAAACAATAATGGATCCAACAATGAACCCTGAGGGACTCCACTAATAACATTAGTCCACAAAGAGCAGTGTCCATTGATTATAACTCTGTCTTCTCCCACTCAACCATCCCTTTATACATAGCAGCAATTTGCCTCCAATGCCACACTACTCCAATTTTTGCAGCAGGCTTGCATGTGCAACAGTATCAAAAGCCATTCTAAGATGCAAATTTTTGATATCAAAGTTATTGTTTGCATCCAGTTCCTTTGTGAATACATCATAGTATCCAATGAAATTAGTCAAACCTCATAGATGTGACTACATCATAGTATACAATCGAACAAGACTTCCTCTTAACAAACCCATGCTGTGCCTGAGCTATAACCGAAGTCTTGTCTAGATGATCCTGCAATGCTTCTTTAACTGGTACCTCCATTAATTTCCCAGGAACAGAAGTTAAACTAACAGGTCCTGTGTTTCTCTTTGATCCTCTTTTGTGGATTGGGGTCACATTTGCACATCTCCAGTCCATAGGTACTTTCCCTGAGTCCAAAGAAGCTCTCATAATTATGGCTAAGGGTTTGCTTACTTCCTTTGCTGCCTCCTTTAATATAACTGGATAGATTCCATCCACCCCAGTTGCCTTTCTTATGTCTAACTTCAAGAATTTCTCCTCCACTTTACTCTCAGTTATTACAGGATTATCTAGCTTACTGCCAGAGTTTAATACACCTGTGGCATTCCCCTCCCTGATTAACCCCTCATGTGTGAATGTTCATGCAAAATATTCAATTTTAACCAAAATTTTAAACTCAATCATGACATGTAGCCGCTTATCCCTTGCTGAAGAAGATATATCTTGACTTTGTCCACATACCTTGGTCAAGACGGTTTCCATCTCTGCTTCTGGGAGGCAGGCTTCTACTATCTGGATATTCTTGCACATCTTTAAAACGCTTCTTTAATGAAGTTATTGAAATAATTAAATAGTCGCTTATCAGAAAACGGAACCCTTAGATAATCATTCTCCAGTATTCCAAATGACCAGAACCGGGAAACCGGGGAAACTAGGCAAGAAACCGCATGAAATTCGGAACAAGCTCTTACAACAATGTTACCGCATCCGGGGTAGCCGATGCGCCAGCACTGGGGACCCAGGGTACTGGTGTGAAGTGGACCACTGGCCACAGAACAAGCTGTTATAACAATGTTACCGCATCCGGGGTAGCCGATGCGCCAGCACTGGGGACCCAGGGTGCTGGTGTGAAGTGGATCACTGGCCACAGCAATAAGCTTACTACGCCAAAAAGGACAATTAACATTGGCGAATGGAATGTTCGAACGGGGCACCACGTTGGACAAAAGGAAATCATTGCCCAAGAACTACTTAGGTGCAAGATATCAATCGCGGCATTATCCGAATTAAGACTCACTGGGTCTGGAACGATGATCATCCAACCACCAGCACCTAATGAAGCGGTTATGCTATTCTACTCTGGTGGTGAGAAACGAGAAGCAGGAGTGGGCTTTATGGTCGATGCTCAGGCCACCAGTAGTGTGATCGCTTTCCAACCAATATCGCACCGCCTGGCAGTCCTTACTGTCAAGGGCACCATCAAGACCCATATTATCTCCGCCTATGCGCCAACTGAGACTAGCCTGGACCCGACCAAGAATGACTTCTACAACCAGCTCCAACATACGCTGGATTCAATTCCGCAGACAGAAGTGATCATCCTCGCAGGGGACTTTAATGCCCATATTGGCGTGGACAGATCTGGTTGGGAAACAACAATGGGCAAGTTTGGCCATGGGAAGATCAATGACAACGGCTTATGTTTGTTGTCCTTTGCCGCATCTAACAACCTGATCATTGGAAACAGCCATTTCCAGCACCCTCAAAAACATCAACTTACATGGCGAAATCCATCTGGCAAGGACTCAGCAATCCTGAACTACATTTTGATCAATGCCAGATTTCGCTAATCACTCATGGATGTTCGTGCCATGAGGGGACCTGATTGCAGATCTGATCACTACCTCATCCGGGCTAAGGTGCAGCCCAAATTACGGCATGCAAAAAGATCATCTCGGTCAGCCAAGCTGGACTGGAGGCAGCTAATGAATGCTGCCAACAAACAGGCATATCAGATCGCCCTATCCAACCGCTTCGAGATGCTGGCTGTGCCCGAGGATATAAATGAAGAAGAAAAGCAGATCTCTGATGCCATCCTGGAATGTGCCAAGCCCCTATGTCCACCTGCCCGACGTCGAACGCAGCCATGGATATCAGACGAGTGCCTCGACCTCGTGGACAAACGGAAACAGGCAAAGTTGGTCGACTTTGAACGGTACCGGCAGCTAAACCGAGAAGTCCGACAAAGAATGACAGCAGAAAGAGAAGCATACTGGAACCAAGTGGCAGACGATCTTGAAGTGGCGGCGTCCAAAAACGAGTACCGCACTCTCTACCGCACCCTCAGATGTCTGAGTGGAAAGACCAAATTGACTAGTGACAACATCAAGAATGCTGATGGGACCTTCGTGCGATCACCATCCGAACGCCTGCAACGGTGGAGTCAATTCTTCAAAGCTTTGTATAATCACGACCCACCTCAGGGACCGCCAGCAACAGCACTCTCGATCGACCCCCTTGAGGTCTCCATGGTCGATGTTGAGCCTACAGTAGAAGTGAAAGCAGCCATACAATCCCTGAAGAATGGCAGGGCACCAGGAGTGGACCAAGTCACCACAGAAGCGATCAAAGCCGGGGGAGATGTACTGCTTCGCCGACTACACTCACTCCTCAAAACCATCTGGTGCACTGAACAAATTCCGTTAACATGGAGGAAAGCCATTATCGTACCGATCCACAAGAAAGGTGAGAACCGGGACTGCAAGAACTACCGTGGCATCAGCCTCCTTTCCATCATCGGAAAGGTCTTTATGAAGATCATCCAGTCAAGACTGCAAAAACATTGCGAGCAAACCAGTCGAGAAGAACAGGCAGGATTTAGACCCGGGCGAGGATGCTGTGATCAAATCTTTGCCATTCGTCAGCTGATGGAGGAGAGGATCCGGTGTGGACAGCGAACCGTCATTGTTTTCATTGGCTTTAAGTCTGCTTTCGACTGTGTCCACCGGCCTGCCTTATGGAAACTACTAGAGGTTGAACATGTACCTCGAAAAGTCATCACACTCCTCCAAACTGCATACAACGGTTTAACCAGCCAGGTGCGCATCCAGAACGATTTATCTGAGGAATTTACCATCCAAACTGGAGTCCGCCAAGGGGATGTAGCCTCCCCGTTGCTTTTCAACATCGTGGTCGACGCCATTATGAGGCAAGCATTCAGAAACAGACAGGGCATACAATATGACAATGATCACTATGTGACTGACCTGATGTTTGCTGATGATAGTGCTATCCTTGCCGGTAACGACTCTGAAGCCACGGACATCCTCTACGACATTGCCCGCATTGCCCGGCCATACGGTTTGAAGATCAATGCTGGTAAGACAAAGGCCCTGACAACAGATGGGTCGCAAGCCACCATCTATCTTGAAGGCGTCCAGATCGAGCAAGTGCAGGACTTTAAATACCTTGGGTTGCTGGTCCAGGAGAAGAAAGTTGCATCCACCATGGAAATCCACAGCAGAATTGGACAGGCGGCCACTGCGTTCGCCTCGCTCAAATGGTGTCTGTGGAAGAGGACCAATATTTCCACAAAGACTAAAATCCGACTCTTCCGGACTTTGATCCTGCCCATTCTTCTTTACGGATCGGAAACATGGATTTGTCTCAAGTTAGATTTGAACAAACTTGAGGTATTCCAAATGCGATGCCTGCGGCAGATCTTGGGCATCTCTCTTCGCGACCGCATCACTAATGATACCATCCGCGCCAGATGCCAACAGCAACCAACCATTGCCGACCAAATCCAGAAGCGAAGGCTCAGATGGTTTGGCCACGTATGTAGAATGGGCACGAACAGAATACCATCCACACTCCTTTGGAGACAACGACCCACCCAATGGAGCATCCAACGGACCGCGCCTAGGAAAACGTGGGCCAAGCAAGTGGAAGATGACTTGAAGAGCCGACGTCTCGACCTTAACCAGGCCAGGACTGAAGCCATGGATCGTAAGGTATGGAAGAACATCACAGAGCAAGTCCGAAACCCTGCGGCACCTACAGCAGCATACTGGTTGCGTGGCCAACCGCCTCCCCCAGCTGCCAGCTAAGGACCAAAGAAGAAGAAGAAGTATTCCAAATGATCTTTCCAAGTTTGCTCTTATATCTACTTAATGAACACAGTCAAACATTGTTCTGAAGTGTCAATAACTCTGCATGAGCACAATCCCAATTCCCTTAATCCTAACTGTGCTGACTTATAATCTAGTCCATGCCCTGTTACTAGAAACGTTGCATCCAATCCGAATTGCAACCAGGGCTTCCTTTTTGGGTTTATCATTTCTGCCTTATGAATAAAGAGAAATGATTATTAATATTATTATTAGCCATATGGTGCAAGGAAGCCTGAGGCTTATGCTGCACCAGCCAAAAAAAAAATTTCAGAATTACCCTGAGAGAGAGAGAGAGAGAGAGAGAGAGAGAGAGAGAGAGAGAGAGAGAGAGAGAGAGAGAGAAAAGTAGAAGGGAATCACCAAGAAAGAGAAGAATGATGATATTCAGCTCAGGACCCTGGGTGTGCCAAGCCCATACCCACCAGATGTGAGCCTCTGGGATTGCCTACCCTTACTTGACTCCTGCCATTTCATTTGCTAAAATGTATATTTCTCCTGAATGATTCTTTTCTTTTCCACTTTAAGATCCATGTGTGAATACACTTGGTCTTCTCTAGGGCAAGAAGTAATACAAAGAATTGTTTAATGATGTGGTCAGAAAGGAACTGGATGCAAATAATAATTTTGATACCATATACTTGGATTTCAGGAAAGCTTTTGATACTGTTACACATAAAAGACTGCTGTGCAAATTGGTGGAGTACCCACCCCAGGGTTCAGTTTTGGGCTCATTGTTTTCTGTATTTATCAGTGATATTGATGAAGGCATATCAGGCTTAATGTCCAAGTTTGCAGATGATACAAAGGTTGGCAGGGTGGTTAATGTATGCTACTGCAACAGGATCTGGAAACGTTACGCAGATGGCCTGATAAATGGCAACTGAATTTTAACATTGATAAATGCAAAGTACTGCCTATGGGTAGCAGTAACCCCAGAGCAACATACCAATTGTGTGGTACTACACTCAGGGTAGTGGAAAATGAAAAAGATTTGGGTATAATTGTGCAGTCACCTATGAAGTACTCTGATATTCAATATTCAGCTATGAAGTACTCAATGATATTCAGGAATTTTAATAGCAGGGACAAGGAGGTGGTTATTCCATTGTATAAGTAAGTGTTCCATTGTACCTGTATGCAGTACTCAAGATTTGGTCAAACCAAATCTTGAGTACTGCTACAGGTCTGGAGGCCTCATTTTAGGAAGGATGGAGAGCTGCTGAATGAGCACAGAGAAAGAAAATGAGATTGGCGAGCAGAACAAAGTGGTGCTCTTACCAAGAAAGGCTCCGTCCTTTAAATTATAGCATTTGGAGACCAGGCACCTGCAAGGTGATCTGATTAAGGTTTTGAATGGATTGTAATGGGATTCTTTCCTGGGGATCCTTCTTAACGGGACATCTGTCCTACAACCGTCTTTCCTCAGTTTGAATTTATGCACTCTCAGGCGATTATTCTGAGCAAGAGGAAGAAACCCATCAGCATTGGCCATGCTCAAACCATTCAAGGCTTTATACACCTCAGTCAGATCACCTCGCAGGTGCCTAGTCTCTGGACTTTGAAATTTGCAAAACTTAAAGCCTTTCTTTGTAAGAGCAACCCTTTGTTCCATTCACTAATCTTGTTGTCCTTCTCTGTACTCATTTCAACAGCTCTACATCCTTCTTAAAATGAGGCCTCCAGACCTGTATACAGTACTCAAGGTGTGGCCTGACCATTGCCTTATACAAGGGGATAAGGATGGAATCCTTACCCCCTTGTATAAGGCAATAGGTTCAAGCTTCATGCTGGTTTCGAAAACATTAAAGTATGTGGTGAAGTTGCCAGTGCTGATTCTTCAGCTGCAGAGAAATTTTGTGGTAATCTCCACAAAAAAAAAAAAAAAAGAGAAATTTTGTGATAATCTCCACAGCCCTCAACTTCTGCAGCAGTGTGCTTATCAGCTGAAGAATTAATTCTGGCAATGATGCTCGAAAGGTAAAACTTGCTGACGTTATGCCTGTCTCCTCTCTCTTTTTGTAATTTTTTTATTTTGAAATTTTTGTAAATTTGTGCACTTTTGTAATTTTTCCTGTGCATGAGATAAAAAAAAAATTGAATAATTCTATTTATATGTTCATCGAACATTTCATTTTTGCTTCTACCAAATTCAGCGTGCATAGTTGCAAGTGTGGAATTTTCCTAAATGCTTATTTAGGGAAATTCAACTTGCTAGTGTTCTGCGGAACGCAACCCTTCCTTTAATCGGGGAATGGCTGTAATTTATATATACCATGGATTTCTGTATCACCTGATAATTTATATGCATCCCATGCACTTTAATTTTCTGCCCAGTGTCTCAATAGTTCTTCTGACATTCTGTTAGGTATAAGTCTTGAATGGTATTTCTTTGTTGGTATAAAAAGCCTAGTAGCTTCTTTGATTACTTCCCATTTAGAATTTGCTGTTGGTAACACCATCAGTTGATCCCGTTGCACACATTTTAAAAACTGTCTCAGACCTCTGTAGTCACCTTTTCGAAAGCAAAAGCCATTCCTTTGCATTTGATAGTAGTTATGTCTAATTAAATTTCATATTAGTACATTATGATTGCTGTGATCCAGTGGGTCTTTTACCTGCAGATTCTTAATGCACGAAGAATCATTGCTGATAACCAGATTAAGTTCCTCTTGTTGCCTCTCTTAACATGCTGCATGTACTTCAAATACATACAATTTATTTACAATGCTCCTATCTTTAGTGTACATGCAAATGTAAGTGCGAAAGTTCTTACACATCCTATGTATTCACTGGTTCCACGATTCCTGAAATATCTGATACCTTGCCTTCCAGGCTGCTGCATTTTCCAATATAAATAGTACAAGAATCACTTACTCAAAATTACCTCTGTCTGCCCCTCGACGTGGGCACCTGTACGTGGTGAGGGGACCTCCCAGTGACGCTGCTGGACTTCCAGACTAGCATCACTGGGACCCACAGCCCAGGTTCCAGGCTTACATCAATGGAATCCGGCGTGTTTGCCGTGCGCTGCGACCTGTGGAAATTCAGAAAGGGGGATCCTGGTGGTTGAGGGGCCCAGCTTCAATACACCAGTTTGGCCCCTGCTTCGACAAGACGGGAGGTCCTGGAAGGCCCGGCTCGGGTCAATCGGCTAGTAGGCTCTCCTGTGAGGGTCAACCGTGTCAATGCCACGCCCCTACCCTCATGGTCCGAGGGACAGGATTCAGGCTGGCGGCGGTGCGGGTATGGTGTCTGGGTAGCCCTGGCGTTCCACTCCCGAGCGCATTTATTTCATGCCGGGTAGTGGGCGTCCCCTTGGGCTCCGTGGTGGGTGGGGAGCCCGGGCACTGAACCAAATAAAATTTCTATGAATCCTGATAAACCTATTTCTTCAGGGGCCCCAACCCGGTCCCTATCCGAAATCAATGACAAAGAAACAGATAGCATTATTGCTAAAAAGAGGCAGCGAACCGAATTGCCATCAGGGCCTGTTCCAAGGTTCTTAATCATGCATTCTACCAATGAAACACCGATTGGTAAAATGTCGCCCTTTTTTATTCAAAAAGGGTTAGATGGGTTAGCAGGTTCACCCAAATCAGTTAAGAGGCTTCGTTCTGGAGACCTTTTAATTGAAACTAAAAATGACAGGCAATCGGAACATCTACTCCAAACAACATCAATCGGAGGAATACCTATAACAGTGACTCACACAGAACACTCAATTCATCGAGAGGTGTCATTTCGGAGTGGGACCTTCTCGACGTAACCGAGGAGGAAATTTGCTCCGAATTAAAACCACAGGGAGTTATTGCCGTCAAGAGAATTACTGCGCGAAGGGATGGAAAACTTGTTAAAACCAGGAGCGTTATCCTGACTTTTAACTCTCCTAAACCTCCTGATGAGATTAAAGCTGGATACATCAATTGTTCAGTGCGTCCATATGTTCCGAACCCTTTACGGTGTTTTAAATGCCAGAAGTATGGACACTCTCAAATGGCCTGCCGTGGAGCCCTTGCATGCGCTCGATGTGGTGCAAAGGACCACGAAACAACAGCATCTTCAGCCGCAAAACCCACCTGTATTAACTGTGAAGGCGAACACCCGGCCTACTCACGAGCATTCCAGAGGTGGAAAGAAGAAAAAGAAATTCAACGGCTGAAGGCAGAGCTAAATATATCATACCAAGAGGCAAGGAAATCGGTGAAACCCCTGAATACCAACAAACCTACGTACGCCCAGAAGGTAGCAGGGAGATGTTCTGTCGGAACTCAGACGGACATGACCATTCCTCCAAAGGAGTCTTTCACTCCCATCGCGCGTTATCTCCTAAGTTCTCAAAAACCTGCACAGAAAAACCAATCAGCTGCCACTCCTATATCAGTACCTCCTAATGCTCCACAAGTAACAAAGGTAATTATGAAAGAAAAGAATAAGAAAGGGGAAGTCCACCCCAGTACCCAAGAAAATATGGATGTCGAGCAGAAGGAGGTACCCGAAGATTCAGTCTTGGAACTCTTTGCGGAGGAAGAAATGGACACGGGACAGCATCCATTCTTCCCCAAAAAAGATAAACCCAAGACTGACAAAAGTAAGCCCTCAGCACCTCGGAAGCCGCCTGATGGACCCACCAAGCCAAAATAATGGCTAAATTCCTACAATGGAATTGTCTTGGATTCCGGCGAAATACTGATGACATCAAGGCCCTCCTGCAAAAGCACGAGCCAGTTTGCTTTTGCTTGCAGGAAACTTATCTAAAGGCAAATGATGATCCCACAATGCATAACATCACAATTTTTCATAAGGATAGAATTGCGGATGGTCCTGCTCATGGGGGAGTGGCTATCCTTGTGGGTAACCAGACCCCAGTGCAGCCCTTGCTAATTACAACTAGCATAGAAGCTGTTGCAATTCGCCTTACGGTGAATTTTTTTATTAATGGTCTGCTGTATCTATTTGCCACCTGGGACTGACATCTCCCAGGAAGACCTTGATGATCTTCTAACGCAGATGCCTCCCCCTTTCTTACTTCTCTGGGATTTTAATGGACATAACACCCTGTGGGGTAGTGCTAACATCAATGGAAGGGGACGAGTCATAGAGCTTATGCTAAATGACAATGACCTTTCCCTTCTAAATACTGGAACAAACACCTTCTTCCACATGCCTACCCGTACTTTTTCTGCCATTGATCACTCTATCTGCTCCCCTTCTCTACTCCCTTCACTCACTTGGGAAGTGGAGGAGAATCCATACGGAAGTGATCACTTCCCTGTGATAACCTTGTTACACAGTGGGAGACAATGTCTTCCCTTCAGGTTACCACGGTGGAAGATTGATCAGGCTGACTGGACTGCCTTCCAATATCAGGCAAATTTTGATCTTAGCACAGTCAGTCGGGAGCCATCAATGATGCAGTTACGTACATCACAGAAATTATTGTCCGAGCAGCTGCGAATGCTGTTCCAAAAACATCTGCCCGGTTTCCACCATTTCCCAAACCTTGGTGGAATTCACAATGCACAGCAGCAAAAAAGGCTCAAAACAAAGCGTGGGGGATATTCCGCCGATATCCTACCACGACCAACCTTATAGCCTTTAAACGTGCACGAGCCAAAGCACGATATATACGCCGTCAGAGTCAAAAGGAATCGTGGATCCGTTTTACAACATCTATTAACCAATCTACCAACTCTAAGGTAGTCTGGGATAAAATCCGGAAAATGAAGGGAAAATATACATCCCACCCTTCTTCAATCCTAGATTATAATGGATGCGCTATTGCAGATCCAACTGCAATAGCCAATTCTCTTGGGGAAACATTCTCCAACATCTCTGCAACATCTTCGTATTCCCCAGAGTTCCTGGTCCCGAAATATAAAATCGAAAAACAGTCACTTAACTTTAAATCTAAGAGCATTTATCCCTACAACGAGGATTTCACTATTCAGGAACTGAAAAGAGCCCTCGCTCTTTCCAAAGCAAGTGCTGTTGGACCAGATGGCATCCATTATGAAATGATTAAGCATCTTTCACCAAAATCTATGGATTATCTGCTCTTTCTATATAACAGAATCTTTATTGAAGGGCAGTTTCCGGATTCCTGGCGCAAGGCAATCGTTCTTGCCTTTGCTAAGCCAGGAAAGGATCCAAAAGTCAGTACCAATTATCGTCCTATTGCTCTGACTAGCTCTGTCTATGCAAAATCCTGGAGAGAATGGTTAATTCTCGTTTAATATGGTACTTAGAATCAAATGACCTTCTCTCCAACATCCAGTGCTTCTTCCGAAG
The DNA here is from genome assembly GCF_048544385.1 of Mastigoproctus giganteus. NCBI lineage: Eukaryota > Metazoa > Arthropoda > Arachnida > Uropygi > Thelyphonidae > Mastigoproctus > Mastigoproctus giganteus. The sequence goes on along the minus strand of NC_143583.1, from coordinate 229,321,036 downwards.
GAACCAGTCCACTTTGGACCATCTTATTAGACTCGAAACATCCATCCGGGATGCTTTCCTAAAACGCGAACACTTGGTGTCAGTGTTCTTTGACATGGAGAAAGCATATGACACAACTTGGAGATTTGGCATTTTAAAAGATTTACATAGCCTAGGACTTAAAGGGCGTCTCCCCTTTTTTATTCAAAACCTTTTAGCCAATCGATCTTTCCAGGTTCCTGTGGGATCCTCACTCTCTCGTTCCTTCAGCCAAGAGGAGGGTGTACCACAAGGATCAGTATTAAGTGTCACGCTTTTCGCCATCAAAATAAATTCAATCACAGAACAACTTCCTCCACCTGTAAACAGTGCCCTCTATGTTGATGACTTTAGCATTTTTTGTCAGTCATGCAACATGAGGGTTATTGAAAGGCAACTGCAGAAAGCCATCGATAGTTCTCGCCGGAGAAGACCGTTTGCATACACTTTTGTCAGAAGCGTAATCTTCATCCTGAACCTGAATTAAGGCTCGGACAAAATGCTATTCCAGTAGCAGCTGACACAAAATTCTTGGGACTCATATTTGACAAGAAGCTGACTTTTCTGGATCATATCCGTCAGCTCCGCACAAAGTGCACACATGGGCTTAATATTCTCCGCTCGCTCTCCTCTACATCTTGGGGAGCAGACCGATGCACCCTTCTTCGGCTTTACCGTGCACTTGTGCGATCCAAACTAGATTATGGGTCCCAGGTATATTCCTCAGCCAGAGACAGTGTCCTTCGATGGCTGGACCCCGTCCATCATCAGGCCCTACGTATTGCTACTGGAGCATATCGCACATCTCCTGTCCAGAGCTTATACGTCGAAGCAAACGAACCACCGTTATCGCTTCGACGTAAGCAGTTGTCTTTAAAGTACGCTTTAAAACTGAAATCCCTGCCAGACCATCCTACGTGGCCATTCGTTTTTGAGCCACGATGGGAAAATTTATACAACCCGTAAGACTGCCAATCATCCTTTTGGTATTCGTCTCCAAGAGCTACTCAAACAACTTAATATCAAGGTAGACAAGGTTGCCCAAACACCAAAGCAACCCTTTCCATCCTGGCATGCTCATGTCCCGGCATGTGACTTATCTCTTAGAAATTGGGGAAAGTCGGACACTCCATCATCTGTCTACCTGCAGCTTCATTCAGCACACCAAACTGAATATTCCGACTTCGCACCAGTTTACACAGACGGTTCGAAGTCAGAATCATATGTGGGATCTGCTGCTGTCTTTACAGACATCACTACATCGGAGCAGATTGCCTCTGAATGCAGCATATTTACTGCAGAGCTGCACGCTATAGAGTTAGCCTTGGATCACATTAGTGAATGCCAATACCAATGGTTCATTTTATACTCCGACTCTCTGAGCATGTTACAGGCTTTAATATCTGTGAGATATAATCCTCATCCAGTTCTGTCTAGTATTCAGCAGAAGATTTACTTCCTCCTTGGACGTGAATATGATATCCGCTTCTGCTGGATTCCCAGCCACATTGGGATTAGGGGAAATGATTTGGCTGATGCCGCACCCAAATCAGCAATTCCCAATAATAACCGCTGCCTGTCAGTCCCCTATACAGACTACAGGCAAATAATACACCAAAACATACACTCCCAATGGCAGGACTCGTGGAATAGACAGACTGTGAAAAAATTTATATCATATAAAGCCTGTAATTGAACCGTGGCAGTCTAGTCTGCGCAGGAATCGTAAGGAGGAAGTTGTTCTCGCCCGGACCCGCATAGGACACAGTCATTTAACTCATCCGTTTTTGCTGAGGCCTGATGACCCTCCTGTGTGTGTGTGTGTGTGTGTCCTGTGGCACAATTTTAACGATCAGACACCTTTTAATTGACTGTCCAGATTTTAGCAGCACTCGTTTTACCGCTTTTAATCATCTGACTGAGCCTTATACACTCAGTCAGATTTTATCCGACAATGACAACGTGTCTGCTGTTTTTAGCTATTTTAAATCAATAAAAGTTTTTAATTGTATTTAAAATTTATGTTATTGTTACGTCTTTATTGGTTTATTTTTTATATCTTTGTTATTATACATCTGGACATGGTGGCCTAACTACTTAGGTCACTGAATGTTTTAACTTTTTACATATGACCAGTATTTGGCGCATTATAGCCTCAGTTGCTGATGCACCAATAAAACCCAAACCAAACCAAAACCTCTGTCTGCAGTTGTAGTTAATCTATTAGTCTTTATGGTCGCTGTCATCCAGTGAGTCTTTTGCCTGCAGATTCTTAATGCACAAAGAATCATTCCTGATAACCAGATTAAGAGTATTGCTTCCTGCAGCATGTTAGTACATGCAATACAATTGTATGTATTTGAAGTACATGCAGCATGTTAAGAGAGGCAAAAAGAGTTGCCTCTCTTAGCATACTGCATGTACTTCAAATACATACAATTTATTTACAATGCTCCTATCTTTAGTGTACATGCAAATGCGAATGTTCTTAAACATACTACTATGTATTCACTGGTTCCATGATTCCTGAAATATTAGCATTAGTAGAGGCATATGATGCAAGAAAGTAAGCTTTTGCAGCATCAGCCAAAAAAAAAAAAAAAAAAAAAACACTCCCATTTCACCCCTCCTTTCGTTCAAAATACCTGTCCAGCTGAGCCTTAAACTTATTTAGGCTATCAACCTCCCACAAGGGATGGAAGTCTGTTCCACCAACCAACCACCCGCTGGCTAAAGGCAAATTTCCGCACGTCTATCCTACATCTGTCTTTCCTCAATTCGAATTTATGCCCTCTCAGGTGATTATTCTGAACAAGAGGAAGAATCCCATCAGCATTGAGCATGCTCAAACCATTCAACACTTTATACACCTCTATCAGATCATCTCGCCGGTGCCTAGACTCCAGACACTGTAATTTGCAAAACGTAAGCCTTTCTTCGTAAGAGCAACCCTTTGTTCCATTCACTAATCTTGTTGCCCTTCTCTGTACTCGTTCCAGCAGCTCTACATCCTTCCTGAAATGAGGCCTCCAGACCTGTATACAGTATTCAAGGTGTGTCCTGACCATTGCTGCTGCTGCTGCAACAGGATCTGGAAAGGTTGAGCAGATGGGCTGAGAGGTGGCAAATGAAGTTTAACATTGACAAATGTAAAGTACTACATATGGGAAACAGTAACCCCAGAGTAACGTATCAACTCTGTGGTACAAGGGAATAATCACCTCCTTATCCCTGTTAGAAAAATTTATGTATATCATTGATAAAACACCATGAGCTACTCTTGTAGCCCATCTGCACTGCTCAGAAAACTTCATATCTGCCTGCACTATTACCCCAGGTCCTTTTCATTCTCTACCAATGTCAGTGTAGTACCACAGAGTTGATACGTTACTCTGAGGTTACTGTTTCCCATATGTAGTACTTTACATTTGTCAATGTTAAACTTCATTTGCCACCTCTCAGCCCATCTGCTGAACCTTTCCAGATCCTGTTGCAGCAGCAGCAGCATACTGTCAGTAGTGTCCTTAACAACCCTGCCAACCTTTGTATCGTCTGCAAACTTAAACATTAAGCTTGATATACCATCATCAGTATTATTTATAAATACAGAAAACACCAATGGACCCAACACTGAACCCTGAGGGACTCCACTAATAACATTAGTCCACGATGAGCTGTGTCCATTGATTACCACTCTCTGTCTTCTCTACCTCAACCATCCCTTTATCCATAGCAGCAATTTGCCTCCAGTGCCACACTGCTCCAATTTGTGCAGCAGTCTTCCATGTGCAACAGTATCAAAAGCCTTTCTAAGATCCAAATATATAATATCAAAGTTATTCCCTGCATCCAGTTCTTTTGTGACTGCATTATAGTATCCAATCAAATTGGTCAGGCAAGACTTTCCCTTAACAAAACCATGCTGTGTCCGAGCTATAACTGAAGTCTTGTCTAGATGATCCTGCAGTGTTTCTTTAACCAGTGCCTCCATTAATTTTCCTGGAACTGAAGTTAAACTCACAGGTCTATAATTACTTGTGTCAGCCTTTGATCCTCCTTTGTGAAATGGGGTCACATTTGCACTTCTCCAGTCTATGAGTACCCCCTCTGAGTCCAACGAAGCTCTCATAATTATGGCTAAGGTTTGCTTACTTCCTTTGCTGTCTCCTTTAATATAACTGGATAGATCCCATCCACCCCGGGTGCCTTTTTTATGTTTATTCTCAACAATTTCTCCTCCACTTTCCTCTCAGTTATTACAAAATCATCTATCTCACTGCCAGAGTTTACTTCACCTCTGGCATTCCTCGTTCCTGAATAACTCCTCGTGTGTGAATGTAGATGTAAAATACTCGTTTAGTTTGTTAGCTACCTGAGCAGGATCATCAACTTTTGAACCATCAATATCAAGTGGACCAATCTGATTAAACCCTTTCCTTCTAGAGTTTACATAGGTAAAGAACTCTTTGTTGTTTTTCTTTGCATCCTTTGCCAAGGATTTCTCATAATCTGCCTTTGCCTGCCTAATCTCCTTTGTGACTTGGTTACAGACCAGCTTATATCTATCATTGGCTTCCATGTCACCCATTAATTTATATGTTTCCCATGCATTTTTCTTCTCTGCCATATGTCTCAATAGTTCATCTGACCTCCATTTAGGCCTAAACCTTGAACAATATTTCTTAGTTGGTATGTAAAGCCTAATAGCTTCCAAGATAAATTCTTTGAATGCTTCCCAATTTGAATTTGCTGTTGGTAACATCATCAGTTGGTCCCACTTTATAGAATTTAAATACTGTCTCAGACCATCTTAGTCGCCTTTACGAAAGCAAAAACTCTTCCCTTTACTCCTGATGGTAGTTACCTCTTCGAGTAAATCCCACTTCAGCACACTGTGATCACTGCCACCTATTGGTTCCTTTATCTGCAGATTCTTAATGCATGAAGAATCACTACTGATAATCAGATCAAAAGTATTCCTCCCTCTAGTTGCCTCCCGAACATGCTGATGTAGAAAACAATCATCCAATAAATCCACAAAGCCTTGCTAGTGTGTGAGTTACCAACCCACAAATTCCAGTCAATATCTGGGAAATTAAAATCCCCCATTATAAGACACTCTGGTTTACTGGCCCACTCTATTTCTCTGTACAGTTTATTATTATACTCATCAGAGTCATTAGGCCTACAGCACACTCCTATTCTCAATTTTGATCTCCCAATGCTTATGTCACACCAAACTGACTCGACACTGCACTGTCCAGCGATGTTGACTGGCTTCACTTCCTTGAATTTTGTGGTTCTTAACTAATAGCATAACCCCTCCTCCCTTCCTATCCTGTCTGTCCTTTCTGTACACATCGTACTCCCCAAATTCCAGTTCTGCATTCCTTATATCTGTGTGACACTACGTCTCTAATATTCCAACAATATTGCCTTTGATGTTTTGAGCAATACCTCAAATTCATCAAATTTATTTATCAAACTCCTAGCATTGGTGTACATGCAAGTATACATGCACCTGTTTCTATTCTTAGCTACCCTAACACAACCCATGTGTTTACTTGTACTGCAATAACTTTTATATTATATAAAAATTAATAATTTTTATTAATTATTATTATTTAGTTATTTATTTATTTATTATTATTTTTTTTTATCATTGTTTTTTTTTTTTTTTTTTTTTTTTTTTGGCTAGTGGAGCATAAGCCATAGGCTTTCTTGCACCATGCGGCCGTTACTAATACTAACTCCCAGCAGTCTCTAAAATACCCTGCATCTTGTTTTCCAGGCTGCTACTCATTCCAATAGAAGCAGTGCAAGAATCACTTTCACCTCTGACAGTGGCTACTGTTAATCTATTAGTCCTTGTATTCCCCCAATCTAATGGTTTTCCACCCACCTAACACTGCCTCGATAGCATCAGCAAATATTCTTGCACCCTTTCTATTTAAGTGTATCCCATCCCTGTAGAAGCAGTCTCTTAGGACAGGATATCTGATACCTTGCTTTCCAGGCTGCTGCATTTTCCAATAGAAGCAGTACAAGAATCACCTCTGCCTGCAGTTGTAGTTAATCTATTAGTCTTTATTCCTCCAAGCTAGCGGTCTTCGGACCTGCCTGTCACATTGCTCGATAGTAACAGGAAATATTTTTGCACCTCCTTCAATTTAAGTGTATCCCATCACTGTAAAAATAATCTCTCCTATTAACAAGCAGATCACGCTCAGAAAAATTCTACCCCATGATCATTTCACATTTTCTCTCTCTCTCTCTCTCTCTCTCCAGGCCAAAATTGATTGACAAGCCTCTCAACGTGTACTCCCTGCTATCATATCTGGGCAGAATTGCACATTTGCAAATTCATTCCTAACTTGCAGCTTTTTCTCATCGTTGCCCTGTACTTGTTAAGTAATTTCTCAGACCTCCTACTATTAATATTATTAGTGCCAATGTACCTTTTTTGCCATTAAAATATGATATCTGCTCCACAATGTCATCTACTTTTGCCTCTGGTAGACCTAACCTGGTCTTGTTTTGGAACTTGTGCATTATGCCTTGGAGATTGCTGCTCACACTTGTTGCCTGATGCACAAGTGTGAGCTCTGGGTTTGAGTTGGGTGGCTGAGAGCATGATTGGCCCTGCCATTTCATTTATTTCAAGGGCATCTACCTTACTCCTCAAACTCTGAAATGCCCATCAGAAAGATGAAGTGGTACCTAATTTCTTCACACCCATAGATATCCTCTCCCCCCCTTGGCTGTATTATGTCTTGGTTCAGAAAGATTGGCAAACATTGCACATTTTGTTAGGCTGAGAATCGTCCCCTTTGGTTCTTTCTCTGAGTCACAGCATTCCTGCTACTTTGTGCTCTGGGAGCCTCCGTAGCCAGGTGGGCAGGAGCAGCCGTGCATAGCACACACTTCTTGATTGGACCGGGGTTCGAGGCCGTGACCACCAAATACGGAGGATGCGGAAAGAAGAAGAAGAAGAAGAAATCTTTATTGCATACAAAATGCATATGCCGTACACAATACCCTTCACGGCTACAAGCCAGGGGTTTACAGTAAAGGTTAATACAAGGTAAAAGTATAATATAAAGGTTACAAAGGCTAATACCTTGCAATAAACAAGGATGAGATAGGGGAAAAAATAATCTTATTACTAATTATACAAGTGTAATGAAATGAAAGCAAATGGAAAATTTACATATGAACGTAAATACACAACAGCATGTTATCATGCTAATTTATCCTCCAGGGAGCAGTCCTCTTACAGTGTTGGAGTCATCTGAGCAGGCGCAGAGAGTGGGAGCAATGTAGTGAGGGATCCATGGGAGTGATGGACAGGTCCTTGGGAGCAGGTTCTAATGCCCTGTGACATGGTCCTGAGAAGGAAGTCGCTGGAGTAAGTTCTGCCTGTATTTTTTATCCAATGCGACCTTGTAGAGGTCGCCATCCAAGGAGTATACGTACTGCAGCATTTGAACGGGTATGAAGCGATCGGATAACTTTAACCGGTTTGGGGTGGCCTGGAGGACTGGATTGGCCCGAAGGCTTGGGACTGGGATCCTCCAACCGCAGTTGGCCCAGAAGTCTGGGTGCGAAATAATGCCAACCATCATTTTTACAGAAAAGACGAGTCTTCTCTCATGGATAATGGCAGGAAGAAGTCTGATGTTTAGAGATGCTGCCATCTGGGTGGTCCTTCGTGCAGGGGGAAGTCGGAATTTCCATATGGCCCACTTCAATAGCCAAAATTCGCCCGTAAAAATCCGTCTTAGATGCGTTGCGGCAGTTGAGGTCCAGACTTCTGCTCCATAAAGAATGACCGGATAGACACACGTCTTAATATACCTGCACCCAACAGCCTGGTCATGGACCTGCATAAGTTGTTGCTTAAGCATCCACCGGAGTCGACAGAATTTTTTTTTGCAGGTGGTCTGTGTGGTATAAAGGAGAGCTTCTGGTCAAAAATAACGCCCAGGTCGGTGTGTTGCTGCACAGCAGAAATCGCAGATCCTCTTATATTGGGTTGCACCATCGTTGGGTTCCGTTTGTTGAAAAAAAAAGCTTGCAACAATTGTAAAGCAGTTATTAATCAATCAAACCTAGATTTTGAACGGGCTAAGAAAACTAAAAAACTTTCTTTAAATAAGAGTAGAATAGTTACATTTTTCTACAAGGAAACTGGCAGAAAGAGGCACCTGAAGGGTGCCAAACTTTTCTCTTTAATTTTTTGAAAATGTTTTCATCTTTTTGAATTCTGCTTAATAGTATTTCAGCCAGAATTTCATCTTTTTTAATAGTTTACAGTAGTTATTATATGTATTTTTTTTAAGTTTTAATAAAAAATTAAAATTTTTAAAACACTATATGTTTTACCCTTTTTATATTCAAAAGAACTATTAATTCTGTTGAAATCTGCAAAGAAATATTTTACACATAAAATAGAAACATCAAGCTATTATTCTCTGTAATATCCCAATTTAAATGACTACTAAGTGTTTGAAATTTCAAATGTGTACATATGCATATATTTATAGTTATTATTTATATAAATATTATTTACTTCTGTTTTTCAGGTTTATTTCAAATTTTAGTTCAAATTTGGTGTGTTTTACTGCACCAATAAATTTGAAACCACGTCTTCCATCTGTAGAAAATATTGCATATCATATAATCGCCTTTACTCTTTGAAAACAATAATAAATCTTTCAAAAATAACTAGGATAAGAACGTTGATGTTTATTTAACTATTGGAAGAAAAACAAGTAAACTGAAACTCTAAACAGTGTTTAGTATTTTGATTCTCCTCAAGCAAAAAGCCAAATAGTTGCAAAGATGGTGGTGGGTAACCTGACAGTTTTTTTGCATGCAATTTCTGTACAAAAAAAAAAAAAAAATTAGTTAGATACTTGCATGGGTTGTAGTGGCAGATGTCTGAGGAAAACTGAAAGGCATGCTTGATCTGATGGAAGAGAAGAACATCTAGGTAGTTTTTTTTATGCTTGTGCTGCAAAAGTGTTAGGCTTCCTTTTACTTTGACCAATACAGTACTTGTACTTATTGTCTGTAATTGTACTTTTTAATGTTAAAAAGTAAAATTGCATTAGTTAAGTTTAATATTAACTGTATCCTTTGTCTTTTTATTGTTATTTTTATTTTATGTGATTCTTCCCTGAAATTTGGTATTATATTAATAGGTTCGAATAATCATTTGTATTTACGAAGTCCATTAAAAAAAAATTTCTGTTTTCTATTTTTAACTACCATTTACATAACTTCCAAGTTTCCTGTATTTTTTATGTTTGTTTATTTATTTTTTTTTGCAGGTACGAGCACTTTATGATTTTGAAGCCCAGCCAGGTACAGGGGAATTGAGCATTTGGACAAATGAAATCCTAACAGTTACAAGGCAGGTAAAGATATTTTTGCAAACTTTTCTGTTTTTCATAATATTTGTTTACTATTTCTTAGTAATTAATATTCAGTGTATTTATTTTTTATCCGTTTTATCATAATTTTAATGGTAACTTGCCTCATCTGTGAAACAGAACAATCTGAAGAATTCGGATAAGTTCATAAGTCACTCATTTGAACTGCCCTTAGAAATGGAATAAAATAAAAATTTATGGACATCCTTTAAACTGACAGATAAAATGGAGAGGGTGCCAAGATGTCTCCTTCCTGGTTGCATTGAGAAATTCTGCAACATAACATCATTAAGTATATCAGAACTATCCATTGGTTGGGCTTGAGCAAAAATGAGTTAAGTATATACATGTCACATGTATCACCAGTTGTGTGGTTTTTGTTGGTATATGATAGACTGCTGTGTTCATGGGGATTAGTTCACTAGGTACAGTGTATGCAGTAATATCAGTCCTGTGCTTCTTTTAACAATCAGTTGTGTGCATTGGTAAACTTTAGCAACCATGTAAATAATTTTTGTGTTCCTTTATTTTTTGATTTTTGTGCATCATTATTTGTGTTAAAATTTGAGAGAAGTATATTTTAGGAAAAAATTGATCTCTCACCATTGGTATGTGCACTACACCAGTGCACCTACTTTGTAATTATTTCTCAGTGGGACTGACTGCATTAAACATTGAATTCATGCTGAAATAAATAAATAAATAAAAAAAAAAACAATCTTCTTTATTTAATGTACAAGTTAGAGCATTTGCATCATTTCTGTACATAGCCAACTACATAAGTTGTTATAAATTGGCATCATTAAGTATATTTCATATTGTGAATACCTTCACAATGAGATGCCATGATATTGCACTACCGCGAATAAGTTGGCAGGTACCCTGGTGTTGCAATGATGACAACCCAGTTGCGAAGTATAAATCCACAATATGAGAGATGCCTGATGGTGTGGAGTAATTTAGATGACAGTATAGTTTAGGCCTAAAGCCTCAGGCCATGTAAATAGTTTAACTAATGTACAAGTTAGTGCATTTGCATCATTTCTGTACATAGCCAACTACATAAGTAATTATAAATTACTTGTGGGTTGGTCACTCGCACACTAGCAAGGCTTTTGTGGATTTATTGGATGATTGTTTTCTACATCAGCATGTTCGTGAGGCAACAAGAGGGAGCAATACTCTTGATCTGATTATCAGTAGTGATTCTTCATGCATTAAGAACCTGCAGATAAATGAACCACTAGGTGGCAGTGATCACAGTGTGTTGAAGTGGGATTTACTCAAGGAGGTAACTACCATCAGAGGTAAAGGGAAGGGTTTTTGTTTTCGTAAAGGCGACTATGATGGTCTGAGACAGTATTTAAATTATATACAGTGGGACCAACTGATGATGTTACCAACAGTAAACTCAAAATGGGAAGCATTCAAGGAACTAATCTTGGTGGCTACCAGGCTTTACATACCAACTAAGAAATATTGTTCAAGGTTTAGGCCTAAATGGTTGTCAGATGGACTAATGAGACATGTGGCAGAGAAGAAAAATGCATGGGATACATACAAATTAATGGGTGACATGGAAGCCTATGATAGATATAAGTTGGTCTGTAACCAAGTCACAAAGGAGATTAGGCAGGCAAAGGCAGACTACGAAAAATCCTTGGCAAAGGATGCAAAGAAAAACAGAAAGGAGTTCTTTACATACTTGAACTCGAGAAGGAAAGGGATGAATCAGATTGGTCCACTGGATATTGATGGTTCAACAGTTGAGGATCCTGCTCAGGTGGCTAACAATCTAAACGAGTATTTTGCATCTACATTCACGCATGAGGAGTTATTCAGGAAGGAGAATGATGTAGGTAAAGTAAACATTGGCAGTGAGCTGGATGATTTTGTAATAACTGAGAGGGAAGTGGAGGAGAGATTGTTGAGGATAAACATAAAAAAGGCACCTGGGGTGGATGGGATCTATCCAGTTATATTAAAGGAGGCAGCAAAGGAAGTATGCAAACCCCTAGCCATAATTATGAGAGCTTCTTTGGACTCAGGGGAGGTACCCATAGACTGGAGATGTGCAAATGTAACCCCAATTCACAAAGGAGGATCAAAGGCTGACACAAGTAATTATAGACCTGTTAGTTTAACTTCTGTTCCAGGTAAATTAATGGAGGCACTGGTTAAAGAAGCACTGCAGGATCATCTAGACAAGAATTCAGTTATAGCTCAGACGCAGCATGGATTTGTTAAGGGCAGGTCTTGCCTGACCAATTTGATTGGATACTATGATGTAGTCACAAAAGAACTGGATGCAGGGAATAACTTTGATATTATATATTTGGATCTTAGAAAGGCTTTTGATACTGTTGCACATGGAAGACTGCTGCACAAATTGGAGCAGTGTGGCATTGGAGGCAAATTGCTGCTATGGATAAGGGGATGGTTGAGTGGCAGAAGACAGAGAGTGGTAATCAATGGACACTGCTCAACGTGGACTAATGTTATTAGTGGAGTTCCTCAAGGTTCAGTGTTGGGTCCATTGTTGTTTTCGGTGTTTATGAATGATATTGATGATGGGATATCAAGTTTAATGTCTAAGTTTGCAGATGATACAAAGGTTGGCAGGGTCGTTAAGGACACTACTGACGCTATGCTGCTGCAACAGGATCTGGAAAGGTTGAACGGATGGGCTGAGAGGTGGCAAATGAAGTTTAACATTGACAAATGTAAAGTACTACATATGGGTAACAGTAACCCCAGAGCAATGTATCAACTCTGCGGTACTACACTGACAGTGGTGGAGAATGAAAAGGACCTGGGGGTAATTGTGCAGGCAGATATGAAGTTCTCTGAGCAGTGCAGACGAGCTGCAAGAGTAGCTCATGGTGTCTTGTCAATGATATACAGGAATTTTTCTAGCAGGGATAAGGAGGTGATTATTCCCTTGTATAAGGCAATGGTTAGGCCACATCTTGAGTACTGTATACAGGTCTGGAGGCCTCATTTCAAGAAGGATGTAGAGCTGCTGGAACGGGTACAGAGAAGGGCAACAAGATTAGTAAATGGAACAAAGGGTTGCTCTTACGAAGAAAGGCTTAAGTTTTGCAAATTACAGAGTCTGGAGACTAGGCACCGGCGAGGTGATCTGATAGAGGTGTATAAGGCTTTGAATGGTTTGAGCATGCTCAATGCCAATGGGATTCTTCATCTTTCTCAGAATAATCACCTCAGAGGGCATAAATTCAAATTGAGGAAGGACGGATGTCGGATGGATGTGCGGAAATTTGCCTTTGGCCAGCGGGTGGTTGGTTGGTGGAACCGACTTCCATCACTTGTTGTTGAAGTTGATAGCCTAAACAAATTTAAAGCTCAACTCGACAGGTATTTCGAACGAACGGAGGGGTGAAATGGGAGAGGGTTTTTTTTTTTTTTTTTTGGCTGATGCTGAATAAGCTTGCTTTCTTGCATCATATGCCTCTACTAATGCTAATGCTAAATTGGCATCATTAAGTATATCTCATATTGTGAATACCTTTGCAAAGAGTTGCCATGATATTGCACTACTTCGAATAAGTAACACTTCACCATAGGAGAAGACTATTGTTACTTATTCTCAGCAGATACCATCACCCATACGGCACCATAGCCAGGTGGGAAGGAGCAGCAGTGCGTAGCACACGCTTCTTGATTAGACCGGGGTTCGAGCCCATCATCACCAAATACGGAGAATGCGGAAAGGTCAGGGAATGACCACCGCATATTCCCGGAGCAGTACGGCCTTAGTTGCTAATGCTCCTAAAAACCAAATAACAAACAAACAATACGGCACTATTTCGGAGCTTATTGGCTCCTCATCAGTGGGTGGGCAGGTACCCTGGTGTTGCAATGATGACAACTCAGTTGCAAAGTATAATGATGGAGCTTATCGGCTCCACTGATTTTTAGCCAATATGCTCCAAAACAGTGCCGTATGGGTGATGGTATCTGCCGAGAATAAGTAACAATAGACTTCTCCTATGGTGAAGCATTACTTATTCGAGGTAGTGCAATATCATGGCAACTTGTTGCGAAGGTATTCACAATATGAGATATACTTAATGATACCAATTTATAACTACTTATATAAATAAATAATAAATAAATATTCATTTATTGCAAATACAGCAAGGCCATCACAGCACATGGCTAGGGGCAGGTAAAAATACAAAGGAAATTACATAAAATAATCAAGTATATGTACATAGCAGATTTTATATAGATATTAATAATGACTAGGAATTTTAGTTGTGAATTTAAAAAAAAATTGCAGGACAGGACATTTGGCTTTCAGTTGCAATTACTGGGTTGGATTATTTTTCTTCATTTCATCAGAGATCTGACTCCTGTAGGCTTCAGAGTTGATTAACCTGTTGCAATCAATGTTGTGATGATTTATGAGGTGAAGGGATGCATTGGGGAGCATTCTGTCCATTTGTTTGAGCCTGGAGAGGTTGGATTTGAATCGCCGTTTCTTGAATTTTTCCTGTTGGGGACAGCTATTATATTGGCTAAGTTTGGTGAATTGCATGCAGAGGTGATTAACTTTGCAAGAAGCATGACTCCAGACTTTGATCATCTGTTGCAGAGGCTTTGTTTTTAGGTTTTCATAAAGCTGTTGCCTGGATATTGTATGGGGGAAAATGAAGCTTACTATTGAGCCATCAAAGAACCCAGTATTCTAGGGCAAGGAATTTCTTGACGGTTACTTGAGAAGCACCAGACAAGATTTCAGAAGCATAGGACAGAATGGGAAAGATGCATCTTTGAACGTGCTTAATGACTGTTTTTCTGCTGTTGCTGCTGTTTCTTGTTTGATTAACATTTTGCTTTTTGAATTTTTTGAGCAACATATAAATAGTGGGCATTAAAGAAGAGATTTTTATCAAAAACAACTCCAAGGTCTTTGTGAGCATAAAACATTTGGGATTGGGACATCTGCAATTTTTATTTCTATGTGGTTGGGTTGTTTCTGAAGGGAATAAGTAATTTGAGCAGATTTGCTTGCATTTATAGTCAGATTTAAGATCTTTCAGGTACTTGATGATTTCACAAATCTGTGAATTCGCATCATTGATAACTTTGCGAATATCATCACTGGCTTTGGAGATTATAAATAACTATAAATCATCGGCATATGCCAGTGGATTTGGATTTTCTTGCAGAAGTGGTTGAAGAGATGCTGAAAATATAGTACTGGAGAGAATGGCTCCTTGGAGAATGCCTGTTGAGGTTGTGACGAGAATATTGTCAGTACTAGTGGGGAAGAGGAGAAGTCTGCGATTTAGGCTGTATTGAAGATAGGAGATAATCATTGTGTCAACGAGAAAATGATTTTTTAGTATTTGAAAAGCTTTTTTGAGATCTATGTTGTCGAAAGCACCTTTGATGTCAAAATAAAATACATCGCATTGTGCCTTATCTTGAAACGCAGTTTGGATGCATACAATGGTGTCAGCTAGGCTTGTTGTTGTGGAGCGCCCTCTAGGACCAAAATGCATATTGACAGGTGCATTAGCAAAGATTGCATGCTGAAGATATGGGAGTACGATTTTTTCAATAATTTTAGTAATTATTGCGAAACAGCAATTGGTCAATGGCCAGGATGGTTATTTCTGCAAGCTTTTTTTGGAATCAGCGTAATCCTGAAAATTTTCCACTGTCTTGGAAGGAATGGCTGGCAGATGCACCCGGAAATGATATGCACTAATGAATCAATAATGTATACGCTGGACAATCTAATAATAAAACCAGGGATGCTGTCAGGACCTTCACTACTATCAGGGCATATTTGGTTAACTGCACGCTGAACTGTATTCTTGTTCACAAGTTGGTTAATTAGCAGGACTTGATCTGGAGACACATCATGTTGCACTTTGTCTGCTTGTTCATAAGAATTAAATGCTAAGGCGCATTTAGGGCTAGAGCCTCAAGCTGCGAACAAATTTAGACTATGTATATAAAGTGCTTAGCATCATAATACACAGCCATTTCTGAATAAACAGAAAATTTTTAAGGTGGCATCGTTTTAGGTTATATCTCATATTGTGAATGCCTTCACAACGAGTTGCCATGATATTGCACTACTTCGAATAAGTAACGCTTCACCTAAGGAGAAGACTAGTGTTACTTATTCTCAGATAGGTACCACCACCCAGACAGCACTGTTTCAGGGCTATTTGGCCCTTCGTCAGTGAGTGGGTAGGTACCCAAGTGATGCAATGATGGCAAAAACAGTTATGAAGTATAACTCCACAATATGAGAGATGCCTGATGGTGTATGATGTATTTAGACTAAGGCGCATTTAGGGCTAGAGCCTCAAGCTGCGAACAAATTTAGACTATGTATATAAAGTGCTTAGCATCATAATACACAGCCATTTCTGAATAAACAGAAAATTTTTAAGGTGGCATCGTTTTAGGTTATATCTCATATTGTGAATGCCTTCACAACGAGTTGCCATGATATTGCACTACTTTGAATAAGTAACGCTTCACCTAAGGAGAAGACTAGTGTTACTTATTCTCAGATAGGTACCACCACCCAGACAGCACTGTTTCAGGGCTATTTGGCCCTTCGTCAGTGAGTGGGTAGGTACCCAAGTGATGCAATGATGGCATAACCTAAAACGATGCCACCTTAAAAATTTTCTGTTTATTCAGAAATGGCTGTGTATTATGATGCTAAGCACTTTATATACATAGTCTAAATTTGTTCGCAGCTTGAGGCTCTAGCCCTAAATGTGCCTTAGTCTAAATACATCATACACCATCAGGCATCTCTCATATTGTGGAGTTATACTTCATAACTGTTTTTGAAACGATGCCACCTTAAAAACGATGCCACCTTAAAAATTTTCTGTTTATTCAGAAATGGCTGTGTATTATGAATTAAATGCTATAAATCTGTTTTGTGTACCTTCAGTGAAAATGTCAGATCTTCTTGTTTCCATATTGCATCTTATCCATTCAAAAACTAGTTCATGCTGTAAGGTAGCTGTTGTTTTTGTAGAAAGTGCTCTTTTATTGTGCTTTAGTGTGGACATAACATAATGACTGAATTTTTTTGAGTTGAAACAAAGCTCTGCTCTTTTTATATTTTATGTGTGCTGATGAAGTGCCGTATTTCTTCCACTGTCTGTGGTATTTTTGCTTACGTTTGAAGAATGGTTTCAGGTGGGATTTGAACCAAGGTTTGGAGTGAGAAGATATTGTAACAAGTTTGGATGCCGACTCTGTTTTCAGCCATTATTTATGATTTAGCTATTTTATGATAGGAATATTTTTAAGAGAATCTCATGGGTAATATTTTAAGAGCTGCAAAAACTTTTCTTTCTGAAGGAATTTAATTGATGATATTCTTTTAGTGATTTCCAGAGGGGAGCGAGGATTCCTGCAGCAAATTGTTGCTTGCAGTTCTATACTTTTGTGGTCAGATTTAAATGTAATGTTCCTGCTAAGTTTTCATGCAGTGGAAACTTAGAGTATACGAGATCAAGCGCTTGATTACCTCTTATAACTAGGACGTTGATTTTTTTAGCTCCTAGAACTAAAAATGAGTCGGACAGCAGCTTCATTTGTAAATTATATTTGGGCAGGGGATGGTTAAAGTCGCCCATTATAATGATGTTAGTTTGAGGCTTAAGAACAGTAGTGATCCAGGTTATTATTTCATTAATGATGTCATCAGTAAGTCTAGGCGGAATATAAATATTATAAATTTGAAGCAGAGAATCCTTAACTTGGATTAGTAGGGAAATTCCTTCAAAGTTGAAAGTATTAGAGTTGTATGTGTTCAAAACTTTAAAATTGGATTTTAAAATTTTGCTGTCCCACCACCTCTATGATTAATTCTTGATGACATGAATGGCGTGTAGTTGAAATTCTTCAGCAGTAGGAAAACATCTGGTAAAGATTCCTGCACCCACATTTCAACTAAACATATGATGTCATGCGATTCTTCAACCATTAATGAAATAAGCCTAGACAGTTTATTTTTTACGCTTCTTACATTTTGAAGAAAAATGCTGAGATGGACATTTGTATTAGAAGGATGTTTGCAAACAGATGTATTAGGTGGCAAGTTAAATGATGGATTAGGATGAGAATTAGGAATATTATTCTCTAGCTATGCAGAGAATTCAGCAGATTGAGAATTAGTTGGTAACTTTTCACTAGAGTTGTTGACCGATCCTCCAATAGCTCCATAAAATGGCATGACGAGTAGACCATTTGGCCAGATATCAGGATTTAGATATTGTTGTAGGTCACAATTCTTTAGCTCAATTCTAAATGATGAATATGTGGGATGTTTTGTTCTTATTTTGAATGCTCTACCTGGAATTTCTAGCTCTAATAGTAGCTGGTCCATATGCTAGGAAGTAGTATTGGAGTCTATCTAGCCTGCTAACAAAAATGTTACTACTTCTAAGTGTCGAACTATTTCTGTTTCTAATTTTAATACAAGACTGCATATTTCTTGTTCCTATTATGCTTGCATATCTGTTGTTTCTGCGGGGAAATTTAAAACTTGGGGAGTTTGTTGGCAAGCCATTATGGGAAGGCACTTCAGGATAATGCTCAGAGCGATCATTTTGACAGTGCACATACATATTGCTCGGTTTTTGTTGATTACTAATAGTGGTGGATATCGGTTATCTCCCTGTATTCTCGGGGAGAGAGAGCTAGAGCTTGATTTTTGGAATTGTGCAGCCAGTTTTTTCTGGAACAAATTCTTCAGCATCTGGACTGAGGACTGGAACTGCAGAAGCCTGATGAAAAGAAGGGTGAGGCACTGGATGGCTTTCGACCATAGCCTTTAGTTCAAGAAGCAAGTGGTAGAATTTATATTGCTGATCTCCTATTCGAAAAAGATGCTGTTTAATATCTTCATTTTCTCTAAATTGTTTCCTCAGCATTTGTTCCAGGGGCCCCAGGTGCCAAGCGTTCCGTGGCCAAGCGATCTCAGTGCGTTTCAAAAAGCGAGCTATCTAAAGAGGTTTTGCCATTATATATATATTCTGTTTTTTTCCGAATACCGTTTTCCTCATTTTATACTTAAGTAGCTCTTTCGTTCTACAAGTAGTAGGCAAAGGCCCAGAAAGGAAAGAAACCTTTCTGTTTCGTTTTCTTTATTACTAATACAACTAATAGCTGCTTGGTCACCTCGTGGCACTGCTCCTGCCTCCCCGTGGCGGGGCCGGTAACCTGGGTGGTAAAGACAAACCCCCAGGGCTAAAAGGAGCCAACATGGATATAAATGACTATCCACCATTAGAGCCCTCGGGCTCGAGATCAGAAATTCCTGACAACGACCGTGACTCCAATCGTCCGAAGCGACTAAGGACGGAAAATCAGAATAATGATGTGCCAGCATTTCTTATAATGCACTCATTATCCACGCAACCTGTTGGCAAACTATCGCCTTTTCTTATACAGAAATGTTTAGAATCGGTTTGTGGATCTCCTAAAATGGTTAAGCGTCTCCAATCTGGAGACCTTCTAATTGAAACTTTTAAGACAACTCGCTCAGAGAAGCTGTTAAAATTAACATCATTTAACAGTATTCCAGTGTCAGTTACGCCCCATAACACTCTTAACACCTCTAGAGGCGTTATCAGCGAATGGGACTATCAGTGTCAGAAGAGGAGGTAATACAAGAACTCAGGGAACAAAAAGTGACTCATGCGCAGAGAATAATGACCAAAAAAGATAGGAACCTACTACCAACCAGGTCCGTCATTTTGACATTTAGTACTCCGACTCTTCCATCTTCTGTTAAAGCAGGTTATTTAAACTGCAAGATTCGGCCCTACATCCCAAATCCCATTCGCTGTTTTAAGTGCCAGAAGTATGGCCATTCTCAGACGGCATGCCGAGGCGATGCTGTGTGTCCTATTTGTGGCTCTAAGGAGCATTCCCAAGGAGACTGTACAGCTGCCACTCCTAATTGCCCTAACTGTAAAGGAAGCCATCCTGCCTTTTCTAAAGCATGTGACCTTTGGAAAACAGGCAAACAAATCCAGAAATATAAGGTGGAGCGTAAAGTCACTTACCCTGAAGCAAGGAAGCAAATACTGTTAACCATGCCTAGCTGATCATACGCATCGGTCTCTAAAAACAGCCGGTAAATTTCAACTCAAACAGATGTCTCCATAGAACCAAACATTTCATTTGCCACCTGGGCCAAAACTATGCTAACGTGCAATAAAAAATCTACAGTTAATGAAACCAGCAACACGCCAATCAGTATCCCAACTGATGCCATCTCAACCTTGCCCGAAAGAACAAAATCTGTTAGTGTTGAAAATCAAAAGACAATGAAATCATGCTATAGCAACATTCAAATGGAAGTTCAGTCAGAGGACGAGGACACAGTCCTAGAATTACATGCCAATGATACCATGGATACAGGACGCCCAACCTTTCCCAAAAATGAAAAATCAAAACTGAGCAGGCAGAAACCTCAGACAAAACAGTCAGATCAATCTTCGTCAAATAAACCCAAGCAATGAACAAATTCCTACAATGGAACTGCAGAGGATTACGTAGTAATATAGATGACCTGAATGATTTACTCATACAAACTAACGCATTAGGAGTATGCTTACAGGAAACATTTTTATCACCAAAAGTTTCACTCAAATTCATAAACTATACTATGTTTAGGCGAGACAGGGATTCTGACTCTTCTTCTCGTGGAGGGGTAGGTATTCTTGTCAAAACTACCATACCATCAAGACATCTCCAACTAGAAACCTCCCTAGAAGGTGTAGCAGTTCGGATAGCAATAGAAATATCATTAACCCTTGCATCTGTTTATATACCACCTAATTATCCTTGTACCCAGACTGAACTTGACAACCTTTTAACACAACTGCCACCTCCTGTCTGTTTACTCGGTGATTTTAACGGTCACCATCCATTGTGGGGATCTTCCACTATGGATAAGAGAGGCCAATTAATTGAAACATTCCTAGATAACCATAATCTGACTGTATTAAACACTGGCTCTCCAACTTATGTTCAATTACCTGCAGGCACAACATCTGCCATAGATTTATCTATCTGTTCAGCATCTCTTTTTCCAAGTATGGAATGGTTGGTGTTGAATGATCCATTCCACAGTGACCATTTTCCAATCATCAGCTCAATTCAAACACAGGTCATATCATGCCCCAAAGCCCGTATATCTTGGAATTTCCATAAAGCAGACTGGAAAAACTACTGTACTTGTGTCCTACTAAACAAACAGTATGTACAGCAACAACATATTGATGAAGTAACCGAACACATTACCAGCCATATATTATCAGCAGCCGAAATTTCTATTCCAAAATCCAACCAGAGCAAGCGGGCACACCAAAACCAGTGGTGGAATCAAGATTGCACCATAGCGAAAGTAGAAAAAAAACGTGCTTGGAACCAATTTCGCAAATTCCCCACTACCGCCAACCTTATAGTTTTCAAAAAACTGAAAGCCAAAGCAAGACAAATTAAGAAAAAAGCAAAACATGACTCCTGGATTAAGTTCGCCTCAACTATTAACAAAAATACTGACACTCGGATTATCTGGAAAAAAATACAAGCTCTCAATGGAAAATTTCTACCGCTACAGTCTCCAATAATTCAGTGGAATGGGCAGGACCTATCTTCTCCTACTGACATTGCAAATGCTTTAGCAGAATCTTTCTATAATACTTCCGCCTCAACCACTTATGTGACTGCTTTTCAGAGAATTAAAACTAATGAAGAACGAAAAAAATTGAATTTTTCAACTAATTACCCACTTCCATATAACCAGCCCTTTACTATAGTTGAACTCAAAGAATCCTTGAGTAAATCTCCAAATAGTGCAGCAGGACCAGACGGCATTCACTACAGAATGCTTAAACATCTATGGCGCATTATAGCCTCAGTCGCTGATGCGCCAATAAACTCCAAACCAAACCAAACCAAGCTTAAACATCTGTGTGAAGCTGATCTGTTAGTTAGTTAGTTATTTGGTTTTTAGGAGAATTAGCAACTAAGGCCATATTGCTCCGGGATATGCGGTGGTCATTCCTTGACCTTTCCGCATCCTCCGTATTTGGTGGTGAAGGGCTCGAACCCCGGTCTAATCAAGAAGCGTGTGCTACGCACTGCTGCTCCTTCCCACCTGGCTACGGAGGCGCCGAAGCTGATCTGTACACACTATTGCTATTTTATAATAGGATCTTCTCAGAAAACATATATCCTCTCTCATGGCGTCATTCCTATATTTGTGCAATACCAAAACCGGGAAAAGATACCTCTCTAGTTCAAAATTACAGACCAATATCATTGACAAGCTGTTTGGGCAAGACCTTCAAAAGGATGGTGCATAAGAGGCTCACCTGGATTCTTGAATCCGAAAATCTGCTTTCTGATCACCAATATGGGTTCTGCAAAAACAGGTCCACCCTAGATTTACTTGTCAAAATTGAATCCAACATACGTAACGCCTTCATCAGGAGACAACATTTAGTTATGGTCAACCTGGATATTCAGAAAGCATTCGACACCACATGGCGTCATGGTATTATCATAGATATGCATCAGTTAGGGTTGAGAGGCTATCTCCCTCAAATAATTCAGAACTTTTTAAAGTTACATACCTTTCAAGTCAGATATCAAAACTTCCTATCAGCATCTCATATTCAAGAAGAGGGTGTCCCACAGGGTTCCATACTGAGTCCAACGCTATTTGCAATTAGGGTCAACAATATATTGGAAAATCTTCCAAAAACTATTGAAGTATATATGTATGCAGATGACCTCACCATATCGTGCCAATCACAAAATATGAATACTATCGAAAGACAGTTACAAATTACTCTAAACAGAATAGAATCGTGGACTTTACGCAATGGATACCATCTTGCCGAACAGAAATCCACTACCACTCATTTCTGCAAACTCCGGTCATTTCATCCTGTTTCTGAGTTAAAGATAAAAAATGTGTCGGTTCCTCTGGTTAACACTGTCCGCTTTCTTGGCCTGATACTAGATAGAAAACTGAACTTTCAAGCACATGTGGCCTATCTTCGAACCATTGATGAAGTAACCGAACACATTACCAGCCATATATTATCAGCTTGAAGAAATTGAATATCCTTCGGTGTGTTGTGTGTCATCCATGTCATGGGGCGCTGATCGGCATACGCTTATCCATATTTATAGAGCTCTCATCAGGTCCCGTTTGGACTACGGTTCTCCAGTGTATGACTCTGCGAGGAAGAGTACTTTAGAGCGGTTAAATATCATCCAGCACAGTGCCCTTCGAGTTTCTATAGGGGCTTTCAGAACCTCCCCAGTCCAGAGCCTTTACATTGAAGCCCACGAACCTCCCTTACATCTTTGGAGGAAAACATTGCTTTTAATATATGCCGCAAAAATCCACAGTCTTCCTTACCACCTGAATTGGAGATGTCTATACAATACCAAATGGGACTCATTTTACAACAGTAAACCAAATGAAAACAGACCTGCTGCACTTAGACTTAAAGAACTAACTCAAATGTGGAATATTGAAATAGGCAATATATAGGGTGTTTCAGTTAAACGTTTCAGAACTTCTAAGAGGGGTAGGGTACATCCTGACAACTCGAAATCATATAGCAATGTGGGGTCGGAAATGCTTTCCTGAAGCGGTGTTGTACACAGAAGCACCATAAAAAGAAAAGAGACCGTAAGTGAGAAATCGTTTTAATAATACATGAAAAGAAGCAAAAGGTACATGGATTAAAGTAAGTGTTCGAAGTTTCTTCCACGGGCTACAATGCACGCCTCACATCTCCGATGCATGGACATCCGAACATTCTGGAATACTCCAGGCGAATTTCGAATTTCTTCGGCAGCTACTGCGATTCTTGCAACCAGCTCCTCAGCATTGTCAACAGGGGTGTCATAAACTAGCGATTTCATATGACCCCAGAAATAAAAATCAAGACATGATAGGTCGGGTGACCGAGCAGGCCAACGCACGGGACCACCACGTCCGATCCACTGTTGACCAAATGTGACATCCAGGTAGTTACGAACATCTCCGCTATAATGGGCAGGGGCTCCATCGTGTTGGAACCACATTGTCTGTTGCGTCGATGCAGAAATCTGTTCATCTCTCAAAAGTTGTGGCAATACTTTCTACAGAAAGATCAAGTAGATAGGTCCGGTTAGACGACACGTTAACAGGTAAGGTCCGATGAGGTGATCTCCCATAATACCGGCCCATACATTGACCGAAAATCGAATCTGTGCTGCACGACGTCGTATTGCATGCGGGTTCTCGACCGCCCAGATATGGTCGTTATGCGTGTTGAAAATTCCTTCCCTTGTGAAGGATGCCTCATCGGAAAACAACACTTCAGCAGGAAAAATGGGATTTGTAGCACATTTTCCAAGGTACCACTGTGCGAAAGCAATACGAGGTTGATGAAACTTCGAACACTTACTTTAATCCATGTACCTTTTGCTTCTTTTCATGTATTATTAAAACGATTGATTTCTCACTTACGGTCTCTTTTCTTTTTATGGTGCTTCTGTGTACAACACCGCTTCAGGAAAGCATTTCCGACCCCACATTGCTATATGATTTCGAGTTGTCAGGATGTACCCTACCCCTCTTAGAAGTTCTGAAACGTTTAACTGAAACACCCTGTATATCAGGACATAACACCGCCCGATCCACCGTGGACAAATATCCCTGCAATTTACGATGACTATTTCCAACAGTGGGGAAAGAACACCTTGTGTCCCTTCAATATCGCACAGTTACATGAAGCTCACTCTGCTTCTAATTCACAGGCCTGTAAGATCTATACAGATGGATCAAAAACTGAGACTCAAGTAGGCGCTGCGGCAGTCTTTCCATCTTTCACCACTACTGTCTCATTATCTGTAGAATGCAGTATCTTCACTGCTGAGCTTTATGCTATTAACTTGGCTCTAGGTCACATTGCTCAACTTCTAATTTCATCTTCCTTAATATACACTGACTCGCTCAGTGCTGTCTCTGCCATAAATAGTAATACCAACTCCTCTCACCCTGTAATAAAACAAATCCATTCTAAATTACTTGTGTGTAATGAGTCAAACCAAACTGTAACATTCTGTTGGATTCCAGGTCATTCTGGGATAGCAGGAAATGAAAGAGCAGATCTTGCAGCCAAACAACCAGATACTACTCTTTTGCAGACTTTTCGAACCCCATATACTGATTATAAACACATTATCCGTAAAGCATGTTACAATAGCTGGTCACTAATCTGGAGAGGTTATCCAGGAAACAAATTATACCAAATAAAACCAGAACCAAAGCTGTGGCCCTCCAGCTTCCAGAAAAGCAGACGAGAAGAAACAATTTTAGGAAGGCTCAGGATTGGGCATACTCATCTCACTCACCTGTATCTATTAACTAATGACAGCGCTCCACAATGTACATCATGTCAAGTACAACTGACCATTCACCATTTGTTAGTGGACTGTCCCCACTTTCAGAACATCCGCTTAGATACTTTTAAATCAATTGCTAAAACACAGTCATCATTAAATTTATTGCAGATTCTGGGAGATGATCCTAATAAAAAAGAACTATTTACTTTCCTAAACTGGATAAAAATATATCATAAAATATAGTTATTATTTCAAATTCACCATTAGAAGACACAATATGGCCCAAGTAGCCTATGTGTCGTTAAAACCCAACAACAACAACATTTGTTCCAGGGAAGCAGATGAGCGATCATTATTTGGGGCTGTTGGAGGCAGGGGGGGGGGGACAGAGAGGAAGCATCATCCGTTTGGGCGGAGGCATCTTTAGTTGACTTCCTTGTATGGTCTGAAGGCTTAGGAGATTGTACTATATTGACGAGGGGAGACGAGTGATGGTCATCATTGCTAAGGAGATCAGCATCTGTTGGGATATCCTGGCAATTCAGCTTATGCTGACTAGGAGACTGTAAGTTTGCACTTCCCTTATTAGCACTTTTGCATGAAGGGCATCTGAAATTGTATTTTAAATTACTGGATTTAGAAAAGTTCTTTATTAATGAACACTCATCACAAAAAACCATACTGCAAATTCCCTTGCAGATAATCCAATTCTGTACTGTTTTTTGATATACATTGCATGAAACGGCTTCTTTAGGTGGCATGTTGAAGAGTTGAGAATGGCTTTAAATATCAGCAAACAGAATGTTACAAATAAGCAGGTGAGCCGTTATTGACACAGCAGGGAATCGAAGAGAAGAGTCTTAAGCCTGAAGAAATAAGACTACAGTTTGGACGTGGGAGTGGCTAACTGAAAAATTGCTTGTGGGTTGCAGGACTTTACAAAAGAAGGAACACTGCCAAGGCCACGAACAGCTTTGTGTCAAGGTAAGAACTTCAGGTCAAAAGTCAATAACGTTGCTGTTTGTAGCTATGCTAAACAAAGCTCAGAGAGTAACGTTGCATACTAAAAATTTAAGCTTAAATTTAAATATCAAGATAAGTACCTAGGCAATTCTGCCCAGGTACTTATCTTGCTGAAGACTTCATAAAAACCATCTAAGTTGCTTGATAGTCATCTAAGGAACATGTCAGTACACATATTTTATAAAGATGCCCTTTAAAAACTACTTAAAATCACTATAAAGCAGGAGCTGAATCACACACGTCTAGGCCAACCTATGTACAGAAATGATGCAAATGCACTAATTGTACATTATTTAAACTATTTGTAGCCTGAGGCTTTAGCCCTAAACTATACTGTAATCTTCTTTATTTAAATTTTTTTTCCACTCTTTTTGGAAAGATATATTGAATAAGTGTACAATTAACTATGAATTAACACTTTTTGATCCACGAAGGAAGACTCGCAACTGCATTCTGGTGCTGTGGTAATTAAAAAAAATATATAAATTTTTTATAATTATATATGGCTAAAATTATGGGTGGTATTGCATAGTGTACTGCGCACTGTGCCTAGTGCAAAGTTTTAAATTATTCATGTAGTTTTCCTAGTAAAACTGATGGTGACTTTTTTGCATCGATGTGCTACTGGCAAGACTTTTTATTTTTTTTTTTTTAACATTAGCATTAGTAGAGGGATGTGATGCAAGCTTATATAGCATCAGTCAAAAAAAAACAAAAAAAATCCCTTCTTGCTTCACCCATACATTCACTCCAAAAGTATGTCTAATTCTGCCTTGAATTTCTTTAAGCTGTCAACTTCCACAATGACAGAAGTTTGTTCCAGCAATCAACCACTCGCTGGCTAAAGGCAAATTTCTGCACATCTATTCTACAACTGTCTTTCCTCAATTTGAATTTATGCCTCCTCAGGTGCATAATCTGAGCAATCCTATCAGCAGTGAGCTTGCTCAAACCATTCAAGGATAAGACCTTAATCGTCAGATTGTGTGTGCTTAACATCAGTATTCATATGGGGACTAATGCTAATAAGCACACATGCTCTGATGATTTGTTAGACAAATATAGGACCATGGCGAAGAAATAATGCGAATTAAGTCAGGATGCCTATGTGTCTGCAATTCTGCCCAGGCACGATAGGAGGGATTATGTGCTGAAAGCCTTGTGGATTAACTCAAGACTTGGACTCTGCATGGCTTTTGGGGGGAAAATTTTTATCACCTTGGTCTGCACTTGTAGGTAGAAAGAACAATCTGTAACAATCCACTTCATTCAATGCTGCAAAGAAAGAAATATCAAATTTGAGATTGAAATCAAATTCTGTGTGGTTGCTATAGAGATTTTCAAGGTATCAAACAATTTCATCTTTCTATCACAATTACTTGCTGGTCCCACAGGAACTGGTAGTTGTTGGTGACTCTATAGTCAGGGAAACTGGGAACATGCTTTGTAAAAAGGATAGGTGGAACAGGACCAGAGTGTCTGCCAAGGGCAAAGGTGATGACGTTGTAGAGCGGATATCATCTTTTAAGGGCACAAAAGGTGATAGAGTTGTACACGTTGGCACAAATGATATTAAGAGTAGGAGACTGGCAGAATTACTTAACAAGTACAGGTCACTGTTGAAAAAAAGCCGTGAATTTTGGTTGAATTTGAAAGTTTCTGCAATTCTGCCCAGACACGATAGGAGGAAGTATATGAGGAGAGCCTTGTCAATCAATTCGGCCCTGGAAAGATTGTGCAAGGCTCAAAGGGTAGAATTTTTTTCAGCCTGGTCTGTACTTGTTAACAGGAGAGACTGCTTCTACAGGGATGGGATACACTTAAATAGAAAGGGTGCAAGAATATTTGCTGGTACTATTGAGGCAGTGTTAGGTGGGTCAGAAAACTGCTAGCTTGGGGGGATACAAGGACTAATAGATTAATAGTAGCCACAGGCAGAGGTGAAAGTGATTCTTCCACTGCTTCTATTGGAATGAGCAGCAGCCTGGAAAACAAGATGCAGGATATTTCAGAGACTGCTGGGAGTCGTTGCGGTACAAGTAAACACATGGGTTGTGTTAGGAAAGCTAAGAATAGGAACAGGTGCATGTATACTTGCGTGTACAACCAATGCTAGGAGTTTGGTAAATAAATTTGATGAATTTGAGGTATTGCTTAAAACATCAAAGGCAGATATTGTTGGGATATCAGAGATGTGGTCACACAGATATAAGGAATGCAGAACTGGAATTTGGGGAGTACAATGTGTACAGAAAGGATAGACAGGATAGGAAGGGAGGAGGGGTTATGCTATTAGTTAAGAAACACATAAAATCCAAGGAAGTGAAGCCAGTCGACATCGCTGGACAGTGCAGTGTCGAGTCAGTTTGGTGTGACATAAGCATTGGGAGATCAAAATTGAGAGTAGGAGTGTGCTATAGGCCTAATGACTCTGATGAGTATAATAAGAAACTGTATAGGGAAATAGAGTGGGCCAGCAAATCTTATAATAGGGAATTTTAAGAGACAGTCTTATAATGGGGGAATTTAATTTCCCAGATATTGACTGGAATTTGTGGGTTGGTCACTCACACACTAGCAAGGCTTTTTGTGGATTTATTGAATGACTGTTTTCTACATTACCATGTTCGGGAGGCAACTAGAGGGAGTAATACTCTTGATCTGATTATCAGTAGTGATTCTTCATGCATTAAGAATCTGCAGATAAAGGTACCACTAAGTGGCAGTGATCACAGTGTGCTGAAGAGGAATTTACTCAAAGAGGTAACTACCATCAGGGGAAAAGGGAAGGGTTTTTGCTTTCGTAAAGGCAACTTGATGGTCTGACACATTATTTAAATTCTATACAGTGGGACCAACTGATGTTACCAACAACAAATTCAAAATGGGAAGCATTCCAAGAACTTACCTTGGAAGCTACTAGGCTTTACATACCAACTAAGAAATATTGTTCAAGATTTAGGCCTAAATGGATGTCAGCTGAACTAATGAGACATATGGTAAAGAAGAAAAATGCATGGATACATATAAATTAATGGGTGACATGGAAGCCTATGATAGATATAAGCTGGTCTGTAACAAATTCACAAAGGAGATTAGGCAGGCAAAGGCAGATTATAAGAAATCCTTGGCAAAGGATGCAAAGAAAAACAGAAAAGAGTTCTTTACCTGTGTAAACTCTAGAAGAAAAGTGATTAATCAGATTGGTCCACTGGATATTGATGGTTCAACAGTTGAGGATCCTGCTCAAGTGGCTAACAAACTAAACAAGTATTTTGCATCTACATTCACACATGAAGAGTTATTCAGGAAGGGGAATGCCAGAGGTGAAGTAAACTCTGGCAGTGACCCAGATGATTTTGTAATAACTGAGAGGAAAGTGGAGGAGAAATTGTTGAGAATAAACATAAAAAAGGCATCTGAGGTGGATAGGATCTATCCAGTTATATTAAAGGAGGCAGCAAAGGAAGTAAGCAAACCCTTAGCCATAATTATACACTGTCTATGGGTACCTTCAGTGGAGGTATCCATAGACTGGAGATGTGCAAATGTGACCCGAATTCACAAAGTAGGATCAAAGGCTTGGCACTTTGTTCTTTCCTGGAACAGAAGTTAAACTTCTGTTCCAGGAAAACTAATCGAGGCACTGGTTAAAGAAGCACTGCAGGATCACCTAGACAAGACTTCAGTTATAGTTCGGACACAGCATGGTTTTCTTAAGGGAAAGTCTTGCCTGGCCAATTTGATTGGATACTATGATACAGTCTCAAAAGAACTGAATGCAGGGAATAACTTTGATATCATACATTTGGATCTTAGAAAGGCTTTTGATACTGTTGCACATGTAAGACTGCTGCACAAATTGGAGCAGTGTGGCATTGGAGGCAAATTGCTGCTATGGATAAAGGGGTGGTTGAGGGGAAGAAGATAGAGAGTGGTAATCAATGTACACTGCTCATTGTGGACTAATGTTATTAGTGGAGTCCCTCATGGTTCAGTTTTGGGTCCATTATTGTTTTCTGTATTTATAAATGATATTGATGATGGTATATCAAGCTTAATGTCCAAGTTTGCAGACGATACAAAGGTTGGCGTAGTTGTCAAGGACACTACTGACACTATGCTGCTGCAACAGGATCTGGAAAGGTTGAGCAGATGTGCTGAGAGGTGGCAAATGAAGTTTAACATTGACAAATGTAAAGTACTACATATGGGAAACAGCAACCCCAGAGCAACGTATCAACTCTGTGGCACTACACTGACAGTGGTAGAGAATGAAAGGGACCTGGGGGTAATTGTGCAGGCAGATATGAAGTTCTCTCAGAGTGCAGACGGGCTGTAAGAGTAGCTCATGGTGTATTGTCAATGAATTATCGGAATTTTTCTAGCAGGGATAAGGAGGTGATTATTCCCTTGTATAAGGCAATGGTCAGGCCACACCTAGAGTACTGTATACAGGCCTGGAGGCCTCATTTCAAGAAGGATGTAGAGCTCCTGGAACGAGTACAGAGAAGGGCAACAAGATTAGTGAATGGAACAAAGGGGTGCTCTTACGAAGAAAGGCTTAAGTTTTGCAAATTACAGTGTCTGGAGACTAGGCACCAGTGAGGGTGATCTGATGACCTCGCTGGTGCGAGGTTTGAGCATGCTCAATGCTGATGGGATTCTTCCTCTTGCTCAGAATAATCACCCGAGAGGGCATAAACTCAAATTGAGGAAAGACAGATGTAGGATAGATGTGCAGAAATTTGCCTTTAGCCAGTGGGTAATTGGTTGGTAGAACAGACTTCCATCACTTGTTGTTGAAGTTGATTGCCTAAATAAATTTAAGGCTTAGCTGGACAGGTATTTCGAATGAACGGAGGGGCGAAATGGGAGTGGTGTGTTTTTTTTTTTTTTTTTTTTGTTTTTTTGGCTGATGCCGAATAAGCTTGCTTTCTTGCATCATATGCCTCTACTAATGCTAATGAACAGGTGACTGCTAATTGTTTTTATTGTTTTATGGTTGTGACCTCCAGAAATGCAACCAAACCACGTGGTACAGTCGGAGACAATTGTACAGTAATCGCCAGTGCTGCGGTCTCCTGCCCCGATTAAACGTCGCGTTGTCCCAATTAAACAAAGGCTATTTTCTCGATTGGGTTCTGTATTTTAAGATTTGTTCCAAATAAACGGCTGCCCTGATTAATTGGTGGCCCAAATAAACGGAATCCAGTGTATTTAAAATGATAAAGTAATTAATAATAAAGCTATTTAAATCACATTTTAGTTATTTATGTTAATATAGTTTTTTTTTTTTTTTTTTGGTAGTTGTTGGCGCATCGTCTTCTGTGGCCATAATGCACCTCCCAAGGTTTTTGCAATACTTTGATCCAAGCCCGAGGTGGGATTCAAACCCGCGACCTTTGGGTTGCCAGGCAGGCACCACCTGGCTAGCCTGGTCAGCGTGTTAATATAGGAAACAGAAATTTTATACAATGTTTAAAATCAGAATTTGTTTTTTGTACTTGAATGTTAGATATATATCTCAAGTTCTAACCATTTTATGTGTACTATAAGCAGAATGGATGAAAAAACTGATCAATGAATTAAATAGCAGTAAGAAGTTGAGTGCAATTAGTAAGCAAAATAGTGGCACTAGGATCAATAAATAATATAGTAGTAAGAAACTAAGTAATATACAGAAAGCATAGGAATTATTATTTTTTTTAATATCTTTTCCAGGATGTAGGGGAAGGTTGGTGGGAAGGAATTAATAGTAGGGGAGAAAGCGGCTTGTTTCCAGCAGGATATGTGGAGGTAATTATTGTTTTAAATGCTGAAATTATTTTTCCTTATAAGTTTAAAAAATACATTCGTAGTGAACACCCTATTTAGCATTAACTTAATGTTTTGCATTATGTAGTATTATTTTGGAAATCCCAGAAACTTCATTTCGCATGTTGGTTGGTTGAACAACAGTGATTTCAATAATTATTTTTTTTAGACATTTATTATGATTGAAGAATATATATTTTTTGAATTTACAGCTTTATAATCACATTTTATATTCTAAAATGCATTTCCTTTAAAATTGGAGTTTTTCCCTAAGTGTGTGCAATAGTAGAAATGGGCCTGACAGCTTATTCAGATTGGTGTTCTGAATATAGATGAAGTTGCAGATTTTTTTTTTGTTTTGTGTGCAATAGCACACTTGATGTCCTACTTAAAGTAGTTGTGAAATGGATGTATTCATATAGCATTGGTATTTGTAAAAGAATTAGAGAAGTTTACTTCAGTATGATATGTAGAACCTTTCCGTATGATATTCTCCAGAAATTAAAATGAAAACAGTTAAAAAATCGAAAATCTTACATTACAGTAAGAAATAATTAACAGTAATTAAAAATCAAATGAACACAAAAATCAACTTAATGCTATTAAAAATTAAGTAAAAAATTAATTTAATGAAAAAAATTGCAAAACGATTTTCCTTCCTTTCTTTCCTTCTTTTCCAGGAAGGAAAATCGTTTTGCAATTTTTTTTCGTTAAATTAATTTTTTTACTTAATTTTTAATTGCATTAAGTTGATTTTTAATTGTTCATTTGATTTTTAATTACTGTTAATTATTTCTTACTGTAATATAAGATTATTTAATTTCTGGAGAGTATCATATGGAAGTGATCTACATATCATATTTTCAATATGATACGTAGAGAACTTCATGTATTACATTTGTACATCATATATTTACATTTGTAAAAGAATAAGAGGTAAACTTCTCTTATTCTTTTACAAATATTGATGTCAACATAGAACGTATTGAGCATTATAGCTCTGGTTCATACTATCAAATATAGTATTAGTATTGGCATATGATGGAAGAAAGCAAGCTTATACATAAGCAAAAAAAAAAAAAAAAAAAACCCCTACCTTTTTACTTATTCATCCTACATATTGTGATTTCTTGACTCTTTTTTTTCTTTTCTGGATTCGAGATTTCTCTTTATCAGCAATTTTTTTTTCTGAGAATTAGAATGGACCAGAATGAGTGACCAGACTCATACTCCCTGTGTTGGGACTGGGTTTTTTTTTTTTTTGAAGAAACACAAGGAATCTTCTCTTCATAAAGTGACCTACTTTTCTCTTGAGGAAACAAGCACCTTACTGGCATGATTATTATTATTATTCTGATTTCTCTTTCAAGTTTTTGACAATCCTGGAAGGAAGGAGTTTGGCCAAAGTAGGTATATTCATTGCTAAGATTAATTAATACTGTAAAAAAACTGCCATTTGATGCCTTCTCTGCAGAATTTTCCTAAACTGTTAATTGTGGTCTACTTTTACAAGGGGATTCAAAAAAAAGATTTGTATTCACCCAGAAGTAATTGTGACAGAAAGATTATTTATTTTCTTTTTCGTTTGATACCTTGACATCTTTATAGCAACCACACAAATTTTGGCTTCAATCTGTCAATTCCTTTTTTTTAGCACTGAATGAAGTGAAGTGTCACAATAGATAAAGTGGGATACAGATAAGTGATTCAGTTCCTCTTTCTGCAAGGGAAAACACCCAAAACAATCCATGAAGAAAGTTCATTGTTTATAGAGAATTCTGTCCAGTTAGAGTGCTATTGCACATTTTCATAAACAATTTTAATGTGGAAAAATCTCAGTGCATAATGAAGAAATTCCAAGACACCCAGAAACTTTTGTAATAGAGGAGACGGTTGCAAAAATTGAGGCATTAATCCTGGAAGATCACTGTATTAGTGTTGGAGAACTAGCTGAATTATTGTACAGTATGTGGAGAAAATCATCCATCAACAGTTGTATATGAGTAAAATGTCTGCTAGATGGGTTCGCAGAATTCTGAACCCTTACTAGAAGAAGGATAGGGCACAAAGTCACAAAGTGCACATGAAAGGTTGATGTGCCAGGAAAAGCAAGAGGATTTATTTTCCATGGCTAGTCACCTTGGATCCATCACTATGATCCCGAAACTAAACAAATATCAACCATATTTGTTTAGTCATGCAGAATCCATGCCACAAAAGGCTGAGGTACAACCAAGTGCTACAAGGTGATACTGTCAGTTTTTTTTGGGAACAGCATGGTGTAATAATAACAGCTTACCTTCAAAAGGGCTGTACTGTGATGGCACAGTATTATTCCAACCTTCTCATAAAGCTACATGCTACTGTAAAAGAAAAAAAAAAACAGGGGAAACTGTCAAAAGGTATGCTGCACATTTAATTTTTATGTGCATTCCTTGAATTCTACAGTGAGGTGTGCCCATGAATGTGGCTCTGAAATATTGCAGCATCCTGCTTATTCCCCAATCTTGCACCCTTGGATTTCTTCCTCTTTCCTGCCCTGAAGACCTTTCTTTGTGGAAACACTTTTCTGCTGATCATGAGGTGATTTCTGCTGCCGAGTC
The DNA here is from genome assembly GCF_048544385.1 of Mastigoproctus giganteus. Taxonomy (NCBI): domain Eukaryota; kingdom Metazoa; phylum Arthropoda; class Arachnida; order Uropygi; family Thelyphonidae; genus Mastigoproctus; species Mastigoproctus giganteus. The sequence continues at coordinate 229,286,694 of NC_143583.1, read as the reverse complement.
GTGATTTGAAGGACAGTCAGAGGAATTCTACAAAATTTGTCTGTGGAAATGTATTGAGAGGTGGCAAAAATGTATCATGTTGTCTGGTGAGTACGTTGAAAAAGTGTACTACATGGTGTTTGTTTCAATCACAACCACAACTACTTCTGGATGAATAAAAATTTTTTTTTTTGACCCGGCTATTTTTAGGTCAGAAAGAGTCATTCACTCTCATCGTATGCTACCTGCTAAGTTCATAAAACCTGCACAGAAGGATCAGTCAGCTGCTACTCCTATATCTGTATCTCCTAATTCTCTACCAGTAAAAAAGAAATCGCCCGAAGAAAAGAATAAGAAACCTGATGTACATCTTAGCTCTCAAGAAAAAATGGATGTTGAGGAGAAGGGGGGGTATCTGATGAAACAGTCTTGGAACTCTTTTTGTGGAGGAAGAAATGGACACATAATAGCATTCATAGTTTCCCAAAGGAAATAAATCAACGACTGCGAAAAGTAAGCCCTCAGTAATTCGGAATCCGTTTGATGGATCGAACCTCTTTCTCCATGTTTGGCAGTCAGGATGAAGCATTTGTCAAATATAAACTTTCCCTGATGTTGGAAAGAGTGTGAATGATGATATCTCTCTGAATATGTGACATTTTTCCAACCATCAAGTGTTTGGTTTTTGTGCTCCTTACACTATTCCTCCTTTTATGTAGCATTGCCATCAGTAACAAATGGCTTGACAGTAGCGGCTTCACCATAAATTTCAGCTGTATGAAGTTCTTGTCAAATTGTTTTGATAGAAACTGGATTGCTATGACTCTCATTGAGTTCTGTGGTTATGTTTTTGGGTTACAATCCTTTTCATTGTCCAGCAGTCTCTCTCTGTCAGCTTTGTTTAATTTTCTGCTACAATTTGTCCAATAAGATTTTGTTTTTCCATACTTCGTAAATGCCAACATCACTTTTGATGTAGTTGCCCTGGCAACTGCATCAAAAGTAATGTTGAACAAATCAGCAGTTTTAGTGGCAAATGTAAGAAAGCAAGCCTATAAAACGTCAGGAAAAAAAAAATCTTCCTACATCACCTGCCCATCCCCTCCAATAATTTGTCTAGTTCTTGAATTTATTCAAACTGCCCACTTCCATTTCCATAACAACAGATGGAAGTTTGTTCCAATAGTCAATCTGCTGGCTGAAGGCAAACTTCTGCACATCTGTTCTGCAATCATCTTTCCTCAGTTTTAATTCATGCCCCCTTGTGTGTATGTAGTCTGAGCAATAGGAAGAATGCCATCAGCACTGAGCTTACCCAATCCATTCAAAATCTTAAACACCTCAATCAGATCTATTTACAAATGCCTTGTCTCTAGATGCTGCAATTTGCAGAACTGAAACCTTTCTTGGTAAGACCACCCTTTTGTTCCCTTTCATGAGTCATTGCCCTTTTTTTTGCACCCGTTCCAGCAGATCTAGTTACCAATGCTCCTGCTAAACATGCCCAAACAATTTACATCTTTGAAATCAAATTATGCAAGAAAACAAACTTATACAGCATCAGCCAAAAAAAAAAAAAAAAAAATTCCCATTTCATCTATCATCCCCTCCAATAACTTTTCAAGCTCTTCTTTGAATTTATTTGAACTATCCACTTCCACAAAAATAGATGGAAGCTTGTTGCAGGAATCAACCACCAATTCGCTTAAGGCAAACTTCTGGACATGATATATAACTGTGATTCAACTCCTTCCTTCCTCCTTTGTGACATGATTGCAGACTAATTTATGTCTACCATAGGCTTCTCTATCACTTGATAATTTATATACATCCCATGCATTAGCATTAGCATTAGTAGATGCATTTGATGCAAGAAAGCAAGCTTATGCAGCATCAGCCAAAAAAAAAAAATAAATAAATAAATAAAAAAATAACCACTTCACCCCTCCGTTCATTCGAAATACCTGTTCAGCTGAGCCTTAAACTTATTTAGGCTATCAACTTCCACGACAAGGGATGGAAGTCTATTCCACCAACCAACCATCTAAAGGCAAATTTCCTCACGTCTATCCTACATCCGTCTTTTCTCAATTTGAATTTATGCCCTCTCAGGTGATTATTCTGAGCAAGAGGAAGAATCCCATCAGTATTGAGCATGCTCAAACCATTCAAGGCTTTATACACCTCTATCAGATCACCTCGCCGGTGCCTAGTCTCCAGACACTGTAATTTGCAAAACTTAAGCCATTCTTCGTAAGAGCACCCCTTTGTTCCATTCACTAATCTTGTTGCCCTTCTCTGTACTCCTTCCAGCAGCTCTACATCCTTCTTGAAATGAGACCTCCAGACCTGTATACAGTACTCTAGGTGTGGTCTGACCATTGCCTTATACAATGGAATAATCACCTCCTTATCCCTGCTAAAAAAATTCCTATATATCATCGACAATACACCATGAGCTACTCTTGCAGCCCGTCTGCACTGCTCAGAAAACTTCATATCTGCCTGCACAACCACCCCCAGGTCCCTTTCATTCTCTACCACTGTCAGTGTAGTACCACAGAGTTGATACGTTGCTCTGGGGTTGCTGTTTCCCATATGTAGTACTTTATATTTGTCAATGTTAAACTTCATTTGCCACCTCTCAGCCCATCATGCATTTTCCTTTTATGCCACATGACTCAGTAGTTCGGTTGACATCCATTTAGGTCTAATAGAAAGGGTGCAAGAATATTTGCTGATGCTATTGAGGCAGTGTTAGTATGGTCGGAAAACTGCTAGCTTGGAGGGATACAAGGACTAATAGATTAACAGTAGCTACTGTCAGAGGTGAAAGTGATTCTTGCACTGCCTCTATTGGAATGAGCAGCAGCCTGGAAAACAAGATGCAGGATATTTCAGAGATATTGCTGGGAGTCATTGTGGTACAAGTAAACATATGGGTTGTGTGAGGGTAACTAAGAATAGGAACAGGTGCATGTATACTTGCGTGTACACCAATGCTAGGAGTTTGGTAAATAAATTTGATGAATTTGAGGTATTGCTCAAAGCATCAAAGGTGGCTATTGTCGGGATAACAGAGACGTGGTGTCACACAGATATAAGGACATCAGAACTGGAATTTGGGGAGTACAACGTCTACAAAAAGGATAGACAGGATAGGAAGGGGTTATGCTATTAGTTAAGAAATACATAAGATCCAAGGAAGTGAAGCCAGTCGACATTTCTGGATGGTGCAGTGTCGAGTCAGTTTGGTGTGACATAAGTATTGGAAGATCAAAAGTGAGAGTAGGAGTATGCTATAGGCCTAATGACTCTGATGATTATAATAAGAAACTGTACAGGGAAATAGAGTGGGCCAGTAAATCAGAGAGTCTTATAATGGGGGATTTTAATTTCCCAGATATTTACTGGAATTTGTGGGTTGGTCACTCACACACTAGCAAGGCTTTGGTGGATTTATTGGATGATTATTTTCTACATCATCATGTTCGGGAGGCAACTAGGGGGAGTGATACGCTTGATTTGATTATCAGTAGTGATTCTTCATGCATTAAGAATCTGCAGATAAAGGAACCACTAGGGGGCAGTGATCACAGTGTGCTGAAGTGGGATTTACTCAAAGAGGTAACCATCAGGGGTAAAGGGAAGGGTTTTTGCTTTCGTAAAGGCAACTATGATGGTCTGAGACGGTATTTAAATTCTATACAGTGGGACCAACTGATGATATTACCAACAGCAAATTCAAAATAGGAAGCATTCAAAGAACTTATCTTGGAAGCTACTAGGCATTTCCTACCAACAAAGAAATATTGTTCAAGATTTAGGCCTAAATGGATGTCAGATGAACTAATTAGACATGTGACAGAGAAGAAAAATACATGGGATACATACAAATTAACACGTGACATAGAAGCCTATGATAGATACAAGTTGATCTGTAACCAAGTTACAAAGGAAGTTAGGCAGGCGAAGGCAGATTACGAGACATTTTTGGCAAGGGTTGCAAAGAAAAACAGCAAAGAGTTCTTTATTTATGTAAACTCCAGAAGGAAAGGGATGAATCAGATTGGTCCACTTGATATCAATGGTTGAACTGTTGAAGATCATGCTCAGGTAGCTAACAAACTAAATGAATATTTTGCATCTACATTCACACATAAGGAGTTATTTAAGGAGGGGAATGCCAGAGGTGTATTAAACTCTGGCAGTAAGCTGGATAATCCTGTAATAACTGAGAGTAAAGTGGAGGAGAAATTGTTGAAGATAAACACAAGAAAGGCACCTGGGTTGGATGGGATCTATTCAGTTATATTAAAGGAGGCAGCAAATGAAGTAAGCAAACCCTTAGCCATAATTATAAGAGCTTCTTTGGACTCGGAGGAGGTACCCATAGACTGGAGATGTGCAAATGTGACCCCAATTCACAAAGGAGGATCAAAGGCTGACACAAGTAATTATAGACCTGTGAGTTTAATTTCTGTTCCAGGAAAATTAATGAAGGCACTGGTTAAATAAGCACTGCAGGATCATCTAGACAAGACTTCAGTTATAGCATGGACACAGCATGGTTTTGTTAAGGGTAAGTCTTGCCTGATCAATTTGATTGGATACTATGATGCAGTCACAAAAGAACTGGATGCAGGGAATAACTTTGATATTATATACTTGGATCTTAGAAAGGCTTTTGATACTGTTGCACATGGAAAACTGCTTCACAAATTGGAGCAGTGTGGCATTGGAGGCAAATTGCTGCTATGGATAAACGGGTGGTTGAGGGGGAGAAGACAGAGAGTGGTAATCAATGGACAATGCTCATCATGGAGTCCCTCAGGGTTTAGTGTTGGGTCCATTATTGTTTTCTGTATTTATAAATAACGTTGATGATGGTATATCACATTTAATGTCCAAGTTTTCAGACGATAGAAAGGTTGGCAGAGTTGTTAAGGACACTACTGACGCTATGCTGCCGCAACAGGATCTGGAAAGGTTGAGCAGATGGGCTGAGAGGTGGCAAATGAAGTTTAACATTGACAAATGTAAAGTACTACATATGGGAAACAGCAACCCCAGAGCAACGTATCAACTCTGTGGTACTATAGTGACAGTGGAAGAGAATGAAAGGGGCCTGGGGGTGGTTGTGCAGGCAGATATGAAGTTCTCTGAGCAGTGCAGATGGGCTGCGAGAGTAGCTCATGGTGTCTTATCAATGATATACAGGAATTTTTCTAGCAGGGATAAGGAGGTGATTATTCCTTTTTATAAGGCAATGGTCAGGCCACACCTTGAGTACTGTATACAGGTCTGGAGGCCTCATTTCAAGAAGGGTGTAGAGCTGCTGGAACGAGTACAGAGAAGGGCAACAAGATTAGTGAATGGATAGATGTGCGGAAATTTGCCTTTAGCCAGTGGGTAGTTGGTTGGTGGAATGGACTTCCATCTCTTGTAGCTCAGCTGGACAGGTATTTCGAACGAAGAGAGGGGTGAAGTGGAAGTGGGGTTTTTTTTTTTTTTTTTTTTGGCTGATGCTGCATAAGCTAGCTTTCTTGCATCATATGCCTATACTAATCCTTGAACGATAGTGTATGAAAAGTATAGTTCTGTATGATTATTTACCTGAATGCTTCTCATTTAGAATTTGTTGTTGGTAATGTCATGAGTTGGTCCCGGTGTACAAAATTTAAAAACTGTCTGAGGTTACTGTAGTCTCCTTTACGAAAGCAAAAATCCTTCCCTTTACTCTTGATAGTAGTTACATCTTTAAGTAAATCCCACATCAGTACACTGTGCTCACTGCCACCTAGTGGTTCTTTTATCTGCAGATATCACTGCTTATAATCAGATCAAGAGTATTGCTCTTTCTTGTTGCCTTTCAAACATGCTGCTGTAAGTAAGTCATCCAATAAATCCACAAAAGTGTTTCTAGTCTGTGACTGACCAATCCTCAAGTTTCATTCAATATCTGGAAAGTTAAAATCTCCATATTAATTCAGACAGGTGAGCCGTTTTCTTCATGTGCCGGTCTTGGCGCATTATAGCCTTAGATGCTAATGTGCCAATAAAATCCAAATCAACCAACCAATCTTCATGTGCCTTTTTATATCACCCCCAAATAAACATAGCTTTTGTCTTTCCTTCATATTACTATTTTCAAGGGGGAAAAGAAATCATCACTGTGTACATAAATATCTCATACAGCCATTATAGTACTACTATTTTCATATTAGGTGTTTCTGTTATTTTGTCTACCCCCTGTATATACCTAGCCCCTTGACATAATGTGGTTTTGTTGTTTTTGGTTTTTTAAGGAGCATTAGCAACTAAGGCCATATTGCTCTGGGTTATGCGGTGGTCATTCCCTGACCTTTCCGCATCCTCCGTATTTGGTGGTGACGGGCTCGAATTCAGGTTTAATCAAGAAGCGTGTGCTACGCACTGCTGCTCCTTCCCACCTGGCTACGGAGGCGCCACATAATGTGGCCTTAGAAGTTCCTCCACCCATTATAGGCTACTTGGTGTCCCTCCAGTCACAAGCTGGCAGAGCAGTGGTAGCAAGATTATTTACTAACTTATCTAGTTATGCAGTATCTAGCAGCTGAATTGTGAAAACTCTTTTAAAGCTGTACCCTCAAAATGTAAGGAATATTGGATTTTGTCATGATGCATCACAAAAAAAAGTAATTACAGAGCTCTTAGTTTAACTACTGTTCCAGGGAAAATAATGGTGTCACTGGTAAAAGAAGTAATGTAGCATCTAGACAAGGCCACAATTAAACTTCAGAGAGCATGGAGCTACTAAATAGAAATCTTGTCTAACCAATTTGATTGGATACTATGATGTGGTCACAAAGGAACTGGATGCAAAAAAATAATTTTTATATCATATACTTCTATTCAGAAAAGCTTTTGTTACAGTTGAACATATAAGACTGCTGTACAAATTGGAGCAGTTGGCATTAAGAGCAAGTTGCTACAATGGATAAAAGGATGGTTGAGTGGGAGAAGACAGAGTGGTTATCAATGGACACTGCTCTTCATGGACTAATCGGGGGTTGCGGAAGAGAACGGTCAGTGGATTTTTGGCTGCTGTAAAGGGATAAGTATTTTTAAATTTTTACCATATTCTTTGTTAATTAACATAGTACATTATGTTTTACAGAGATATTAAATAGGAGTAGTAGCGTTCGTTAGCTTCTTATTTTGAATTTACCCAGCGATTTTTGGAAGTTACGACTCCCTTTGTTGGCACCAGTATTGTTGAACTAGCCGCCATATTGTAGTCGGTAAGAAAGAGCTTAACGTATATGTATCTCGAACTGATAAAGTAAGGTATAAAGTAAAACTAGATAGCGTAATACGAAACACTGTATTAGGAATCTGTTAGCTTATTATAGTATTATCAATTAATCAAAAATAATATTCTCATTAAAATTCATTGTTAATTAAATTGTATTTAAATGGAAATCATGACCCAGACTAGAGCTGTGAAGCCAAGATCACAGACTAGCGAGAGTGCTGTGACTCGGGGGAGAAACAAAGGGAGTGATTCTCCAATGCATCAGAGTCAGTGGTGCCTCCGTAGCCAGGTGGGAAGGAGCAGCAGTGCGTAGCACACGCTTCTTGATTAGACCGGGGTTCGAGCCCGTCACCACCAAATACGGAGGATGCGGAAAGGTCAGGGAATGACCACCTCATATCCCAGAGCAATATGGCCTTAGTTGCTAATGCTCCTAAAAACCAAATAACAACAACGGCATCACAGTCTCAAAAAATGTGAGAAATGTGAAATGTTTGCCGACTTTTCTAAAACAGGACGTGATCTAGCCAAGGAGGATGCCTTTGTGTGAGCTAGGTGTCTAGAGTGTCAAGAAATTAGGCCAACTCAGCATTCTGATGGGCATCTATGAGAGCTTGAGGTGTAGGGTAAAAGCCCTTGAAGAAATTAATATGAGGGGCCCATCAACCAAGGAAACCTCACGAGAATCAACTCCATTCTCAATCGATGTGTTCATTCAATTTTGGGCATTCTCTGGAACGCATCGGTTAGTTCGAGATAGGAAGTGAGACTTCTAAGCATGTACCAGCTATTGCAGAAAGCTGAGGCAATCCTTGTTTACAATGCTATGAAGACAGCAGACTTTCCCCCTCTCTTCAGATCCTTTTTCATAACCACAGATGAAGAAGAAATATCATAAAATCTAAGAAATGAAGCCAACCTGAAGATTCCGCTTTTGAGAAAAGCCATAGGTCAGAAAAGCATAAAATATAGAGGTGCTAAAACCTGGAACAAACTTCCTGCAAAAATCAAAAATGTCACTTCACTAAATCAACTCAAGAAACTACTAATTGAAACATCACCAGGGATGTCTGATTCAAATTACCTTCCACTCAACTCCTGGATTTTAAAAACACCAACGTGGAAATAATGTACAAATGTTAAAGGAAGCAGTTGGCAAATAGTTTTTAAAATTCTGTGCATGTATCTCATCATTTTTCTTTTCTCTCCTCATTTTATTGTAAAAATGTTCACAATGATGTTATAAGTAGTGATGCTTTTTGAGGTCTTCTGTAAAGAAATGTACAAAAAAACTCCAATTTATTTATGTCTTTCCTGTTGAACATTACCTGTACAATTTCAGAACTGTACATTTTTCAGTTGTATATTTGTATATTCATAATTTTTTAAAGGAACACCCCCCCTAAAAAGCCATTGGCTTATGTGTTCTCCATCCCTTTTTGCGGTTATCTCCCAAAAACGTGTAAGATAAAATAGGGATAAATAAATTATTATTATTATTATTATTATTATCAAGCTCTCAGCTGCCAAGCTCAATGACAGAGCTCACTCCTGTGCACCAGGCAAAACAGAGGCAATCTCCAAGGCAGGATGCTCTGGTCCCAAAGGAACTAGTTATTGTTGGGGAATATACTATGCAAGAAGGACAGGTGGAACAGGACCAGGGTATATCTGCCAGGGCAAAAGTTGATGATATTGTAGAGCAGATATCATCTTTTAAGGCTACAAAAGGTGATATTGTTGTACACATTGGAACTAATGACATTAAGAGTAAGAGATCTGCAGATTTACTCAACAAGTACAGGTAATGTTGAAAAAAAGTCACGAGTTAGGGTTGAATATGAAAGTGTCTGCAATTCGGCCCTAAAGAGATTGTGCAAGGCTCAAGGGGTAGGATTTTTTTTTCAGCCTGGTCTGTGCTTGTTGGTAGGAAAGACTGCTTCTACAGGGATAGGGTACACTTAAATAGAGATTTGGTTTTGATTTTATTGGCGCATTAGCTACTAAGGCACCAATAAAATCAAATATTGGCGCCTTAGTAGCGCCCTATAATGCGCCCTTAAATAGAGTGTGCAAAAATATTTGCTGATGCTATCGAGGCAGTGTTAGGTGGGTCGGAAAACTGCTAGCTTCGGGGGATACACAGACTGAAAGGTTAACAGTGGCTGCAGGTAGATGTAAAAGTGATTCTTGCACTGCTTCTATTAGAATGAGCAGCAGCCTGAAAAGCAAGATAATGGAGATTTCCAGGACTGCTGTTAATTATAGTGGAACAAGTAAATACATGGACTGTGTCAGGGTAACTAAGAGTAGGAACAGGTGCATGTATACTTACATGTACACACATGCTAGGAGTATAGTTAATATATTTGATGAGCTTGAAGTGCTAGTCAAGACATCAAAGGCAGATATTGTTGGGATATTAGAGACATGGTGTCACACAGATATAAGCAGTGCAGAATTGGAATTTGGGGAGTACAATGTGTACAGAAAGGATAGACAGGACAGGAAGGGAGGAGGAGTTATGCTGTTAGTTAAGAAACACATAAAATCTAAGGAAATGCATCCAATTGATGTTGGTGTACAATGTAGTGTTGAGTCTGTTTGGTGTGAAATAAACACTGGGAAAGGAAAAATGAGAGTAGGTGTGTGTTATAGGCCTAATGAATCTGATGAGTATAATGAGCAGTTGTGCAGAGAAATAGAGTGGGTCAGTAAATCAGAATGTCTTATAATGGGGGATTTTAACTTTCCAGATATTGACTGGAACTTGTGGGTTTGTCACTCGCACACTAGCAAGGCTTTTGTGGATTTACTGGATACTTGTTTTCTACAGCAACATATTCGAGAGGCAACCAGAGGAAGTAATACTCTTGATCTGATTATCAGCAGTGATTATTCATGCATTAAGAATTTGCAGATAAAGGAACCAATGGTGACAGTGATCACAATGTACTGATGTGGGATTAAAAACAGTTAAAAAGATGTAATTGACATCAAGGCTAAAGGGAAGGGCTTTTGTAAAGGTGACTCAGACAGTGTTTGAATTTTGTACAATGGGATCAACTGATGATGTTACCAATGTTGAATTCTAAATGTGAAGCCTTCAGGGACTTAATTTTGGAAGCTACTAGGCTTGTCATTCCAACTAAGAAATACTGTTCAAGGTTTAGGCCTAAATGGATGTCAGATGAATTAAAGAGGCTCGTGGCAGAGAAGAAGAATGTATGGGATGCATATAAAGAATGTATGGGTATGGATATAAAGAATGTACGGGTATGGGTAAAGAATGTATGGATGCATATAAAGAAGAATGTATGGGATGCATATCAGGTGACACAAAAGCCTGTGGCAGGTATAAACTAGTCTGTAATGAAGTCACAAAGGAGGTTAGGTAGCGAAGGCAGATTACGAGAAATCTTTGGCAAAGAATGCAAAGAAAAACAGCAAGGAGTTCTTTACTTATGTAAACTCTAGAAGGAAAGGGATGAATCAGATTGACTACTTAACATAGATCTGTTGAATATTGATGATCCTGCTCAAGTAGCTGATAAACTGAATGAGTATTTTGCATCTACATTCACACATGAGGAGTCATTCAATGAGGGGGTGTGCCAGAAATTTATCAAACTGTAACAGGGAGCTGAGTGATTTTGTAATAACTGATAGCAAAGTGGAGGAGAAGTTAAACATAAGGAAGGCACCTGGTGTGGATGGGATCTATCCAGTTATATTAAAGGAGGCAGCAAAGGAAGTAAGCAAACCCTTAGTCATATTTATGAGAGCTTCCTTTGACTCAAGGGAGGTCCCCATGGACTGGAAGTGTGCAAATGTATCACCAATTCACAAAAGGTGACAGAAGTAACTACAGACCTGTTTGTTTAACTTGTGTTCCAGGGAAAATAATGGAATCACTAGTTAAAGAAACATTGCAGGATCATCTAGACAAGACTGAAGTAATAGTTAAGACACAGCATGGGTTTTTTAAAGGGAGGTCTTGTCTGACAAATTTGGATACTATGATGTGGTCACAAAGGAACTGAAGGCCAAAAATAATTTTGATATCATATACTTGGATTTCAGGAAAGCTTTTGATACTGTTGCTCATGGAAGACTTTTGTACAAATTGGAGAGGTATGGCATTAAGGGTAAGTTGCTACAATGGATAAAAGGATGGTTGAGTGGGAGACGACAGAGTGTGGTAATCAATGGACACTGCTCTTCGTGGACAAATGTTATTAGTGGAGTTTCCCAGTGTTCTGTGTTGGGCCCATTGTTGTTTTGTATATTTATCAATGATATTGATGAAGGTATATCAGGTTTAATGTCCAAGTTTGCAGATGATACAAAGGTTGGCTGGGTTGTTAACGACAGTAAAGACAATATGCTACTCCAACTGGATCTAGACAAGTTGGGAAAATGGGCTGAGAAGTGGCAACTGATGTTTAACCTTGACAAATGCAAAGTACTGCATTTGGGTAGCGATAACCGAAGAGAAATGTACCAACTCTGTGGTACTACACTCAGGGAAGTGGAAAGTGAAAATGTCCTGGGGGTAATAGTGCAGTCAAATATGAAGTTTGCTAAGCAGTGCTGATGGACTGCCAGGGCAGGTCATGAAGTCTTGTCAATGATATATAGGAATTTTTCTAGCAGGGAAAGGGAGGTGATTATCCCGTTATACAAGGCGTAGAATACTGTGTACAGGTCTGGAGGCCTCATTTTAGGAAGGATGTAGAGTTGCTAGAATGAGTACAAAGAAGGGCAACAGGATTGGTGTGGGGAACAAAAGGGTGCTCTTACCAAGAAAGGCTTAAGTTCTGCAAATTGCAGCACCTGGAGAATAGGCACTTGCGAGGTGATCTGATTGAGGTATTAAGGCCTTGAATGGGTTGAGAAAGGTGAATGCTGATGGGATTCTTCCTCTTGTTCAGACTAAGAACCTGAGGGGGCACAGTTTCAAATTGAGGAAAGATAGTTGTAGAATAGATGTGCGAAAATTTTCCTTTAGCCAGCGGCTAGTTGATTGGTGGGACAGGCTACCATCTTTTGTTGTGGAAGCTAATAGCCTAAATAAATTTAAGGCTGAGCTGGAGAGGCATTTGGAATGAATGGAGGGGTGAAATGGGAAGGTTTTTTTTTTTTTTTTTATGGTCTGGTGCTGCATAAGCTTGCTTTCTTGCTTGTTATGCCCCTGCTAATGTTATTGGTGGAGTCCCACTTTGTTGTTTGTTGTTGGCCCCATTGTTGTTTTGAATATTTATCAATGATATTGATGAAGGTATATATCAAGCTTAATCTCTAAGTTTATAGTTGATAAAATGTTGGGAGGATTGTTAATAACAGTAATGACAGTATGCTGCTGCTGCAAAGCATCTGGAAAAGTTGGGCCGATGGGCTGAGAAGTGGCAGCTGTAGTTTAACATTGACAAATGCAAAGTACTGTGTATGGTAGCAGTAACCCCAGAGTACTGTGTCAACTGGATGGTACTACACTCAGGGTAGTGGAGAATGAAAAGAATCTGGGGTAAGTTTTCAGTAAGATATGAAGTTTTCTGAGCAGTGCAGACAGTCTACAAGAGTAGCTCATGGTGTCTTGTCAATGATATACAGGAATTTTGCTACTAAGGATAAGGAGATGATTATCCTATTGTATGAGGCAATGGTCAGGCCACATCTTGAGTGCTGCATACAGGGCTGGAGGCCTCGTTTTAGGAAGAATGGGGAGTTGCTGGAACGAGTACGGAGAAGAGTAGTGAGATTGATGAGAGGAACAAAGGGGTGCTCTTACCAAGAAAGGCTTCAGTTCTGCAAGTTGCAGTGTTTGAAGATTAGGCACCCACTAGCTGATGATCTGATTGAGGTGTGTAAGGCTTTGAATGGATTGAACAAGCTGAATACTGATGGGATTCTTCCTCTTACTCAGACTACACACAATGTGAGTGGCACAAATTCAAATTGAGGAAGGGCGGTTGCAGAACTGATGTGCAGAAGTTGCCTTTAGCTAATGTGTGGTTGATTGCCAGAATAAACTTCCATCTTAAATAAATTCAAGGAAGAACGTGACAAACTATTGCAGGGAATGAATAGGTGAAATGGGAGGTGTTTCTTCTTCTTTTTTTTTTTTTTTTTTTTTTTTGGCTAATGCTGTATAAGCTTGCTTTCTTTCATCATTAGCCACCACTGATGCTAAAAGAATTGACCAATATTGAATGATGGAGGTGACGGAGATTTAGTCTTGAAACCTTATCTCTGGAAACTAATCATGGTTTTACCACTTCTGACCTCTATGCAGATGACACAGTATTGCACTAAATGATGAGTTGTCTTACCATTTAGTTCTGCCACATGATGCAGAGGATCAGCAGCACCTTGACCTGGGTTTGCGTTGGTTACATCTTGATGGTCATCTCAAATATACTAGGTACATTGTTTTTGACATTGCAGTTAAGGATATGCATAAGGACAATCTGTACTCACAGAAAATATCAGTCATTCCTTAGTTGCACAATCATTGTAGTTTTTTTTTTTTTTAACAGAAAATAATCAGGTGAATTATCCTTAAAAGATTGCAGAAACCTGGATCAGTATACAATGACACATAGAGATGCTGCCATTATATAGACAAAACAAACCAGCTTATATAGAACACGTGGTCTACTAAGATCACTTTTTTGTTATGTGCAGTCCTAAGTACTAATTAGGTCGAGCCACAGCTACCTAGCAGTTACTTTGAATACATATCATTGATTTCATTTGGACCGTGTATGAAAGGGTGATGTTTTGGTATTTGAAAAATGAAACATATACTAACTTGTCTAATCATGACTTTAAATGAGTTGTTACCTTCATGGGTTATTTTTCCAGTGAAATGGATACTAACTTGACTCAAATAAAAAAGAACTGTAGAAGGAAAAAAGATTTTTTAAAATTTGGTTTTTTGGTCATATTATTTATAAAGAATGAGAAACTCATGAATGGGTAGATTTGATGGTTTTTCTTTTTTTTCCTTCTCTCTTTGATTGTATATAAATTACCATTATTTTTCTTTAATAGGTGATATCTAGTCCCCCACCATCTATTCCACCACCCCCTTTACCAGATGTATATGCCCAAGAAAGTGGACAAGCTGTGCCATTTGTAGAGCCTTCACAGATCCATCAGCCAAGTAGTTTTGATGGAACTGATGATTGGGATGATGACTGGGATGATGATGATTCTGTTTATAATAATCAAGTAAGAGTCCTGGCCCTTATATCAAAAGAAAATGAAATGTTTTTGTATTTGTTAACCAACATAGGTCTTCACAAGGCCTTTGTGTAATTTAAAACTGCAGTAACTTTGATTACATTATAATAGAAACAATCTATACGCAGCATTTGCAAGCTAATTTATTAAAGTTTTCTGTGAGCTCAAAAGTTCATAGTTTTTTTTAAATTTCAAATTGAATGGAATTTCAAATGTTATGGGAAGAGGACCCAAACAAGGTTAGATATTTTACTTTTTTGTCATTGTCTTAATAAAATAATCAAGACGACTCTGAGTTTCTTAATAATGTAACATCTGAGAGTACTTTCTTGGAGAGCAGAGCTGTGTATCACTGTTTTTTGACGGTATAATAGTTTAGTATACAGGTAATTGCTGCTTTTTCAGCAAATGGATCAGAAGTTGTTCAATTTCTCAGTCACTTTGTTGACCCAACCTTTCACCACTAAATTTCTTTTTATGGTGAGGGGGGAGGATACTGTATATTTTGGTATATAAGTCAGCTTCTGTTTTTTTTTTTTTTTTGCCTTAAATTTGTGTTAATCATATATTCACTGTATAGGTTGTCCCCACCTTTTTTTTTTTTTTTTTGCAGTAATCTTTTTCATAGTGGTATATTTACAAAACAATCTACATTAAGAACCACTGCCTACTGTTTAATTCAGTCGTTATGCTCTTCCTTTTAAAATTTCACATTGTGTCATTTTATTCCATTGCACAGTAAACTGTAATGAATGCAGAAGTGTATACCTATGTATTTCTCAAGGAGGTTATTCTGTTATTACTTTGCTTTTTCCCTTAACATCAAGAAAAAAGTACTTATGCCATCAGAAGGAATCCTTCTGACATCCGTCAAAAGGATGTCAGAAGGATTTTGACAAATCTTGATGCTAAGAAAGCTCCAGGTTCTGATGGTATTTCTCCACTTATTCTCAAAACCTGTGCTCTTGAACTTACTCCTATTCTTTGCCGGCTTTTTTCACTATCTTATTCCAAAGGTGTTTTTCCTTCTGCTTGGAACTTTGCTCATATTCATCCAGTTCCTTAAAAGGATGACAAATCCCTCCCATCCAATTATCGCCCCATTGCAATTACTTCTACTCTTTCTAAAGTAATGGAGAAATCAGTTAACCGACAATTTTTAAACTACCTAGAAACCTTCCGTCCGATCAATGATCGCCAGTATGGATTCCATCAGTGTCAATCCACTGGTGATATTCTGGCTATATTACCCATTTATGGACTAATTCAATGGAAAGGTTCGGTGAAACACAAGTACAGTAAACCCCTGCTATTCGTGGTTTCGGGTATTCGCGGTCGCTGATTTAACATAAAATGAAACCAAAAAAAATGTGAATTTTAAAGCGCCCTGAACATTTTTCTGCCATAAAAAAACATGGGCGTGGCTAAAATTATCTTTCCCGGTCAAACAGCGCTCAGCGTTTGGGTGGGGGGGTGACAAAATCGCAAGCGTGGATGTTTCTCGCTAATCCTTGTTCAGTATGTGTTATGAACTTGCCATGGAAGGTTTCTCGTTTGTTTTTAATTTATATGCTTTTAAAATTGAATAAATTTATCAATTTATAAATTGATATGCTTACAAAATTGATAAATATACCGTTTTGCAGTGTAAAACAGACTTTTTCGAGTGTGTTAACGGAAGAAAGTGACTTTATTTGGACAAGTTCTTTCTAACCCGTACAAAAATTTCTAATGGTGAAAGTGTCTTCTCAGTGGCAAAACATTATAAAACATTATAAAGGGATAAATCTACCGAAATTTATCACTTTTGTAAGCATATCAATAAAATCTAGTTATTAGACATAATTTCTAATGGTGAAAGTGTCTCCTCAGTGGCAAAACATTATAAAATCAATGAGTCAACAGTACGATCAATCAAGAAATCGGAAGAAAAAATCCGCCAGTGTCCGTGAAAACGTGCTAATTGCTTCAAAAATTTGCTCTGTAACTCGTGATGTTAAATTAGAAAAAATGGAAAAAGCTGTAAATCTGTGGATAGAAGACTGAAATAAAATTCCGTTAAGTTCACTCATCATTCGTGAAAAGGCAAAACTCCTTTATCAACACTTTAACGAAACTGGTGATAGCACTGGCAGGATAAGTTTTTTAGCTAGCAGAGACGCTGGTTTTAAAGATTTGTTTGAAATTTCTAATAAATATTACATTTAACGTTAAACTGTTTCTTATTTTCATTTCAATTCCATATGCTTGCATTTCACTATGTACTGTCTATGTACATAGTCATATTATGAAGGTACATATAATACATACATAGACAAAATTTTAGACTAGATTTTCTTATATATTTCATACTTTGGAATGGAACCACTTTATTACTATGGGAGCCATAACTCAGTATTTGCGTTTTCGGTATTCGCGGCATTTCTGAGGAACGTAACCCCCGCGAATAGCAGGGGTTTACTGTATTTCCTTAGTTGAGGCAGTACATATTTTCCTTCTGGTGGGGACCCTGAGAGTCATAACGGTAGATTTATGTATGTATGTATGTATGTATCCATTAGTTTCTGATGTCTGTAAGTGTGATTGCTGGCAAAATTTGTCAATGTCGATGGTTAGACTGTTTATCAAATCAACTATGTTTCCTGGGAACATGCGTCTCAGGCCTTTGAGGTTGCTGAAACTGGTATTCAGCGGGAGCCTTGTGTCCACTTTACTTCTTTTGGCAATTCGGGGAGTTTTTATTAGGTCCCTGATATCAGGGGCACCAAGTCATTGTGTAATTAGTCTGACCAGTGCAAGCAGGTTAGCTGCCACAATTCGTTGTTTCCATGATGTTACTTCGAGATTGATGTAGAGTTGGCCCCTAAAAGTAGTGTACTGGTTGCCGGTCAGCCAGTTGAGCCATTTCAGGAGTAGTTCATGCCAGCCAGTATTCCAGGCTGAGGAACTTGTTGAAGTATGTTGTTGGGGGCCAATGACCAAACAGTTGCTGTATAAAGAGGAATGGAGTAGAGAAATCGAAGGACGTGTTTCTTCACCAATTCATCATTGTGTATCCCCATTAGTTCCTGGCGGATTGCTCACATAGCAGAATACATTTTTTTTGTTTTCGTGTTCAGGAGATTAATGGGTGATCCGTTGATATTATTGTGTGACTTCTTCCAGGTGAATGACATTTGGGCTTTGCTTGGTTAATCTGTAAAGCAATAGAGGCCAGAAATTGTTCAGTTGATGAATTTTTTTATTTGCCTGCAGAGTAGTGGCAAGGACCTGTTTTTTGTTAGAGGATGTAATGTAAAATTCCGGGTCATCAGCATATGACTGGAAATCAGTTTCCAATGCCTGGAAGGGCTCTAGCACTGTGGCAAATAGGGTTGATGATAGGACTCCCCCTTGTGGGATACCTCTATTAGTAGTGCAAGTTATCCAGAAGCTATGATGTGAGATGATGAGATGGCTATGCTCCAGAATTGATTTAATTATGCTGAGAGTATTTCCTGTAGTGTTGAAGTAATGCTGGAGAATGGTGATTAGAAATGTTATATCTATTTTGTCATAAGCTGCTTTAATATAAAAAAAAATAATGTCTAGCTGTGTCCTGTCATTGAGGGCTTTCTGGATTCTGATAAGGGTGTCATGAGGTTACTATTTGTAGATCTCCCCTTAATCACGGTATGGAGGGGGCTGGTGATTGAAGCAGTGGTTTTCAGTGGAGAGCTGAATTGATTGACTAATGTTTTATAAGTATACAGGCTAAAAGACAAAGTATTAAAGATTATACATTCCCTTTACATTCTAAAGTTAAAAAAAAAAAGCTAAAATTCAGCCATTTTCCACTGCAGGATGGAAGCCTCCTCAACTCATGTTGAGAGGAAATGGACTATAATCTGCCACCCTAGTCCAGTGCAGATTGGCAGATCGACCGTATTTAGCAGTCGAGTTTGAACCCTAATCTGTCAAAGAGCACGTTCTACAGCACTTCTGCTCATGACCACTTGGTTATGCACTTATATTTTGTGCATCCTTTCTGAAATAGTCCTGTAATTTAGTTTGTTGGTAGCATTTCTTCAGTTCACAATTCCTAATAGTGGTCAAAGATCCCACTTTGTTAATTTCTGTTACTCTTTTCCTTACATGAGTCATCCATGTTATCATCTGAGTCACTCCCTATGTCACTGGACTTCTGTTTATTGGTTGTCTTTCCACTATTCACATAGGCTGTGATTTCTTCCTCTCTCAGGTAATGTTCAACTGGAGCTTCCAAGGCTGCTACCAAGTATGTTACAAGCTTGTTTGCTGATTTTGTAGAACAATCTTTTAGTTGCTAGATAGTTGCGAGTTTAGATGCTAGATAGTAGCGATCTACCTCCTTGTGGTGGAGGGTGTAAGAGGCCTGTCCCTGCTGCAAGCCTAAATGGTCATTATTACGAATCTCTTAAGTTTTCTTGTTGTTTGAGTTGACCTTGTGGGTCTTTGTGTTTTGTATTTCATTAACCTACTGAATGTTTGGTTGATGCAATGCACAAATGTTGATGGGCAATAGCCCAGTGACGACAAGCAGCCTTTGCTTCTTGTTCTGAAAATGCTGAGATTTTTCATGTTGAAAAATCTGTACATGAAAAAGATTTCATGTTGATGTACTAAAAAAAGTAACACCTAAGACTTTTACCAGTTCATAATGGTTTTAGCTTGTGATTTCCAGTCTTGTTTGTGCACAGTAACACGGTAATTCTCTCTTTGTTAGTTTTCATGCCCACTTTTTTGGGTGCCTTTTTAATATCCAGTGATGTGTCAGGGGAAGTTTATAGTACGCTGTTTCATCACAGTCGTACAACTTTCATCAGTGAATTCACCATCTTGAATCACATTACGTAGATATTCAGGAATGCTTTTGCTGCTCTAATGTCACCAAATGCAGGTTCATTTACAAGGCTATCTTGAGATATCTCATGATGAGCCTTCCTTCTTCAAAGCCACCCTTCAGAAGCTTTGTGTGTCCATCTCCACTAAGTAGCTTTTGAAATTAGTATTAGTAATGGCCACATGGTGCAAGAAAGCCTATGGCTTAACCATAGGCTTTCTTGCACCATGCCAAAAAAAAACCGAACAAAACAATGATAAAAACATAAAAATAAATAAATAATAATAATTAATAAAAAAAAAAAAAGGAAATTAAACCTATCATCCTATGCGCTTCCCTTACCCAAAAGTACTATCCAGATGACCTTTGAATTTCCCCAAACTGTTGGCCTCTACCACCCATGAAGGCAACTTATTCCAGTAATTTATAACTCGCTGGCTAAAATAAAACTTCCTGCAGTCCAATCTAAACATTTCCCCCGTAACTTGAATTTTGTCCCCTATTTCTAGCATCATTTATAATCTTGAAAATTTCATCCTCATTCATTTTACTGATGCCTCTCAGAGCCTTAAACACCTCAATCAAATCTCCTCTAAGGTGTCTAGTTTCCAAACTCTGCAACCCACATATTCGAAGTCTTTCTTCATAAGGATGCCCTTTTGCCGATCTCACCAGGCGAGTTACCCGTCTTTGCACCCTTTCAAGAAGCTCTGTCTTTCTTTAGGTGCGGTCTCCATACTTGAACACAGTATTCCAAGTGTGGTCTAACATAAGCCTTATATAATGGGATTATCACGTCCCTATCTCTACTTGCAAAAGTTCGATTGATCATCGATAGGACACCATGGGCCTTCCTTGCAACCTGTTTACAATGCTCAGAGAATTTCATGTCTGACTGTATCATAACACCCAAGTCCCTTTCCTCCAGTACTGGGTTTAGTTGAACTCCACCAAGTGAATAAGTTATTTTGGGATTACTGTTTCCCAGGTGTAATACCTTACACTTTGTTGGATTAAAGCATAGCTGCCATTTTTCTGACCATTCCTGAAGTCTATCTAGGTCTCTCTGAAGAAGCTCAGCTTGAAAGTGATCATTAACTACTCTACCAATTTTAACATCATCTGCAAATTTAGACCTCACGCCCTCTATCCCTTCATCAGTGTCGTTTATCAAAATTAAAAACAACAGTGGTCCTAATACTGATCCTTGGGGGACCCCACTTCTTACATCAACCCAATCTGAGGAATAGCCATTTATCAGAACCCTCTGCCTCCTGCCCTGAAGCCATCCTTCTATCCATTTAAGGATTTTTCCGGTGATTCCAACCTGTTCCAGCTTATAAAGCAACCGCTCATGTGGGACTGAGTCAAAAGCTTTGCTGAAATCTAAATAAACAATGTCGAAATTATTCCCTAAATCCAGCTCGTGAGTGACCCTTTCGAAATAGCGAACCAGATTTGTTAAACATGATTTTACCTTTACAAACCATGCTGAGTATCCTTGAGAATTTCAGTTCGATCCAAATGATCCTGAATTTCACCCTTGATCATTGCCTCCATGATTTTCCCTACTACTGAAGTCAGACTGACAGGTCGATAATTTTCAACTTCACTTTTAGAGCCGCCCTTATGTATGGGAGATACATTTGCACTTTTCCAATCCAAGGGAATCTCCCCAGAGTCTAGTGATGCTCGCATAATTAGCCTCAATGGTTCAATGCACTCGCTTGCCACCTCCCTTAAGATTATAGGGTATATTCCATCAACTCCAGGAGCTTACTGGTCTGTAGGCTTGAAAGTTTTTTCAAAATTTAAGTGCCTATGCTTTAAAAATAATCTCATTTATTGGTACTCCTTCACTATGCTTTTGTAGAAACTGCTTGTATGTAGAACTTATATAAGCAGTGGTCCACATCACTGTTTTCACAAAGTCTAGTTTTCTTTCTTTGTAACATACTTCATCTTCTACGGAGTCTGTGAATGAATGCAATTTTTGTTTCTCCTTCATCTGACCACAGATTGTTCCTTCTGAAATTCTGCACTCATGAAATATACCGCAATTTGTTTTGGCACTTTTAATTCTCTTGATATTGTTTAACATTTCTTCAACTGTATAATTTTTCCTTAGTTGCCATTACTTCAGGCCTACTGTATTACTAGTTTTGCCACGTATTTATTTCTGATGCCTTTTAATTTACCTGTTTTTAGAAAACTAAGTCAAAATCTAATTGTCCAGCCTATAGTGCTGAATTTAAGTAATCTGTTTTCTCCATATCACATTGCTGAATCGAGTAATGTAATTTCTCCATAAATCACTTGTCAGTTCATGTATATTTACGTCTAGTTTAGCTCTTAGCAGTTTTTGCTATCTTAAGTATAACTGCTAGTCAAAAGAACTGTCATATGCTATTGTTTACAAAAATTTACTCATTAATTAATGTAGTGCACCTGACGAATGGTAGCCTTATTCCCCTCCAGAGGCAGCTGTTTGTAAATTGTATTCCATATATATGCTTTTATTGCATCTCTAGCTTAGGGGGTGAGAAACTGGTTGTCTTCAGTAATTAGTCTCTTATGAGTCCTGTTGTTTACAAAAATTACTCTGCAGCTAAATACTGAATATATCAAAGTGAAATGCAACCAAATTTTTGCTTATTTCCAGCAGAATTGGAGACATGATTATACGTATGGTATATCCGAAATCTGTGTTATGAGGAGCCCTGTTGTATTATGGTTGCACTGTATTTCTTTATATATTTGTTCCTGATGAGTGGTCTGTGGTTTCTCCTTTGATTAAACCTTTCTAGCATCCTAGAAAGATCATGTAGTGACATTTTTCTTGTAAATGTAGCTTAATTAATTAAATCATTTTCATTCCTGTAAAGTAAAAATCTTTGCTGTATTATTCTGCATAAAGAATTTTGTAAAAGGATAAATATAATATATAGTACTAGACTGTGAGTTTCATTCAAAGCAATAATTTGAAAAGATTCTTTTTTAGGACTAGCATTCAAAATAAGGGTTGTAATAGAATTTCCAGGTCTTGTCACTGTTATCAGGCCTATAAAAAATACTGAATGTTATTGATTCATTGCAAACAGGTCTTGGCAAATCTTTTGCCTAGAGAATTTTATTTCTCCTGTTGACCATCAATAATGTGACTTATTTTAAAGTGGTACGCTTCTCGTTGAGTACCCTAGTGCTTGCATCATTGTATATGTGGATATTGTCTTGTCTTTTTTATCATTTCATCAGTGTGTTTTTTTTTTCGGTCCTTCTCTTTTTGACTCATTTTGTCTTAGTATTTTTTTTCAGCATACTAACTTTGGTCTTTTTGCTCTTTGGATAGGCTGGCTACAAATTTTAGTAATTCTGTAATTTTTCATGAATCCGGACAACTGATTGTCAGTGAGAGAGTTCCTTTTCTTACTTGAAAAGGAACTCTCTCACTGACTATTAGTGTAAATGGACATTAGTTTGACTGTTCATGATTTGAGATCTCAAATAGATGCAAACTTTTGAATGTTTATGTTGTAATATCTCTAATAGCAATATATAAAACTTCATTTTGCTGACTTCATTTTGTAATTGTAAGACAGTTACAAAAATGTTTGTTGGCTGGCCCTTGTATATAGTAGTAGTAGTGGGAGTGCTGTGCTGCAGGGGAGAAATGAAGGGGGCGATTCTCCAACGCATCACAGCTTAAAAAAATGTGCAACTTGTTTCTGAAACAGGACTTGATCTAGTCAAGGAAGATGTCTTTGTGTATGTAGGTGCAGAGTGTCAAGAAATTAGGTGCCAACTCAGCATTCTTGAAGGAATTAAAATGGGGAGCCCATCAAGCTCTCAGCTGCCCAACTCAATGCCAGAGCTCACTCTTGTGCATCAGACAACACAGCGGCAATCTTCAGGGCAGAATGTGCTGGTCCCACAAGAGCTAGTTATTGTCAGTGACACTATTGTCAGGGAGATGGGAAATATACAGTGCTGGTCAAAAACACTGCATCACCTTAAAAAAAAGTAACATTTGTAGTGAAATGTATAAGATATTGTTTCATTACAGTCATTTTGTTCGTCGCAAAGCAAAGGTATTGCATTAGATAATGCTTCTATTGCCTAGAAGCATTATCTCCCTTAAGGTCAGAAGTGTCTATAAATACGGCGTTGGAAGGCTATACATGCTCATTAGTATCCTGTTTTGTGGAGATGTAAGCATGGCTCCATATGTTCAGTTGACACCAAGAAAAAAGTGTAGCTGTGCTCTGTTCCAGGAAGGGCTTCTATGCATGCTATCGCTGATAAAATAGGCTACTACCAGTCAACAGTATCCCAGGTGCTGAAATTAAAGTGTGAAACCAGTGATGTGAAGAGAAGACCTGGATAAAGCCTTAAGAGAGTGACTACACCTTCCCAAGATTGATATTTGAAATGGCTATGCCTTCGTAATCACCATGCTAATGCTCCTGATCTAAAACTGGACTTTGAGATGGCCTCTGGTGTTGAAACAGCTTTCGGAATGTGGTCTGTAGTCTCAAGAAGAAGCCTTTTTCACCCAACAAATGAGGTAGTGACTTGCTTGGGCTAAAACACATGTTTCTTGGACAAAAGAGCAAGGGACACCATTTTTTCTGACGAATCGAAATTTAACTGGTATGGATGGGAAGGGATATGTCAGAAGACGAAAATCGGAGGCATACCATCCTGACTGCATAACACCAACTGTAAAGTTCCCCACCAGTCAGATGGTCTGAGGATGCATAACAAGCAAAGGGGTGGGGCGAATTAAGTTTATTAATAGAACGGTGAATGCATCTTGGAGGAGTGCCTGAAACCCATTATTAGGGATCACCACACAGACATCCAAAACTGTATTTTTGAACAGTACTCAGCAACTTGCCACACAGCAAAAATAGTAAGTTTTATGTTATTTAGATTTAATGATGAGTTTGTCTTCTTGTCTCACAAGGCTTAAAACTTACTTACACCTATGTTTTCCCTTGTTTTTCTCCCTTAAGGTGCAGTCACACCTCAGAAATGCTGGCATTACAATGTTGAACTGACCTGGCAATAGTCAGATTTGAATCCTATTGAATATTGCTGGTACATAATGTCTAAAATTGCTCAGAAGAAGCCAACAAGTTACATTTAGCTGTAACTTGTTGAGAACAGAAGAGCATTGTTTGCAACTGTAAATTCGGCAACTGTATATCCAGAAGTTGATTAAATCTATGTCAGATTGTTGCAAGGCTGTAATTGCAACTCAAGGAAGAACAATAATGAGGATTTGTTTTGCTGATTTACAGTACAAAATACTATTACTTCAACTTGTCATTTCAACTTGTACATGTAAATTCAATAAAATGTATGTTTGGTTGTCATGATTGCCATTTGCATGATTTCTCATATTTCCATTAATTACGCATTTTATCTTTTGGGAAGATATATTTATGGCAATTTGGTATATCGGGTGGAGTCTTTTTATTGGATTTCATTCACAGAGATATATATCCCATATAACAAATGCATTTCGAACATGTCTGCAACCGACAATTCATCGCAAAACATAATTTGCAAAATTCACAAGTAATGAAGTTTTTTTGTCCGCCACTGTATTGTGCAAAAAGGATAGGTGGAATAGGACCGTGGTGTATGACTGCCAGGGGCAAAAGTAGATGACGTTGTAGAGCAGATATCATCTTATAAGGGCACTAAGGGAGATATTGTTGTGCTCATTGGCACTAATAACATTAAGAATAGGAGATCTGTAGACTTATTTAACAAGAACTGGTCAATGTTGAAAAAAAGTCACAAGTTAAAAGTCACCTAACAGGAGAGATGGTTTCTACAGGGATGGGACACAATTAAATAGAAATGGTGCAAGAATATTTGCTGATGGGATCAAGGCGGTGTTAGGTGGGTTGGAAAACTGCTAGCTTGGGGACTAAAACACAGACTAAAAGGTTAAGAGTGGCTGCAGTCAGAGGAAAAACTGATTCTTGCACTGCTTCCAGTGCAAGAATGAGCAGCAGCAGCAGCATGGAAAGCAAGGCAATGGAGATTTCCAGGACTGTTGGGAGTCATAGTGGAACAAATAAATACATGGACTGTGTTAGAGTATTAGTAATGGCCGTATGGTGCAAGAAAGCATATGGCTATGCTGCACCAGCCAAAAAAAACCCTGAGTAAAACAATGATGAAAAAATAAATAATAATTAATAAAAGAAAAGAAAATTAAACCTATCATCCTATGCGCTTCCCTCACCCGAAGGTACTATCCAGTCGACCTTTGAATTTCCCCAAACTGTCAGTCTCTACCACCCATGTAGGCAACTTATTCCAGTAATTTATAACTCGCCTGCTAAAATAAAACTTCCTGCAGTCCAATCTAAACATTTCCCTCCGTAACTTGAATTTTTGTTCCCTAGTTCTAGCATCATTTATAATCTTGAAAATTTCATCCTCATTCATTTTACTGATGCCTCTCAGAGCCTTAAACACCTCAATCAAATCTCCTCTAAGGTGCCTAGTTTCCAAACTCTGCAACCCACATATTCGAAGTCTTTCTTCATAAAGATGCCCTTTTGCCAATCTCACCAGGAGAGTTACCCGTCTTTGCACCCTTTCAAGAAGCTCTGTCTTTCTTTAGGTGTGGTCTCCATACTTGAACACAGTATTCCAAGTGTGGTCTAACAAAAGCCTTATATAATGGGATTATCACTTCCCTATCTCTACTTGCAAAAGTTCGATAGATCATCGATAGGATACCATGGGCCTTCCTTGCAACCTGTTTACAATGCTCAGAGAATTTCATGTCTGACCGTATTGTAACACCCAAGTCCCTCTCCTCCAGTACTGGGTTTAGTTGAACTCCACCAAGTGAATAAGTTATTTTGGGATTACTGTTTCCCAGGTGTTCCTTACACTTTGTTGGATTAAAGCAGTGCTTTTTTTGTGACGGTACGGCGTACTGGCACCTTTTATTAACAGTGACGTGTGACATTGGATGCAATGCACTTCGAAATTTATAATATTCCGTAAATTTTTTCACATGTTTACCTACTATTCAAATAAACTTAAAATGATTTAACTAAATTTGCATTTTTTACTGTCTATTGTTAAGATATTTTCTATATAAAACTGTATAACCATTTTTATAATTCTAAATTACTCAGTCGGACCTCTGTTTAATTATTTTGAATTCCCCTTGTAAGTTACATTTAAAATAGTTTTCATTGAGCGAAGAAAATTTTCATATAGTGAATGGATTAGGAGAGAATTAACTTGGTACGGCCTGTTCGCATTTCTGGCCTTAAGGCAATTAGTGCTGCTGCGCAAAGTAAGAGAGCTAAAGTGATTAGTATTGTATAACTTAGCAATACCTGGTAAAACCTGTCCGACCACCTGTCCCACATATGGAGAAGCCGCTGGTCAAGAGTGAGCAGATCAAGGGGTATTCTCAATGGGCTCTGGCCCACCTTCAACTGCAGTGGTGTCCAACCTTTTCCAGTACCGGGGCCATATTCAAAAAAATTCAAAGTTTCTTTAGTGTGTTACATTTTCGATATCTTATTGCCTGTAAAAGTAAAATTGAAAATATTCAAAAATTTAATTAAGTACAATACACAATTACATTTACTGAACAAAACATTTAATGAGAAATTTTTTGATAATAAAATTTAAAATGTTGTTTTAGCTCACTTTCCTCGCGGGTCGTAGGTTGGACACCTCTGTGAATTAACTGTAAGCACCCCGTTTGAGAATTAGAAAAGTGATTTTCTTTTACCCCATAAATAATCATCTGTTATTTCGCAGGAGTGTGTCATCCACATTTTTCCGAAAATTTTCCCTATCTCTGTTTACACTTTACTTTACCTGAATATCTGAATGATACCGATATTTTGGACAGTTTCAAAAAAGAAAAGAAAAAAAT
The DNA here is from genome assembly GCF_048544385.1 of Mastigoproctus giganteus. Taxonomy (NCBI): domain Eukaryota; kingdom Metazoa; phylum Arthropoda; class Arachnida; order Uropygi; family Thelyphonidae; genus Mastigoproctus; species Mastigoproctus giganteus. The sequence continues at coordinate 229,259,379 of NC_143583.1, read as the reverse complement.
ATATAAATTTAAGAACTAGTGACAATACCGATGATGAGAGTAGGAAAACGAGGACAACGAAGGTATTAAACTTTCTAAACATGAAATGTTGGCATTTGGTGAAAATGAAGTTAGAAAATTGTCAATTAGAGTTAAATGCAATTTGTTGATACCTAATTGATAAGAAGGTTTCCGAAGAATTGAAGCATTTGATGAATGCTCTGAGTACGATACCAATTTCACCGAGTGAATGTGAACGAGGATTTCAGAAACAAATCTGATTGCCAACCAGTGGTTCGTTGATGATAAACAGTTTCTTCACTACTGTTTCATAAAATTATGAGCCATCTGCTGACCTCCTGCGATCCAGCAAAATATGTTGATTCGTGGCTGCTTTGGAAACGTCATTCAGCAACAGACACACAAAGAGGAAGAAAAGAAGTCGGCACATGGTGTCGGATGAGAACTTAATAAAAATTTGGAATATTCTACAAAAACTTTATTATGAAATTATTTTTACTTATTTTACTCACATTTTACTTATTTTTTTATATACTTGAATATAAAACGATGCCACCTTAAAATTTTCTGTTTATTCAGAAATGGCTGTGTATTATGATGCTAAGCACTTTATATACATAGTCTAAATTTGTTCGCAGCTTGAGGCTCTAGCCCTAAATGCGCCTTAGTCTAAATACTTGAATAATAAATTTATGCTTAATAAACTGTGTTAATATACTTAATTTCTCTAAAGCCTTTAGGGCATAAGCCTCAAGCTATGGGAGAGTCTCATAGCTTGAGGTTTATGCCCTAAGTGCTTTAGTCTAAATGCACAATACACCATCAGGCATCTCTCATATTGTGGAGTTATACTTCATAACTGTTTTGCCATCATTGCATCACTCGGGTACCTATCCACCCACTGAAGAAGGGCTGAATAGCCCTGAAACGGCACCAGGGGGAGCCTGATGATGTCCTAGGTTTCCAAGAATAGGTAATAACAGCCTTCTCCACTGGGGAAGCGTTGCCTATTCGTGGAGTTTGAGTTTTTGAGTGGTATGAGTTGAAGGAGTTACTGTCCCTTTCATTCTTCTACACTGTTTATTTTCCTCTTCCATTCCTACTATTACTTTCCCTCTACCTTTTTGCTTTTCTAAGTCTAATGGATTTCTAAGTCAAGTGGATAGTTGAGTTATTATCCCACACATATAGCCCTGAAACAGTGCCGTCTGGGTAGTGGTGTCCATCTGAGAATAAGTAACATTAGTCTTCTCCTTAGGGGAAGCGTTACTAATTCAAAGTAGTGCAATATCATGGCAACTCATTGTGAAGGTATTCACAATATGAGATATAATTTAAAACTATGCCATTTTGCTAAATTCTGATTTATTCAGATATAGCTATGTATTTCTGATGTGCTTGCACTATATTTATACATAGTCTATACTTAATTTCTTGTTCTTATTCTAAAAAAAAAAAAAAAAAAATTACTACTAAAGTAACAATATTGGGGTGCGGGGGGAAATTAGAGTACTTTTCATATCCTTTTAATTTTCAATTTTTCCCGATAGCAAAGAATGAGTACCGGCACCTATTTTTTTTTACAAAAAAAGCACTGGATTAAAGCACAGCTTTAAATCCAGCTCAGCCTTAAATTTATATAGGCTATCAACTTCCACAACAAAAGATGGAAGTCTGTTCCACCAACGAACTACCCCCTGGCTAAAGGCAAACTTCCACACATCTATCCTACAACTGTCTTTCCTCGATTTGAATTTATGCCCTCTCAGGTGATTATTCTGAGCAAGAGGAAGCATCCCATCAGCATTGGGCATGCTCACGCCATTCAAGGCTTTATACACCTCAATCAGATCACCTCACAGGTGCCTAGTCTCCAGACACTGTAAACTGCAAAACTTAAGCCTTTCTTCCATTCACTAATCTTGTTGCCCTTCTCTGTACTCGTTCCAACAGCTCTACATCCTTCCTAAAATGAGGCCTCCAGACTTGGAAAAATTCCTGTATATCATTGACAAGACACCATGACACCACTCTTGAAGACCATCTGCACTGCTCAGAAAACTTCATATCTGACTGCACAGTTACCCCCAGGTCCTTTTCCTTCTCTATCACTGTCAATGTAGTACCACGCAGTTGATACGTTACACTGGGGTTACTGCTTCGAATATGTAGTATATTAAATTTGTCAATGTTAAATTTCATTTGCCACCTCTCAGCCCATCTGCTCAACTTTTCTTGATCCTGTTGCAACAGCATACTGTCATTAGTGTCCCTAACAACCCTGCCAACCTTCGTATCGTCTGCAAACTTGGACATTAAGCTTGATATACCATCATCAATATCATTTATAAATACAGAAAACAACAATGGACCCAATGAAACCTGAGGGACCCCACTAATAACATTAGTTCACGATGAGCAGTGTCCATTGATTACCACTCTCTGTCTTCTCCCACTCAACCATCCCTTTATCCATAGCAGCAATTTGCCTCCAATGCCACACTGCTCCAATTTGTGCAGCAGTCATCCATGTGCACAACAGTATCAAAAGCCTTTCGAAGATCCAAATATATGATATCAAAGTTATTCCCTGCATCCAGTTCCTTTGTGACCACATCATAGTATCCAATCAAATTGGTCAGGCAAGACTTTCCCTTAACAAAACCATGGTGTGTCCGAGCTATAACTGAAGTCTTGTCTAGATGATCCTGCAGTGCTTCTATAACCAGTGCCTCCATTAATTTTCCTAGAATAGAAGTTAAACTAACAGGTCTATAATTACTTCTCGCCCCTTTGAATTGGGGTGAAATTTGCACATCTCCAGTGGTGCCTACATAACCAGGTGGGTAGGAGCAGCAGTGTGTAGCACATGCTTCTTCATTAGACCTGGGTTCGAGCTCGTGACCACCAAATACGGAGTATGCGGAAAGGTCGGGGAATGACCACCGCATACCCCTGGCGCAATATGGCCTTAGTTGCTAATGCTCCTAAAAACCAAATTACAAACAGCAAACATCTCCAGTCCATGGGTACCTCCACTGAGTTCAAGGAAACTCTCATTATTATGGCTAGGTGTTTGCTTACTTCCTTTGCTGCCTCCTTTAATATAACTGGATAGATCTCATCCACCCCCAGTTCCTTTTTTATGTTTATCTTCGATAATTTCTCCTCCACTTTAATCTCAGTTATTACAAAATCATCTAGCTCACTGCCAGAGTATTCCCCCTCCCTGAATAATTCCTTATGTGTGAATGTAGATGCAAAATACTCATTTAGTTTGTTAGCCACCTGAGCAGGATCATCAACAGTTGAACCATCGATATCAAGTGGACCAATCTGATATATGTATGCCATGCATTTTTCTTCTCTGCCGTATGTCTCATTAGTTCATCTGACATCCATGTAAAGCCTAGTAGCTTCCAAGATAAATTCTTTGAATGCCTCCCATTTTGAATTTGCTGTTGGTCCCACCATGTAGAATTGAATTAAAATACTGTCTCAGTACAACCGAAGTCGCCTTTGCTAAAGCAAAAACCCTTCCCTTTACCCCTGATGGTAGTTACCTCTTTGAGTAATTCCCATTTCATCACACTGTGCTCACTGCCCACTAGTGGTTCCTTTATCTGCAGATTCTTAATGCATGAAGAATCACTACTGATAATCAGATCAAGAGTATTACTCCCTCTAGTTGCCTCCTGAACATGCTGATGTAGAAAACAATCATCCAATAAATCCACAAAAGCTTTGCTAGTGTGTGTGTGTGACCAACCCATTCCAGTCAATATCTGGGAAATTAAAATCTCCCATTATAAGATTTTCTGATTTACTGGCCCACTCTACTTCCCTGTAAAGTTTCTTATTATACTCATCAGAGTCATTAGGCCTATAACACACTCCTACTCTCAATTTTGATCTCCCAGTGCTTATGTCACACCAAACTGCCTCGACACTGCACTGTCCAGTGTTGTTGACTGGCTGCACTTTCTTGGATTTTATGTGTTTCTTAACTAATAGCATACCCTTCCTCCCTTCCTATCCTATCTATCCTTCCTGCACACATTGTACTCCCCAAATTCCAGTTCTGCATTCCTTATATCAGTGTTACACCATGTCTCTGTTATCCCAACAATATCTGCCTTTGATGTTTTGAGCAACACCTCAAATTCATCAAATTTATTTACCAAACTCCTGGCATTGGTATATACGCAAGTATACATGCATCTGTTCCTATCCTTAGCTACCCTAACACAAGCCATGTGTTTACTTGTACCGCAATGACTCCCAGCAGTCTTTGAAATACCCTGCATCTTGTTTTCCAGGCTGCTGATCATTCCAATAGAAGCAGTGCAAGAATAGGTGCCTCCATAGCCAGGTGGGCAGGAGCAGTAGTGCGTAGCACACGCTTCTTGATTAGACCGGGGTTCGAGCCCATGACCACATCCACATCCTCCAAATACGGAGGATGTGGAAAGGTCAGGGTATGACCACCGTATATCCCCAGAGCAATATGGCCTTAGTTGCTAATGCTCCTAAAAACCAAATTACAACAACAACAACAGCAAGAATCACTTTCACCTCTGCCAGTGGCTAATATTAATCTATTAGTCCTGGTATTCCCCCCCCACCTATTTAAGTGTATCCCATCCCTGTAGAAGCAGTCTCTCCTGTTAACAAGTACAGACCAGGCTTAAAAAAAAATTCTACCCCTCGAGCCTTGCACAATCTTTCCAGGGCCAAATTGATCAACAAGGCTCTCATCATATGCTCCCTCCTATTGTGTCTGGGCAGAATTGCAGACACTTTCAAATTCAACCCTAATTCACAGCTTTTTTTCAACAGTGACCTGTACTTGTTAAGTAATTCCAAGGGTGTCCTACTCTTAATATCATTAGTGCCAACATGTACAACAATACCACCTTATTATTGGCCCTTAAAAGATGATATCTGCTCTACAACGTCATCGACCTTTGCCCCTGGGAGACATACCCTGTTCTTGTTCCACATGTTGAATGTCTCACAAAATGATTGATGTTATATATTGTAAATACATAGTAAGAGTAGTATAGAGTCTAGGGAATTTGTAAAGCAGAATGGAAGTGGTGTTTGAAATTATTAATGGAACATAATAAATTTGGTACTTACTGTGCATTTTTTTTAATTTATTTTTTATTTTTTAAAGCTTGGCTATTCTGCTTTCCCTCTACCTGTGTTCAATTGACTACCCTGAGAAATATTAAAAAATACCATATTTTTGAGTTTCTTATGTATAATGTTTTAAATGTTTGATAGTTATAACTGGGTGCTTAGTGATGTTGTTAAACTGAGAATCAAGTGGAAGAGAAATTACTGAAACAAAAAGTAAATAAGGCACCTAGGGCTGATGGGGTCTATCTAGTTATATTAAAACAAGTAGCAAATGAAGTAAGCAGGCCCTTTGCTATAATTATGAGAGCATCTTTGGTTCAGGGTAGGTTCCTATAGATTGGAGGTGTGCAAATGTGTTATATTCCCAAAGTGGAATTAAAGTAATGACATGAGCAATTATAGACCTGTAAGCCTGATTTCTGTTTCAGGTAAAATAATGTAGTTAATGATTAAAGAAGTACTGCAGGATCATGCTGATACGAATGGAATTATACAGAAATCATGCATGGGTTTGTTAAGGGAGGATGGTCCTCTCTGAACAATCATTACTTACTGTGATATAGTAACAAAGGAACTGGATGCAGAGGATATTTTTGATATATATTTATCTATTAATTTTTTTTTTTCATTAGATTTCAGTAAAGCTTTTGACACTGTTCCCTCACTGCTGTGCAAATTTGAGCAGTGTGGCATTAGAGGCAGGTGACTGCTTTGGATAAAGGGATGTTTGCATGGAACAAGTAGGGTGGTTATAAATTGGCAGCCGCAGAACCATCGGAATCTTGTTTTTGTCCATGAAGTTTTTTGTAAACAATATCATGGCTTTCCTTCCATCTTGTCAGCCATCCATCTGTCGCCTTAAATTCTTCGTGTAGTTTTTCAGCAAAATCATTACCATTTTTGAAGAATAATGCTACGATTGAGTGGCGCATTAAATGAGCTGGCCTGTTTGAACCAAACGAATAGAGCTTCATCTACTGTTTGGCATTAGCATTAATAGAGGCATTTGATGCAAGAAAGCAAGCTTATGCAGCATCAGCCAAAAAAAAAAAAAAAATAAATAAATAAAAAATAACCACTTCCACTTCACCCCTCTGTTCGTTCGAAATACCTGTCCAGCTGAGCCTTAAACTTATTTAGGCTATCAACTTCCACGACAAGGGATGGAAGTCTGTTCCACCTACCAACCACCCGCTGGCTAAAGGCAAATTTCCGCACATCTATCCTAAATCTGTCTTTCCTCAATTTGAATTTATGCCCTCTCAGGTGATTATTCTGAGCGAGAGGAAGAATCCCATCGGCATTGAGCATGTTCAAACCATTCAAGGCTTTGTACACCTCTATCAGATCACCTCACTGCTGCCTAGTCTCCAGACACTGTAATTCAAAAAACTTAAGCCTTTCTTCGTAAGAGCACCCCTTTGTTCCATTCACTAATCTTGTTGCCCTTCTCTGTACTCGTTCCAGCAGTTCTACATCCTTCTTGAAATGAGGTCTCCACGCCTGTATACAGTACTCTAGGTGTGGCCTGACCATTGCCTTATACAAGGGAATAATCACCTCCTTATCCCTGCTAGAAAAATTCCTATATATCATTGACAATACACCATGAGCTACTCTTGGAGCCCATCTGCACTGCTCAGAGAACTTCATATCTGCCTGCACAACCACCCCCAGGTCCCTTTCATTCTCTACCACTGTCAGTGTAGTACCACAGAGTTGATACGTTGCTCTGGGGTTGCTGTTTCCCATATGTAGTACTTTATATTTGCCGCTCAGCCCATCTGCTCAACCTTTCCAGATCCTGTTGCAGCAGCATAGTGTCAGTAGTGTCCTTGACAACCCTGCCAACCTTCGTATCTTCTGCAAACTTGGACATTAAGCTTGATATACCATCATCAGTATCATTTATAAATACAGAAAACAATAAAGGACCCAATACTGAACCCTGAGGGACTCCACTAATAACATTAGTCCACGATGAGCAGTGTCCATTGATTACCACTCTCTGTCTTCTCCCCCTCAACCACCCCTTTATCCATAGCAGCAATTTGCCTCCAATGCCACACTGCTCCAATTTGTGCAGCAGTCTTCCATGTGCAACAGTATCAAAAGCCTTTCTAAGATCCAAGTATATAATATCAAAGTTATTCCCTGCATCCAGTTCTTTTGTGATTGCATCATAGTATCCAATCAAATTGGTCAGGCAAGACTTCCCCTTAACAAAACCATGCTGTGTGTGAGCTATAACTGAAGTCTTGCCTAGATGATCCTGCAGTGCTTCTTTAACCAGTGCCTCCATTAATTTTCCGAGAACAGAAGTTAAACTCACAGGTCTATAATTATTTGTGTCAGCCTTTGATCCTCCTTTGTGAATTGGGGTCACATTTGCACATCTCCAGTCCATGGGTACCTCCCCTGAGTCCAAGGAAGCTCTCATAATTATGGCTAAGGGTTTGCTTACTTCCATTGCTGCCTCCTTTAATATAACTGGAGAGATTCCATCCACCCCAGGTGCCTTTCTTGTTTATCTTCAACAATTTCTCCTCCACTTTACTCTCAGTTATTACAAGATTCTCTAGCGCTTACTGCCAGAGTTGAATACACCTCTGGCATTCCCCTCGCTGAATAACTCCTCATGTGTGAATGTTGATGCAAAATATTCATTTAGTTTGTTAGCTACCTGAGCAGGATTATCAACAGTTGACCCATCGATATCAAGTGGACCAATCTGATTCATCCCCTTCCTTCTAGAGTTTACATAAGTAAAGAACTCTTTGCTGTTTTTCTTCGCATCCTTTGCCAAGGATTTCTCGTAATCTGCCTTCGCCTGCCTAACCTCCTTTGTAACTTGGTTACAGATCAACTTGTATCTATCATAGGCTTCTGTGTCACGTGTTAATTTGTATTTATCTCATGCATTTTTCTTCTCTGCCATATGCCTCATTAGTTCATCTGACATCCATTTAGGCCTAAACCTTGAACAATATTTCTTAGTTGGTATGTAAAGCCTAGTAGCTTCCAAGATAAGTTCTTTGAATGCTTCCCATTTTGAATTTGCTGTTGGTAACATCATCAGTTGATCCCACTGTATAGAATTTAAATACTGTCTCAGTCCACCGTAGTCGCCTTTACGAAAGCAATACCCCTTCCCTTTACCCCTAAAGGTAGTTACCTCTTTGAGTGAGGGCTGATGACCCTCCTATGTGTGTGTCCTGTGGCACAATTTTAACTATGAGACACATTTTAATTGATTGTCCAGATTTTAGTAATATCCGTTTTACTGCTTTTAATCATCTGACTGAGCCGTATACACTCAGTCAGATTTTATCCGACAATGACAATGTGTCTGCTCTTTTTAGATTTTTAAAATCAATAAATATTTTTACTCGTTTATAAACTTTACATTTTTCTTATACTTCTTGACATAGTGACCTAACTAATTAGGTCACTGAAAGTTTAAATTTTTTTATATAAATGACATGGTCTTGGCACATTATAGCTTTAGTAGCTAATGCGCCAATAAAACCAAAACAAACAAACAAACAAAACCTCTTTGAGTAAATCCCACTTCAGAACACTGTGATCACTGCCACCTAGTGGTTCATTTATCTGCAGATTCTTAATGCATGAAGAATCACTACTGATAATCAAATCAAGAGTATTACTCCCTCTAGTTGCCTCCCGAACATGCTGATGTAGAAAACAATCATCCAATAAATCCACAAAAGCCTTGCTAGTGTGTGAGTGACCAGCCCCCAAATTCCAATCAATATCTGGGAAATTAAAATCCCCCATAATAAGACTCTCTGATTTACTGGCCCACTCTATTTCTCTGTACAGTTTCTTATTATACTCATCAGAGTCATTAGGCCTATAGCACACTCCTACTCTCAATTTTGATCTCCCAGTGCCTATGTCACACCAAACTGACTCGACACTGCACTGTCCAGCGATGTCGACTGTCTTCACTTCCTTGGATTTTATGTGTTTCTTAACTAATAGCATAACCCCTCCTCCCTTCCTATCCTGTCTATCCTTTCTGTAGACATTGTACTCCCCAAATTCCAGTTCTGCATTCCTTATATCTGTGTGACACCACGTCTCTGAAATCCCAACAATATCTGCCTTTGATATTTTGAGCAATACCTCAAATTCATGAAATTTATTTACTAGACTCCTAGCATTGGTGTACACGCAAGTATACATGCACCTGCTCTTCCTCTTAGCCACCCTAACACAACCCATGTGTTTACTTGTACCCCAATGATTCCCAGCGGTCTCTGAAATATCCTGCATCTTATTTTCCAAGCTGCTGCTCATTCCAATAGAAGCAGTGCAAGAATCACTTTCTCCTCTGCCAGTGGCTACTGTTAATCTATTAGTCTTTGTATCCCCCCAATCTAGCAGTTTTCCGACCCTCCTAACACTGCCTCGATAGCATCAGCATACGTTCTTGAAATCTTTCTATTTATGTGTATCCCATCCCTGTAGAAGCAGTCTCTCCTGTTAACAAGTACAGACCAGGCTGAAAAAAATTCTACCCCTCGAGCCCTGCACAGTCTTTCCAGGGCCGAATTGATCGACAGGGCTCTCATCATATACTCCCTCCTATCATGTCTGCGCAGAATTGCAGACACTTTCAAATTCAACCCTAATTCACAGCTTTTTTTCATCAGTGACCTGTACCTGTACTTGTTAAGTACTTGTTAAGTAAACCCTTCCCTTTACCCCTAATGGTAGTTACCTCTTTGAAGCCTTATCTCTGTGTGACATGACGTCACACAGAGATAAGGAATGCAGAATTGGAATTTGAGGAGTATACTTGCACGTACATCAATGCTAGGAGTATAGTAAATAAATTTGATGAATTTGAGGTGCTAGTGAAGACATCAAAGGCTGATGTTGGGATATCAGAGACATGATGTCACACAGAGATAAGGAATGCAGAATTGGAATTTGAGGAGTAAAATGTGTACAGGCAGGATAGAAGGGGAGGAGGGGGGGATATTAATTAAGAAACACAAAATCTAATGAAGTACATCCAGTTCACATGGGTGGGCAGTGCAGTGTTGAGTCAGTTTGGTGACATAGACACTGGGAAAACCCAATTGAGAGTAATAGTGCTAATGACTGTGATGACTACAATGATGAGTACAGAGAAATAGAGTGGGCCAATAAATCAGAATGTCTTATAATGGGAGATTTTAACTTCCCTGATATAGACCGGAACTTTTGGATCACTCAGACACTACCAAGATTTTGTGGATTTATTGGAGGATTATTTCTACAGCAGCAAGTTTGAGAGGAAACCAGAGGTAGTCATACTCTTGATCTCATTATCAGCAGTGATTCTTCATGCATTAAGAATCTGCAGATAAAGTTACCACTAGGTGTCAGTAATCAGTGTGTACTGATGTGGGATTTACTTAAAGATATAACTACCATCAGTGATAAATTGAAGGGTTTTTGCTTTCGTAAAGTGACAACAGTGGTCTCAGACAGTTTTTAAATTCTATGCAGTGGACCCAAATGATGTTAAAACAGCAAATTCAAAATGGGAAGTAATCTTGGAAGCTACTAGGCTTTTTGTCCCGACTAAGAAATACTGTCCAAGGTTTCAGCCTAAATAAATGTCAGATGAACTAACGAGACTTGTTGCAGAGAAGAAAAATGCATAGGATGCATATAAATTATCAGGAGACACAGTTGTGGTAGATATAAGATAGTGTGTAATGGTCCTTGAGGTTGTCACAGAAATTCTCTCAGGTATGCCAGACAAGCTGTACTTGTTACCTGGGAGTGTAACACACTGATGGAACTGATATTCGGGTGAGATTCAAGTCAAGTAGACCCAATTTCGGTGAAGTCCAGACAGTCTGTGACAGCCAAATTCTCTGCTTGCACCTTCACAATGGTGGGACTGTTAGTAATATTGGGTATAACCTCCATGCACAAGCACACTGTGGGTGACCACCCAGGTATGAACCAACATAGGCAGGGGTCGAGGTGTGGCGCCCACACCACATGGATGAGTGCTGGCCTCTGTGTTACTAGGCAACACTAGGTGGTAGATTACTCTCATCAACCGGTGCAATACCAGCACTTTGCTTACTGGAGGCTTGAAATGGTGGAACCCATGTTTAGTCTCCAGAGCTAAGTTCTGGTCAGCCCTTCCCCATCTCTTCCATCATGCAGTATGACTGATGACTTTTGAGGTTATGATGAACATCATAGCAAAATCCAATCTTCCTTACATTTTGAGGGTACAGCTCTAAAACGGTGTTCACAGGCCGGCCACTAGTTAGTACACTGGACTGAACCTATTGGTAACTCTTTAGGAGCCTTCTGGATATCAAGGATTTGGGTATATTCTTACCATGTGTACACCGTATCCGAAAATTTCATTACTTCATACAGAATGTTCCCCACATTTTCTTACTATTGAATATACTATGAAATGTCAAACTAATAGACTAAGCTTATCTGCGAAAAGATCTAAACCTCTGAAACACTTCCTAGTTCATTTCACAAGTATACACGGTCTCGATTCTAATCTCAACAATCTTCATTTCCACTTGCAGTCTGCCAAACCCCATGTACTTTTTCTGACAGAATTTCAGTTTTTGGTTGATTCAACTACTGCCCATCTCAGTTGCCCAAATTCACTGTATGATTCCTTTCGCCTCAAATGTGGTACTTGTGCATATGTCCATTCTGATATTCCCTGTCAGAGAATTGCTAATTTGGAATCTCCTCTCTTCGATCTTCTCTGACTTAAAATCTCTCTTCCTCATTGTGTCAAATTCATCTGTTGTCTCTACCATTCTCCCAACTCCACTAATCACTTGGAACTCTTTGACTTCTCTTTGCAACTTGACTTTCTCCAGTCCAACTTTCCTAACAGTGAGGTAATTTTCCTTGGTGATTTTAATGTTCATAACACCAGCTGGCTACCTTTTTCTAGTCACACCGACCCAGCTGGTCGAGATGCTGAGGTTTTTGCAATTACTAATGACCTCGCACAGGTTGTTCATTTACTTACCAGAATACTGGACAATCCTAAACATACAGCCAACCTGCTTGATCTTCTTCTGAAAAAACACTTTTTCTCACAAAACAAAAGTACATGGTCGAAGTGAGAGGTCCTTTAGGCACCTCAGATCACAACTTGGTGATTGTCTCTTCTCCAATGGCGCCTTTATCTCATGACTATTCTCAACTTCGTGTTGTTTGGCATTACAAGAATGCAAAATGGGATGACCTGCAAGATTTCGTTTCTTCTTTTCCTTGGTTGGATTACTGTTTCAAAACTTCTGATGTCAACTTTTGCTCAGATCGTGTCAGTGAAATTATTCTTGTAGGAATGGAATCCTTTATTCCACTTTAAAATCTCATCCTTAATCTAAACCTGGGTTTTCCAATAAATGTGCTAAGGCTGTTCAAGAGAAGAATGTTGCATATCGTAAATGGCTGGTTTCCCAATTCTTCAGTTTCATTTTCTGCCTACACCAAAGCTCGCAACAATTGTAAAGCAGTCATTAATCAGTCCAAACTAGATTTTGAACAGGCTAAGAGTAGAAAACCTGCTTCTTGCCTTAATGGTAGCCAAGCATTGTGGTCTCTTCCCAAAGCTATTGACTGCAACTTTTGCCCATCTCTGCTCCCGCCTTTCTCAAAACCAAATGGTTCTGTTGTCACTTCAGCCAAGGATAAAGCTGACCTCCTAGCATCCCATTTTTCTTCAAACTCATGTATTAATGATCTTGATAAAACACCTCCCACCATTCCTAACATACTCCATTCAATGCCTCCTCTGGTCTTCCATCAAAAGGATTTTGATGAATCTTGATGCAAGAAAGCTTCAGGTCCCGATGGTATTTCTCCACTTGTTCTCAAAACCTGTGCTCCTGAACTTGCTCCTATTCTTTGCAGCTTGTTTTCACTTTCTTATTACAAAGGTGTTTTTCCCTCTGCTTGGAAATTTTCTCATATCCAGCCAGTTCCTAAAAATGGTGACAAATCCCTCCCATCCAATTATTGTCCCATTGCAATTACGTCTACTCTTGGAGCAGTGTGGCATTGGAGGCAAATTGCTGCTATGGATAAGGGGATGGTTGAGTGGCAGAAGACAGAGAGTGGTAATCAATGGACATTGCTCAACGTGGACTAATGTTATTAGTGGAGTTTCTCAGGGTTCAGTGTTGGGTCCGTTGTTGTTTTCGGTGTTTATGAATGATATTGATGATGGGATATCAAGTTTAATGTCCAAGTTTGCAGATGATACAAAGGTTGGAAGGGTTGTTAAGGACACCACTGACTCTGTGCTGCTGCAACAGGATCTGGAAAGGTTGAACAGATGGGCTGAGAGGTGGCAAATGAAGTTTAACATTGACAAATGTAAAGTACTACATATGGGAAACAGTAACCCCAGAGCAACGTATCAACTCTGTGGTACTACACTGACAGTGGTGGAGAATGAAAAGGACCTGGGGGTAATTGTGCAGGCAGATATGAAGTTCTCTGAGCAGTGCAGACGAGCTGCAAGAGTAGCTCATGGTGTCTTGTCAATGATATACAGGAATTTTTCTAGCAGGGATAAGGAGGTGATTATTCCCTCGTATAAGGCAATGGTTGGGCCACATCTTGAGTACTGTATACAGGTCTGGAGGCCTCATTTCAAGAAGGATGTAGAGCTGCTGGAATGGGTACAGAGAAGGGCAACAAGATTAGTGAATGGAACAAAGGGTTGCTCTTACGAAGAAAGGCTTAAGTTTTTCAAATTACAGAGTCTGGAGACTAGGCACCGGCGAGGTGATCTGATAGAGGTGTATAAGGCTTTGAATGGTTTGAGCATGCTCAATGCCAATGGGATTCTTCATCTTGCTCAGAATAATCAGCTCAGAGGGCATAAATTCAAATTGAGGAAGGACGGATGTCGGATAGATGTGCGGAAATTTGCCTTTGGCCAGCGGGTTGTTGGTTGGTGGAACCGACTTCCATCACTTGTTGTTGAAGTTGATAGCCTAAACAAATATAAGGCTCAACTGGACAGGTATTTCGAGCGAACGGAGGGGTGAAATGGGAGTGGTGTGTGTTTTTTTTTTTTTTTTTTTTTTGACTGATGCTGAATAAGCTTGCTTTCTTGCATCATATGCCTCTACTAATGCTAATGGAGAAATTAATTAACTGCCAACTCTTAAACTACCTTGAAACCTTCCATCTGATCAATGATTGCCAGTATGGATTCCGCCAGTGTCGATCCACTGGTGATATTTTGGCTTATGTTATCCATTTATGGACAAATTCAATGGAAAAGTTTGGTGAAAGACAAGCAGTTGCTCGTGACATCTGAAAGGCTTTTGATCATGGTTGGCATAAATGTCTTCTAAACAAGCTTCCATCTTATGGTTTGCCAACTGTTTTTTGTAATTGGTTATCCAGTTTTCTCTCAGATTGCAAACTATGGATAGAATTTCCCATCATTGGCAAACTATGGATAGAATTTCCCATCTTCCATTGATGGGAAATTCTATCCATAGTTTGCCAATGATAGCACATTGCATTCCACTTTCCATTTTCAAGAACCTTGCCCTGCTCAGTCAGCTTCAATTTCTTGAATATCCACTACCCATTCCTTAAATTCCGATTTGCAAGTAATTCTCCAGTGGGGCAAAGACAACTTAGGTGATTTCAATCCTTTTAAAACTCAATCTTGTCTTATATCTCTCGAAAAGGATTCTTCTGCTCCTATTCTTATCTTTGTTGACTCTCCAATTTCTAGGCAAAATGATATATCTCTTTTGGGATTACCCTTACTTCTAATCTCTCTTGGCACAAGCACATTACAAATATTGCTTCCTCTGCATCTAAAAAACTTGGTTTTCTCTTTCGCTCTGTGTTACTTTTCTTGCAAACAGCCGCTCACTCTGTACAAATCGCAAATCCACCCTACCATGGAATATTGTTTCCACATCTGGGGACGGTGCCCTCAGTACCTCTCATAGGCATCTAGATTTCATTTAGTAGGGGGCAGTTAGGTTAATTAATGACTCCTCTCTAACAGAGTCTCTCCACTCTCTCTCATAGATGTACTGTTTGTGCTGCATGCCTTTTCTACAGATACTTCCATGGGCACTGTTCTTCTGAATTGGCTTCTATAATTCCTACTCTCTCTTTCAAAACAGTTCGAACAAGTGCTGCCACCAGCCAACATTCATTTACTGTCCAACTTCAAACTCACAGAACCAACTTTTGATCTTCTTTTATTCATTCAGCTGCCGTTTTCTGGAACAACCTTCCTTCATACATATTTCCTGAAAATTACAGTCTACAGAAGTTCAAGTCTAATGTCAACAAATATCTTTCATCTTCTCAACCTCCAACCCAAGCACGTTACTAAGTACTATAGGTTCTAATACCTCTCTTGTTTGGGGTTTTCATAAAAATAAAAAAAAATCAAGTCACAAAGGACTTAGCAAGCAAAGGCAGATTACGAGAATTCTTAGGTAAAGGATGTGAAAAAAAAAACAGTAAGGATTTCTTTACTTATGTGAACTCTAGAATAAATGGGATGAATTGGATTGGTCCACTTGACATCGACAGATCGTTCGTTGATAAAGCTGCTGAGGTAGCTGACAAACTGAATGAGTATTTTGCATCTACATTCACACATGAGGAAATCTGTAGGGCCAGAAGCTTAGGAACCTCTAGTAGGGAGCTAAATGATTTTGTAATAACTGAGAGGAAAGTGGAGGAGAATTTGTTAAAATTGAACAAAAGAAAGGCACCTGAGGTGGATGGGATCTATCCAGTTATATTAAAGGATGTAAGCAAACCCTTAACCATAATTATGAAAGCATCCATGGACTCAGAGGGGGGTCACCATAGACTGGAGATGTGCAAATGTTTCCCTAATTCACAAAGGTGGATCAGAGGGTGACATGGGCAATTACAGACCTGTTAGTTTAACTTCTATTCCAGTGAAGATAATGGAGTCACTGGTTAAAGAAAAATGCAGGGTCATCTTGTCAAGACTGCAGTTATTAGCATTAGTAGAGGTATATGATGCAAGAAAGCAAGCTTATGCAGCATCAGCCAAACAAAAAAAATGCTCCCATTTCACCCCCTTCATTCGTACGAAATACCTGTCCAGCTGAGCCTTAAATTTATTTAGGCTATCAACTTCAACAACAAGGGATGGAAATCTGTTCCACCAACCAACTTCCCGCTGGCTAAAGGGAAATTTCCGCACATCTATCCTACATCTGTCTTTCCTCAATTTGAATTTATGCCCTCTGAGGTGATTATTCTGAGCAAGAGGAAGAATCCCATCAGCATTTAGCATGCTCAAACCATTCAAGGCTTTATACACCTCTATCAGATCACCTCGCCGGTGCCTATTCTTCAGACACTGTAATTTGCAAAACTTAAGCCTTTCTTCGTAAGAGCAACCCTTCGTTACATTCACTAATCTTGTTGCTCTTCTCTGTACTCGTTCCAGCAGCTCTACATCCTTCTTGAAATGAGGCCTCCAGACCTGTATACAGTACTCAAGGTATGGCCTGACCATTGCCTTATACAAAGGAATAATCACCTCCTTATCCCTGCTAGAAAAATTCCTGTATATCATTGATAAGACACCATGAGCTGCTCTTGCAGCCCATCTGCACTGCTCAGAAAACTTCATATCTGCCTGCACAATTACCCCCAGGTCCTTTTCATTCTTACCACTGTCAGTGTAGTACCACAGAGTTGATACATTACTCTGGGGTTACGTTTTCCCATATGTAGTACTTTACATTTGTCAATGTTAAACTTCATTTGCGACCTCTCAGCCCATCTGTTCAACCTTTCCTGATCCTGTTGCAGCAGCATACTGTCAATAGTGTCCTTAACAAGCCTGCCAACCTTTGTATCGTCTACAAACCTGGACATTAAGCTTCATATACCATCATCAATATCATTTATAAATACAGAAAACAACAATGGATCCAACACTGAACCCTGAGGGACTCCACTAATAACATTAGCCCACGATGAGCTGTGTCCCTTATTACCACTCTCTGTCTTCTCCTCCTCATCCATCCCTTTATCCATAGCACCAATTTGCCTCCAGTGCCACACTGCTCCAGTTTGTGCAACAGTATCAAAAGCTTTTCTAAGATCCAAATATATAATATCAAAGTTATTGCCTGCATCCAATTCTTTTGTGACTGTATCATAGTATCCAATCAAATTGGTCAGGCAAGACTTTCCCTTAACAAAACCATGCTGTGTCCGAGCTATAATTGAAGTCTTGTTTAGATGATCCTGCAGTTATAGTTTAGACAGCATGGGTTTGTTAAGGGAAGTCCTGTCTGACAAATTTGATTGGATGCTATGATGTGGTCAGAAAGGAACTGGATGCAAAAAATAATTTTGTTATTATATAGTTGGGTTTGAGGAAAGCTTTTGATACTGTTTCACACAGAAGGCTGCAGTACAAATTGGAGTTGAATGTCATTAAGGGAAAGTTGCTATAATCGATAAAAGGAATGTTGAGTTGGAGAAGACAGAGTGGTTATGAATGGACACTGCTATTCATGGAATAATGTTATTAGTGGAGTCCCCCGTAGTTCGGTGTTGGTCCCATTGCTGTTTTCTTTATTTATCAATGATGTTTATGAAGATATATCAAGGTTACCGTCTAAGTTTGCAGACGATACAAAGTTTGGCATGGTTGTTAATGACAGTAGTGATAGTACAGTACTGCTACAGGATCTGGAGAAGTTGAGCAGATGGGCTGAGAGGTGGCAACTGAAGTTTAACATTGACAAATGTAAAGTACTGCATATGGGTAACAGTAACACCAGAGTAACATACCAACTATGTGGCACTACACTCAGGGTAGTGGGGAATGCAAAGAATCTGGGGGTAATCATACAGTCAGATAGGAAGTTTCCTGAGCAGTGCAGACAGACTGAAAAAAGAGTAACTTATGGTGTCTTGTCAATAATATACAGGAATTTTGCTAGCATGAATAAAGGAAGTGATTGTCCCATTGTATAAGGCAATACAGCTTTAAGTAAATCCCACTTCAATACATTATGATCATTACCACATAGTGGGTCTTTTATCTACAGTTTCTTAATGCATGATGGGTTGCCACTGATAATCAGATCAAGAGTATTGCTTCCTCCTTTGTCTCCAACATGCTGGCATAGGAAAGTCATCCAATAAATCTTCAAATTTTTGCATGATGATGAATTTACAAATTCTAGTTAATTCCTGGAAAGTTAAAATTCCTCTCCCCCTGCCCATTAATAAGACATTCTGAATTACTGCCTATCTCTCCATATCTCTAGAGTCTCATTATACTCAGTCATTAGTTATATGGAACACTCCTACTCTAAGTGTTGTTTTTTCAGTTCTTATGGCACACCAAACTTACTCCACTGATTGCTCTGGTCACCCAGGTCAACTGGATGTAGAGCCATAGATTTTCTGCTTTTTTAGCTAGGAGCAACCTCCCCTCCTCTCGTCTTTTCTGTACACATTGTAATTCCTTCATTCAAAGGCGCATTATAGCCTTAGTAGCTAATGCGCCAATAAAAACAAAACAAACCAAACCTCCATTCAAATTCTGCAACCCTTATATCCAAGTGACATTGTGTCTCCGATATCCCTACAATGTTTGCATTTCATGACTTGACCATTACTTGAAATTCATCAAATTTTTTAAATATGCTGCTAGCATTTGTGTATATTCCACAATATGTGCACCTCTTTTCACTCTTAGTAAGCCTATTGCAACTCATTGCTTTTTCCATGAAGAAACCCAGCAGGCCTTGAAATCCCAAACCCATTATTTTCCAGTCTACCGATATACTAATAGAAGCAGTGAAAGAATCACTTGCACTCCTACCTGTGACTGCATTTTTCTGGCCAATTTAATAGTGCCTCAATAGCATCAACAAATAAACTTTAATTTCTTCTGTTTAAGTGTGTTCCATCCCTGTAAAAACAGTCTGTCCTGTTAACAAGCACAGACCACACTGAGGAAAATTTTACCCCATGAGCCTTGCACAGTCTCTCTAGGGCTGAATTGATTCACACGGCTTCCATTGTTACAGTGTTTCCCTCCTCACTCTCTCCTTTTTCTCCATATTGCTCTATACTTTAGCATTAGCATTAGTAGAGGCATTTGATGCAAGAAAGCAAGCTTATGCAGCATCAGCCAAAAAAAAAAACCCCACTTCCACTTCACCCCTCTGTTCGTTCAAAATACCTGTCCAGCTGAGCCTTAAACTTATTTAGGCTATCAACCTCCACCACAAGGGATGGGAGTCTGTTCCACCAACCAACCACCCGCTGGCTAAAGGCAAATTTTCGCACGTCTATCCTACATCTGTCTTTCCTCAATTTGAATTTATGCCCTCTCAGGTGATTTTTCTGAGCTAGAGGAAGAATCCCATCAGCATTGAGCATACTTGTTAATTAAATCTTCAGATCTGCTCTTGATATCATTAGTATCAACATGTAGAACAATATCATCTTTTTGTTCCCTTAAAAGATGAAGCTGCTGAAACGTCCCTGTTAGATATAGCCTGGTTTTATTTTACTGTTCTTTTTTGTGCAATATATTTCTAATATTCTTGACAATTGAGTCACCAACTATAGCTACTACTTGTGGAGGTTGAGAATCTCTGTTATGGAGGATGTTGTGTTTTCTGCTGCTGGAGTATGAGCTCAAGTGTTGGGCTGGGCATCTGAGTGCTCGATTGCTCCCTTTCTTGTAATCCTTTGAAAAGGGCATCATCATCATCACTATTCTTCTAGCCCTTATATGATCCCATCAGAATGACAAATTTGCACATAACCTCCTTATGCTGTTTGCATTAAACATACATAAAGGTTGATCATGTTCTGCTGAAGGTAGGGGGCCATCTCCGTAGCCAGGTGGGCAGGAGCAGTAGTGCGTTGCACACGCTTCCTGATTAGACCGGGGTTCGAGCCCGTGACCACCAAATACGGAGGATGCGGAAAGGTCAGAGAATGACCACTGCATATCCCCGGAGCAATATGGCTTTAGTTGCTAATGCTCCTAAAAACCAAATAACAACAAGAACAGCTGAAGGTAGCTTTGCAAAAAGAGAACAATTAATGCATAAAATAGTCCTGATTCACAGGTATGAAATAATAATTCATTCCTTGAAATCCATGAACAAGCGGGTTTCAAAATGAAGTTCTGCTTCATTTTTTAGCATATACCCATGCCACAAATTATGTCAGTTTAGTTCAGGAGCTAGGTCTTAGACAGACAAACTATCGAAAAGTGGCTGATGTCATATAGCTGCATCATGGTCTAATTACCAGAGAGAACAGTTAGTTCAGTTTTTTTTTTTTTTATTTATCAGAGCTAGGTGGCATAGTCTATTTAATAAATAAGTCTCACTTTTAGGTACCAAAATTGAAATGATTTCCTGAAGTGGACCTGTTTATCCATACTGCTGCATTTTGTAACTGCACATCTTTATTATGACCATGGTATATTTTATTGAAGTTTATAAATTTAGCATTTTTTATTCATACTTGTGTATTCTTTGAAGCAGTATTAAATCCATAGTGAAGGTTGCTGTTTTTAATCTTAAACTATCATCAAATTTATCCTTATCCTTAATAGTAGTTACTTCTTTGAGTAAATCCCACTTCAGAACACTGTGATCAATGCCACCTAGTGGTTCCTTTATCTGCAGATTCTTGATCCATGAAGAATCACTACTGATAATCAGATCAAGAGTATTACTCCCTCCAGTTGCCTCCCGAACATGCTCCTGTAGAAAACAATTATCCAATAAATCCACAAAAGCCTTGCTAGTATGTGAGTGATTAACCCACAAATTCCAGTCAATATCCGGGAAATTAAAATCCCCCATTATAAGACATTCTAATTTACTGGCCCACTCTATTTCTCTGCACAATTGCTCATT
Organism: Mastigoproctus giganteus; assembly: GCF_048544385.1. Lineage (NCBI taxonomy): Eukaryota > Metazoa > Arthropoda > Arachnida > Uropygi > Thelyphonidae > Mastigoproctus > Mastigoproctus giganteus. Next base: position 229,238,263 of record NC_143583.1, on the reverse strand, counting down.
ATACTCGTCAGATTCATTAGGCCTTTAAACACACACAAAAAAAAAAAAAAAAAAATTGAATACAAAATTTGAGAATTTTAATTAGCATGCAGATTGTGGCACCGCTCAGTTGGCATCAAAGAAACATGTAGCTTTGAGGCATTAACACAACCGTCAAGTATAAAATGGACTTTTTTTTTCAGGTGATTGCAGATTTTTAAAAAAAAAAAATTTTATATACAGGGGCCTCGATTAACGCGATTAATTCGTCCCGCGAGCACATCGTGCAAAACGGAAATGCGTTAATCGAATATCATAACCAATAGGAAAAATTATAATTGGTCCTTGACCTTCTGGAATGTCCATAAAGAATTTTAAAAATACCTTTTAAATAACTTTTTAACTGTATATAATGTAAAAGATAATGAAAATAATTATGGAATTAAATGTTTATTGCATAAAACAGTGGTTCTTAAACTGTGCGCCGCGGAATATTTTAAAATTTCGAGGGAAACACAGCGATACTCGACATCTGTCGGACACCGCGCGAACTACTAGCTTGAGGTAGTTCACAGTTTCAGCATTTCTTATTAAGTTGTTTGGACCTAACTACTAAACGAAACTGTTAGGTATTTCTTTTGGTCTGGGTGCACCTTGAAAAAATTACTGAGACATTAAAGGCGCCGTGAATCGAGAAACTTTGGGACCCTCTGACATAAAATACACAATGAAGAAATTACTGTTACGGAAATATTTGAACAGTGTTGACTTTCTCTTTTCATCAATCAATTTCCGATAGCCGACAACAATCTTCTCTGGGCCCTGGCGAAATAAATATCGCAGAGAACATCAAACCTTTTGTTTGAGGTTCTGTGCGATACGAAAGATTTCATCTAATTATTTTACCGTTATCTCCTTCGCGGTAACATTTTCATCTGGCTCATTTAAAAATTTGAATTTTTAAATGCAAGTCTTGCATTGACTTTATTAGCAGAAGACAAACACGTCTTCTTCCAATGGTTGATGGAATACACCGAGGCGGGCAGCAGGCAAACGTTTGTTTATTGACCGTACGACTCGCGGTAAGCTTAACGGGCGATTCAAATCTTTTTCAACTATCGCATAAAAAAAACAAAAAAAAAAAAGATCGCGTTAACCGGAAATTTGCATCGTGTAAAGTGAAAAGGGGTATCATTTTTCAAATAGCATTAACTGAATATCGCGTTAATCGAACTCACGGTATGCGAGGCCTAGCTGTACCTTTTTGTTTTTAAAAGTAACGCTGCTTTGGATTCCGAATAATTACTAAGACATGGTTTATATGATAATGCTTCTGTTGAAATTATCTTTTGTTGTTACTTCTAGGTATGAACTGATTTCACTTTTTTAATTTAAATTTAAAAAAAAAATCATCAAAATTAAACAAATTATTTTAAACAAATTATCATAACTTAATTTATTTTCTCTTTTTGAGGACCAACAAACTCAAAATAATGAAGAAAATCAAAACAAGCAGTTTGATATTTGTGGGCTAAAATCAAATGAATTTAATAGTTCCTCAAAGATTGCAATGGATGGAAGTGGAAAAGGAACTGTGAAAAAGAGTTTCAATAGGTCAGTTATTTCCATACTTTAGTTGAAAAAAGACAAAAGAAATTTTTTATTTTAAGATTATGCTCTGCTCTCCTCTCTTAGCACTTCTAAAACATAAATGTATTAGAATTCTAAATGAATGCATTATTTAAAAAGTTAAATTCAGGATGACTGTGGCCTAAATTAGCATATGAATTGAGAAAACTGGATTAGTAGACAGTACAACTAAAGTTAATAATTGACAGTGACAAAACTTTTTTATTTTATTAATTATTTGTAATAGAAATTTAATTTATACAGATGAATGCATCTGTCTTTCCTGTAAGAACCAGCAATCTGATTTTACATTCTTACTCAAGGTGCAAATCACAATTCATGTTAAGATTAAGGAAAACTTTGTCACAGAATCTAAGTTGTTGGACTATTAGGACATACCCTGTTTTAGGTTTGGATTGTAGCTTGTAAACAAAAATCCTCTTGAAACTGACAAATAATATATCAGAGAAATCGATGATTTATTGACATCTTCAGTGCAGGTGTGAAACATGTTATCAATTTTTTACGGGAGTCCTTAAGGGTGTCGCAGATATTTTCTCAGATATTCCAAGCTGTGCTTGCTACCTGAGAGTCTAAAATGCTGATAGAACTGATATTCAGGTGACACTCAAGTTAAGTGAACCCCTAATTTCAGGGCGCCTCCGTAGCCAGGTGGGAAGGAGCAGCAGTGCATAGCACACGCTTCTTGATTAGACCGGGGTTCGAGCCCGTCACCACCAAATACGGAGAATGCGGAAAGGTCAGGGAATGACCACCGCATATCCCGGAGCAATATGGCCTTAGTTGCTAATGCTCCTAAAAACCAAATAACAAACAAACAAACCCTAATTTCAGCAAAGTCTGGTTGGTCTGTGAAACTAAATCCTCAGCTTGCACCTTCACGATGGTAGAACTTTTGGAAACCTTGGGTATAACCCCCATGTGCAAGTCATTAAATATGGCTCCTAGCACACTGTGAATGACCTCCCAGGTGCAAACCAACGTAAGTAGGGTGGAGGTGTGGCGCCCACACCCCCCTCTTTGTGTTACCAGTCAATACTAAGTGGTAGATGTTAATATTAATAAATTATTGTGCAAAACAGCAAAAATGGAAAGAAAATGACAGGTTGCAGTTAAAAATACGTTTAATGTTATGTAAAAATACATTGATGTTCACACAAACAAAAAAACACAAGTAAAAAATAATACAGGAAAACTCTATGTGCATGCCATGGCAGTCATGTGAACTACGTTATGTAACAATTAGCTGTTTGAAGGGGAACTGAAATTTAGCATTAGCACTGGTAAAGGCTAATGCTAAATTTGATGCAACATGATGCAAGAAAGCAAGCTTATATAGCATCAGTCAAAGAAAAAAAAAAAAAAAATCTAATTTCACCCATCCACTTGCTCCAAATGTTTGTCCAGTTCTGCTTTGAATCTCTATTTAAGTATCAACTTTTACAAAGATAGATGGAAGTTTGTTCCTGCAATCAACTACATGCTGGCTAAAGGCAAACTTCCACACATCTATCCTACAACTGTCTTTCCTCAATTTGAATTTATGCCCTCTCAGGCAATTATTCTGAGCAAGAGGAAGAAACCTATTAGCATTGAGCATGCTGATGGGGGGGTGGCACCTTCGTAGCCAGGTGGGCAGGAGCAGCAGTGCGTAGCACATGCTTCTTAATTAGACTGGGTTTCGAGCCCGTGCCCACCAAATACGGAGAATGCGGAAAGGCCAGGGCATATCCCTGGAGCAATATGGCCTTAGTTGCTAATGGTCCTAAAAAAAAAAAAAAAAAAAACCAAATGTGAATTGAGGTCACATTTGCACATCTCCAGTCCATGGATACCTCCCTTGAGTCCAAGGAAGCTCTCATAATCATGGCTAAGGGTTTACTTACTTTCTTTGCTGCCTCCTTTAATATAACTGGATAGATCCCATCCATCCTAGGTGCCTTTCTTATGTTTATCTTGAATAATTTCTCCTCCACTTTGCTCTCAGTGATTACAAAATCATCTAGCTCACTGCCAGAGTTTAGTTCACCTCTGGCATTCCCCTTCTTCAATAACTCCTCATGTGTGAATGTAGATGCAAAATACTCATTTAGTTTGTTAGCTTCCTGAGCAGCATCGCTACAGTTGAGCCATTGATATCAAGTGGACCAATCCGATTCATCCCTTTCCTTCTACAGTTTACATAAGTAATGAACTCTTTTCTGTTTTTCTTTGCATCATTTACCAAAGATTTCTCATAATCTGCCTTCGCCTGCCTAATCTCCTTTGTAACTTGGTTACAGACCAGCTTATATATATCATAGGCTTCCATGTCACCCATTAATTTATATGTATACCATGCATTTTTCTTCTCTGTCACATGTCTAATTAGTTCATCTGACATCCATTTAGGCCTAAATCTTGAACATTTTCTTTGTTCAAGCTTAGTAGTATGAAAAGCCTAGTAGCTTCCAAGATTAATTCTTTGAATGTTTCCCATTTTGAATTTGCTGTTGGTAACATCATCAGTTGATTCCACCGTATAGAATTTAAATACTGTCTCAGACCACCGTAGTCACCTTTATGAAAGCAAAAGCCCTTCCCTTTATCTTAATAGTAGTTACTTCTTTGAGTAAATCCCACTTCAGCACACTGTGATCAATGCCACCTAGTGGTTCCTTTATCTGTAGATTCTTGATCCATGAAGAATCACTACTGATAATCAGATCAAGAGTATTATTCCATCCAGTTGCCTCCCGAACATGCTCGTGTAGAAAACAATTATCAAATAAATCCACAAAAGCCTTGCTAGTATGTTAGTGATTAACCCACAAATTCCAGTCAATATCCGGGAAATTAAAATACCCCATTATAAGACATTCTAATTTACTGGCCCACTCTATTTCTCTGCACAATTGCTCATTATACTCGTCAGATTCATTAGGCCTATAACACACACCTACTCTCATTTTTCCTTTCCTAGTGCTTATGTCACACCAAACAGTCTCAACATTGCATTGTCTGCCCACATCAATTGGATGCACTTCCTTAGATTTTATGTGTTTCGTAATTAACAGCATAACCACTCCTCCCTGTCCTGTCTATCCTTTCTGTACACATTGCACTCCCCAAATTTCAGTTCTACACTACTTACATCTGTGTGACACAATGTCTCTGATATCCCAACAATATCTGCCTTTGATGTCTTGACTAGCACTTTAAGCTCTTCAAATTTATTAACTATACTCCTGGCATTAGTGTGGATGCAAGTATACATGCACCTGTTTCTACTCTTAGTTACCCTAACATAGCCCATGTATTTACTTGTTCCACTATGACTCCCAGCAGTCCTGGAAATTTCCATTGCCTTGCTTTCCAGGCTGCTGCTCAATTGCATTTCAATAGAAGTAGTGCAAGAATTACTTTTACCTCTGCAAGCGGCTACTGTTAATCTATTAGTCTGTATATTCCCCCAAGCTAGCAGTTTTCCGACCCAGCATATATCAGCAAATATTCTTGAACCCTTTCTATTTAAGTGTATCCCATCCCTGTAGAAGCAGTCTCTCCTGTTAACAAGCACAGACCAGGCTGAGAAAAAGTCTACCCCTTGAGCCTTGCACAATCTGTCCATGGCAGAATTGATCGACAAGGCTCTCATCATATACTCCCTGCTATCGTGTCTGGGCAAAATTGCAGACACTTTCAAATTCAGCTCTAACTCAGAGCTTTTTTTCAGCATTGTCTTGTACTTGTTAAGTAATTCTGCCGGTCTCCTACTCTTAATATCATTAGTGCAAACGTGTACAACAATATCACCCTTTGTGCCCTTAAAGAATGAAATCTGCCCTACAACATTATCAACCTTTCCCTCTGGCAGACATACCCTGGTTCTGTTCCATATATTCTTTTTGCACAATATGTTCCCCGTTTCCCTGACAATAGAGTCACCCACAACAACTAGTTCTTTTGGGACCAGCGCATTCTGCCTTGGGGGTTCCCGCTGTGTTGCGTGATGTTCAAGTGCAAGCTCTGGCATTGATGTGAGCAGCTGAGAGCTTGATGGGCTCCTCAATTTAAATCATTCGATGGCATCCACTCTGTCCTTCAAGCTCTCATATAAGCCCATAACTATGCCGAGTTGGTACCTGATTTCCTCGCACTCTTTACATTGCACGCACGCACAAAGATATTCCCCTTGGCAATATCATGTCCCGTTCCTGATTTCTCCACAAAAATCAAACAATCAGTGCATTTCAATAGACTGTGATTCTGAGGACAACCGTTCCCCCCCCCCCCCTCCTCAGTTCTCTACTGAGCAAAAGCACTTCCACTAGTTTGAGCCTTTTGCTTTGCTGCTCTGGTCTGAGTCATAATTTCTATTCAAGTTCAATAAAATTCCAATACAAAATATAACCCTAAACCTATATCCCAATGCAATTATAATCTCCGAGTTAGGTTATATTAGGTTAGGTTAGGTTTGGTCAAGTACAGACCAGGTTTCAGCCTGGTCTGTACTTGTTAACAGGAGAGACTGCTTCTACAGGGATGGGATACACTTAAATAGAAAGGGTGCAAGAATGTTTGCTGATGCTATCGAGGCAGTGTTAGGTGGGTCGGAAAACTGCTAGATTGGAGGGATACAAGGACTAAAAGATTAACAGTGTAGCCACTGGCAGAGGTGAAAGTGATTCTTGCACTTCTATTTGAATGAGCAGCAGCTTGGAAAATAAGATGCAGGATATTTCAGAGACTGCTGGGAGTCATTGGGGTACAAGTAAACACATGCGTTGTGTTAGGGTAGCTAAGAAAAAGAACAGGTGCATGTATACTTGTGTGTACACCAATGCTAGGAGTTTGGTAAATAAATTTGATGAATTTGAGGTATTGCTCAAAGCATCAAAGGCGGATATTGTTGGGATATCAGAGACGTGGTGTCACGCAGATATAAGTAATTCAGAACTGGAATTTGGGGAGTACAACGTCTACAGAAAGGATAGACAGGATAGGAAGGGAGGAGGTGTTATGCTATTAGTTAAGAAACACATAAAATCCAAGGAAGTGAAGCCAGTCGACATTGCTGGACAGTGCAGTGTCGAGTCAGTTTGGTGTGGCATAAGCATTGGAAGATCAAAAGTGAGAGTAGGAGTGTGCTATAGGCCTAATGACTCTGATGAGTATAATAAGAAACTGTACAGGGAAATAGAGTGGGCCAGTAAATCAGAGAGTCTTATAATGGGGGATTTTAATTTCCCAGATATTGACTGGAATTTGTGGGTTGGTGACTGGAATTTGTGGGTTGGTCACTCACACACTAGCAAGCCTTTTATGGATTTATTATATGATTGATTTCTAAATCAGCATGTTTGGGAGGCAACTAGAGGGAGCAATACTCTTGATTTGATTATCAGTAGTGATTCTTCATGCATTAAGAATCTGCAGATACAGGAACCACTAGGTGGCAGTGATCACAGTGTGCTGAAGTGGGATTTACTCAAGAAGGTAACTCTACCATCAGGGGTAAAGGGAAGGGTTATTGCTTTCATAAAGGCGATTACGATGGTCTGAGACTGTATTTAAATTCTATACAGTGTGAACAACTGATGATGTTACCAACAGCAAACTCAAAATGGGAAGCGTTCAAAGAACTTATCTTGGAAGCTACTAGGCTTTACATACCATCTAAGAAATATTGTTCAAGTTTTAGGCCTAAATGGATGTCAGATGAACTAATGAGACATATGGCAGAGAAGAAAAATGCATGGTATACATATAAATTAATGGGTGACATGGAAGCCTATGATAGATATAAGTTGATCTGTAACCAAGTTACAAAGGGGGTTAGGCAGGCGAAGGCAGATTACGAGAAATCTTTGGCAAGGGATGCAAAGAAAAACAGCAAGGAGTTCTTTACTTATGTAAACTCTAGAAGGAAGTGGATGAATCAGATTGGTACACTTGATATCGATGGTTCAACTGTTCATGATCCTGCTGAGGTAGCTAACAAACTAAATCAATATTTTGCATCTACATTCACACATGAGGAGTTATTCAGGAAGGGGAATCTCATAGATGAAGTAAACACTGGCAGTGAGCTAGATGATCTTGTAATAATTGAGAGTAAAGTGGAGGAGAAATTGTTGAAGATAAATACAAGAAAGGCACCTGGGGTGGATGGGATCTTCCAGTTATATTAAAGCAGGCAGCAAAGGAAGTAAGCAATCCGTTAGCCATAATTATGAGAGCTTCCTTGAACTCAGGGGAGGTACCACAGACTGGAGATGTGCAAATGTAACCCCAATTGACAAAGGAGGATCAAAGGCTGACACAAGCAATTATAGACCTTTGAGTTTAACTTCTGTTCCAGGAAAATTAATGGAAGCACTGGTGAAAGAAGCTGCAGGATCATCTTGACAAGAATTCAGTTATAGCTCAGACACAGCATGGTTTTGTTAAGGGGGAAGGTCTTGCCTGACCAATTTGATTGGATACTATGATGTAGTCACAAAAGAATTTAATGCAGAAATAACTTTGATATTATATATTTGGATCGTAGAAAGGTTTTTGATACTGTTGCACATGGAAGACTGCAGCACAAATTGGAGCAGTGTGGCATTGGTGGCAAATTGTTGCTGTGGATAAAGGGATGGTTGAGTGGCAGAAGACAGAGTGGTAATTAATGGACACTGCTCATCGTGGACTAATGTTATTAGTGGAGTCCCTCAGGGTTCAGTGTTGGGTCCATTGTTGTTTTCTGTATTTATAAATAATATTGATGATGGTATATTAAGCTTAATGTCCAAGTTTGCAGACGATACAAAGGTTGGCAGTGTTGTTAAGGACGCTACTGACGCTATGCTGCTGCAAAAGGATCTGGAAAGGTTGTGCAGATGGGCTGGGAGGTGGCAAATGAAGTTTAACATTGACAAATGTAAATTACTACATATGGGGAAACAGCAACCCCAGAGCTACGTATCAACTCTGTGGTACTACACTGACAGTGGTAGAGAATGAAAAAAGGACCTGAGGGTAATTGTGCAGGCAGATATGAAGTTCTCTGAGCAGTGCAGACAGGCTGCAAGAGTAGCTCATGGTGTCTTATCAATGATATACAGGAAGTTTTCTATCAGGGATAGGGAGGTGATTATTCCCTTGTATAAGGCAATGGTCAGGCCGCACCTTAAGTACTGTATACAGGTCTGGAAGCCTCATTTCAAGAAGGATGTAGAGCTGCTGGAACGAGTACAGAGAAGGGCAACAAGGTTAGTGAATGGAACGAAGGGTTGCTCTTACGAAGAAAGGGTTAAGTTTTGCAAATTACAGTGTCTGGAGACTAGGCACCGGCGAGGTGATCTGATAGAGGTGTACAAAGCCTTGAATGGTTTGAGCATGCTCAATGCTGATGGGATACTGTCTCTTGTTCAGAATAATCACCTGAGAGGGCATAAATTCAAATTGAGGAAAGACAGATGTAGGATGGATGTGTGGAAATTTGCCTTTAGCCAGCGGGTAGTTGGTTGGTGGAACAGACTTCCATCCCTTGTTGTGGAAGTTGATAGCCTAAATAAAATTAAGATTCAGCTGGACAGGTATTTCGAACAAACGGAGGGGTGAAGTGGAAGTGTTTTTTTTTTTTTTTTTTGGCTGATGCTGCATAAGCTTGCTTTCTTGCATCATATACCTCTACTAATGCTAATGCGACTTTCTTATCCCCTGTTAACTTATATGTATTAATTTATGTTGTTACATTTGTAATAACTAGGTCGCTATATTTATTTAGTTGAAACAGTACAATTCAATTGACAATGAAATTTAATAAGATTAATAAATTTTACTGATTAATTGATACTACTATACTCGCTGTCGAGTTTTCCGTTAAACCTTTCGCTATCTAGTTTTCCGTTAAACCTTTCGCTATCTAGTTTTCCGTTAAACCTTTCGCTATCTAGTTTTCCTTTAAACCTTTCGCTATCTAGTTTTCCTTTAAACCTTATGCTGTCTAGTTTTCTGTTAAACCTTACACTAGCTCACGTTGTATCTTATAACAATGGCGGCAAGTTACAAACGGTTAATCTACGAACACAAAGTATTATTTACTTTTCAAATCGTGCTATCTAAATTCAAAATAAACCACGGAGCTTGACTAGGTCTATAAGCTACTTAGAGAAAATAATTTAATCTAAAAATTAAGTCAATAAAGCGACTAAGTATAAATAAAACTTTTCGTTTGCAGGAGCTGCAAAACCTGACCACACGTGGATTTGATACCGTTATCGATACTATGTAATAACCTACAAAATCTCTATGTGAATTCAATTTAAACTAAAGTATTGTTACTAGGAATATAAAGCAACTCTAAAAAAATAAATTAATATGCCAATTTAAGTCAATAAAAAAGCAAAAACTTCACTATTTGCTGTAGCCGTAAAATCTTTGCTTGTTCACATGTACTCTCGCACCCTATTCAATGGGAAGCCTTCAGGGGCATCTACGAAGTCCCTGAAGGCTTCCCATTTTGTATTCAACATTGGTCATCAGTTGATCCCACTGTACACAATTTAAAAACTGCCTGAGACTCCCTTTAGTCACCTTTACGAAAGTAGAAGCCTTCCCTTTAGCCTTGATGGTTGTTACATCTTTAAGTAATTCCCATATCAGTACATTGAGATCACTGTCACCCAGTGGTTCCTTTATCTGCAGATTCTTAATGCATGAATAATCACTTCTGATAATGAGATCAAGAGTATTACTCCCTCTGGTTGCAGGCGCCTCCGTAGCCATGTGGGAAGGAGCAGCAGTGCATAGCACACACTTCTTGATTAGACCGGGGTTCGAGCCCGTCACCACCAAATACGGAGGATGTGGAAAGGTCAGAGAATGACCATTTCATATTCCCGGAGCAATATGGCCTTAGTTGCTAATGCTCCTAAAAACCAAATAACAACAACAACCCTCTGGTTGCCTCTCGAACATGCTGCTGTAGAAAACAGCCATCGAATAATCCAAAAAAGTCTTGCTAGTGTGCGAGTGACCAATCCACAAGTTCCAGTCAATATCTGGGAAGTTAATCACCCATTATAAGACATTCTGATTTACTGGCCCACTCTATTTCTCTGCACAATTGCTCATTATACTCATTAGCTTCATTAGGCCTATTACGCACACCTACTCCCATTTTTCCTTTCCCAGTGCTTTCACACCAAACAGACTCAACATTGCATTGTCCACCAACATCAATTGGATGCACTTCCCTATATTTTATGTTTCTTAACTAACAGCATAACTCCTCCTCCCTTACGGTCCTGTCTATCCTTCCTGTACACATTGTACTCCCCAAATTCCAATTCTGCACTGCTTATATCTGTGTGATACCACATCTCTGATATCCCAACAATATCTGCTTTTGATGTCTTGACTAGCACTTCAAGCTCATCAAATTTATTAACCATACTCCTAGCATTGCTGTACATGGAAGTATACATTCACTGTTTCTACTCTTAGGTACCCTAACACAGCCCATGTATTTGTTTGTTCCACTATGACTCCCAACAATTCTGGAAATCTCCATTACTTTACTTTCAATGCTGCTGCTCATTCTAATAGAAGCAGTGCAAGAATCACTTTTGCCTCTGCCTATGGCCACTGTTAACCTTTTAGTCTGTGTATCCCCCCCTCAAGCTAGCAGTTTTCCGACCCATCTAGCACTGTCTCGATGCAATCAGCAAATATTCTTGCACCCTTTCTATTTTAGTGTACCCCATCCCTGTAGAAGTAGTCGCTCCTGTCAACAAGCACAGACCAGGCTGAAAAAAAATCCTACCGCTTGAACCTTGCACAATCTCTCCAGGGCTGAATAGATCGACAAGGCTTTCATCATATACTTCTTATCGTGTCTGGGCAGAATTGCAGACACTTTCACATTCAACCCTAACTCGCAACTTTTTTTCAACATTGACCTGTACTTGTTGAGTCAATCTGCAGATCTCTTACTCTTAATGTCATCAGTTCCAACATGTACAACAATATCACCCTTTGTGCCCTTAAAAGATGATATCTGCTCTACAGCGTCATCAACTTTTGCCCCCTGTCAGACATATCATGGTCCCGTTTCACCTATCCTTCTTGCATAGTATATTCCCTGTCTCCCTGACATTAGAGTCACCAATAATAACTAGTTCCTGTGGTACCAGCACATTCTGCCTTGGAGATTGCCTCTGTGTTGCCTGATGCAAGGAGTTAGCTCTGCTGTTGAGCTGTGTAGCTCAGAACTTGATGGGCCCTCATATTAATTTCTTCGAGGGCATTTTCCCTACGCCTCAAACTCTCATAGGCGCCCATCAGAACAGTCAGTTGGCGCCTAATTTCCTGATATTCTAGGCATCTAGCACCCACAAAGACATCTTCCTTGGCTAGATCATGTTGTGTTTTAGAAAGTTCAGCAAGCATTTTGCGCATTTTTTGACACTGTGATCCATTGGAGAATCTCCCCCTTCGTTTCTCCCCAAGTCAGAGCACTCTCGCTAGTGTGTGATCTTCGCTTTGCGTCTCTAGTCTGAGTCATGAATTCCATTCACATACATTTTGATTAATTGATAATACTAAGCTAACAGATTCCTAATACAGTGCTTCATATTACGTTATCTAGTTTTACGTTATACCTTATGCTATCAGTTCGAGATATATACGTTAGGCTGTTTATTATCAATTACAATATGGCAGCTTGTTCAACAATATTGCCGCCAGCACCGGGAGTCGTAACTTCCAAAAATCACTAGTTAAATTCAAAATAAGAAGCTAACGAATGCTACTAAACCTATTTAATATCTTTGTAAAACACAATGTAGTATATTAATTAACGAAGAATATGGTAAAAATATTTATTCCTTTACAGCAGCCAAAAATTCACCAACTGAAACAGCCAAAAACCGCCGACTCAAACAGCCAAAAATACCGACTTTAGACAGGTATGTCTAAAGTCGGCATTCTGAAGGATGCACAACATGGCTTTGTTAAGGGTAAATCATGCTTAACTAGCTTACTAGGCTATTTTGACAGAGTTACTCATGAGCTGGATTAAGGGAACAATTTCACCATAGTTTATTTTTATTTTAGCAAACCATTTGATTTGGTCCATCAAGAAGTTACTGTATAAGCTTGAACAAGTTGGGATTACTGGTAAGATTCTAAGATGGATTTCTGGGTTGCAGGGCAGAAGGCAGAGGGTTGTGATTAATGGATATTCTTCAGATTGGTGTAATGTCAGGAGTGGGGTCCCTCAAGGATCAGTTCATGGATCATTGTTATTTCTCATTTTCATAAATGACATTGATGAAGGGATAGAAGGTGTGATGTAAAAATTTGCACATGATGTAAAGATTGGTAGAGTTGTTAATGATCAGTGCCACACAGCACTCCTTTAGGATGACGTGGACAGACTTCGAAGATGGTCAGAGAAGTGGCAGCTATGTTTTAATGTTGCTAAATGTAAGGTCTTTCACTTGGGAAATAACAACCTAGAAATAAATTATATACTTAATTCAACTCCACCAAGTGGAGTTGAATTAAAAACTGTGCAGGAGAAAAGGTATCTGGGAGTTACATTAGCATTAGTTGAGGCATATGATGCAAGAAAGTAAATTTATAGAGCATCAGCCAAAAAAACCATCCCATTTCACCCATCCGGCCACTCCAAATGTTTGTCTAGTTCAGCCTTAAATTTATTTAAGCTATCAACTTCTACAACAACAACAACGCCAGATGGAAGTCTGTTCCATCTGGACAGCAACCAACTACCCTCTGGCTAATAGCAATTCCAGACATCTATTTTACAACTGTCCTCAATTTGAACCTATGACCCCTCAGGTTCTTAATCTGAGCAAGTAAAAGTAGCCCATCAGCATTAGCATGCTCAAACCATTCAAGGCCTTGTACACCTCAATCAGATAACCTTGCAGGTGTCTAGTCTCCAGATGCTGCAACTTGCAGAATTTAAGCTTCTCCTGGTAAGAGAAATCCCTTTTTCCTCTCACCAATCTTCTTGCCCTTCTCTGTACTCATTCTAGCAACTCTACATCCTTCCTAAAATGAGGCCTCCAGACCTGTATGCGGTACAGGTCTGGAGGCCTGTATGCAGTACTCAAGGTGTGGCCTGTCCATTGCCTTATACAAGGGGATAATCACCTCCTTGTCTCTGCTAGCAAAATTCCTATATATCATTTACAAAACTCCATGATCTGCACTGGCAGCCCGTCTGCGCTGCTGAGAGAACTTTATATCCGCACAATTAACCCCCAGGTCTTTTTCATTCTCCACCTCCCTGAATGTAGTACCACACAGTTGACACATTTTTCTCTTATTTACTGCTATCCATATGCAGTACTTTGCATTTGTCAATATTATACCTCAGTTGCCATTTCTCAGCCCATCTACCTAACTTTTCTAAATCCTGTTGCAGTAGCATACTGTCTTAATTAACATTGACAAAGCTGCCAACCTTTGTGTCCTCTGCAAACTTGGACTTAAGCCTGATATACCTTAATCGATATCATTAATAAATAATTCCAAAGAGCATGATATCAAAATTTGTAGATGATGTCAATAGTGGTAGAGTGGTTAATGATCAGCACTGAGCAGAACTAGCTTCTTTGGGATGACTTATATAGATTTCAAGGATGGTCAGAAAAGTGGCAGCTATGTTTTAATGCAGCAAAATGCAAAACCTTTCATTTTACTGCATTAAAACATAGTTGGAACTTTTCTGACTATCCTTCGGGAATAGAAACCCAGAAATAACTTGTATGCTTGGGTTTGAACTAATCATAGAGGAAGGAAAAGATTTAGGAGTCATGATGTGGTCAAACACGAAGTTCTGTAAGTAGTGTAGTGGTGAGGAAGGCCCGATGGGTACCATTGATGATTTATTGTACATTTGCTTGTACAGATAGGGAATACAGTTATAATTTTACTGTATAAGGAAGACCACACTTAATGCCGTGTTTAAGTATGAAGGCCACCCCTAAAAAAACACTTCATCTTGAAAGGGACCAAAGACTGACAATGCACCTGGTGGGATCAGTAATAGGGGGCCCATTCAAATGTGTGGATTACCAAGCTTGGAAACTAGGTGTCTTACAGGACCCTTGAGAAGCCTTGTTAACAGGAGATACTGCTTCTACAGGGATGGGATACACTTAAATAGAAAGGGTGCAAGAATATTTGCTGATGCTATCGAGGCAGTTTTAGGTGGATCGGAAAACTGCTAGCTTGGCTGGATACAAGGACTAAAAGATTAACAGTAGCCGCTGACAGAGGTAAAAGTGATCCTTGCACTACATCTATTGGAATGAACAGAAGCCTTGAAAACAAGATGCAGGGTATTTCAGAGACTGCTGGAAGTCATTGCAGTACAAGTAAACACATGGGTAGTTAAGAATAGGAACAGGTGCATGTATACTTGCTTATAGACCAATGTTAGGAGTTTGGTAAATAAATTTGATGAATTTGAGGTGTTGGTCAAAACATCCAAGGCAGATATTGTTGGGATATGGTGTCACACAGATATTAAGGAATGCAGAACTGGAATTTGGGGAGTACAATGTGTATAGGAAGGGAGGAGGGGGTTATGCTATTAGTTAAGAAACACATAAAATCCAAGGAAGTGCAGCCAGTTGACATTGCTGGACAGTGCAGTGTCGAGTCAGTTTGGTGTGACATAAGCACTGGAAAATCAAAATTGAGAGTAGGAGTGTGTTATAGACCTAATGACTCTGATGAGTATAATAAAAAAAACTATATAATATTGGTGTAAATACACCATAGTTAACCTATAAATTTGACCTACATAAGTAGTATAGAAGGCATCATTTTAATTGTATCTCATATTGTGGTTGCATTCACAACGAGATAGTGGTATTGCACTACTTCAAATGAATAACGCTTCTCTAGTAGAGAAGACTACTGTTATTTATTTTCAGAGGATACCACCACCCAGACGATCGTTTCAAAGCTGTTGGGCTTCATCATCAGTGGGTGGGCAGGTACCCTGGTAATGCAACATGCCATCACAGTTGCGAAGTTATATCCACAATATGAGAGATGCCAAAGGGTGTTGGTAAAAATTTAATTTGAAAATGAAATGCACAAGGCATAATTCTTATGGGTTTTGTTATGAGATACAATTAAAATGATGCTTTCTATACAACTTATGTAGGTCAAATTTATGGGTTAACTATGGTGTATTTACACCAATATTATATAGTTAAATACCAAAGCCCATAAGAATTATGCCTTGTGCATTTCATTTTCAAATTTTATTTTTACCAACACTCTTAAGTTATTTGGGCCCCATGTACTTCTGAACAAACTCACAGGGCAGACGTACAGAAACTTTCTGGAAAACAACATGCCTGATTTCTTGGACGACATGCTATTGATCATTCATCAACAAGCACACTTTATGCACGATGGCACTCCCACACATTTCAGCCACCTAGCCCGCAATTACCTGAATCGAAGGTTTCCTGGTTGGTGGATAGGTAGAGGTGGACCAACTGCCTAGCCTCCATGCTCATATGATTTAAACCCACTAGATTTCTTCTTGTGGGGCCATTTAAAGTCATTGTGTATTCAACTCCTGTAGCTGATGTGGAAACTCTCCGCAATCGAATTGTGGTAGGTTGTGAGACAATATGAAACATGCCAGGAATTTGGCATCGTCTTCGCAAGTCCATGAGACGTCGATGTGAAGCCTGTATTCAGGCAGAAGGTGGACAATGGGACCAACTGATGATGTTACCAACAGCAAATTCTAAGTGGGGGGCATTCACGGAATTAATAGTGGAAGCTACTAAACGTTTCATACCTATTAAGAAATATTGTTCAAGGTTTAGGCCTAAATGGTTGTCAAATGAACTAATAAGACTCGTGGCAGAGAAGAAAAATGCATGGGATGCATATAAATTATCAGGCGACACAGAAGTCTATGATATATATAAACTAGTCTGTAATCAAGTCACAAAGGAGGTTAGGCAGGCGAAAGCAGATTACTAGAAACCTTCGGCAAAGGATGGTAAGAAAAACAGCAAGGATTTCTTTACTTATATAAACTCTAATCTGATTGGTCCACTTGATATCGATGGTTCGACTGTTGATGATCCTGCTCAGATAGCAAACAAACTGAATGAGGATTTTGCATCTACATTCACACATGAGGAGTTATTAAGGTTTGAAAATGGCAGAAGGTTATAAAATTGTAGCAGGGTGCTTAATGATTTTGTAATAACTGAGAGCAAAGTGGTGGAGAAATTGTTGAAGTTAAACATAAGAAAGGTACCTGGGGTTGGATGGGATCTATCCAGTTATATTAAAGTAGGCGGCAAAGCAACTAAGGAAACCCTTAGCCATAATTATGAGAGTATCCTTGGACTCAGGGGAGGTCCCCACGGACTGGAGATGTGCAGATGTATCCCCAATTCACAAAGGGGGGGGGTCGAAGGGTGATACGAGTAATTACAGACCAGTTAGTTTAACTTCTGTTCCGGGTAAAATAATGGAGTCACTGGTTAAAGATGGTCAGGATCATCTAGACAAGACTGTAGCAATAATTCAGGCACAGCATGGATTTGTTAAGGGAAAGTCTTGTCTGACAAATTTGATAGGTTACTATAATGTAGTTACAAAGGAACTGGATGCAAAAAATAATTTTGATATCATATACTTGGATTTCAGGAAAGCTTTTGACACTGTTGCGCATGGAAGACTACTGTAGAAATTGGAGCAGAATGGTATTAAGGTTACGTTGCTGCAATGGATAAAAGGATGGTTGAGTAGGAGAAGACAGAGGGTGATAATCAATGGGTGTTGCTCTTCGTGGACTAATGTTATTAGTGGAGTCCCACAGGGTTCGGTCTTGGGTCCACTGTTGTTTTGTATATTTATCAATGATATTGATGAAGGTATATCAGGCTTAGGGTCAAAGTTTGCAGATGATACAAAGGTTGGCAGGGTTGTTAATGAGAGCAATGGCAGTGTGTTACTGCAACAGTATCTAGAAAATTTGGGCAGATGGGCTGAGAAGTGGCAACTGAAGTTTAACATTGACAAATGCAAAGTACTGCATATGGGTAGAAGTTACCCCAGAGAAACATACGAACTGTGTGGTACTACACATAAGGAGGTAGAAAATGAAAAAGACCTTGGAGTAATTGTGCAGTTAGATATGAAGTTTTCTGAGCAATGCAGACAGGCTGCCAGGGCAGGTCATGGGGTGTTGTCAATGATATACAGGAATTTTGTTAGCAGGGAAAAGGAGGTGATCGTCCCTCCGTATAAGGCAATGGTCAGGCCACGCCTTGAGTACTGTGTGCAGGTCTGGAGGCCTCATTTTAGAAAGGATGTAGATTTGCTTGAGCGTGTACAAAGAAGGGCAACAAGATTGGTGAGGGGAATGAAGGGATCCTCTTACCAAGAGAGGCTTAAGTTCTGCAAATTGCAGCAGCTGGAGACTAGGCACCTGCAAGGTGATTTGATTGAGGCATATAAGGCCTTGAATGGGTTAAGCACACTGAATTCTGATGGGATTCTTGTTCAGATTACAAACGTAAGGGGTCATAAATTGAAACTGAGGAAGGACAGATGTACAATAGATATGTGGAAATTTGCCTTTAGCCAGCGGGTGGTTAATTGTTGGAACAAACTTCTATCTGTCGTGGAAGTTGATAGGTTAAATAAATTTAAGGAGTAACTGGACAAATATTTAGAGGGTATTGTTTGGTAATTTTTTTATTTTTTGGCTGATGTTGCATAAGCTCATACGCTTGCTTTCTTGCATCACATGCCACTACTACTACATTTTGAACAATTACTATAAGATGATGTCAACAGTTAAATGTCATAGACAGACCTTCAAAACTCAGAAACCATGTATTTCTGGAACTATATTGATATAAAATATTTTTATTGTCTACATATGAGGAACTCATTCCTGAAGTAATGCCGTGTATTTTTGAGACACCCTATATATATATGTAATTTTTGGCTGGTGCAGCAAAAGCTTAGGGCTTCCCTGCACCCTATGGCTAATACTATTGCTCATTTATTTCTATACACACAAGGCTTTCAGAGGAAACATGCAGGCATCGTGGAGTTTGTGTAGTTTCCAGAAGATTTTTCTGGAAAGTTTATTTTCTCTGGTGCCATGTTATTGCTCTAAGAAGCACAACCAGGAATTAATTTTTTATTTTGCCATCTAGATCATATAACTGGGGCACAGTGGAGGAGCAGCTTATATTTGAGCCATGTACTATTTTGTTTGGCCTGAAAACATGATTGTATTGTTCTGAAAATCTGTTCTGATAACTGTAGAATAATATTTCAAGGGCTCCTTGAAATATGACACTGGTTACCCTTGAATAATATTTCAAGGGTAACCAGTGTCATATATCCTTTTGTGAATAATGCTAGAGTTAATTAATTTTACACAGTTTTTGTTTTCTGATTGCATTATGTTTCTGATAAAGAAATCACCATCACAAGATTTGGACTTTTAGTGTCTTAAGTAAACTTAAGTAAACTGGATTGGTTTAGAGATGAATTGTGAATTGTTTAAAAATCTACGAATTTCCAGATTGTATATTTTTCTTATTTTTAATGTTCCATAATAAATTTTTTTTTTTTTTTTTTTTTTTTTAATATAGGTTTTCAACATTTGTGAAGTCAGGTGGTGAATCTTATATTCTTGGGCAAACTAAAATATCAGTTCCATTGGATAAAAGAATATCTATAATAGTAAGTATATATGTTTCTGATACACACACACACACACATGAAAATAATATGTCCCACTTTTTCTGCCAATACTGTTCTCACATGGTGAATCATAGACTTGATAAACCTCTGAACATTGCAGTGTTTTACCATGTTCTCAGGATCACATCCCATAGATGCACATTAAACAGTTGTGGGGGATCCAAATTCCAATCTCCCCATCCACATAATCCCAGAAATATTCTATGGGGTTCATATCTTGCAGATTCAGTGGCCAAGATAGCACCTGGAAGTCACTATGTTCAGTGAACTACTCGAATAATACTGGCAACGTGTCAGAACACATTATCCTGATGGAACACATGTGTCATTTGAGAAAACAGTCACATTAACAAAGGCACATGATGCAAGAAAGCAAGCATATATAGAATCAGCCAAAAAAAACCACCCTTATTTCACCCATCCACTCGCTCCAAATGTTTGTCAAGTTCTGCCTTGAATCTATTTAAGATATCAACTTCTACAACAACAACAGATGGAAGTTTGTTCCAGCAATCAACCACCGGCTAGCTAAACGCAAACTTCCGCACGTCTATCCTACAACTGTCTTTGCTCAGTTTGAATTTATGCCCCCTCAGGCGATTATTTTGAGCAAGACGAAGAATCCCATCAGCATTGAGCATCTTCAAACCATTGAAGGCCTTATACGCTTCAATCAGATCACCTCACAAGTGCCTAGTCTCCAGACACTGTAATTTGCAAAATTTAAGCCTTTCTTCGTAAGCGCAACCCTTTGTTCCATTCACTAATCTTGTTGCCCTTCTCTGTACTCATTCCAACAGCTCCAAATCCTTCTTAAAATGAAGCCTCCAGACCTGTATTCAGTACTCAAGGTGTGGCCTGACCATTGCCTTATACAAGGGGATAATCACCTTCTTATCCCTGTTAGAAAAATTCCTGTATATCATTGACAAGACACCATGAGACGCTCTTGCAGACTGTCTGCACTGCTCAGAAAACTTCATATCTGCCTGCAAAATTACCCACAAGGTCCTTTTTATTCTCTACCACTGTCAGTGTAGCCCAACAGAGTTGATACGTTACTGCTTCCCATATGTAGTTGGGGTTACTGCTTCCCATATGTAGTACTTTACATTTGTCAATGTTAAACTTCATTTGCCACCTCTCAGTCCATCTGCTCAACTTTCTATATCCTGTTGCAGCAGTGTACTGTCATTAACAACCCTGCCAACCTTCATATCATCCAAACTTGGACATTAAGCCTGATATACCATCATCAATATCATTTATAAATACAGAAAACAACAATGGACCCAACACTGAACCCTGAGGGACTCCACTAATAACATTAGTCCACAAAGAGCAGTGTCCATTGATTATGACTCTCTGTCTTCTCCCACTCACCCTTTATCCATTGTAGCAATTTGCCTCCAATGCCAAACTGCTCCAATTTGTGCAATAGTCTTCCAAGTGCAACAGTATCAAAGGCCTTTCTAAGATCCAAATATATGATATCAAAATTATTTTTTGATATAATCCGGTTCCTTTGTGACTACATCATAGTATCCAATCAAATTGATCAAACAAGACTTCCCCTTAACAAATCCATGCTTCGTCCAAGCTATAACTGAAATGTTGTCTAGACGATGCTGCAATGGTTCTTTAACCAGTGGCTCCATTAATTTCCCTGGTACAGAAGTTAAACTAACACGTCTGTAATTACCTGTGCCTCCCTTTGATCCTCCTTTGTGGATTGGGGTCACATTTTCACATCTCTAGTCCATGGGTACCTCCCCTGAGTCCAAGGAAGCTCTCAAAATTATGGCTTAGAGTTTGCTTACTTCCTTTGCCACCTCCTTTAATATAACTGGATAGATTCCATCCATCCCAGTTGCCTTTCTTATGTCTATCTTCAAGAATTTCTCCTCCACGTTACTCTCAGTTATTACAGGATTATCTAGCTTACTGCCAGAGTTTAATAAACCTCTGGCATTCCCCTCCCTGAATAACTCCTCATGTGTGAATGTAGATGCAAAATATTCATTTAGTTTGTTAGCTCCCTGAGCAGGATCTTCAACAGTTCAACCATTGATATCAAGTGAACCAATCTGATTCATCCCCTTCCTTCTAGAGTTTACATAAATAAAGAACTCTTTGCTGTTTTTCTTTGCATACTTTGCCAAAAATTTCTCGTAACCTGCCTTCGCCTTGGTTACAGACCAGCTTATATCTATCATAGGCTTCTGTGTCACCTGTTATTTTATATGTATCCAATGCATTTTTCTTCTCTGTCACATGTCTAACTAGTTCATCTGACCTCCATTTAGGCCTAAATCTTGAACAATATTTCTTAATTGGTATGAAAAGCCTAGTAGCTTCCAAGATTAATTCTTTAAATGCTTCCCATTTTGAATTTGCTGTTGGTAACATCATCAATCCCATTGTATAGGGGCGCCTCCGTAGCCAAGTGGGAAGGAACAGCAGTGCGTAGCACACGCTTCTTGATTAGACCGGGATTCGAGCCTGTCAACACTAAATACGGAGGATGCGGAAAGGTCAGCAAATGACCACCGCATATCCCCGGAGCAATATGGCCTTAGTTGCTAATGCTCCTAAAAACCATTGTATAGAATTTAAATACTGTCTCAAAGCACCATAGTCACCTTTAACAAAAACCCTTCCCTTTACCCTTGATGGTAGTTAACTCTTTGTGCAAATCCCACTTCAGCACAGTGTGATCACTGCCACCTAGTGGTTTCTTTATCTGCACATTCTTAATGCATGAAGAATCACTACTGATAATCAGATCAAGAGTATTATTCCATCTAGTTGCCTCCCGAACATGCTGCTGTAGAAAACAGTCATCCAATAATTCCACAAAAGCCTTGCTAGTTGCAAATGACCAACCCACAAATTGCAGTCATTCTCTTGGAAATTAAAATCCCCATTATAAGTCAATTTGATTTACTGGCCCAGTCTGCTTCTATGCACAATTGTTCATTGTACTCATCAGAGTCATTAGGCCTTTAACAAACTCCTACCCTCATTTTGGATTTCCCAGTGCTTATATCACAAAAAACTGACTCAAAATTGCATTGTCCATCTATGTGAACTGGATGTGTTTCTTAACTAACAGCATAACCCCTCTTCCCTTCCTGTCCTGTTTATCCTTTCTGTATACATTGTACTCCCATAATTCCATTTCTGCACTGCTTATGTCTGTGTGACACCACATTTCTGATATCCCAACAATATCTGCCTTTGATGTCTTGACTAGCACTTCAAGCTCATCGAATTTTATAATTATACTCCTTGCATTAGTGTACATGCAAGTATACATGCACCTGTTTCTACTCTTAGTTACCCTAACACTGCCCATGTATTTACTTGTTTCACTATGATTCCCAACAGTCCTGGAAATCCTCATTGCCTTGCTTTCTAGGCTGCTGCTCAATTGCATTTCAATAGAAGCAGTGCAAGAATCACTTTCACCTCTGCCAGCGGCTTCTGTTAATCTATTAGTCCATGTATCCCCCCCCCCAAGCTAACAGTTTTCCGACCCACCTAACTATGCCTCAATGGCATCCGCAAATAATTCTTGAACCCTTTGTGTATCTCATCCCTGTAGAAGCAGTCTCTCCTGTTAAAAAGCACAGACCAGGCTGAAAAAAATTCTACCCCTTGAGCCTTGCATAATCTTTTCAGGGTCGAATTGATCGACAAGTCTCTCATCATATACTCCCTCCTATCGTGTCTGGGCAGAATTGCAGACACTGTCAAATTCAACCCTAACTCATGGCTTTTTTTCAACATTGAGTTGTACTAGTTAAGTAATTCCGCCCGTCTCCTACTCTTAATATCATTAGTACTAATGTGTACAACAATATCACCCTTTGTGCCCTTAAAAGATATCTGCTCTACAACGTCCTCAACCTTTGCCCCTGGCAGACATATCCTAGTCCTGTACCATCCATCCTTTTTGCACAATATGTTCCCCATTTCCCTGACAATAGAGTCACGTACAACAACAACTAGTTCCTTTAGGACCAGCACATTCTGCCTTGGGGGTTGCCGCTGTTTTGCATGATGTTGAAGTGGAAGCTCTGGCATTGATGTGGGCAGCTGAGAGCTTGATGGGCTCCTCAATTTAAACCTTCAAGGGCATCCACCCTGTCCTTCAAGCTCTCATATAAGCCCATAACAATGCTGAGTTGGCGCCTGATTTTCTCACTCTTTACATCGCGCGCGCACACAAAGACATTACCCTTGGCAATATCATGTCCTGTTCCTGATTGCTCCATAAACATCAAACAAACAGTGCATTTAAATAGACTGTGATTCGGAGGCCAGCCCCAAAGTTCTCTCCTGAGCCACAGCACTTCCATTAGTTTGAGTCTTTTGCTTTGCTGCTCTGGTCTGAGTGATGATTTCTATTCAAGTTCAATAAAATTCCATTACAAAATATAACCCTAAACTTATATCCCAATGCAATTATAACACTATATATATATGTATTTCTGTATGGAATATTATCTCCGAGTTAAGTCATAGACTTTCTTATCCCCTGTCAACTTATATGTATTAATTTATGATATTACGTTTGTAAAAACTAGGTCGCTATATTTATTTATTTAAAAAAGTACAATTCAATTGACAATGAAAATTAATAAGATTAATAAATTTTACTGATTAATTGATACTACTATACTCGCTATCTAGTTTTCTGTTAAACCTTACGCTATCTAGTTCGGTGCACATGTATCATATAACAATGGTGGCAAGTTACAAATGGTAAATCTGCGGACACTAGGTATTATTTGCTTTCCAAATTGCACTATCTAAATTCAAAATAAACCATGGAGTTTGAGAAGGTCTATAAGCTTCTTATAGAAAATAATTTAATCTAACAATTAAGTCAATAAAGTGGCTAAATATAATTAAAAATGTAGTGTTTGCAGGAGCTGCAAAACTTATCCGATACATGGATTTGATACCCTTACCAATACTAAGTAATAACCTACAAAATCTCTATCTAAGTTCAAATTAAACTGAAGTATTTTTACTAGAAATATAAAGCAAATCTAGAAAATAAATTAATATTCCAATTTAAGTCAATAAAAAAGCAAAAACTTCGCCTGTTCACGTGTACTCTCGCACCCAATTATCCCAAAGTTACTAACAGTCTCACCATCACTAAGATGCAAGCAGAGGATTTGATCCACTTGATTCAAAAAACTGTACACCAATACATTTCATATGATTCATATAAATTTCATATAAATTGCTGATTCAGGTGACATTTCATATGAAATGTCACCTGAATCAGCAATTTAGACTCCCAGAAGCCCTAGCTTGTCTTATCTGAGCGAATGTCTATGACAAATGGATTGTTATACAATACAACGTGGACTAACGTAAGTTTAATGGAAAACTAGATAGCGAGTATAGTAGTATCAATTAATCAGTAAAATTTATTAATCTTATTAAATTTCATTGTCAATTGAATTGTACTGTTTCAACTAAATAAATATAGCGACCTAGTTATTACAAAAGTAACAACATAAATTAATACATATAAGTTGACAGGGGATAAGAAAGTCATATTAACTCGGAGATAATATTCAATACCAAAATACATATACAGGTGGTGCCTCGCTATTCGACATACCACTATTTGACAGTCGGATTTCACGGGCCAGCAAAAACGCTACATGATATTGCACGATAGAATTCTTTGCTGGACATAACTGCATTTAACGTTACTAAATAGCACTAAATAGTGACGGCTGCTTCATACATTTTAACCAATGGTACTAAAGAGCGAGAGTAACATTTAACCAATGATAGATAAAGCAGGAATAGATCCCTCAATCGTTCAGCTACGTTAGCCGCCCTCAAAGATAGCTACAAGTATGCCGTCAGTTCTTTCTCGGTTATGAGACAACATTATCTCGTTAATAATCGTAGTCTGAGTTCACGTTTACTCTAGTTGTTTGTGCTAATTTATAATTCTGCATTTCTCATAAAGTAAAAAATTTTGTGCTTTGGCAGTTATTTATTTTTTGAGTGAAATTTGATAATGGGTCCAAAGAGAAGTGTGAACAGCGGAATAATTCAGGAAAGAAACACACTTGGTTGAGCATAGAAAAGAAGAAAGAAATTATAGAAAAAGTGCAGAAAGGTAGAACAATTACAGATGTAGCTCAAGAGTATGATGTCCCTAGGTCAACTGTGGCAACTTTTTTTGGCAACAAAGAGACAAGATTATAGGTGCTTGGGTGTTCGCTGGAACAATGAAAATTTCTGACAGAAACAGATCTTTAATCAATGAAGAAATGGAAAAACTGCTTCTTACCTGGATTAAAGAAAGACGATGAAAGGAGATCCAGTAACTCAGGCAATGATCTGTGAGAAGTCTAGGTTAATTTTTGAAGAATTGCAGAAGAAAATTCCAGGATGTATCTCAGATAAAACCGATGAATTCAAGGCAAGTCATGGGTGGTTCCACAGATTCAAAGGTAGAACAGGTATCCATAGTGTTCTCAGACATGGGGAAGCAGCTAGTGCAGATAAAAAGGCTGCAGAAGAGTTTGTGAAAAAATTTGAAGATTTAATCATGAAGGAAGGCTACTTGCTGCAGCAAATTTTTAACGGGGATGAAACTGGGTTATTTTGGAAGCGCTTACCAAATCGAACATACATCACGCAAGAAGTGACTCTCCCAGGACATAAGCCTATGAAAGATAGGCTTACCTTGTTATTGGCAACAAATGCAAGCGGAGACTTTAAAGTAAACCACTTCTCATTTACCACTCTAAAAATCCTCACTGCTTTGGGAAGAAAATCATCAAGTCCAAACTGCCAGTGATGGGGAGATCCAATGCAAAAGACTGGGTAGACCAGAAAGTCTTCAAAGATTGGATTTTTGAGGAATTTACCCCGAGCGTAAAAAAAATTCCTCATTGACAACAATTTACCTATGAAAGCACTGCTGATTCTTGACAATGCTAGTGCCCACCCCCAAGACTTGGCAAACATTCTTGAAATTGACTTTGATTTCATCAAAGTCCAGTTTTTGCCTCCAAACACCACATCACTGATCCAACCCATGGATCAAGAAGTAATTGCCTGTTTTAAAAAACTTTACACCAAGGCTTTGTTTTCACAGCTTTTTGACGTGACTCATTCTTCTGATAAGACACTGAAGGAGTTCTGGAAGACTTTTTTTTTTTTTTTTATGAAAACCCCAAACACGAAAGGCATCAAAACCTATAGTACTTAGTACCGTGCATGGGTTGAAGGAGAAGTATGGGGGGGGGCAGAAACTTTTCTCTAGAGACTAAACATGGGTTTCACCACTTCAAGCCTCCAATAAGCAAAGTGGTGGTATTTCACCGGTTGATGAAAGTCATCTACCTCCTAGGCCGAGTTCAATATTCTTCAAGCCATTTCCTTTATTAAAACTGCCTGGGAAGGAGTGACACAGAGGACCCTTCGTGCATCGTGGAAGAAACTCGTTCCTTCCTTTTTTGCTCTAGAGACTAAACATGGGTTTCACCACTTCAAGCCTCCAATAAGCAAAGTGGTGGTATTTCACCGGTTGATGAAAGTCATCTACCACCTAGGCTGAGTTCAATATTCTTCAAGCCATTTCCTTTATTAAAACTGCCTGGGAAGGAGTGACACAGAGGACCCTTCGTGCATCATGGAAGAAACTCGTTCCTTCCTTTTTTCGGGATGACAACAATGCAGTCCAAGCCGCTGAAGAATCAGAAGCAACTGCGGTCATGTGAGAACCTCGACATAGGAGAAATTGATGAAGCTGATGTGGAAGAGCTTGTGGAGGATCACGATGACGAACGAACTGTGGAAGAACTCAAAACACTCAGCAAACAGGAAGCAAAAGAGAGAGAAAAGGAAATTTCACTTGAAGAAGAAGACAGGGAAAAAGGGCCGATGCCAACAGCTGCCATTAAAGAAATTTTATTCCATTGGGAGAAGGTGCAGTCTGCTTGTTTAAAATGGCACCCCAACACTGCTGTTGTAACTAGAATGACAGACTTGTTTAACAACACTACTATGTATCACTTCAAGGCTATCTTGAAAAAGAGGGAGAGACAGTCCACATTTGATCAATTCCTCATCCCCATTCAAGCCAAGAGGAGAAGAGAAAGGGTAGAACAAGATAAATAAAACATCCTTCCAACATCTAAGGCTCAATGAAATGTATGTACTCATTATGTATTTTGTAATTTCATTTATTATATGGAAGAATATAGTAAAGTCAATAATACTGTGTATTTCTCTCCGACAATGAATTAATCAATTTTCCATAAACTTATTTGGAAAATATTGACCCGCAATTCGACAAATTTGCAATTCAACTCTAATTCGGCAACAGATTATAGTCGAATTGCGAGGCACCACTGTATATAGTTTTATAACTGCATTGGGATATAGATTTAGGGTTATATTTTGTATTGGAATTTTATTGAACTTGAATAGTAATAATGACTCAGACCAGAGCAGCAAAGCAAATGACTCAAACTAGTGGAAGTGCTGTGGCTCCAGGGAGAACTGAGGGGGGAGGCGGTTATCCTCTGAATCACAGTCTATTGAAAAGACTGCTTGTTTTATGTTTGTGGACCAATCAGGAATGGGACATAATATTGCCAAGGGGAATGTCTTTGTTTGTGCACGATGTAAGGAGTGTGAGGAATTCAGGTGCCAACTTGGTATTGTTATAGGCTTATATGAGAGCTTGAAGGACAGGATGGATACTCTCGGAGGATTTAAATTGAGGGGCACATCAAGCTCTCAGCTGCCCACATCAGTGCCAGAGCTTGCATTTGAACATCACGCAACACAGCCGCAACCCCCTAGGCAGAATGTGCTGGTCCCAAAGGAACTAGTTGTTGTAGGTGACTATTGTCAGGGAAACAGGGAAAATATTGTGCAAAAAGAATAGATGGAACAAGACCAGGACATGTCTACCAGGGGCAAAGGTTGATGACGTAGGGCAGATATCATCCTTTAAGGGCACAAAGGGTGATATTGTTGTACACGTTGGCACTAACGATATTAAGAGTGGGAGACCGGCAGGATCACTTAACAAGTACAAAACAATGCTGAAAAAAAGCCGTGAGTTAGGGTTTTGAAAGTGTCTGCAATTCTGTCCAGACTCGATAGCAGGAGTATATGATGAGAGCCTTATCGATTAATTCAGCCCTGGAGAGATTGTGCAAAGCTCAAGGGGCAGAATTTTTCTCAGCCTGGTCTGTGCATGTTAACAGGAGTGACTGCTCCTACAGGGATGGGATACACTTAAATAGAAAGGGTGCAAGAATATTTGCTGGTGCTATCGAGGCAGAGTTTGCTGGGTCGGAAAACTACTAGCTTTTGGGGATACACAGACTAATAGATTAACAGTAGCTGCTGGCAGAGGTGAAAGTGATTCTTGCACTGCTTCTATTTAAATGCAATTGAGCAGCACCCTGGAAAGCAAGGCAATGGGAATTTCCAAGGCTGCTGGGAGTCATAGTGGAACAAGTAAATACACGGGGCTGTGTTAGGGTAACTAAGAGTAGAAACAGGTGCATGTATACTTGCATCCACACTAATGCTACGAGTATAGTTAATAAATTCGATGAACTTGAAGTGCTAGTCAAGACATCAAAGACAGATATTGTTGGATTATCAGAGACATGGTATCACACAGACATAAGCAGTGCAGAACTGGAATTGTGGAATTACAATGTGTACAGAAAGGATAGACAGGACAGGAAGGGAGGAGGGGTTATTCTGTTAGTTAAGAAAAAATAAAAATCTAAGGAAGTGCATCCAATTGATGTGGGTGGACAATGCAATGTTGAATCTGTTTGGTGTCTACTGTGAAAATAAGCACTGGGAAAGGAAAAACGAGAGTAGGTGTGTGTTATAGGCCTAATGGATCTGATGAGTATAATGAGCAATTGTGCAGAGAAATAGAGTGGGCCAGTAAATTAGTGTCTTATAATGGGGGGATTTTAATTTTCCAGATGTTGACTGGAATTTGTGGATTGGTCACTCAAACACTAGCAAAGCTTTTATGGATTTATTGGATGATTGTTTTCTACAGCAGAATTTTCGGGAGGCAACTAGAGAGAGTAATACTCTTGATCTGATTATCAGTAGTAATTCTTCCTGCATCAAGAATCTGCAGATAAAGGAACCACTATGTGGCAGTGATCACAGTGTGCTGAAGTGGGATTTACTCAAAGATGTAACTACCATCAAGTGTAAAGGGAAGGGTTTTTGCTTTCGTAAAGGTGAGTACAGTGGTCTGAGACAGTATTTATATTCTATACAGTGGAACCAACTGATGATATTACCAACAGCAAATTCAATATAGGAAGCATTCAAATAATTAATTTTGGAAGCTACTAGGCATTTCCTACCAACAAAGAAATATTGTTCAAGATTTAGGCCTAAATGGATGTCAGATGAACTAATTAGACATGTGACAGAGAAGAAAAATACATGGGATACATATAAATTAACATGTGACACAAAAGCATATGATAGATAAAAGCTGGTCTATAACCAAGTTACAAAGGAGGTTAGGCAGGCCAAGGCACATTAAGAGAAATCTTTGGCAAAGGATGCAAAGAAAAACAGCAAAGTGTTCTTTACTATGTAAACTCTAGAAGGAAGGGGATGAATCAGATTGGTCCACTTGATATCAATGGTTGAACTAGTGAAGATCCTGCTCAGGTAGCTAACAAACTAAATGAATATTTTGCATCTACATTCACGCATGAGGAGTTATTTAGGGAGGGGAATGCCAGAGGTGTATTAAACTCTGGCAGTAAGCTAGATAATCCTGTAATAACTGAGAGTAAAGTTGCGGAGAAATTCTTTAAGATAGACATAAGAAAGGCAACTGGGGTAGATGGAATCTATCCAATTATATTAAAAATATTAGCAAAGGAAGTAAGCAAACCCTTAGCCATAATTATGAGAGCTCCCTGGACTCAGAGGTGGTCACCCATGGACTAGAGATATGCAAATGTGACCACAATCCACAAAGGAGGATCAAAGGGAGACCCAGGTAATTACAGACCTGTTAGTTTAACTTCTGTTCCAGAGAAATTAATGGAGGCACTGGTTAAAGAAGCATTTCAAGATCATCTAGACAAGACTTCAGTTATAGCTCGGACACAGCATGGGTTTGTTAATTGGAATTCTTGTCTGACTAATTTGATTGGATACTATGATGTTGTCACAAAGGAACTGGATGCAAAGAATAACTTTGATATCATATATTTGGATCTTAGAAAGCCTTTGATTCTGTTGCACCTGGATTAATGATGAGGGTATATCAGACTTAATGGTAGAGTTTGCAGATGATATGAAGGTTGACAGGGTTGTTAATGACACTAATGGCAGTACACTGCTGCAACAGGATCAAGAAAAGTTGAGCAGATGGGCTGAGAGGTGGCAAATGAAGTTTAACATTGACAAATGTAAAGTACTACATATGGGAATCAGTAACCCCAGAGTAACGTATCAACTCTGTGGTACTACACTGACAGTGGTAGAGAATGAAAAGGACCTGGGGGAAATTGTGCAGGCAGATATGAAGTTTCTGAGCAGTGCAGACGGCTTGCAAGAGTAGCTCATGGTGTCTTGTCAATGATATACAGGAATTTTTCTAGCAGGGATAAGGTGGTGATTATCCCCTTGTGTAAGGCAATGGTCATGCCATACCTTGAGTACTGTATACAGGTCTGGAGGCCTCATTTTAAGAAGGATGTAGAGCTGTTGGGATGAGTACAGGGCAGGGCAACAAGATTAGTGAATGGAACAAAGGGTTGCTCTTACGAAGAAAGCTTAAGTTTTGCAAATTACAGTGTCTGGACACTAGGCACCTGCGAGGTGTATTAAGCCTTGAATGGTTTGAGCATGCTCAATGCAGATGGGATTCTTCCTCTTGCTCAGAATAATTGCCTGAGGGCATAAATTCAAATTTAGGAAAGACAGATGTAGGACAGATGTGCAGAAATTTGCCTTTAGCCAGCGGGTGGTGATTGCTGGAACAAACTTCCATCTGTTGTTGTGGAGGTTAATAAATAGATTCAAGGCAGAACTTGACAAACATTTGGAGTGAGTCGAAGGGTGAAATAAGGGGTTTTTTTTTTTTTTTTTTTGGCTGATGCTATAAAGCTTGCTTTCTTGCATCATGTGACTTTGCTAATGCTATTGCTAATTTGAAAGACCGATGACAGATGGCATCTTAAGGATATGTTACACTGCCATTTTGATGAGAATGGAATTCTGGTATTATAGCAATATTGGTTTATGGAGGGTAAATCTTGTCTGACTGGTCTGTTTAATTATTATGATGAGTTTTGCTCTGATTACAAGCTGGAATTACAAAGTAGGTGCCCAGTTGGATCTATCACTTGCTGAAAAACAGGAGATCTAGGAAATCCATAAATGGCTTTCTTCAGAATGAACAAAAAAACAAGTGAAGTGAAGTGAAGACAGAGAGGGGTAATCAATGGACACTGTTCTTCATGGACTAATGTTATTAGTGGTGTCCCCTAGGGTTCGGTGTTGGGCCCATTGTTGTTTTGTGTATTTATCAATGATATTGATAAAGGTATATCAGGCATAATGGTGCCTCTGTAGCCAGGTGGGCAGGAGCAGCAGTGCGTACACACGCTTCTCGATTAGACCGGGGTTCGAGCCCGTCAGCCATAAAATACGGAGGATGTGGAAAGGTCAGGGAATGACCACCGTATATACCCAGAGCAATATGGCCTTAGTTGCTAATGCTCCTAAAAAAAAAACCAAATACCAAATAACATCAGGCTTAATTTCAAAGTTTGCATATGAACAAAGGTTGGCAGGGTTGTTAATGACAATAATGACAGTATGGTACTGCAACATGATCTAGAAAAGTTGGGCAGACAGGCTGATAAGTGGAAACTGAAGTTGGATGGGTGAAGTGGGAAGTGGTTTTTTTATTTTTTTTGGCTGATGCTGTATAAGCTTGCTTTCTTGCATCATATGCCACTAATGCTAAAGTGGAGTCATTTGGAGATTGATGCTTGGACCTTGCTTGCTTCTTATCTTCATTAATGACAGATATTTGAATTTTGAAAGGTGGTTAACCCATTTTCAAGGTTTTTGGACTGCATATGACCCAGAGTTAACTTTTTCAGGGAATTTAGAAGTTTGTAAAAATTGAAAAGCTGTGTACATAAATGCTTTTTAGTCTGAAATTTTCATATTTTGACTTTATAAGTGAACAGAGCAGGATTTATGTCACAAATAAAATTTTAAAGAAATAAACTCATCATTATTTATTTTTTTATCTTTGCAGTAGTGTTGTTTACACCTATATTATCTGATTCAGTTCCTTCAACTTCTGAAACTGAGTTCCAGAGAATTTCTTCAATTGTGTGTGCCCATGTCATCTCAAATTTCAACAATTTGAGATGACAAGGGCTCACAATTTTCACTAATTTTCAAAACTATTGTAAAATAAAAACAGCTAATATTACTTTTAAACAAAGTTGATAGAACAAAGCATGCCTCTATATAGTTTCAAGAAAATCTGTACAATAATCTAATCCTGGGTCTTTCTTCACTAAGGATTGACACAAAGTACCTATTCAATTCATCAGTAACATCAGCTGGATTATCTAAGATTTTTCCCACACCCAGTGCACAAGGATCTGATCAATATCTTTTCTTCTTTATATTCATATGCATGAAAAACACCCTTTTGTTCCCTTCTTTGCTGTTAACCATTGCTTTCTCATACTCTGCCTTGTCCTCACTAACCCTATCTGTGGTATTATTAGAAATCAATTTGTAGCTGTTGTAGGGTATTTTCTGCCTGCACAAAAGCTCACAACAATTGTAAAGTAGTTATTAATCAGTTCAAACTAGATTTTGAACAGGCTAAGAGTAGAACGCTTGCTTCTTGTCCAAACAGTGGTCAAGCATTCTAATCTTTACCAAAGTACCAGATGTAACTTTTTCCAATCTGCACTCCCACCTCTGTGAAAACCTGAAGGTTCTTTTGCCACCTCAGCTAACGATAAAGTAACCTGCTTGTATTTTTCTTTTCTTCTAACGCTTGTATTGATGATCTTTGTAAACCCCCTCCTACTTATTCCCAGGACACTCCACTCAATGCCTCCTGTAGTCATCCATCCAAAAGATGTCAGAAGAATTTTGAAAAGTCTTGATACCAAGAAAGGTCTTGATGATATTTCTCCACTTGTTCTCAAAACCCATAAACCTAAGCTTACTCCTGTTCTGTATTGCCTTTTTACACTTTCTTATTCCACTGGTGTTTTTCTTTCTGCTTGTAAATTTGCCCATAAATAATTAATTCCCAAAAAGATTGACAAATCCCTCTCATTCAATTAATGTTCCATTGAATTTACTTCTACTCTTTCTAAAGTTATTGGGAAATCCATTAATTGTAAACTCCTAAACTATCTAGAAACATTCCATCTGATCAATGATTGCCAATATGGATTCCATTAGTGTTGATCCACTGGTGATATACTGGGTTTTGTTAACCGTCTGGTGAAAAATTTGATGGAAAAGTTTGAAACTCAAAAAGTTTCTCTTGGCATTTCAAAGGATTTTGATTGTGTTTGGCACGAAGGCCTTCTAAATAAGCTTACATCTTATGGATTGCCTACTGTTTTTTGTAATTGGTCCAGTTTTCTCTCTGACTGTTCACTGTGGGTAATGGTAGAAGGCTCTGTCGTCTTCTACTTTCTCCAACTCTTTTCCTCTTATATATTAATGACCTTCTTTCATTGGCTGGAAATCCTATCCATAGTTTTCTGATGATAGTACATTGCATTCCACCTTTTGGTTTGAGTAACCCTACCCTGTAAGGTTACTCAAACTGAATGAAGTTCTGTTTCTGCTGCATGCAGAAGCATGCTGCATGCAGAAGCAGCTTCAACATCTCAAATATCCACTACTACAGTAAACCCCCACTATTCGCTGAGGTTACGTTCCTAAGAAATGCCGCGAATACCGAAAACGCGAATACTGAGTTATGGCTCCCATAGTAATAAAGGGGTTGCATTCCAAAGTATTAAATATATAAGAAAAACTAGTCTAAAATTTTGTCTATGTTTGTATTATATGTACCTTCATAATATGACTATATACATAGACAGTACATAGTGAAATGCAAGCATATGGCATCGAAATGAAAATAAGAAACAATTTAATATTAAATGTAATATTTATTAGAAATTTCAAACAAATCTTTGAAATCAGCGCCTTTGCTAGCTAAAACACTTATCCCACCAGTGCTATCACCAGTTTCGCTAAAGTGTTGATAAAGGAGTTTTGGCTTTTCACGGATGATGAGTGAACTTAACGGAATTTTATTTCAGTCTTCTATCCACAGATTTACAGCTTTTTCCATTTTTTCTAATTTAACATCACGAGTTACAGAGCAAATTTTTGAAGCAATTAGCACGTTTTCACGGACACTGGCGGATTTTTTCTTCCGATTTCTTGATTGATCGTACTGTTGACTCATTGATTTTATAATGTTTTGCCACTGAGGAGACACTTTCACCATTAGAAATTATGTTTAATAACTCGATTTTATTGATATGCTTACAAAAGTGATAAATTTCGGTAGATTTATCACTTTTGTAAGCATATCAATTTATAAATTGATAAATTTATTCAATTTATAAGCATATAAATTAAAAGAAACGACAAAACCTTCCATGACAAGTGCATAACACATACTGAACCAGGATTAGCGAGAAACATCCACGCTCGCGATTTTGCCACCCCTCTCCCTCCCCACCCACTGAGCGCTGTTTTGACCGGGAAAGATAATTTTAGCCACCCTCATGTTTTTTTGTGGTGGAAAATGTTCACGGCACTTTAAAATTCACATTTTTTTAGGTTTCATTTTATATTAAATCAGCAACCGCGAATAGCGGAGGTTTACTGTATTTCCTTAAAAACTAGTTTCTAAGTAATTTTACAATGGGACAAAGATAACTGAGTTAATTTCAATCCTTCTAAAACTCAACTCTGTCTCTTATATCTCGCAGGAAAGATTCTATGCTTATCTTCAATGATAGTCAGATTTCTAAAGGAATATCATGTTAAGTCGAGAGAGTATTTAAATTCTATACAGTGGGACCAACTGATGATGTTACCAACAGCAAATTCAAAATGGGAAGCATTCCAAGAACTTATCTTGGAAGCTACTAGGCTTTACATACCAACTAAGAAATATTGTTCAAGGTTTAGGCCAAAATGGATGTCAGATGAACTAATGAGGCATATGGCAGAGAAGAAAAATGCATGGGATACTTACAAATTAACACATGACACAGAAGCCTATGATAGATACAAGATGATATGCAACCAAGTTACAAAGGAGGTCAGGCAGGCGAAGGCAGATTACGAGAAATCCTTGGCAAGGGATGCAAAGAAAAACAGCAAAGAGTTCTTTACTTATGTAAACTCTAGAAGGAAGGGGATGAATCAGATTGGTCCACTGGATATTGATGGGTCAACTGTTGATGATCCTGCTCAGGTAGCTAACAAACTAAATGAATATTTTGCATCGAAATTCACACATGAGGAGTTATTCAGCGAGGGGAATGCCAGTGGTGTATTCAACTCTAGCAGTAAGCTACAGAATCTTGAAATAACTGGGAGTAAAGTGGAGGAGAAACTGTTGAAGATAAACACAAGAAAAGCACCCGGGGTGGATGGGATCTATCCAGTTATATTAAAGGAGGCAGCAAAGGAAGTAAGCAAACCCTTAGCCATAATTATGAGATCTTCCTTGGACTCAGGGGAGGTACCCATAGACTGTAAATGTGCAAATGTGACCCCAATTCACAAAGGAGGATCAAAGGCTGACACAAGTAATAATAGACCTGTGAGCTTAACTTCTGTTCCAGGAAAATTAATGGAGGCACTGGTTAAAGAAGCACTGCAGGATCATTTAGACAAGACTTCAGTTATAGCTCAGACACAGCATGGTTTTGTTAAGGGGAAGTCTTGCCTGACCAACTTGATTGGATACTATGATGCAGTCACAAAAGAACTGGATGCAGGGAAAAATTTGATATTATATACTTGGATCTTAGAAAGGCTTTTGATACTGTTGCACATGGAAGACTGCTACACAATTTGCCTCCAATGTCAGTGTGACATTGGAGGCAAATTGCTGCAATGGA
This sequence comes from Mastigoproctus giganteus, assembly GCF_048544385.1. Taxonomy (NCBI): domain Eukaryota; kingdom Metazoa; phylum Arthropoda; class Arachnida; order Uropygi; family Thelyphonidae; genus Mastigoproctus; species Mastigoproctus giganteus. The sequence continues at coordinate 229,201,628 of NC_143583.1, read as the reverse complement.
TAAAGGGGTGGTTGAGGGGGAGAAGACAGAGAGTGGTAATCAATGGACACTGCTCATCGTGGAGTGTCCATATTGATGATGGTATATCGGGCTTAATGTCCAAGTTTGCAGATGATACAAAGGTTGGCAGGGTTGTCAAGGACACTACTGGCACTATGCTGCTGCAACAGGATCTGGAAAGGTTGAGCAGATGGGCTGAGAGGTAGCAAATGAAGTTTAACATTGACAAATGTAAAGTACTACACATGGGAAACAGCAACCCCAGAGCAACGTATCAACTCTGTGGTACTACACTGACAGTGGTAGAGAATGAAAGAGACTTGGGGGTGGTTGTGCAGGCAGATATGAAGTTCTCTGAGCAGTGCAGACGGGCTGCAAGAGTAGCTCATGGAGTATTGTCAATGATATACAGGAATTTTTCCAGCAGGGATAAGGAGGTGATTATTCCATTGTACAAAGGGTACTAGGAAAGTTTTGCAATACAGCTTTGTTTATTTAATTTTTTCAAAGTAATTTCCTCTACATTCAATACACCTCGCCATCATCCGAAACCAATCTTTAAACCAGTTCTGCGAAGTTTCACTAGGGAGTAAAGCACACTCGTTGTCCCAAGCCCGTAGAAGGTCCTCATCACTGGAAAACCGCCTCCCTTTTAGCTTCATTTTCACATGCGGGAACAGTGCAAAGTCGCAGGGAGCAAGGTCTGGACTGTAGGGAGGGTGCTCGAGAAGTTTCAGTCCTGTCGTGGTCAAATATTCGGTGCAGGCTTTGGCGCGGTGAGCTGGAGCATTATTCGTGATGGAGGTACCAGGTGTCCATTCTTGACTTTGGCTGCAAGTTCTTCATAGATCCAATGACTTTAGGCAGGCATTTCAGTATACCACTTAGCTGTGACTGTCTTCTGCGTGTCCAAAACGACACATTCCACAATTCCACTCGATTTGAAAAATACAGCTATCATTTTCTTCTTTACAGATCGGGATTTTCTGACAATTACGGGTGTGTTGTCATCATCAAAGACCCAAACTTTGTTTTGAGCCTTGGTCGGCAGATCGTAATAGTACAGCCAAGTCTCGTCACCTGTCACGATGTTGTTCACATACCGAGATTGTCCCTTATCAAACTTTTTTAACATCTCCCGGCACCAAGTCACACGTCGTGTCATCTGCTCTTCAGTCAGTTGATGCGGCACCCAGAGAGAACAAAGTTTCTTCACGTGCAAATGATCTTGCAGAATCGAACAAATTGCTGGTGCATTTAGGCCCAACGTATCCTCTCTCTGTTGGTAGGTCACTCGCCTGTTTTCGTCAAGCATTTTCCTCACAGCAGTAACGTTTCCCTCCGTAACTGACGTTCGTGGCCTTCCTGGCCTCTCAGAATCCTCCAGAGTGAAATTTCCCCTTTGGAATTCTCTATACCACCTGAATATCGTTGTACGATGTGGACAAACATCATCTAGTGCAAGAGTCATTTCTTCTAAGCACTGGTCTATGGTTAAACCACGCACGAAATTATACCGCAAAACTGTCCTTATCTCATTTCGTGACCACGATGCCATCGCAAGCACTTTACACTCTCACTACTAATGAATAACTGAGCCCATCGACTTGGCGCGGCGGCTACTATGCACGTATGAACATGTCTCAACATGCAGCAACAAGCAGCTTCCTGTGATTCATTGTTGCGTCATATTGCAAAACTTTCCTAGTACCCTTTGTATAAGGCAATGGTCAGGCCACACCTAGAGTACTGTATACAGGTCTGGAGGCCTCATTTCAAGAAGGATGTAGAGCTGCTGGAATGTTAGTGAATGGAACAAAGGGGTGCTCTTACGTAGAAAGGCTTAAGTTTTGCAAATTACAGTGTCTGGAGACTAGGCACCAGCGAGGTGATCTGATAGAGGTGTATAAAGCCTTGAATGGTTTAAGCATGCTCAATGCTGATGGGATTCTTCCTCTAGCTCAGAAAAATCACCTGAGAGGGCATAAATTCAAATTGAGGAAAGACAGATGTAGGATAGACGTGCGGAAATTTGCCTTTAGCCAGCGGGTGGTTGGTTGGTGGAACAGACTTCCATCCCTTGTGGTGGAGGTTGTGAGCCTTAAACTTATTTAGGCTATATTAGGAAGTGGGTTTTTTTTTTTTTTTTGGCTGATGCTGCATAAGCTTGCTTTCTTGCATCAAATGCCTCTACTAATGCTAATGCTAAAAGTCATCGTAAATGGATTTAGCCCTATCACTACTAAAACAAGCACTGATAGATTCACCCCCATTATTTTTTCATGAGTCCATAGTGTTAATGTTTTCTATTTCTGTAATTAATTCCCTCACCGTAAAAACTGATGGAAGCATCAATAACTTTCACTGTTATAACTGCATCTGTTTATTTAATTATTGTTGAAATCATGGGCTGTGTGAGACCATAGTCATATATAAGTGCACCTACTCTAATCCCGTTTCAGTGTTTGAAGTAATTTTTTTTGCTTTATTTGCACAGAAATTGATTTCCTGCATTTCTATTTTTTCACCAAATTTCTTTTTTTTTCCCCAAATGTTATTGTACCACTATTATTAATTTACAAATTGACAAGTCACTCTCGACAGATATTTCTTGTAACAGCCGCTCCTGACAGATATTTCTTGTAACAGCCACTCCCTACAGATATTTCCTGCTTGCAGTTAAAATCATCAGCAGGCTTGATATAGACATTGGTATTCTTGCTGAAGATTCCGATTACTTTAAAAAGTGTCTCTTTTGTCACTTTGTTTCTGTTACTTTGTGTTACAGTAGGTTTCAAATACTATGTATTGCCTGTATACTGTATGTTGTGATCATTTATGTTAGCCCTTCTTTTCTTAAGTGCATACTTAATTCACTTCCTGTAAGCCTATCTGATTTGTGTAACATACAGAGCATGTTGTAACCTCTGTGTATACCACAATTGGTACATAATATGTAATTTGTGTGCGTGTGACAAAATAAAGGCATTATTTATTTATATAATGTTACACGAGAGAGAGAGAGAGAGAGAGAGAGAGAGAGAGAGAGAGAATAAGAGAAACCAATTACACGTGAAACCACTTTACAAACACAGAAGGAACCCTGGCATTTTGAAGTCCCTGCAGAAATTACATTTATATCAATCATACATGATCTTCTATGACACATGATTCACATTTTCATAGATTTCTGTAATATGAACAAAGTGCGCAACAGGAATCGATGAGTGTGTATTTCTGTTACGAAGCAACACATCTTTCAGACTTTTATTTGAATTGTCAGTGGGTTGCCAACTGGGCTAGCTGGGTGGGTAAAAGTGCCTGCCTGGTAACCCAAAGGTCATGGGTTCGAATCCCGCCTCGGGCTTGGATCAAAGTACTGCAAAAACCTTGGGAGGTGCATTATGGCCACAGAAGCCGATGCGCCAACAAATACCAAAAAAAAAAAAAAAAATTGTCAGTGAAAAGATTTCACTCCTCTAGATTGCAGCTAATATTAATTTCTTCATAAGAACCAATCAAATGAAAACAATAGTGCAGGGATTTCGTAACAGCTAAAAATGTGGTACTGCACGTTAAACAAATCTCTCAATAAGTCATCCAGTTTTTTCCAATTAAAGAAATATGGTACTTTACTTGAATAGTATTTTGAGATGTATTTGCCAAATACATTATACAACTCTGAAGACTTGTCTCCAGGTGGATTGGGAATTGACAAATGTCTTCATTTTATTCTATGTTGGGTTGCACTATAGCTTTTCAATATGATGTGAAAAATAATTCTTTAAACTTTGATATGCCCACCATATTAAAGTAGCAGTCATTATGATAGTTTGTGGGTATTTGAGGTATAGAAAAAGGTATACACTTACACCTACCAGGATACAATCACTCTAATGTTAATTGGCACTACCACAACAGAAATGAGGTGATCACAACTTGTCTTGATCACCTATAGCATTCCAAAATAGGACTTCACAATGTGCTGCAAAACTTGGTACCCCAACTATCTTATGCTGCATCTGCTTAGAACCCATATAATATCTGCAAACATAGAAAAACAAGTCTGGAGGTACTGTGCATCTTCATTTTGTAGCCATTGCAAACTGCCAGAAAAAAAAAAAAAATAAAAATAAAAAAAAAAAAAAATATATATATATATATCCGTAGCCGAGTGGTCAAGAGCGGGAGTGCAGTAGCACACGCTCTTTGAGTAGACCGGGGTTCAAGCCCCTGACTGCTGAATACGGTCGATCTGCCAACCCACACTGGACCAGCGTGGCAGATTATGGTCCATTTCCCCCAGCATGAATTGTTGAGGAGGCTTACATCCTGCAGTGGGTTGATATTGGCTGCACTTTAGCTTTTTATACATATATACACACACACACACACACACACACACACACACACACACACACACACACACACACACACACAGTTGAACTTCCCTATAACAAATTCGATAAATCCAGCGAAAAAATTCATTATACAGAAATTTCGTTATACAGAGAATATCTTTTTATTAGAAATTGTTATCTAATTAGAAAATAAAAACGAATCTACATTTATTTTAATGTATTTTATTTCAAAAACACTTATTTAAATTACGTTTACACAATTTTCGCTGGTAAGTATCACAAATTTAAAAAATCTGTAATTTTCGTTTGTACAGTACAATTAAAAAAATTGTCTGATTCTCAAAGAAAACCCGCATTTGTTCAGAGCATTAAAAACATTATCCGGAACATTTTCACAAAACTGTAGACCCATACAAACCATTTTAAAAGCGTTAATCATTTCTTCGCGAGTTGACTTTTCTACTGGTTGTTCTGATTCGTCTTCAACGTCATCGTTAATTTCTTCATGATCATGGTCGCATCTAACACTGTTCAGCAGTATTTCTTCTTCATTTGGATGTTCTGCCGTAGTCAGATCTTGATCTACATAAACATAACTATCCAGTGTTATTTCATTTTCGATGTTTCCGGACAATTCTAATAATGTCTAAAAGTTTTTCAGTTGTGAAAGGAGCAGTTCATCTTGTTCGTCCAGTTGTTGTTCGACTTCTGTATTCAATGCAAATCCAGCTTTCAAAAAACAATTTTGAATAGTGTATTCGGTGACATTGTTTGCCCAAACTTTTGCCAGTTCAGAGATGCAAAGCTCTAAGGTTAATTGTAACCTCCAGGTTTATATTTTCTGATAACGCATTGACAGTCTTCATTATTATTCTCTTTCGATAATGAAATTTAAAATTTTTAATAATGCCTTGGTCCATTGGCTGGAGTTTTGATGTCACATTTGGTGGTAAAAACAACAACTTCACACTTTTAAGTTTGGCAGAAATACTGGCAGGATGTGCCGGACAGTTGTCAGTTACCAACACGATTTTCCTTTTTTCTTTTGTTATACACTTGTCTAGTTTTAATATCCAGTCTTCAGAGATATCACTTGTCATCCATGCTTTTTTATTAAAGGTGTAGTCGACTTCCAAAGATTTTGTGCCTCTAAAACATCTTGGGTTTTTTGATTTTCGGATGATTAAAAGTCTTAATTTTTCACTTCCTGTCATATTTGCTACAACTAGTACAGTGATTCTTTCTTTGCTTTGTTTTCCGCCAAAACATTTATCATCTCTAAAAGCAAGTGTTCTATGCGGTAAACATTTAAAGAAAAAAACACATTTTGTCAGCATTAAAAACATCATTACGCTCATATTCTTCCAAAATCTTCTTTAAGGTATTGTTCCTCCAACTGTTGCAATTTTCTTCGCTTACATTAACACTTTCTCCACAATTCTGTGGTGCTTCTTAAATTTATCTAGCCACCCAGTGCTCGCATTAAATTCCGTATGTCCAAGGGACTGTACAAATTTCAGAGCTTGTTGCTTAATTATTAGGCCTGATATTGGGATATTCTTTTCACGTATCATTTTCACTCATTTTAGAACAGCTTTATCAACATCATATATGCACAACATAATTCGCTTCTTGTCTGCTCCTCCTTCAATTGCATTTAAAATTGATTCTCGTTTTTTTAAAATCATAGATAAACTGCTTGCAGGTATGCCATATTTATCCGCAATATCTTTTTTCTTAAAACCTTGGTCAATATCATAACAATCTTTGCTTTATCATTAATACTTAAACACTTTCTCTTCGACATTGTCTCTGCAATTGTAAAAATTACTCTGCAGCTCATGCCGATACATACACCACAAACTTTGCTGCACTGGCCATATAGTGAATTGTTAGTACCACCTACTCAATGACGTGCGCTTGCCAATTCAACAGTATCACGTGACCTATCCTATCAGTCACTTTGAAGAAATACACGACTGTGAATTTCTTTTATTCTGCTTTCATTCATATATACACGAAAGATGTATATATGAAAAAGAAAATTTATGATTAGTGTATGCTGTATGTTACTTTATAGAAAAAAAAAAAATACAAGAGCATATAGCCTATGTGATTGATGACGAACGAAATTAAAAAAAAAAAAAAAAATTCATGAAAACCATCTACTGGGAGTCCAGTTAGATGAGAATGGACATATCATATAATGATTGACAGGAAGGTCATGTGGTACAGTTGAGGTGAGAAGCAAATGTCACTCAGTAGGCGTTACTAAAAACTGACTATGGTAGCATTATATGTATTGCCGCTGCAGCATTATAAAGGTTTACCGGAGCAAATTTCATTTTCTCCTGAGCCAACATCAATTTACAAATCTACCCTATTTATTGTAAAGTTTACGACCACTTTTAAGAAAACCCATTTAAATAAATAAATAAATTTTCTGTTTATACTCCAGGATGACCAAACGGTCAGAGGAGTTTACAAAATGCACAGAATACAAGAAACAGCACCGTATTCAGCAGTCACGGGCTTGAACCCCGGTCACTCAAGGCACGTGACCCACTAGGCTACAGCGGCCTTTCTGGTTTAATAACTGTAACAAAAACGAAACAAAGACCCTCCTATGGGCGTCAATGGCCACAAGTGTCCACCAAAAGGATGATTATTTAATTCCAGATGCTAATGCGCAATTTCGGAAGGAAGGAGGCAATATACTTGAGCGGCTGTTTAGCAGTAAATGCTTGAAAATCTTCATGCTTGAAAATCTTGAAAATCTTCAAAAATGCTTTTACTAATTTTTTTAAAAATTCGTTATAGAGAGACTAACACTTCGCTATATGGGGTTAATTTCTCTATATTATGAATTTAAAAATTCATAATATAGAGAAATTCGTTAAATAGAAGTTCATAATAGAGAAGTTCCACTGTATATGTATATACGAATACTATTGGCTCTTATCTCAGTATTGGTAGAGACTTACATAATATGTATGAATGTTACAAAAACATAAAGCCTTCATTTGCTGCCAAAATGTTGATGCTACAGAAAAACCAATTACACTGTTGGATTCGGTACACAAAATACATATAAGAAGTAGCTGTAGCCAAAGTCAGGTGGGAGGGTGCATAAGTTCATATGCCTTGAGTGACCAGAGGAAACAACACAGGAAACCCTTCTGTGTTGTTTCTTGTATTCTCTTTATCCATCTTGTGGAGTCCTGACTCCACAAGATAGAGAGTCGTCCCTATGTGGTCGTCCCAAAGTATAAACAAAAAATATAAATTTTTTGTTACCATTCTCAATATGTGCAGTTATGGGCAGCAGAACTGAGGCTTCCCTTTTTTTTTTTTAGTTAGGTAGTAAATGCAATTTTGGCTCAGAGTCATTGTCTCTAAATATCCCCCCCTGCCTCTCCAATTTTTGGATGCAGAAATGTTTAGCCTTGTTAATACAAGTATTGCCAATTTGGATTGTACAATACAGTCCACCCAGATGTACAGGTTACTGACTTAACTTAAGAGCAGTCATAAAAATACTAAAAGCAATACCAGATTACCATGATGAACACACACAGTCATGAACATGGACATTTTGGTTACCTAGAAGTAAATCACATAGAGTATGTTACTTAAAGATATTTGTGCTCTGTCAAAAATTCTGTTAATTAATAATGAACTGCATTTACTACAATTAGCATTCCTTCAATAAAATCCAAGCTTCATATCACTACATTCCACGGAGTGCCTCTGTAGCCAGGTGGGAAGGAGCAGCAGTGCGTAGCACACGCTTCTTGATGTAGACTGGGGTTCGAGCCCATCACCACCAAATACAGAGGATGCAGAAAGGTCAGGGAATGACCACCACATATTCCCGGAGCAATATGGCCTTAGTTGCTAATGCTCCTAAAAAAAAACCAAATAACAATAAATAACTAATTCCACTAATGAACAGTTGTGATCACATTAAGTACATGGCATTTCTTCTTGAAATAAAACTATATTTTGAAAATATTCATGAACGGTATTCTTATTTTTGCTTACCCTTAGCTAATTTAAGGTGGTAGATGACTTTCATCAACCAGTGAAATACCACCACTTTTCTTATTGGAGGCTTGAAGTGGCGAAACCCATGTTTAGTCTCTAGAGCAAAGATTCCGGCATCCCCCTCCCCCCATACTTCTCCTTCAGCCCATGCACGGTACTATAGGTTTTGATACCTTTCGTGTTTGGGGTTTTCATAATAATTTGAATGTATTGGCATTTGAATGTATTTCCATCAAAACGAAAAAAAATGAACAAAAGAACATTAAAGCAGACAAATCAAACAATGTACATGCACAAGTTTATGAAACAAAGAATGTACAAAAAAGCTGTATTTTATTCTCAATCAGGGCAGAGAACATTGTTTCCTTATCTCTCATTAAGAGTGCTCTTGAAAAATTTATCCAACAGCTCTCAGGAAATTCTCTCTCTCTCTCTCTCTCTCTCTCTCTCTCTCTCTCTCTCTCTCTCTCTCTCTCTCTCTCTCTCTCTCTCTCTCTCTCTCTCGCTCGCTCGCTCAAATGCGAAATTGTGCTCTGGGTAATATGAGCAGTAACTTTATATTCTTCATTCATATATTTTCCACTTACCTCCAGTTCCACACTGTGGGTTATTATACAAGGGAAAGAGTGTCTATTTTTCTCTTCATTTTGCTTCCTGGTTTCCATTGCCTGTGACTACAACGTGTACACACAAAATAAAAACTATGTATTGTGAGGAAAGTAAGAAAAAGAGAGGAGTTATTTATGAATTAGGAATAATGGACCATTATGTAATATGTATAGTGCCCTACAATTAATATCCAGATGCTCGCGTATCTGCAAATAACCTTTACTAAACTAATTAATGTGTGCTGGAACATTTATTCTTTATGACTGCCTCTAGTCCAGTGGAACACTCTTCACCAATTTTTTTGTATGTCCAATATTTTCCACCCTTCAAAAGCAGTGACCAGTTCAACTCTGTTTTTTGGGTATCTTCTCCTCACATGCACTTGATGATCCAGGTCATCCCAGAGGTTCTCTGTAGGATTGAGGTCAGATATCTGGGCTGGCCACTCCAAATTTTTGATGCCTGTGGCCTCCTGTGCACTGTACTGGGTCTGACATATGTCTCAGTCATATCACTGAGGGCGTGCTTGTGTGCTGCAACATTGTTGACCTGCATTTTAAGTGGACACTTCTTTGCTGCCCACTCAGAATGCTTCTCACTTTTTACATTCTGTCAATTTTTGAGGTTTTCTAAGTTGTTTCATGATGGATTCAGTACCTGTCTGCTTCTATTTTCAGATCACATCACCAATCATTGACCTAGGGGCCTTCAGTGACATTAAAATGTCAATACAGACCAATTGCTGATGTGGAACCCAATTATCATGTAAGCAAGCAGGGGCTCTGCCCCCTGCTTGTTTGCTCGCCAACCCCCATGCACGCTTTTCTATGTAATATGCAGAGGTATGACGGAGTAAGTCAAATCTTTTCTAGATAAAAGACATGCCTGTCGAAATGCACTGATTGATATCTAATCAGGAAATGACCTATGTAATTATTTTCCTGTGCATTTTTAGTGTGCACCATTCTCAATGTCGAATAAATATCACTGTAATTATTTATCTGCATTTACATACGTCACTTAAGAAAAGGACTGATAAAAATTGAGATCTTGGGTGCCACTCCATACTTCAACTAAAAGTCAGGAAGAAGGCAGTGATTGACATTCACTGTTTAGCCACCCCCCCCCTTTCCTTCTATGTTGACATGCCTAGGGTGTTTATCCCCCCACTTGCCACTGTTTTAAAATCGGAAACTCGTTTTCCTATTTTAAAACAATGGGGGGGTGGGGATAAACACTCTACCTAAGCTAAGCACCCCCCCTCCTCGACGACACAAAACAGTCAGATACGAAACACATTCACAATAATCACCCAATCATGGCACTCGACCGTACAATCACTCCGTTCTACGACCACTCCCACTGCGCAGACACAAGTGGTACCGGAGCCTCCATAGCCAGGTGGGCAGGAGCAGCAGTGAGTAGCACACGCTTCTTGATTAGACCGTGGTTCGAGCCTGTCACCACCAAATACTGAGGATGCGGAAAGGGCAGAGAATGATCACCGCATATCCCCGGAGCAACATGGCCTTAGTTGCTAATGCTCCTAAAAAAAAAAAAAAAAAAAAAAAAAAGTGGTACCCAGATAATAGATTTCAGCCGAAGGCCTTTTGTTTTGGGTTTCATAATGCATGAGGAATATTGTTGCATCCGAAAGAGCAGGATTAAAATATTTAACTGAAATATTTACAAACTATACAAATATTTCGAATACAGTGAAACTTCTCCTAGCGGACACCTCTCGTTAACGGACATCTCTCTACAACGGACATTTTCAAATTCCCCAACTCACCTCTATTGGTTTTAACGTGTTTTCAGCTTCTGTCTAGCGGACATTCTCTGTAACGGACACGGACAGGCAATCTGCACTGTTTCGTTTAGATTAGCACACTTAATTTGATCTCCCCATAACGGACAGCGGGTGAGCTTACGGCCCTTTTTCTAGGAACTTTTCTTCCACATATTGCCTCAATCATGTGTTTATTTTCTATTTCCGATTCTCTGAATTTTATCAAGGTTTACGTCGTGGTTCTAAACCCTTTTTCAAGAATTTTAAGGCACGTGTAAAATTTCTGATGAGTTCGGTGTGTGCAGGGGGGGGGAATATGGTCGGCCTTTCATCTTTTCAGTTTCAGTTTTCAGTTTTGTTCAGTGTCATGTGAAGTGCACAGTGTCTTCTCGTAAACATTTAACTTTAAAAGATAAAGTTGAACTCATTAATGCGTATGATCGGCAAAAAAATAGTGTTCGCAATCTCGCTGAAAAATTAAAACTCGGCAAGATGCAGGTAAGCGACATCCTAAAGAAAAAAAATGAACTGCTCAAACAATTTTGGCAACACGGAAATGATCAGGTTCAAAAATCATTCCCGAAAACTATTGGACTTCAAATTGACAATGTTACGTATGAGTGGTTTTGTCGTGCACATACAAAAAAAATTCCCATTAATGGGCCTATTATTAGGGAAAAGACTTTGGAGGTTGCGATATCTATGGGAGTAAATGAGTTCAAAGCTTCTGTGGGATGGCTAGACAAGTTCAAAACTCGGCATAAAATTTCTTGGAAAACCGTAAGTGGTGAAGGTGGATCTATTGATACTGGGGTTGTAACAGAGTGGACCGTCAAATTGGAAGATTTATGTCGTGATTTTGAAGCTAAGGATATTTACAACTGTGACAAAACGGTTGTTTTTTAAAGCTCTTCCTGAAAAAACAATGAGTCTAAAAAACGAAAAGTGCCAGGGCGAAAAAATTTCTAAGGGATGCTTGACTGTACTATTGTGTACAAATTTGCTGGGAGACTTTGAACAACCTCTTGTTATAGGAAAACCACAAAATCCTCGTTGTTTCAAGGGCATAAAGTTGAATCTTTTGAATGTTGACTGGAAGTCTAATAAAAAAGCATGGATGACACAAGATATCATGAGCGAATGGATAAGTCACTTTAACCAAAACATGATTCGTCAAAACAGAAAAATTATTCTTTTCATGGATAATGCTGCATCTCACCCGCATATTGAATTGTCCAACATTCAAATCGTTTTTCTGCCACCAAACACATCTGCAGAGTGTCAGCCCTTGGATCAAGGGATAATAAAAAATTTTAAACTTCACTACAGAAAACGTGTTTTAAGACATCTCATTGCAAACATGAACGATGTAACATGTGCGAGTGACCTTGCAAAGAAAAGCAGCATCCTAGATGCGATTCAGTGGAATTCCTCTTCAGTAAACGCAATTAGAAAACAAACTGTAGTGAACTGTTTTGTAAAGTCTGGCTTCTCAAACGCAAAAATTGAAGTTGTGAACAGCAATGTGGAGCACCAAGAAGAACAAGAACTTCAACATCTATTGATAATGTAAGATACTTCAGCTACAAATGACCCTGGCTACAAAGATATAGACTAGAACCTCACTACAGAAGATGGTGCTATAGATATCAACGACATTATCATCGATATTTTCCAAGAAGTTCCTCATGAGGATGAAGAAATGGAAGGAGGTCATTCTGTCAAAGAACATATTAATGACGAACCACCGATGAAAATAGAAGAAGCACTCATACAAATCAATCGTTTAAAAATGTTTTTCACTGCTGAAGAAGATACTGAAGTACTTTCGATGGTTTCTTCACTCCAAACAAATGTTGAAAACAAAATCATCAGCTGGAAGAAGGTGCAGAAGAAAATAAGTGATTAAATCACTTATTTTCTTCTGCAGTGAATAAGTGATGTATGTATTTTTCTTAAGATAAAGTCATAATATGCATAGCACAGTTGTATGTATATTATTTACAAAAATATTGTTCAAAATCTGTATATATTGTTAGACAGTGAAACACGTGTGCACGAGGTTGGTGAACGTTATGGAGGTAGTTGTCAATAATTAATTGCATTTGTAGTTATGTAATTGCCTTGCCCTCTTCTCCCATTGGCTCGAATAAATATGACTAGGAGGAAAACGTTTTTAATGTATAGAGAGATAGAAATAGAAAAAGATAAAAAAGATAGAAAACGAGAGGTAGAAAAAGATAAAAACAAAAGATAGAAATATATAGATAGGTATATATTACTGTAGTGATAAGTTTAAATGTTTAAAGTATAAAATGTTTTATGTTTAAAATGTATTATTTCTTATCTTTAATTATTATGTACTACCTCCTCTCAGCTTTCCTTTCCACCATTACTTTTTCTTTTCTCTTCTCTATAACCTTTTTTTCTATACATAATACAATTATGGTTGATGGGTGCTTTGTGTCTATCAGTGGCCCAAGGAAGATAGAATTTCCACTCTATCTTCCTTTCCCTTTCCTAAAAAAATTAGTTTTTATAGTTATATATGTATATACATATATCTTTATGTGTGTGTGTGTGTGTGTGTGTGTGTATATATATATATATATATATATATATATATATATATATATATATATATATATATTAGTAATAAAATAGTTAATAATTATAACGACTATAACTAATATTTATGGGTCAATGCAGTTTTAGAGCAATCATGCATTACAACCATAATGTGTATAAAATATTGAGGATAATAATAGAAAAGGTAAATCAATCAAATAATACCATTCAAGGATTTAGGAAAACACTAAGGATTCAAAAAAAAAAAAAAAAAAAAAAAAAAAAAAAATCGCTTTTTACCCACAATCCAGATGACTTCAACTGGGGCCAACCACCCAGACTGAAGGCAAAAAATTACAAAAAGTTCTCTGTTTCTGTAATGATCAATATATGCTAAGTAATTTAAATCTAAACCAAATATAGATAAATATTTATAAATAAATTATAAATGTAAGCATATATTAATCATCGTTGACCCGACAGAGAACGTAATTTAATGATTACAGTCAGATTAAATATGTAATACATACTACATATCTATATTATCCAGGACATAATATAGTAACGATAATAGTCGTCAAGATAATATGTGGTGCCCCCTATGTGATGGATACGGTAAAAAATAAATAAAAATAATTAATTAATTAACCAATCAAATTTAAGTTAACGCAAAGAGAAACATGCAGATAGTAAGAAGAAAAACTAAAGGAGTAGGAATAATAGAACCTGAACTCCACAAAGGCAAAAAATAGTAGTATAGATAAGAAATAGTTTCTCCTACGTCCTCAGATTGCCCTAATAATTTCGGAGAAATAAAAATAAAGTGTGTAGGACAGCTTAAAGACAATACAAGATATAAGTTGTGGCTCGGGTATGCCCGGGATCGCAAACCCGTTCCTATAGTAGGACTCTGAGCTGAATTTGCATGTTACCTCAGCGTGAACTTAAGAAAACTTAAATGAATTTAACTATGTATAAAAAAAATAAAAAAATAAAAATGATACACTGTAATTTGCAAGCCGGTGGGTACAAGTTTTCTATGCCGTAAGACACCAAGAAAGCAAAGTGTATCCTATGTACATATATACATAGCACTAAATATGACAATTATATTGAACCAATGGGTTCAGAAAGCAAATTTTTGAAATTAATTATGCTTATCGCTTTCCTGAAGTGGTATTTCAGGTAAGCGATGGGGAAATTATTATTAATCAACTTGTTGTACAATGCTATTATGTTTGCTGAACAGTTTTTATTATTATTGCAAATATAAGCAATCCTCAGACATTGGGATAAAATGATATTAGCATGCACTGATTTTGATATATTAGATCTCCAGTTTGTAAGGCCGACTACATTGAAATTAAATACGTCTCTTTTATTATATACGTTTACGTCTATATTATTATGGAAGATCCAGTTAATTTGCTCTAGTATCAGAACTATTAGTTTTTTCTAATACAAGTTCTGAATATAATTTACTGTAATCCTGAACAAAATGTGGACAATTAAACACACGTAGATCATCTACTTATCTGAATATAAGTAGGTTATCTTGGAATGCTCTTTCTGTATAATATAGATAAAGGTTTGCGATTATGCTTGTTGCTGGACTTTCCATAGGGGTGCCATATATATATATCATATTGATAAAAAATATGATGTAATGAAATTACTGAAAGTGTTAGCAAACAAGAAAAGGTATTAAAAAATTAAAATTAAAAATATTAAATTGGGTTATGGATCTGGGGTGCTACTAGTAATAGCAGAAAAACCAGCAACCATAATAAAATATAGACAAATATATTATTATCAGTGTATTAGGTGGAGGTGCTGAACTGTCAGGTGTAATTACCATTGAAAAATTGAGAGCACATGCATCGTAAAAACAGAATACCTGAAATAAATTGAAATTAAAGTTTAACATAAAAATAAATGATAGTACCTAAAGCCGTGGGTCCTAGGACTTTAACTACTTCGTCAAAGAGCCACCACAATAAGCGGTGGTTCCTACGATTATTTTTATATATATATTAATTACTGCTAAACCTAATTCAAATTACTGCACTGATAATTTTAAGTGTTTAAAGTATATTTTTAATATTTAAAATGCAGTATTTTTAATGACTGATGAATGCAATTGCATTTTGCAATTAAACATTACCTGTTCATTTTTATTTAAATTTATTGCTAAGTTTATTGTATTTTATTATGCTTTTTATTTTAATATAGCCCAATTGATGTAAAATAAAGGCCAGCTCATACTCTGACATAGTCTGCTGTTGGCCTAATTAGATGCTGTGCTTTGCCTATGAACATTTTATTATTAAAAATAGGAAAATATGATACAGTTATTCATTCGCATGAGCATTAGTCCACACTCATCAGGGGCTTTGAATAGATCAATATTCAAAAAAAAATAAATAATAATTAACAAAATATGTATATAATGAATATAAATTTCTGTTCTCCTTATCCAGTTTTACTATTATAACTATCAATAGTTTTTATGATTTAGATGTTTAATTTAGCAGTGTGTAGTTATTAAATAACCATTTTTATACATTTTGTATGATATATATTGGTACTAGAGTAAACTGGAGTAAGGAAACAAAGCCCTAAGTTATACATATTTATGCTAAACTAAAACAAATATTTTACCTTTACTTCATTTATTCAGAATTGCTCCTTGTATACTGCAGACCTTCCCCTTATTTTTAAAATTAATGTTTTAGGGATAGTCAATAAGAGCAATACGGATATGCCGTTTACATTAGACCAGAAATGTATATTTTATCCAAACTTAATGTTGCAATTTTTGAAAAAAAAAAAAAAAAGCTTTTTTTGAAAACGAAAACAAAAAAATATATTTTAATCTTAACTTGATGTTTCAATTAAGTTTGGATAAAATATACATTTCTGGTCTGATGTAAATGGCACATTGGTGTTGTTCTTTTTAGCTTTTTTTTTTCTAATTAACATTTTAGAGATAAAATGTTAATTAGAAAAAAAGAGGTGGTATTGTCTGCTTAGAAAAGGGTCTAATGTTCTAGTTTTAATTCTTTTAGTGCTAAGACCTGTTCTGAATAAATGGGTAAAGGTAAAAAATTTGTCTTAGTTTAGCATAAATATGCATATAATATAACCTTACTCCAGTTAACTGGCACACTATGGCCATAGATTCCGATGCACCTAAAAAATCCCCAAACAAACAAACTCCAGTTAACTGATATAAATCATATAGAATGTATAAAATAGCTATTTAGTAACTACACACTACTAAATTAAACATCTAAATCATAAGTGCTATTGATAACAGTAATAGAAAAATTGGATAAGGAGTACAGAAACGTATATGCATTATATACATATTTGTTCTTAGGCAAAGCAAAGTGTCTAATAAAGCCAACAGCCAAACTATGTTAGAGCATGATAGCTGGATTTCATTTTACATCAATTAGACTCCGTTAGAACAAAAAAGCATAATAAATTGCAATAAAAGCATAATATAATAATATAATATTTTATTATACATATATTATATTAAAATAAATATAATATTATACAAAATATAACTTTAAAAATGTTAATTTCTGAAGCAGGACATTAATAATGAAGTAATTTGGGAACAAAGTATGGCTCCTTATACATGTTCTGTTGCTTCACCAAAAAAAGAAAGCAAGCTAAGAGGATTCAAAACTTTTATAGCCTATCAACTTACTCCCTCGGTAGGTATTTTTTGTCCTATTTATTTCATACCTTTTTTTGTCAATTTTTGATCCTTTAAATTTTTAAGGTACACAGTGTCTCTGAAGATTACAAAATATTTACAAAACCTTCTAGCAAGTGTAAAAATAATGAAAATACCATGTAAACAAAAAAGTTAGTGCAGATTTTTAGTATAGAAATTAAACCATGCAAAAAAAAAAAAAAAAAAGGAACAGAAACAATTTATTGTCCCCATCTAGAGCAGGCCCACCCAAAATTTTTAGAGAAGTCAGCCACATATGAATTTTTGGAATATTTGGCAGGCCAGAGAAAATGCCTGAGTACTGAAAACAACATTCTCTGCATAACTTTAATGTTATGCAGAGAAATAAATTTTATACCTACCTATATCTACAGATTCAAAAATAAATCAATGGATATGTAATATAAAATATACCAGTTCGTTTATATCAGACTTTTATTATTACTTATTTATTATACTAATCACAAAAATACAGTTAGTAATACAACAAAATTATAATTAATGTGATGAATGCGATTGTAGAGTGCGACTAAGTTTCATTTGGTAAATAAATTTGATGAATTTGATGCATTGTTGGGATTTCAGAGACGTGGTGTCACACAAATATAAGGAATGCAGAACTGGAATTTGAGGAGTACAATATGTACAGGAAGGATAGGAAGGGAGGAGGGGTTATGCTATTAGTTAAGAACCACATAAAATCCAAAGAAGTGAAGCCAGTCGACATCGCTGCAGTGTCGAGTCAGTTTGGTCACTGGTTATGTCACACATAACCATTGATCTCCCAATGGTTATGTGTGACATAACCATTGGGAGATCAAAATTGATAGTAGGAATGTGTTATAGACCTAATGACTCTGATGAGTATAATAAGAAACTGTGCAGGGAAATAGAGTGGACAGATAGATCAGCGAGTCTTATAATGGGGGATTTTAATTTCCCAGATATTGACTGGAATTTGTGGTTTGGTCACTCACACACTAGCAAGGCTTTTGCGGATTTATTGGATGATTATTTTCTACATCAGCATGTTCGGAAGGCAACTAGAGGGAGTAATACTCTTGATCTGATTATCAGTAGTGATTCTTCATGCATTAAGAATCTGCAAATAAAGGAACCAATAGGTGGCAATGATCACAGTGTGCTGAAGTGGGATTTACTCAAAGTGGTAACTACCATCGGGGATAAAGGAAAGGGTTTTTGCTTTTGTAAAGGTGACTATGGTGGTCTGAGACAGTATTTAAATTCTATACGGTGGGACCAACTGATTATGTTACCAACAGCAAATTCAAAATGGGAAGCGTTCAAAGAATTTATCTTGGAAGCTACTGGGCTTTACATACCAACTAAGTAAAGTTGGTATGTAAAGGAATATTTTCAAGGTTTAGGCCTAAATGGATTTCAGATGAACTAATGAGACATATAACAGAGAAGAAAAATGCATGGGATACATATAAATTAATGGGTGACATGGAAGTCTATGATAGATATGAGCTGGTCTGTAACCAAGTCACAAAGGAGATTAGGCAGGCAAAGGCAGATTATGAGAAATCTTTGGCAAAGGATGCAAAGAAAAACAACAAAGAGTTCTTTACCTATGTAAACTCTAGATGGAAAGGGATGAATCAGATTGGGCCACTGGATATTGATGGTTCAACTGTTGTTGATCCTGCTCAGGTGGCTAACAAACTAAATAAGTATTTTGCATCTACATTCACCCATGAGGTCAATACCACAGGTGTATTAAACTCTGGCAGTAAGCTAGATAATCCTGTAATAACTGAGAGTAAAGTGGAGGAGAAATTCTTGAAGATAGACATAAGAAAGGCACCTGGAGTGGATGGAATCTATCCAGTTATATTAAAGGAGGCAGCAAAGGAAGTAAGCAAACCCTTAGCCATAATTATGAGAGCTTCTTTGGACTCAGGGGAAGTACCTATGGACTGGAGATGTGCAAATGTGACCCCAATTCACAAAGGGAAATCAAAAGTGCAACAACTAATTATAGACCTGTTAGTTTAACTTCTGTTCCAGAAAAATTAATGGAGGCACTGGTTAAAGAAGCATTTCAGGATCATCTAGACAAGACTTCAGTTATAGCTTGGACACAGCATGGTTTTGTTAAGGGAAAGTCTTGCCTGACCAATTTGATTGGATATTATGATGTGGTCACAAAAGAACTGGATGCAGGGAATAACTTTGATATCATATATTTGGATCTCAGAAAGGCTTTTATATATTTCATTTTCTTCTGAAACATGTACTTCTGAAAATCGGTGACCTTTCTTGCAAAATTTTTAATTTTTGGATAATATAACTCAGATAATGTTGAATAAAATTGAATTAGATTTTCAGTTTTAAATATTGTCTTCAGTGCATCATTAGATTGATGATTAACCAACTCTAATTGTGAATTCTCGTCAACATTGTTGATGGGTATATCAAACAGATTTTAAAGTTAAAGCACCTTTGAATTATTTTTAAAATCAGAAAAATCTAGCTGCAAAATTTCCTGCACCAAACTAACGTTTTGAACAAAATTTTCAGTGAAAAAATTACAACTAGGCAAATTTTTAGATAAATTATTGCAAAATGGAAAATGCGAAAAATTATTCGGAAGTAATTGACGTTTAAACAACTCCAGTTTTGTTTCAAATGCTTTGACATTATAATACAATTCATTGACAAGTTTGTCTCGTCCTTGTAGTTTCATTTTAAGAAAATTCAGGTGTTCACATATATCTGTTGAAAAGGCAAGGTTCCACATCCATTTGAGATCTGACAATTCCGGAACAGGTTTCAATTCTTCGTTCATAAATGGATCTATTTCGATCCTAAGTTCAAAAAATCGCTTCAACAGGTTACTGTGACTCAACCATCGTATACAGTGTCACCGTATTCAGCCTCAATAATTAGAAGAAAATTTTTGAATTGCTGATGATTTAAACTAGTCTTGTGAATAAAATTTGCTGTTGATATTAACAGTTCACAAACTGAATATACGCCCAAACTTTTTCTGAACAAAGACTACTGGTGAATTATACAATTAATATTTTTACTCTCAAGATATTTATGAAGCTGACCCATGAACCCAATTTTAGTACCAACCATATTTTTATTGCCATCTGTTGTAACCGCTGATAGCAAACCCAATTCAATTTTGTATCTTTCAAGCTTTTTAATGCAACTAGATTTTCAGTTACTGCAAAATTTTGATTTGCAAATCAGATATAAATTAGTAATTGAACTGTATGGCTTGTATCTTCATTCTCATCAATTGCTATTGAAAAATGTGTGAATTCACGAACTTTTTCTACTAGTTGACTTTTAACATTGGCTCTTAAATCTTCAATTCTTCTTGTTACAGTTGATGAAGATAAACTTACAGATATTTTCACTGCAAAATTCTTTACTTTCTTCTGCAATTGCCAAACAAATTCGTTTTACAAATTTTCAATCCGTAAAGGCCCTTCCTTGTTAGGCAATGATTTGGGAGGCTCGAAAACTAGCTCTAACTGCAGATAAAATTTGAAGAGTAAAAGTTCTAATCTTCTATTGTTTACTTTGACAAGATTGAGTTAGTTCTTGGAGGTTTTTTTTGCTGCAAAGCTCTTTGAAATTTAACATAAATTGGGGCATGTTTTGTGTTGTGACATTTCACATTACATTTCACATTAAACATTAAACTAACAGGTCTATAATTACTTGTGTAATTATAGACCTGTTAGTTTCACTGCAAATAAGACATGTGCAAGTATCACTGAGCAGTGCAAAAAAGTAATTAATTGGCCACCGCTCATTAAAAACGTGACACTAAGCATCTACTTTTGATGAATTTGACGTGTTGGTCAAAACCTCAAAGGCAGATATTGTTGAGATATCAGAGACCTGGTGTCACACAAATATAAGGAATGCAGACCTAGATTTTGTACAGGAAAGATAGACAGGATACGAAGGGAGGAGGGGTTATGCTATTAGTTAAGAAACATAAATCCAAGGAAATGAAGCCAGTCGACATCGCTGGACAGTGGAGTGTTGAGACAGTTTCATGTGTTATAAGCACTGGGAAATCAAAATTGAGAGTAGGAGTGTGTTATGGGCCTAATGACTCTGATGAGTATAATAAAAAACTGTACAGGGAAAGGGTGGACCAGTAAATCAGAGTGTCTTATAATGGGGAATTTAATTTCCCGAATATTGACTGGAATTTGTGGGTTGGTCACTCAAACACACTAGTAAGGTTTTGTGAATTTTTTTCATGATTGTTTTCTACATCAGTATGTTCGGGAGGAAACTAGAGGTCCTTGAGGTTGTCACAGACATTCTCTCAGATATGCCAGGCAAGCCGTACTTGCTACCTGGGAATTGGTCCACTTGACTTGACACTCAAGTCAAGTGGACCAATTTCGGCAAAGTCCGGACGGTCTGTGATAGCCATATCCTCTGCTTGCACCTTCGCGATGGTGGGACTGTTAGTAATCCTGGGAATAACCTCCATGCATAAGTACATGGTGGATGACCACCCAGGTGTGAACCAACGTAAGCAGGGGTTGAGGTGTGGTGCCCACACCACATTGAGGAATGCCGCCCCTCTATGTTACCAGGCAGTACTAGGTGGTAGATTACTCTCATCAACCGGTGCCATACCACCACTTTGCTTATTGGAGGCTTGAAGTGGTAGAACCCAGATGTTTAGTCTCTAGAGCTAAGTTCCGGTCAACCCTTCCCTATCTCTTCCATCATGCAGTATGATTGATGACTTTTGAGGTTATGATGAACATCGTGGCGAGATCCAATATTCCTTATATTTTGAGGGTACAGCTCTAAAACGGTGTTCACAAGCCGGCCGCTAGTTAGTACACCGGACCGAACCTATTGGTAACTCTCTAGGAGGCTTCTGGATAAGCTAGTGTATAATCTTGCTACCTCTACTCTGCCAGATAGTGACTGGAGGGAGTCCGAGTAGTGTGTATGCGGGGAGCATTGTCGAGGCCACGTTATGTCAAGGATCTGGGTATATTCTTACCATGTGTACACCATATCCAAAAATTTCATTACTTCAAACAGCATGTCCCACCCACTTTTCATTTCCAATTGCAGTCTGCCAAACCCCATGTACTTTTTTTGACAGAATCTCAGTTATCGGTTGATTCAACTACTGCTCATCTCAAATGCCCAAATTATTCGCTCTATGATTCCTTTCGCCTCAAAGGTGGTACTTGTATATATATGTCCGTTCATATTCCCTGTCAGAGACTTGGCAATTTGGAATATCCTCTTTTTGATCTTCTCTGGCTTAAAATCTCTCTACATCATTGTGCCAAATTCATCTTTTGTCTCTACCGTTCTCCCAACTCCACTAATCACTTGGAGCTCTTTGACTTCTTCTCTTTGCAACTTGACTTTCTCCAGTCCAACTTTCCTAACAGTGAGGTAATTTTCCTTGGTGATTTTAAATGTTCACGACTCCAGCTGGCTTCCGTTTTCTAGTCACACCAACCCAGAAGGTCGATATGCTCAGACTTTTGCAATTACTAATGACCTTGCACAGATTTTTCATTAACCTACAAGAACACTGGACAATCCTAATCATATAACCAATACGCTTGATCTTTTTCTCACAAACAACCCTTCTAAGTACACGGTCGAAGCGAATGGTCCTTTAGGTACCTCAGATCTAAACTTGGTGATTGTCTCTTCTCCAATGGAACCTTTATCTCATGGCTATTCCCAAACTCGTGTTGTTTGGCATTACAACAATGCAAAATGGGATGACCTGCGAGACGTCTTTTCTTCTTTTTCCTTTGTCGGATTACTGTTTCAAAACTTCTGATGTCAATGTTTTCTTAGATCGTGTCAGTGAAATTGTTCTTGCAGAAATGGAATCCTATATCCCACACTCCACTTTACAATCTCATCCTTTATTGAAACCTTGGTTTTCCAATAAATGTGCTAAGGCTGTTCAAGAGAAGAATGTTGCATATCGTAATTGGCTTGTTTCTAATTCTTCAGTTTCATTTTCTGCGTACACTAAAGCTCGCAACAATTGTAAAGCAGTTATTAATCAGTCCAAACTAGAGTTTGAACAGACTAAGAGTAGAAAACTTGCTTCTTGCCCTAATGGTAGTCGAGCATTCTGGTCTCTTGCCAAAGCTATTGGCCGCAACTTTTGCCCATCTCTGCTCCCACCTTTGTCCAAACCAGATGGTTCTGTTGTCACTTCAGCCAAGGATAAAGCTGACTTGCTAGCATCCCATTTTTCTTCCAACTCATGTATTAATGATCTTGGTAAAACACCTCCCACCATTCCCAACATGCTCCATTCAATGCCCCACCTGTGGTCTTCCGTCAAAAGGATATCAGAAGGATTTTCAAGAATCTTGATGCTAAGAAAGCTCCAGGTCCCGATGGTATTTCTCCACTTGTTCTCAAAACCTGTGCTCCTGAACTTACTCCTATTCTTTTCTGCCTTTTTTTCACTTTCTTTGTTGTTTTTTTCCTTCTGCTTGGAAATTTGCTCATATCCAGCTAGTTCCTGAAAAGGGTAACAATTCCCTCCCATCCAATTATTGTACCATTGCAATTACTTCTACTCTTTCTAAAGTAATGGAGAAATCAATTAACCGCTAACTCTTAAACTACCTAGAAACCTTCCGTCTGATCAACGATCGCCAGTATGGATTCCGTCAGTGTCGATCCACTGGTGATATTCTGGCTTATGTTACCCATTTATGGACTGATTCAATGGAAAGGTTCGGTGAAGCACAAGTAGTTGCTCTTGACATCTCAAAGGCTTTCGATCGTGTTTGACATAAAGATCTTCTAAACAGGCTTCCATCTTATGGTTTGCCAACTGTTTTTAGTAATTGGTTATCCAGTTTTCTCTCTGATCGCTCACTGAGGGTGATGGTAGATGGCTCTCTGTCTTCTAACTTCTCCACTAATGCAGGTGTCTCCCAAGGTTCAGTTCTTTCCCCCAGTCTTTTCCTCTTGTATATTAATGACCTTCTTCCATTGACTGGAAATCCTATCCATAGTTTTGCCGATGATAGCACATTGCATTCCACTTGTCATGCTCAATCAGCTTCAACTTCTCGAAAATCTGCTACCAATTCCTTAAATCTTCAGTTAATTCTCCAGTGGGGCAAAGACAACTTAGTTGATTTCAACCCTTCTAAAACTCAGTCTTGTCTTATATCTCGCAAAAAGGATTCTTCTGCTCCTATGCTTATCTTTTGTGACACTCCGATTTCTAGTCAAAATGATATATCTCTTTTGGGGATTACCCTGACTTCTAATCTCTCTTGGCACAAGAACATTACAAATATTGCATCTAAAAAACTTGGTTTTCTCTTTCACTCTCGGCGTTACTGTTCTTCCAAACAGCTGCTCACTGTATAAATCGCAAATCCGCCCTGCCATTGAATATTGTTTCCACATCTGGGGTGGTACCCCCAAAACCTCTCTCGGGCTTCTTGATTCCATTCAGAAGAGGGCAGTTAGGTTAATTAATGATTCATCTCTAACAGAGTCTCTCCACTTGCTGTCTCATAGACGTACTCTTTCTGCTGCATGCCTCTTGTACAGATACTTCCATGGGCACTGTTCTTCTGAATTGGCTTCTATAATTCCCGCTATCTCTTTCAAAACAGTCCGAACACTTGCCGCCAACATCCATTTACTCTCCAACTCCAAACTCACAGAACCAACTTTTCATCTTCCTCATTTATTCATTCAACTGCCGTTTTCTGGAACAACCTTCCTTCATACGTATTTCCTGAAAATTATCTACAGAAGTTCAAGTCCAATATCAACAAATATCTACTTTCATCTTCTCAACCTCCAACCCAAGCACGGTACTAAGTACTGTAGGTTCTAATACCTCTCATGTTTGGGGTTTACATAAAAAAAAAAAAAAGAGGGAGTAATACTCTTGATCTGATTATCAGTATTGATGCTTCATTCCATTAAGAATCTGCAGATAGAAGAACCACTAGGCAGTTCCTTTATCTGCTGATCACAGTGTGCCGAAGTAGGATTTACTCAAAAAGGCTGTTGTTGTTGTTATTTAGTTTTTAGGAGCATTAGCAACTAAGGCCATATTGCTCTGGGTATAAGCGGTGGTCATTTCCTGACCTTTCCGCATCCTCCGTATTTGGTGGTCTCACGGGCTCAAAACCCAGTCTAATCAAGAAGCATGTGCTATGCACTGCTGCTCCTTCCCACTGGCTACGGAGGTGCCTCTCAAAAAGGTAATTACCATCAAGGGTAAAGGGAAGGGTTTTTGCTTTCGTAAAGGCAACTGTGGAGCTCTGAGATGGTATTTAAATTCTATATGGTGGAACCATCTGATGATGTTACCAACAGGAAATTCAAATTGGGTAGCATTGAAAAAATTAATCTTGGAAGCTACTAGGCTTTACATACCAACTGAGAAATATTGTTCAAGGTTTAGGCCTAAATGGATGTCAGATGAACTAATGAGACATATGGCAGAGAAGAAAAATGCATGGGATACATATAAATTAATGAGTGACATGGAAGCCTACAATAGATAAAAGCTGGTCTGTAACCAAGTCACAAAGGAGGATAGGCAGGCAAAGGCAGATTATGAGAAATCATTGGCAAAGGATGCAAAGAAAAACAGCAAAATGTTCTTTACATATGTAAACACTAGAAGGATGGGGATGAATTAGATTGGTCCACTGGATATCGATGGTTCAACTGTCGATGAACCTGCTCAGGTGGCTAACAAACTAAATGAGTATTTTGCATCTACGTTCACACACACACACACACACACACACACACACACACACACACACACACACACACACACACACACACATATATATTATGTTTTTTAATTATTATTTTATTTAAGCGTGTTTGATTATTGCTTCTTTATCCCTTGCTACGTTAATGCTATTGTCATATGGCAATTAGACATTATATGTGCTTGACATATTAAATTTTGCTGTATTACTGGTTAGTTGATTAGATTGCTTCGGTTTGGTCGATTTTTCTTTTTCTGTTATTTATCTACTATCTGTATGGGTATTTAGGTGTATCGGGAACAGGAGATCCAGTTAGCCTGTGCAGTCTAACTTCTTCCTGGGGGTCTGTACATGTAATGGTAAATAATAATAATAATAATAATGATAATAATAAACGAAGTTAATATTTTGTATTTCAAACAAACATCAAATAAACAACAAATAAATCAATGCTAACATTCTTTTACCAGGTCATCTACCGGCTACTTCGTCGGGGGCTTTGAGCGGGTCGATAGCCAGATTAAAGGAATGTCTCGTACCTACCGTTTCTATTATCTCTTTATCAGTTTTGCCTTTTTAGTGATACTTTTGTACATAATTATTTAATTTTGGATAACTTTAATTGATTGATTTTAGATAATCTTTAATAAATTGATTTTAGATAATCTTTGATTAATTAATTAATTTTGGTAATCTTTATTTATATTGATTTTAGATAATCTTTAATAAATTGATTTTAGATAATCTTTGATTAATTAATTAATTTTGGTAAACTTTATTTATATATTTTAGATAATGTAATTATAATTTTAGAAATATTTTTAACCTTAGAATCGAAATCAGCAAACTGGTATAGGTGATACAAAGCCCAACGGGTGAGTATCTGGATAAGTGAAGAGGTTTTTACTTGCAGTCAGTTGTCCTGTGGTGATCTGTCGGAAAAAGGGGGTTAGTCCTGTTCTCTGTTTGTTTTATTGACCGATCAGTTTTTAGTGCGCAGATGCGCATATTGTTTATTATGGCCTGATGTCGAGATATTGCTGTAGGGCGGTATATTTGCAAGTCATGAGAGGGTTGATTTTTACATATTGTCGTTGGGGGGGCTGAGGTTGGGAGAATTCTTCCGTATTGAAATGATATGTTTTTTGTATATATTAGAAAATTACGTGGTGATTATTATTGACGATGAGGAATCATAAAAACATCCTTTTGAAGAAAAGGATGTTTTTATGATTTAAGGATGTTGTCCGTTTGCATTTTTTCATGAATTTGTATTTACATGATTTTCCATTGTTATTTACATGAAGTTTGTTATTCCTATCCCTTGGACTGGGCCGGTATAGCTTTTCTAAGGCATAACAGCCCGTATTGTCCTAGGGGGTAGCTATTTACATATACACAGCCTCTTACTAAGTGAATGTTTACCTTGTGCTGTTTAGTTTTTTGTATTTTGTTATATTTCCATTTGGGCATTTCTAATTTATAAATTATTATATCGAAAGGGTGGGTTAGTATAGGATGCCAGATTACAGTGTGGTCAGAGGACGAGCCTCTTCTGAGTGTAATAAATCCGGGCCTCAATTTAGGTAGTTTTTATCCTGCTTTATAATTTGGTTTTTGGCAACTGATGGTTTATAACTGTTTTGTGGTGTTTTCAATTATTCTATATGGGCAGATGTTCGGTTGATTTTTGATGTTCATTTGTATGGCTGCTTTAATGTGGTGTTTGCTGTAGTTGTTAGGTATATTGTTTTGGTGAGGGCCTTTATAAGTTTTTTAAATTCCTCCGTTATATTTTCTGTATTATTGCATATGTTTATTAATCTGGTTGTTTGGTTCCTAATTGTGTTTCCTTGTATGTGCTTAGCTATGTTGTTATCCCAGTGGATGAGCTTTATGGTGGAGAAGTTGAAGTAGTCTCTTTTGTCATAATGTTTAGTGTTGATATTGTCTTTGGTGATATTGATGTGGATGTCGAGGTAAAATGCTTGTAGGTTGGTACGTTCAATGCTAAGGTCTGTGGGGTAAATTTCCTGGGCTAATGTTTTGAATTTGTCGTAGTTGACGACTAGGACGTCATCGATATATCTATATATGTTCATTCCTTCTTGTATGTTATTTTCAAAAAACACAAAATTTTCATTACACAAAAAACTCAAACTGAAAATAGATACTACAAAATACCCATTCATTTACTGGATCCTCAAATTTCACAAAATACCCACCGGAAAAAGGTTCATCACATCTGGAAAAAGCAGCTACATAAAACCATCCAGCAGCCTACTGGAAGACAAACTTAAAATTATAACGAGCGAAATAACTAACAGCAAAATCATCACCAACAACAAAAATTATCTAGATTACATTCAAAACAAAAACAACAATATCAGAAGCATCTACACCTATGACTTCAAAAAACTTCTTCACTGGCATTTCACATGACAATCTATTTAAAGTCCTCATACACTACCTTCAAAACCACCAAAAAAATTTGAAATGCAATAAACAATACTGCCACGATCTAATCAATCTCAACGTCAAAAATAACTACATAATGATGGGAAACAGCATCTACTTACAGACAAGAGGGATAACCATGGGATCTTGCTGTTCCAGCGCAATAGCCAACCTTTACTTACACCACTTTGAAAATAACATACAAAAGGAATCAACATATATAGATATATCAATGACGTCCTAGTCATCAACTATGACAAATTCAAAACATTAGCCCAGGAAATCTACCCCACAGACCTTATCATTGAACGTACCAACCCAGACAGCAACCTACAAGCATTTTACCTCGACAGCCAGATCAATATCACCAAAGACAATATCGACACTAAACATTACAACAAAAGAGACTACTTCAACTTCCCCGCCATAAAGCTCATCCACTGGGATAGCAACATAGCTAAGCACATACAAGGAAACACAATTAGGAACCAAACAACCAGATTAATAAACATATGCAATAATACAGAAAAATATAATGGAAGCAATTAAAAAACTTATAAAAACCCTCGCCAAAAACAATATACCTAACAACTACAGCAAATACCGCATTAAAGTGGCCATACATATGAACATCAAAAATCAACCGAACATCTGCCCATATAGAATAATTGAAAACACCACAAAACAGCTATAAACCATCAGTAGCCAAAAACCAAATTAAAAAACAGGATAAAAACTACCTAAATTGAGGCCCGGATTTATTATGCTCAGAAGAGGCTCGTCCTCTGACTGCACTGTAATCCGGCATCCTATACTAACCCACCCTTTCGATATAATAATTTATAAATTAGAAATTCCCAAATGGAAATATAGCAAAATACAAAAAACTAAACAGCACAAGGTAAACATTCACTTAGTAAGAGGCTGTATATATGTAAATAGCTTGTTTGTTTGTTTGTTTGTTTTAGAGTTTTATGGTGCATTAGCATCTAAGGCTATAATGCGCCAAGTCAAAATGTGTAAATAGCTGCCCCCTAGGACAATACGGGCTGTTATGCCTTAGAAAAGCTATACCGGCCCAGTCCAAGGGATAGCAATAACAAACTTAATAACAATGGAAAATCACGTAAATATACCTAACTGACTTGAAAATATACCGCCCTACAGCAATATCTCGACATCATGCCATAATAAACAATATGCGCATCTGCGCACTAAAAACCGATCGGTCAGTAAAACAAACAGAGAACGAGACTAACCCCCTTTTTCCGACAGACCACTACAGGACAACTGACTGTAAGTAAAAACCTCCTCACTTATCCAGATACTCACCCGTTGGGCTTTGTATCACCTATACCAGTTTGCTGATTCCGATTCTAAGGTTAAAAATATTTCTAAAATTATAATTACATTATCTAAAATCAATATAAATAAAGTTTACCAAAATTAAGTAATTAGGTACAAAAGTATCACTAAAAAGGCAAAACTGATAAAGGGATAACAGAAACGGGTAGGTACGAGACATTCCTTTAATCTGGCTATCGGCCCGCTCAAAGCCCCTGACGAAGTAGCCGGTAGATGACCAGGTAAAAGAATGTTAGTTAACATTGATTTATTTGTTGTTTATTTGATGCTTGTTTGAAATACAAATATTAACTTCATTTATTATTATCATTATTATTATTATTTACCATTACATGTACAGACCCCCAGGAAGAAGTTAGACTGCACAGGTTAACTGGATCTCCTGTTCCCGATACACCTAAATACCCATACAGATAGTAGATAAATAACAGTAAAAGAAAAATCGACCAAACCGAAGCAATCTAATCAACTAACCAGTAATACAGCAAAATTTATTCAATTAACCAGTAATATATATATATATATATATATATATATATATATAATCTTTATTGTGTACAAAAGGATGTATACAATTTACCCTTCATGGTAGGAATGCCAGGGGCTTCACGTGAGGAGTTATTCAGGGAGGGGAATGCCAGAGGTGAACTAAACTCTGGCAGTAAGCTAGATGATTTTGTAATAACTGAGAGGAAAGTGGAGGAGAAATTGTTGAAGATAAACATAAGAACCTGAGTGAATGGGATCTATCCAATTATATTGAAGGAGGCAGCAAAGAAAGTAAGCAAACCCTTAGTCATAATTATGAGAGCTTCTTTGGACTCAGGAGAGGTACCCGTAGACTGGAGATGTGCAAATGTGACACCAATTCACAGAGGATCAAAGGGCGACACAAGTAATTATAGACCTGTTAGTTTAACTTCTGTTCCAGGGAAATTAATGGAGGCCCTGGTTAAAGAAACACTGCAGGATCATCTAGACAAAACTTCAGTTATAACTCAGACACAGCATTGGTTTGTTAAGCAGAAGTCTTGTATGACCAATTTGATTGGATACTGTGATGTGGTCACAAAACAACTGGATTCAGGAAATAACTTTGATATCATATATTTGGATTTTAGAAGGGCTTTGATACCGCTACATAAATTGGAGCAGTGTGGCATTGGAGGCAAATTGCTGCCATGGATAAAGGGATGGTTGAGTGGGAGAAGACAGAGAGTCATAATCAATGGACACCGCTCTTTGTGGACTAATGTTATTAGTGGAGTCCGTCAGGATTCATTGTTGTTTTCTGTATTTATAAACGATATTGATGATAACGGTATATGAGTCTTAATGTCCAAGTTTGCAGATGATACAAAGGTGGCAGGGTTGTTAAGGACACTACTGACAGTATGCTGCTGCAACAGGATCTGGAAATGTTGAGCAGATGGGCTGAGAGGGGACAAATGAAGTTTAACATTGACAAATGTAAAGTACTACATATGGGAAGCAGTAATGCCAGAATAATGTATCAACTCTGTGGTACCACACTGACAGTGGTAGAGAATGAAAAGGACCTGGGGGTAATTGTACAGGCAGATATGAAGTTTTCTGAGCAGTGCAGATGGTCTGCAAGAGTAGCTCATGGTGTCTTGTCAATGATATATAGGAATTTTTCTAGCAGGGATAAGGAGGTGATTATCCCCTTGTATAAGGCAATGGTCTGGACACATCTTGAGTACTGTATACAGGTCTGGAGGCCTCATTTTAAGAAGGATGTAGAGCTGTTGGAACGAGTACAGAGAAGGGCAACAAGATTAGTGAACAGAACGAAGGGTTGCTGACGAAGAAAGGCTTAAGTTTTGCAAATTACAGTGTCTGGAGACTAGGCACCTGCGAGGTGATCTGATTGAGGTGTATGAAGCAGCCTTGAATGGTTTGAGCATGCTTAATGCTGATGGGATTCTTCCTCTTGCTCAGAATATTCACCTGAGAGGGTCTAAATTCAAATTGAGGAAAGACGGTTGTGGGATAGATGTGTGGAAGTTTGCCTTTAGCCAGTGTGTGGTTGATTGCTGGAACAAACTTAATCTGTCGTAGAAGTTGATAGCTTATATAGATTCAAGGCAGAACTTGACTAACATTTGGAGTGAGGGGATGGATGAAATAAGGGGGTTTTTTTTTTTTTTGGCTGATGCTTGCTTTCTTGCACATGATGCTTGATAAGCTTGCTTTCTTGCATCATGTGCCCTTTCACGCTGCAAACGTAGTTATTTCGTTTAAGATTTCCTATGGTGTGTTTACACCAATATTATATAGATAATAGTAATAGTATTCGTATTATAGTGCAAGGAAGCCACAGGCTTTTGTCTGACTGGCAAAAAACCTTACCAAAAGTAGAACAGAAAATACAAATTATATGCTTCCCTTCTCACACAGGTAACTATCCAGTTGACCTTTGAATTTATTCAAACTGTTAACCTCAACTACCTGTGAGGGCAAGTTGTTCTATCAATCAATGACTCACTTGCTAAAATAAAACTTCCTACAATCTAATCTAAACCTCAACCTGTTTAATTTGATTTTATTGCCCCTGGTTCTTGAATTCTTTTTATAACAGTGAAAATACCATTTTTGTTCATTTTACTAATCCCTCTGTAGCCCACATATCGGTGTCTTTCCCCATACGTTCATCCTTTTGCAGATCTCGCTATTTGAGTTGCTTGTCTTTGAACCCTTTCAAGGAGCTCAATGTCTTTTTTCAGATGCAGTCTCCATACTTCAACACAGTATTCCAAATGTGGTCTTACAATTGCCTTATACAGTGGAATTATGACCTCCACATCTCTACAGGATAACATTCAATAAATCATCGATACGATACCATGGACTTTACTAGCTGCCCGTTTACACTATACAGAAAACTTCACATCTGCCAGTATCATAAATCCCAGATACCTTTCCTCCTTCACTGTTTTTAATTCAACTTCACCAAGTGTATAATTTATTTGTGGGTTGCCATTCCTCAATTGTAAGTCCTTACATTTAGCAGCATTAAAACATAGCTGCTGTTTCTCTGACCATCTTTGAAGTTGTTAAAGTTATTCTGAAGGAGTGCTGCTTAGCACTGATTATTAATGACCCTACCAATCTTTGTCATCTGCAAATTTTGACATCTTGCCATCTATCTATTCGCCGATGTCATTTATGAAAATGAGAAACAACAATGGTCCAAAACCAATCCTTGAAAGGACCCCACTCCCGGTATTACACCAGTCTAAAGAATATTCATTAATCACAACCTTTTCCCTTCTGCTCTGCAGCCACCCAGCAGTCCATCTTACAATCCTACCAGTAATCCCAACCTGTTCAAGTATACATTTTGCCAAATAAATAAAGTATGTCGAAATTGATCCCTACATCCAGCTGCATAATAGCATGATAAAATATTCTAATAAAATAATTTATCTGAATTGGTTTTATATTTAGAATAATTCAAGATATTGAATTTACCTAATTTAATATTATACATACTTATGAACTTTCATTTTTCATATAAAGATTACTTTATAATTTTATAACCTTCCAGTTTAATGAAATTCCAGTTAGTCGACGTTATAAACATTTTGATTGGCTCCATGAACGCTTGGAAGAAAAATTTGCTATTATTCCCATTCCTCCTCTTCCTGATAAACAGATTTCAGGTATAGATTTCAGATAATCATATCTAAGATACTAACAGAAACTTTTTAATTTATTGTTATTTTGATTTTCTTGTATAAGCAAACGATATGGAAGTATTCCTGATTTGTTGGAGAATTATCATTATAAAAGATTAACTACTGTATGTACAGTAGGTCCTTGTTCATGTTTTGTTAGTTTATTGTGACTTGTCTATCGCATACATACACAGGCAATGATATCTCACAATTGGGTTATAGTGCTGTTAACTCAGTTTGCATTGTATATTTTTAGTGATAATTTCTCAGAATTGTAAATTTCATTCAACCTAAGAAACTTGTAAAAGTGATAAAAATATTAAAATTCTTGATAACATTTAAATAATTAAAAAACTAAAGATATCTTCAGATGTTTTAATACACTTCTTACTAGCATTAACGAAATTAATATATACACTGTGCTGCCACTTTTTTAGGTACACCTACCTAGTAGCGTGTTGAGCCTCTAGCCTTCAAAACAACCTGAATTTGTCTAGGCATGGATTGAACAAGATTCTGAAAACGTTGTGCAGGAATGGAATACTATGCAGAAACGATTGTATCATGCAGTTCCTTGAGATTCGACGGAGGTGTAGACCTGCAGCAAACAGCCCTTTCCAGCTCATCCCAAAGATGTTCAGTAGATTGAGATCTACGGACCGAGCGGGCCACTGCAGCAAAGAAAAGTCATTGTCATGTTCCTGGAAACATTCCATAGTGCAGGATAATGCACTGGGCATTGTGTACCGGTGCATTATCGTGCTGGAAGTAACCATCTGACTGAGGATAAACTGTCAACATGAACGGATGCACTTGGTAAGCAACGATGTTCAGGTATGATGTGGCATTCAGACATCAATCTGAATATCAATGGACCTTAACATGTGCCAAGAAAACATTTCCCACACCATAACACTGCCTTTTACCACCTTGCACAGTAGTTGTCAGACATGACAGGTCCATGGATTCATGTTGTTTTCGCCAAATTCTGAGCCTTCGACTTGTCAGACCAGGCAACTGTTTTCCAATCCTCGATAGTCCACTGCTGGTGTTACTGTGCCCACAGGAGCGGTGCTCTCTTGTTCTTCATTGATAACAAAGGTACACGATGTGGCTGGGTTCTGGCTGTTGTAGCCCATTTGTGACAAAGTGCGACTAGTGGTCCGTTGCGATATTTTGTTCTGTGCACCAAGGTTGTATTCTGATGTGATGTGTGACATTGTGGCCCATCTGTTTTCTTGCGCAATTCTAGCCATTCTAGAATTCTTTCACAGCAGTGCCGTTGAGAGGATGTTTTCTGTTCATTGCACCATTCTCACTACACCCTTGAAACTGGTGCATGAAAAGTTCAGGAGAACTGCTGTTTCAGAGATGCTTTTTCCAGCATGTCTTGCACCTACTACTACTACTACTACCATGCCACGTTCGAAGTCTGTTAGATCACTCCTAATCACTCCTTTTCCCCATTCTTGCTACAGTTTGTACATTTAACTAATACTAGAAAGTTGTTCTGCTGCATTTTTATCCACAACTCTGGTCATGTGACTTGCAAAGTTGTGGGACAACCCATTTGTATGTACAGCAGGGGTGTACGTAATAAAGTGGCAGCATAGTGTATTTTCTAATGAAGTATACAATGAGGAAAAGTGCAGTTTGAGAACCTTTTAATGCAATAGGGTAGATAAACAACAAGCACATGAAGGTTACCAACCAGGCCACTTCTTCGATAGCATTAGTATGGAGTGGGGAGGCAATTGAATGATCATAAGTCACCTGTTGTTTCTCTCCATTTTTAGTTGTGGATACTTTGACTACTTTAAATTTCCTGTTGCAAAGAACTTTTCAAAGAGAAATAAAAAAACAAAAATTGGAGTTTTTTTCTTTAAGAAAAATGAGGATGCAATACTAAGTCCTTACAGAAATACATCATGCACAAAGTAGCAGGAATGCTGTGGCTCAGAGGAGAACCGAAGGGGGTGATTCTCCAACGCATCACAGCCTAAAAAAATGTGCAACTTGCGAAATGTTTGTGGACTTTTTGGAACAGGACATGATCTAGCCTAGGAGGATGTTATGTGTACTAGGTGCACAGAGTATCAAGAATTTAGTTGCCAACTCAGCATTCTGATATGGGCATCTATGAGAGTTTGAAGAGTAGAGTTAATGGCTTCGAAGGAATTGAAATGGGAGGCACGTCAAACTCTCAGCTGCCCATCTCAATGCCAGAGCTCACTCTTGTGCATCAGGCAACATAGCGGCAACCTTAAGGGCAGAATGTGCTGATCCCACAGGAGCTAGTTATTGTCGGTGACTCTGTTGTTAGGGAGACAGGAAATATATTGTGCAAAAAGGATTGGTGGACTAGGACCATGGTATGTCTGCCAGGGGCAGTAGCACCACATTTCTATGTGCCACCAGTAAGCAAAATAAAATTTGCCACCTTAAATGTTCAGTACTTATAAGCGTTAACCAATCAGAAAACATTATAAAAAAAATTTCAGTGCCTTCTTCAACTGCCACCCATAAGCGACACTTACCTCGCCTACCAACTTGTGGTGGTCCTGGCCAGGGGCAAAGGTTGATGATGTTGTAGAGCAAATATCATCTTTAAGGGCACAAAGGTGATATTAAGAGTAGAAGATCTTACTTAACAAGTACAGGTCAATGTTGAAAAAACGTTGCAAGTTAAGATTAAATTTGAAAGTGTCTGCAATTCTGCCCAGACACAATAGAAGGGATTATATGACGAGAGCATTGTCAATCAATTCGGCCCTGGAGAGATTGTGCAAGGCTCATGGGGAAAGAATTTTTTTTCAGCATGGTCTGTGCTTAACAGGAGAGATTTCTACAATCTACATTTAAGTAGAAAAGGTGCAAGAATATTTGCAGATGCTATTGAGGCAGTCTTAGATGGGTCAGAAAACTTCTAGCTTGTAGGGGAGGGGAGATTCATAGACTACTAGATTAATGGTAGACAGAGGTGAAAGTGATTCTTGCACTGCTACTATTGGAATGAGCAGCAGCCTGGAAATCGGTACTGGGGATTTCAAGGGCTCTGGGAGCCATCATGTAAAAAGTAAATACATGGGCTGTGTTAGAGTAACTAAAAGTAATAACAGGTGAATGAATGTACACCAATGCTAGTAGTATATTAAATAAATTTGATGAATTTGAGTTGCTTGTGAAGATATTAAAGGCTGATGTTGGGATATCAGAGTCATGGTGTCAAACAAGGATAAAGAATGCAGAATTCGAATTTGGGTATAGAAAGGAAGGAGGGGTGATGCTATTAGTTAAGAAACACAAAATCTGAGGAAGTGCAATCTGTTGACATGGGTGAACAGGGCAGTGTTGAATCAGTTTGGTGGGACATAAGCACTGGGAAAACCAAGTTGAGAGTAGGAGTGTGTTATAGACCTAATGACTCTGGTGAGTACAATGAAACACTGTACAGAGAAATAGAGTGGGAAAGTAAATCAAATTGTCTTATAATGGGGGGTTTTAACTTCCCAGATATAGACTGGAACTTGTGGGTTTGTCACTCTCACACTAGCAAGACTTTTGTGGATTTATTGTATGATTGTTTTCTGCAGCAGCAGCATGTTTGAGAGGCAACCAGAGGGAGTAATACTCTTGATCTGATTATCAGCAATGATTATTCATGTATTAAGAATTTGCAGATAAAGAACCACTGGGTGACAGTGATCACAGTGTACTGATGTTGGATTTATTTAAAGATGTAACTACCATGAAGGGTAAAGGGAAGGGTTTTCGCTTTCATAAAGGTGGCTGCAGTGGTCTGAGAGATTTTTTAAATTCTATACAGTCAGACCAGTTGGTGAAGTTACCAACAGCAAATTCTAAATGGTATGCATTCAAGGAATTAATCTTGGAAGCTACTACGCTTTTCATGGCAATTAAGAAATACTGTTTAACGTTTAGGCCTAAATGGATGTCAGACGACCTAGTGAGCCGTGTGGCACAGAAGAAAAATGTATGGGTGCATATAAATTTTCAGGACACACAAATGCCAATGGTGGATATAAGATAGTCTGTAATCAAGTCACAAAGGACGTTAATCAAACAAAGGCAGATTATGAGATATCTTTGGCAAAGAATGCAAAGGAAAATAGTAAAGACTTCTTTACTTATTTTAAACTCCAGAAGGAAGGGGATGAATTACATTGTTCCACTCGACATTGATGGTTCAATTGTTGATGCACCTGCTGAGGTAGCTGACAAACTAAATCAGTATTTTGCATCAACATTCACACATGAGGAGTTATTCAGGAGGGGAATGTCAGAAGTTTATCACTCTGGCAAGGAACTAAATGATTTTGTAATAACTGAGAGCAAAGTAGAGTAGAAATTGTTGAAGTTAAACATAAGAAAGACGCCTGGGGTGATATTAAAGGAGGCAGTAAGGGAAGTAAGCAAACCCTTAGCCATAATTATGAGAGCTTCCTTGGACTCAGGGGAGATCCCCATGGACTGGAGATTTGCAAATGTGTCCCCAATTCACAAAAAGGGGAAGTCTTGTCTGATCAATTTGATTGGATACTACAATGAGGTCAGAAAGGAACTGGATGCAAAAAAATAATTTTGATATCATATACTTGGATTTCAGGAAAGCTTTTGATACTGTTGCACATGGAAAACTACTGCACAAGTTGGAGCAGTATGCCATTAAGGGCAAGTTGCTGCTGTGGAAGAAGACAGAGAGTGGTAATCAATGGACACTGATCTTTCAGACATGTTATTAGTGGTGTTCCCCAAGGGTCCGTTTTGGGCCCATTGTTGTTGTTTCTCTATTTATTAATCATATTATTGAAGGCATATCAGACATTATCTAGAAAAGTTAAGCAGATGGGCTGGTGGCAACTGAAGTTTCACATTGACAAATGTAAAGTACTGCATGTGAATAGCTGTAACCCCAGTGTAACATCTTAAATGTGTGGTACTACACGCAGGATGATAGAGAATGAAAAAGACATTGATGTAATTGTGCAGTCAGATAAATTTTTTTTGAGTAGTGCAGACAGTCTGCAAGCGTAGCTCATGGTGTCTTGTCAATGATATACAGGAATTTTACTAGCAGGGATAAGGAGGTGATTATCCGCTTGTATAAGGTAATGGTCAGGCCACGCCTAGAGTACATTTTACAGGTCTGGAGGCCTCATTTTAGGAACGATGTAGAGCTGCTTGAACGAGTACAGAATAGGGCAATGAGATTGGTGAATAGAACAAAGTGTTGCTCTTACAAAGAAAGACGTAAGTTCTGCAAATTACAGTGTCTAGAGACTAGGCACCTGCAAGGTGATCTGATGGAGGTGTATGATGCTCTGAATGGTTTGAGCAAACCTCAATGCTGATGGGATTTTTCTCTTGCTCCAATTAATCACCTGAGGTCACAATAAATTCAAATTGAGGAAAGACAGTTGTAGAATAGATGTGCAGAAATTTGCCTTTAAGCTGTGGGTGGTTGATTGCTGGAACAAACTGCCATCTGTCGTAGAATTTGACAGCTTAAATAAATTCAAGACAGAACTAGACAAAGATTTGGAGCAAATGGGTGGATGAAATGGAAGGTTTTTTTTTTTTTTTTTTGGCTGGTGCTGTATAAGCTTGCTTTCTTGCATCATATGCCTCTATTAATGCTAATGCTAGATTATGTGAAATTGGCATATATTGGTAAAACATAACTCCCTGTATATTTAATAACTGTGATGTGAAACTATCATTGTAATTTTATAAATATGCATAAAAATTGTTTAAAGGCGGTAATAAATGTTTTTTATTTGGGGAAAAATAATTATTAAAAGAACTTTTTGTGAAAACTGTTTACCTGTATTGATTTATAATATTCAGTGTTGGAACTTATCAGTGCCGTAGTATAAAATAGGGGTCAGCAAATGGTCATTTGCAGAGTACTGAAATATAAAGATACCATTCTGGAAAATGCCAGTGCCAGAAATTAATTGCTTGCCTGATTTAATTATTTATATCCTTATTTAGTTTTATCTTTTTTTCATTTTTTTTTCTTTTTTTTTTTTTTTTTTCTTTTTTTATTCTTTTTTTGTTAGTTGTTGGCGCATCGGCTTCTGTGGCCTAATGCACCTCCCAAGGTTTTTGCACTACTCTGATTCAAGCCCGAGGCGGGATTCGAACCTGCGACCTTTGGGTTAACAGGTAGGCACTTTAGCACCTGGCTAGCCCGGTCAGCATTTAGTTTTATGTGCTTACTTATTTAATGTGTTTTTTATAATATAAATTATAATAATTTAGCAACTAGCATATTTTATTTAAAACAAACATGCACTTATGAAAAAATTGTGTTAGTTGGCTTCTGACCTTTCTTCTTTTTGCACTGGGAAAGTTTGCTGGCCCCTGGTTTATGGTACATAATACAAATATTAAAAGAATTAAGTTGCATTCTAAAATAGCATCAAAATCAAATGGAAATTTTATTTTCTTTGCCATTCCATGAGACCTGAGAAATTACAAAAGGAAAAAGAAAAAAAAAAAAAAAAAAAAAAAACCACAGAGCCTGAACATGGCATGCTCAAACCTAAAGACTCCTGCTCAAATGTGGTGGACAGCTGTAATACTATTCTTATATTTTCTTACTATGCAACACAGAGCAGAACAGACAATAAAAATAAAATAACAAGTTGCAGTTAAAATATGTTTAATGTTAAAATATACAGTAAACAGTAATACAAAAAGAGCTTTCGAACAGTATGTTGCCCTCATCAGTTTTTAACCGTTAATGTAAAAATCTAGGAGTGTTATTTGGTTTTGAGGAGCATGAGCAGCTAAGGCCATATTGCTTCGGCGATATGTGGTGGTCATTTCCTGACCTTTCCACATCCTCCGTATTTGGTGGTCACGGACTCGAACCCCAGTCTAATCAAGAAGCGTGTGCTACACACTGCTGATCCTGCCCACTTGGCTACGGAGGTGCCTAAGTCTAGGAATACAAAACTTATGTGCGTGTGATGGCAGTCATGTAGGGTGAACTGCACGATGCAACAATTAGCTGCTAGAAGGTAAAGTTTGTGGCTGTGATGTATGGGAATGTTGTGAATGTCAATGTTGTGAATGTCAGTGTTTGTTAGCCATAAGGATGGTTGCTTCAGTAATAGGATGTCGTGTCCATTCTTATGGCTGGCAAACGTTGGCATGGTTGCTTCAGTAATACACTGGTGTGCAAAATTTAAGGGCCAGTCAAGTTTTCACCTGTAGCTTCTCATAGGAGTGGCCTGGATATGGGGAAAACATACCAAAGGAACATCGTGAGGTAAAGAAATGTTGAAGGAAACAACAGAAACAAAACTGTACAGAGGGACTTTATTCAAAAATGGCAACACAGCACGGGCTGCCATGATACAGATGCTTTACTGCCAAAGATGGTACAAAGGGAAGAGGTAGTCCTCAGTAGGAGATATGGCCACCCCTAATGTTGATGTAGCCTTTGCACTGCCTGTCTGTACTTAGAACAATGTTGTTGATAAGTTCCTGTGGTAACATTGTCCATTCCTCTGTCAGTGCCATCTTTAGCTGGTGAACATTTTCTGGTGGGTGTGGACATGCCTCTAGGCATCTCCCCAGAGCATCCCATGTGTGGGACTCTCTGGGGAGATGGGATTTAGATTGGCGGAATGGGCAGGCTAATCCATATGAACAATGTCCTCACTTTCCAAAAGCACATCAACAGCTGCAGTGCGATGGGGTGTGGCGTTATCACTCCTAAACACGAACTCGGGGCCAGTGGCACCTCGGAACAGATGCACATGGGGAAGGATTACCTCAGTACGGTACCGCCTTCCAATATCTGGAGTTGTGTGTGTCCATCCAAGATAATGTCTCCCCAGACGAGAACATATCAATCCCTCTCAATGATGTTTCCGGGGATATACCGTGTTCCAACCTCTCGCCAGATTAGCTGACGTATAGAATCGCTGCTGAGACTGAATCTACTCCTATAAGTAAAGATTTTATGGTTGTAACCTTTAGAAATAGTGTTGGTCCTTAAGTTTTGCACACCAGTGTAGGATGGACACGACATCCTTTGCAGAAGCAGAGGATGTTATGTCCATCCTTATGGCTGACAAACATTGGCATTCACAATATTCCCATACGTCACAGCCACAAACTTTGCCTTCTAGCAGCTAATTGTTGCATCACGCAGTCACATACATGACTGCCATTTCACGCACATAGGTTCTGTTATTCCTAGACTTTTCATTAACAGTTAAAAAAACTGATGAAGGGCAACCTACTATCCGAAAGCTCTTTTTGTATTACTGTTTACTGTACATATTTTTGAAAACCTGTTTTAACTGCAACTTGTTGTTTTATTTTTATTTTCTGTTCCGCTCTGCATCGCATATTAAGAAAATATAAGAATAATGAATCCAGAGCACGTAGGCCTTTTCACTTACTAATACTGTTATTTTACTAAATAAATAGCCATTTTTGTGTTAAAATTATTAAGAAAAAAAATTGAATGTACATTTTTATTTCATTTTTTTTTTTCTTTAAGGCAGATATCAAGATGAGTTTATTGAGCATAGGATGGCACAACTTCAAATGTGGGTAAACAGGATATGTCGCCATCCAGTTGTTTCACAGTGTGAAGTATGGAAGCACTTTCTTACCTGTACTGATTTGAAGGTAGGATTTCTTTAGAGCAAAAAAAATATATATATATTATGCAGAGAGGCAGTTTTTTTTTACTAACATTAAGAATAAACTTTACAATACTGAATATTTATGTCATATATTTGTCATTTCCCCAGGGGCTCACATCTGGTGAGTATAGGCTTGGCACATCCAGGTTCCTGAGCTGGATATCATCATTCTTCTCTCTCTCTCGGGGTAACTCGGGAATTTTTTTTTTTTTTTTTTTTTGGCTGGTGCAGCATAAGCCTCAGGCTTCTTTGCACCATATGGCTAATAATAATATAAAAAAAAATGCATTTTTTTGAATATCAAAATTATCATGATGAGTCTTTTTTCATTGTG
The DNA here is from genome assembly GCF_048544385.1 of Mastigoproctus giganteus. NCBI lineage: Eukaryota > Metazoa > Arthropoda > Arachnida > Uropygi > Thelyphonidae > Mastigoproctus > Mastigoproctus giganteus. The sequence goes on along the minus strand of NC_143583.1, from coordinate 229,159,176 downwards.
TCGTGTCATTTGGTTGCTTGTATTCCATGTGCATAGTTATAACGTTACTTTGATACAACCATGCAAAAAGATGCAGGATCTATCTTTCATCAGCCAGGAAAGGGGAGTAGATTCTGTTTGACATATTCTGAGGTTTTCATCCAAGCAATTTACAAATCAGCTAGTGAGCACACACAACTGTATAGATAAAATACTGTATACATGACAAAGGCCATATCATATGTAGACAGGGCTGTGTTAATGCTACTGCCAAACTGGCTGTGGCTGAGAGCCTCACCCGAAGAGGGGCCTCCTTTCCAATGTAAATATTTTCTAAAGGATAAATATTTCTAATAATAATAATAAAACAAGAAAATATGTAATATAAAAGCATACTTAAACTTAACTTATGTGTTTAAATTTTATTCATATACCTTTTTATTGTACAATAAATAAGTTAAAAGTTTCTAATAAAATTGTTTTTATTATTACTTTAATTTTCAAGTCAAAAAACATAAAACAGTTTTGACCTCTTAGTTTACATTTTTATATCAAGGAATTATAAAAATATAAAAACCTAAGTAGTATTTGTATTTATATATATGTGCAATATATAGGTCAATAAATTCAATAAAGTGGTATTTTGATGCGTACATGATTAAATATTGGTTGATTAATTCAATTAAGTGGTATTTTACTATAGGTATTAGTGTGTGTACGGATCAGGTAATCAAGCTAGCATATATAGGCTATCTTAAGTCTGTTTGGCCTATAAACGTTAAGTTAAACATATTAAAATTACTATGAAGCAATCAATACAAAATGATAATGAAAATGTCATTACTAACTGATAATGAAAATATCAACACTATGTGATTATGAAAATATCAGTACTAAATGATAATGTGCAATGCAATTTTTGAAAATATCAATACTAAATGATAATGTGCTGCAATTTTTGAAAAAAACATTCCATCACATGGCCATAAATCCACTGGTATGGGGACAACAGAAACAGGTAGGTATGGGACATTCCTTCAGACGGGCTATCGATCCGTTCAAAGCCCCCGATGAAGTAGTGGATTGATGGCCATGTGATGGAATATTTTTCAAAAATTGCATTGCACATTATCATTTAATATTGATATTTTCATAATCACATAGTATTGATATTTTCATAATCACATAGTACAGTCAGTCCTCGTATAACATGTGTTTACATTACACGAATTCGATCATACACTATTTATAAATAGGGGAACAATATCTTATATAACACGAACCGAATTCGCTTATGCACGATTCGCCTTTGTGTTTACAAGAAATGGCAGTCGAACACAGAATCACCCGAACCGAACGCAACACGATAGGAATGAAGAGAAGATTCTGAAAATGTATTTGTGTTTTATATCAGTGAAGGGGAAACACATTTCACCATAATAACGTAAAAAGCAACACAATTCCAGCTATCAGTATAATCGCAAATGCAATTAGATCGAGTTTACTACCAGTTTATAACAGATTCCACTAGCAGAAACGCAACTGGAAATTGTTTTTATTGTTTTATGGTAGTAACCCCTAGAAATGTGCTTTAGTAAAATGTGAGGTGTTAATCTCTGCCTTTATGGTGTTGTTTATTCAGTTGCTACACGTGCGCAGCTTTGTTTATGTGTATCAAGCGTGCCTCCTCGTTTTGTAATTGTGCTTTATTCCCTAAAAATGAGTGAAATACTTAAAAAGGTGTGAAAAGAGAGCGTCCTGGTGAAGAAACTGCAGATTCAGAGAGAGAAAAAAAAGCAATATCGATAAACAGAGGCGGACTGGGTCAAAAATTCTTACCTGGAAAAATTTATAGTGGCCTCATGCTATGGTTTATGGCCAAAATCACACCGGCCTCCGGCCCACCGGGGTTTACCCCGGTAAGGCTTATGGCCAGTCCGCCACTGTCGATAGTGAAAAAATATGAAACTCTGAAACGCTTTGAGCGAAATGAAAGACCATGTGATATTGCACGTGCTACAGACCTAAATGTGGCAATGCCGAGAATTACAAAGAATGCAGAGAAAATAAAAACAACTTTCATAGCAGGAACAACTCAAAGTGTAATTAAAATCCATTAGATTAAGACACAAAGAATTGGAAGAGATGGAACGGCTGTCATCTGTTTGGATAGAAAATCATACAAAAAACAAGTTTCCTTACAATCGAAGCAAAATCAGTAGCAATATTTTATTACGTTATAGTCGTAATAAAATACGTAAGTATTTTATTACGATTATTTATTGTGTTTGGTAATGTTTTGGTTACAAATGTGCGTTCAATCTTAGGTGGTCGGCACCTAACCCTATTTTTCCCATAGGGCCTGTTGTTTATATTGCACGATTTTGCATTGCACGAGGGTTTCTAGGAACACAACTATCGTGCTATACGAGGACTGACTGTATTGATATTTTCATCATCAGTTAGTAATGACATTTTCATTATCATTTTGTATTGATTGCTTCATAGTAATTTTAATATGTTTAACTTAACGTTTATAGGCCAAACAGACTTAAGCCATGTATGCCAGCTTGATTACCTGATCTGTGTACACACTAATACCTGTAGTAAAATACAACTTAATTGAATTAATCGACCAATATTTAATCATGTACGCATCAAAATACCACTTTATTGAATTTATCGACCTATATTAAATCATGCACGTATAATGTCGAATTGCCCTATGTACAATGGCATTACCATTGCATATATGACAAAAACTATAATGTACAATTCTATCATTATAAACTTTAAACATTACATATACACTATATATATATATATATATATATATATATATATATATATATTATAATTATTGATAAAAAAGTAAAGAAAGAAAGTTAAAACGACAATAACTGTAACTAATATGTAAATAATATTTATGAGTCAATGCAGTTGCAAGCCATCAATGCAATACACCCATAATGTTTATAATATTAAGGATAATATAAAGAACCATTAGAATAAGCAAATCAATCCAATAATAATACCATCAGGGACCTAAGAAAATGCAAAAAAAAAAAAAATATTATCGCTTTTTACCGACAATCTAGATGACTGGGGCCAACCACCCAGAATGAAGGCAAAAAACGACAAGAGGTTCTCTTACAAAAAACAACAAGAGGTTCTCTTACAAAAAACGACAAGAGGTTCTCTTACAGAGAACCTCTTGTCGTTTTTTGCCTTCATTCTGGGTGGTTGGCCCAGTCATCTAGATTGTCGGTAAAAAGTGATTTTTTTTTTTTTTGCGTTTTCTTAGGTCCCTGATGGTATTATTATTGGATTGATTTGCTTATTCTAATGGTTCTTTATATTATCCTTAATATATATATATATATATATATATATTATTAAAGGGGCCTGAAATTTAATGATCTTTGGTGCTTCATCTGTAGTAGTTGATGCACCAAGGAGATCCCACCCCCACTGATATCATGCAGTTCATTATGCTTTTCAGTTTAGTGAGCACTCACACAGTTGTATAAACAAAATACTGTATACATGAGGGTGCATTAATTAAAACAAGGATATCAGCTTCCTAGTTGCCCACTTTCAGTCGTTATCTTGCCTATTGACAAGACTTCACCCTAAAGAATATACAACACTATGTATAAATATAAGTGAATAAATAAAGGTAAGTAAATAAATAAAAGTAGTATAGGTAAAAAAAGTTAGGATTGAAGGAAAGAGAAGTTACAGTTGTACATAAAAAAAAACTGTGCAAGAAGAAAGAAAAGTAGAAAAAAGAGAAATAAGTCAATAATATATATTAGATATATACGTGATTATATTGTCGTATATCGCACAACCCTGGTGTCATTTTCAAGTGTCAACCACTAGAATTTCCCAACAAGACAACAATATAGTGTCCTCTGTTTCTAATATAAAGTACATTCCATGGAAAACTAGGATTATATCAAAAAAATAGTAAAAAGGAATAAAATAATAATTATAAAAATGTAAAGCAAAAATTGTATATGTTATAAGGGAGGATATAAAGACTGCCTGCATGTAATTTAAGGTTGACACTACAGAAGACCTAAGAAAAAGAAAAGTGAAAATTTTTCTCTTTCTTTTTTACTAAAACAAAAACTTGTTGCATTAAATACTTGCACTCTAAAAACAATGTTCCACGTAGACAAACGCTATAGAATAGAGTGGACCAAGACTAATGGTATATAGAAATATAAAAATTTTATAAAAATTATAAATTATCTTCTAGTGGGTAATATTATGGCTTTATGGCTAACTGGAAGCAAAATAAAGTAGGTTATAGGATATCAATAGACACTCCTGTTCTCATATTACACTAATAGCCCAGCGCGTAGAAAAATGACATAGCCCAGTGGTCAGGAGCACTAGTGCAGTAGCACACAGTCTTTGAGTGGACTTGGGTTGAAGCCTGTTACTGCTAAATACGATTGGCATTTCTATTGATTGATTTATTGTAAACTCCACTGACCTGGTGTTCGGGTCAGAATATAAACAAGAACATATAGGAAAGTTAACAGTATATGAAGAAAGAATATAAAGTAGTAGCTTGGGGTTAGCTGGGAGCACGATTCCTGCCTGTAATAGTGACGGCCCTTCACATAAGTACAGATGGGAATCGTGCTCCCAGATAACCCGAGCTCTGAAATCTGACATTACTGTATAAACAATTAAGACTTAGCATTTTTGTATAGTTAACTGCCCTCAATTATTCACAAATATACTGTTTAAGTCTATCCTATCCCATTAACCACTCTGTCCTGTTGACAAGCACAGACCACAGTGAATAAAAATTTTATCCCATGAGTCTTGCATAGTGTCTACATGGAAACTTTAAAGTATGCCAAAATGCAGATACTTTCAATCTCATTTGTAACTAGCATCTTTTCTCAATATTGCCTTGTATTTGTTGAGTAAATCATCAGATCTTAATATCAATAATATCACAACATATCAATAATATCACAACACTATCACCGTTTGTTCCCTTAAAAGATAACCGCTGTATATCATTGTCAAATTTGGCATCACGCAGACATTTTTCCTAGTCCACCTCTTCTTTTTACAAAGCATATTTCTCCTTTCCCTGACAGTTTAGTCACTGACAATAACTGTCTCTCTAGTTTTCAACAAGCACACAGCGAGATAATCCATCTTGACTTGAGCCAGTTGTCTGGGTATAGTTTTCAGCATTGTGCTGCACAGCTGAGTGCTTTAAGGCTCTCCTTTTAATTTCTTTGAGGGCATCTATCCTGTTCTGTAAACTCACATATAACCCCATCAGAAGACTGACTTTTGCATTAGATACTTTCACTCTCTACAATGAAAGCACACAGAGACATCCTCCTTAGCTGCATCATGTCTCTGTATGGATAACTCCCATAAAGGCCGCAACAGGTAGCACACAAAGTGTAGCTACAGTTTTCAAGAGAACTCTCATCTGCAGTTCTCTCCTGAGCCATTCCTGCTTTGCTGCTCTTTTTTGAGGCATGACTCATATAAATTTAATTAAAATAAGAATTACCACATGAACTAATAAGTATATAACAATACACATTAATATCAGATTATGTTATGTGCTACTTATGTTACGTGTTATGTGCTACACTATTATTTCTAAGTAACCCTACTGCCTTTCTAATTCCTTCACTAAAGGCAAAAAAAAAATATATATATATATACCAACTAAAGGTATATATATACCTTTAAAGAATATATACCAACCATAATTTGAGCCTTCAAACTACTTATTTACTACGACTAAAAACACTACAATTGCTACTACAGTGAACTCGGCAAGTTATTAATTACAAGATATGATATTCATGCTGAAATCATTGATAATAAAGGCTCTATGAATGATAAGTCATAGCTTATTAAATTTTTAGTGGAATGTGAAAGTATGCTAACAAATGTGACCAGGAATATTAAAACTATTTATTGAACACAATTTAGTATGTTAATTAAGTAAATACGGTAAAGTTTTTCAAAACAATTGTTCATTTTAAAGAACTCTGACTGAAACGTGAGTTGATCACTCACACAGGGGGAGGTTCCCACGGACTGGAGATGTGCAAATGTATCCCCAATTCACAAAGGGGGATCGAAGGGTGACACAAGTAATTACAGACCAGTTAGTTTAACTTCTGTTCCTGGTAAAATAATGGAGTCGCTGGTTAAAGATGCATTGCAGGATCATCTAGACAAGACTGCAGCAATAATTCAGACACAGCATGGGTTTGTTAAGGGAAAGTCTTGTCTGACAAATTTGATAGGATATTATGATGTGGTTACAAAGGAACTGGATGCAAAAAATAATTTTGATATCATATATTTGGATTTCAGGAAAGCTTTTGACACTGTTGCGCATGGAAGACTATTGTACAAATTGGAGAAGAATGGTATTAAGGGTAAGTTGCTACAATGGATAAAAGGATGGTTAAATGGGAGAAGACAGAGGGTGGTAATCAGTGGGTGTTGCTCTTCTTGGACTAATGTTATTAGTGGAGTCCCACAGGGTTCGGTGTTGGGTCCAATGTTGTTTTGTATATTTATCAATGATATTGATGAAGGTATATCAGGCTTAGTGTTGAAGTTTGCAGATGATACAAAGGTTGGCAGGGTTGTTAATGACAGTAATGGCAGTGTGCTACTGCAACAGGATCTAGATAATTTGGGCAGATGGGCTAAGAAGTGGCAACTGAAGTTTAACCTTGACAAATGCAAAGTACTGCATATAGGTAGAAGTAACCCCAGAGAAATGTACCAACTGTGTGGTACTACACTTAAGGTGGTAGAAAATGAAAAAGACCTGGGAGTAATTGTGCAGTCAAATATGAAGTTTTCTGAGCAATGCAGACAGGCTGCCAGGGCAGGTCATGGGGTTTTGTCAATGATATATAGGAATTTTGCTAGCAGGGAAAAGGAAGTGATTGTCCCTCTGTATAAGGCAATGGTCAGGCCACGCCTTGAGTACTGCATACAGGTCTGGAGGCCTCATTTTAGGAAGGATGTAGATTTACTTGAGCGTGTACAGAGAAAACGGCAACAAGATTGGTGAAGGGAATGAAGGGATCCTCTTATCAAGAGAGGCTTAAGTTCTGCAAATTGCAGTGGCTGGAGACTAGGCACCTGCGCGGTGATCTGATTGAGGTGTATAAGGCCTTGAATGGGTTCAGCATGCTGAATTCTGATGGGATCCTTCCACTTGTTCAGATTACGAACCTAAGGGGGCATAAATTCAAATTAAGAAAAGGCTGATGTAGATTAGATGTGCGGAAATTTGGCTTTAGCCAGCGGGTGGTTAATTGCTGGAACAAACTTCCATCTGTCGTTGTGGAAGTTGATAGGTTGAATAAATTTAAGGAGGAACTGGACAGGCATTTGGAGGGAATGGTGTGATTTTTTTTTTTTTTTTTTTTTGGCTGATGCTCATACATTTGCTTTCATACATTTGCTTTCTTGCATCACATGCCACTACTACTACTACTACTACTACTACAGTAGCAAGACTTGTGGATTTATTGGATCACTGTGCTAAATGGGAAGCATTCAGGGTAGTAATCCTAGAAGCTACCAACTTATACCAACTGAGAGATGCTATTCAATGACCTAATTAGGTGTCATTTGAGACTAGTGGCCTGAGTAGGTAATATATGGAATATGTATAAATTGTCTGTTGATGTTATATAAAGGTTGGTATAAATTAATCTACAATCAAGATACAAAGGAGGTTAGTCGAGCTAAGATTGATTATGAAACGTCCCTGTCAAAAGCAGTGAAGACTTTTTAGTTATATAATCACTGGAAGGAAAGGGATGAATCATGTTAGTGTGTTATAACAGTTGATGATCCTGCTCAGGTTGCTGACACACCAATAGAGTTTTTGCATTCATACAAGAAGAAATTTTTAGGGATAGGAATGTCTCAAATTACTGGAGCTAAATGATTTTATGATAAATTTGAGGAAAGTGGAAGAGAAATTGTTGAAGCTAAAGGTAAATAAGGTTCCTGGGGATGGATGCAATCTATTCAGTTATATTGAGAGAGAGAGAGAGAGAGAGAGAGAGAGAGAGAGAGAGAGAGAGAGAGAGAGAATGCAAAAGAGGTTGGCAAACCTTTAACCACTGTTATGAGAACATACTCTTGTATTCAGGGGAGGTCCCTATGGTCTGGATATGTGCAAATATATCTGCAATATGTAAAGTGGGATGAAAGGGTGAAGTGAGTAATTGCAGACCTGTAAGCTTGCCTTCTGTTCCAGAAAAAATAATGGAGTCCCAGGTTATAAAAGTAATTCAGGATCATCCAGACAGGAATACAGTTATGTGACAATCACAATATGGAATGTGTTGAATGTATGTTTTGATCAAAGTTTGGAGCTTCTAAAGCATTTGCTCTATGTAATATTTCCAGTAATTACAGTCATGCTTGTTGTTGGGATGTGGGATAGGTGGTGGCAGTAGTAAACTATTTGTTCCAAGTTTCAGTTCCCCTTAAACCGAATGTTGACATTAGGCTTCTTTGCCAACGATGTCTATTTCCACTTGCAGTCTGCCAAACCCCATGTACTATTTCTGACAGAATCTCAGTTATCAGTTGATTCAAATACTACTCATCTCAGTTGCCCAAATTATTCGCTGTGTGATTCCTTTTGCCTCAAAGGTGGTACTTGTGCATATGTCTGTTCCAATACTCCCTGTCAGAGACTTGGTAATTTGGAATCTCCTCTCTTCGATCTTCTCTGGCTTAAAATCTCTCTACCTCATTGTGTCAAATTCATCTGTTGTCTCTACCATCCTCCCAACTCCACTAATCACTTGGAGCTCTTTGCAGCTTTACTTTCTCCAGTCCAACTTTCCTAACAGTGAGGTAATTTTCCTTGGTGTTTTAATGTTCACAACTCCAGCTGGTTTCCATTTTCTAGTCACACTGACCCAGCTGGTCAAGATGCTGAGGCTTTTGCAATTTCTAATGACCTTGCACAGATTGTTCATTTACCTACAGGAATACCGGACAATCCCAACCATACAGCCAACACGCTTGATTTTTTTCTCAAAAACAATTCACTTCTAAGTACACGGTCGAAGTGAATGGTCCTTTAGGTACCTCAGATCTAAACTTGGTGATTGTCTCTTCTCCAATGGAGCCTTTATCTCATGGCTATTCCCAACCTCATATTGTTTGGCATCACAAGAATGCAAAGTGGGATGACCTGCGAGATTTATTTTCTTCTTTTCCTTGGTCGGATTACTGTTTCAAAAGTTCCGATGTCAACATTTGCTCAGATCGTGTCATTGAAATTATTCTTGTAGGAATGGAATCCTTTATTCCACACTCCACTTTAAAATCTCGTCCTTTATCTAAACCTTGGTTTACCAATAAATGTGCTAAGGCTGTTCAAGAGAAGAACGTTGTATATCGTAATTGACTTGTTTCCAATTCTTCAGTTTCATTTTGTGCCTACACCAATGCCCGCAACAATTGTAAAGCTGTCATTAATCAGTCCAAATTAGATTTCGAACAGGCTAAGAGTAGAAAACTTGCTTCTTGCCCTAATGGTAGCCGAGCATTCTGGTCTCTTTCCAAAGCTATTGGCCACAACTTTTGCCCATCTCTGCTCCCACCTCTGTCAAAACCAGATGGTTCTGTTGTCACTTCAGCCAAGGATAAAGTGGACCGGCTAGCATCCCATTTTTCTTCCAACTCAAGTATTAATGATCTTGGTAAAACACCTCTCACCATTCTCAGTTGTGTCTTACACACTCCATTTAATGCCTCCTATGGTCTTCCGTCAAAAGGATGTCAGAAGGATTTTGACGAATCTCGATGCTAAGAAAGCTCCAGGTCCTGATGATATTTCTCCACTTGTTCTCAAAACTTGTGCTCCTGAACTTACTGCTATTCTTTGCCGCCTTTTTTCACTTTCTTATTCCAAAGGTGTTGTTCCTTCTGCTTGGAAATTTGCTAATATCCAGCCAGTTCCTAAAAAGGGTGATAAGTCCCTCCCATCCAGTTATCATCCCATTGCAATTACTTCTACTCTTTCTAAAGTAATGGAGAAATCAATTAACCGCCAACTCTTAAACTACCTAGAAACCTTCCGTCTGATCAGTGATCGCCAGTATGGATTCCGTCAGTGTCGATCCACTGGTGATATTCTGGCTTATGTTACCCATATATGGACAAATTCAATGGAAAAGTTGGTGAAACACAATCAGTTGCTCTTGACATCTCAAAGGCTTTCGATCGTGTTTGGCATAAAGATCTTCTAAACAACCTTTCATCTTATGGTTTGCCAACTGTTTTTTGTAGGTGCCTCCGTAGCCAGGTGGGAAGGAGCAGCAGTGTATAGCACACGCTTCTTGATTAGACCGGGGTTCGAGCCCGTCACCACCAAATATGGAGGATGCGGGAAGGTCAGGGAATGACCACCGCATATCCCGGAGCAATATGGCCTTAGTTGTTAATGCTCCTAAAAACCAAACAACAAACAAACAACTGTTTTTTGTAATTGGTTATCCAGTTTTCTCTCCGATCGATCACTGAGGGTGATGGTAGAAGGCTCTCTGTCTTCTAACTTCTCCACTAATGCCGGTGTGCCCCCAAGGTTCAGTTCTTTCCCCCACTCTTTTCCTTTTCTATATTAATGACCTTCTTCCATCGACTGGAAATCCTATCCATAGTTTTGCCGATGATAGCACATTGCATTCCACTTTCCATTTTGAGAAACCCTTCACTGCACAAACGACATCAACTTCTGAAATGTCTACTACCAATTTCTTAAATTCTGATCTTCAGGTAATTCTCCAGTGGGGCAAAGACAACTTAGTTGATTTCAATCCTTTTAAAACTCAGTTGTGTCTTATATCCTTGGACTCAGGAGAGGTTCCCACGGACTGGAGATGTGCAAATGTATCCCCAATTCACAAAGGAGGTTCGAAGGGTGACACGAATAATTACAGACCAGTTAGTTTAACTTCTGTTCCGGGTAAAATAATGGAGTCACTGGTTAAAGATGCATTGCAGGATCATCTAGACAAGACTGCAGCAATAATTCAGACACAGCATGGGTTTGTTAAGGGAAAGTCTTGTCTGACAAATTTGATTGGTTATTATGATGTGGTCACAAAGGAACTGGATGCAAAAAATAATTTTGATATCATATACTTGGATTTCAGGAAAGCTTTTGACACTGTTGCGCATGGAAGACTACTGTACAAATTGGAGCAGAATGGTATTAAGGGTAAGTTGCTGCAATGGATAAAAGGATGGTTAAGTGGGAGAAGACAGAGGGTGGTAATCAATGGGTGCTGCTCTTCGTGGACTAATGTTATTAGTGGAGTCCCACAGGGTTCGGTGTTGGGGCCACTGTTGTTTTGTATATTTATCAATGATATTGATGAAGGTATATCAGGCTTAATGTCGAAGTTTGCAGATGACACGAAGGTTGGCAGGGTTGTTAATGACAGTAATGGCAGTGTGCTACTGCAACAGGATCTAGATAATTTGGGCAGATGGGCTAAGAAGTGGCAACTGAAGTTTAACCTTGACAAATGCAAAGTACTGCATATGGGTAGAAGTAACCCCAGAGAAACGTACCAACTGTGTGGTACTACACTTAAGGTGGTAGAAAATGAAAAAGACCTGGGAGTAATTGTGCAGTCAGATATGAAGTTTTCTGAGCAATGTAGACAGGCTGCTAGGGCAGGTCATGGGGTTTTGTCAATGATATATAGGAATTTTGCTAGCAGGGAAAAGGAGGTGATTGTCCCTCTGTATAAGGCAATGGTCAGGCCACGTCTTGAGTACTGCGTACAGGTCTGGAGGCCTCATTTTAGGAAGGATGTAGATTTGCTTGAGCGTGTACAGAGAAGAGCAACACGATTGGTGAGGGGAATGAAGGGATCCTCTTACCAAGAGAGGCTTAAGTTCTGCAAATTGCAGTGGCTGGAGACTAGGCACCTGCGCGGTGATCTGATTGAGGTCTATAAGGCCTTGAATGGGTTGAGCACGCTGAATTCTGATGGGATCCTCCCACTTGTTCAGAATACGAACCTACGGGGACATAAGTTCAAATTAAGAAAGGATAGATGTAGAATAGATGTGCGGAAATTTGCCTTTAGCCGGCGGGTTGTTAATTGCTGGAACAAACTTCCATCTGTCGTTGTGGAAGTTGATAGGTTAAATAAATTTAAGGAGGAACTGGACAGGCAATTGGAGGGTATGGTGTGATTTTTTTTTTTTTTTTTTTTTTTTTTGGCTGATGCTGCATAAGCTCCTACACTGCTTTCTTGCATCAAGTGCCACTACTACTACTACTATCTCGCAAAAAGGATTCTTCTGCTCTTTTGCATATCTTTGATGACACTTGGATTTCTAGACAAGATCACATATCTCTATAGGGTTACTCTGGCTTCTAATCTCTCTTGGCACAAGCACATCACAAATATTGCTTCCTCTGCATCTAAAAAACTTGGTTTTCTCTTTTGCTCTCGGCATTACTTTTCTTCCAAACAGCTGTTCACTCTGCAAATCGCAAATCTGCCCTACCATGGAATATTGTTCCCACATCTGGAGCGGTGCCCCCAAAACCTCTCTCAGGCTTCTAGATTCCATTCAGAAGAGGGCAGTTAGTTTAATTAATGACTCCTCTCTAAGAGAGTCTCTCCACTCTCTGTCTCATAGACGTACTGTTTCTGCTGCATTTCTTTTCTACAGATACTTCCATGGGCACTGTTCTTCTGAATTGTCTTTTTTAATTCCTACTCTCTCTTTCAAAACAGTTCGAACAAGTGCCGCCACCAGCCAACATTCATTTACTGCCCAACTTCAAACTCACAGAACCAACTTTTCGTCTTCCTCGTTTATTCATTCATCTGCCGTTTTCTGGAACAACTTCCTTCACACGTATTTCCTAAAAATTACAGTCTACAGAAGTTCAAGTCTAATGTCAACCTCCAATTCTCAACCTCCAAACCAAGCACGGTACTAAGTACTATAGGTTCTAATACCTCTCGTATTTGGGGTTTTCGTAAAAAAAAAAAAAAAATCTAAAGACAGTTTCTATATTCTGGGGTTAATAGGCAACATGAATTGATGCCAGTCTGAGGGGAGTGTGGCCTTGGGTGTTGGGGGGGGGAGCTGTAAAAATTGTCAATAGTTCTCTTAATAATTTTGTTAATCACATTTCTTGCATATTGGTCCATAACTATATCGTTATGGGAGGTGTTAAGTTTTTTGCAATAGCTTCAAATTAAGAAAATATCTTGCACACATCTTAAAAATAATTTAGGGATAAGGGTATTCAAGAATCAGTCTTCCAGTATGGCCCAGGAAACAGTATCATCAGATAGAGTGGAACCATCACAAGGATATCAAATTATAACAGGGTGCTTAATGATTTTGAAATAACTGAGAACAAAGTTGAGGAGAAATTGTTGAAGTTAAACATAAGAAAGGCACCTGGAGCGGATGGGATCTATCCAGTTATATTAAAGGAGGTGGCAAAGAAAGTAAGCAAACCCTTAGCTATAATTATGAGAGCATCCTTGGACTCGGGGGAGGTCCCCCACGGACTGGAGATGTGCAAAAGGTGCATTGCAGGACCATATAAACAAGACTGCAGAAATAATTCAGACACAGCATGGGTTTCTTAAGGGAAAGTCTTGTCTGACAAATTTGATTAGTTATTATGATGTTGTTACAAAGGAACTGGATGAAAAAAATAATTTTGATATCATATACTTGGATTTCAGGAAAGCTTTTGACACTGTTGTGCATGGAAGACTACTGTACAAATTGGAGCTGAATGGTATTAAGGGTAAGTTGCTACAATGGATAAAAGGATGGTTGGGTGGGGGAAGACAGAGGGTGGTAATCGATGGGTGCTGCTCTTTGTGGACTAATGTTATTAGTGGAGCCCCACAGGGTTAGGTGTTGCATCCACTGTCGTTTTGTATATTTATCAATGATATTGATGGAGGTATATCAGGCTTAGTGTCGAAGTTTGCAGATGATACAAAGGTTGGCAGGGTTGTTACTGACAGTAATAGCAGTATGTTACTGCAACAGGATCTAGAAAATTTGGGCAGATGGGCTGAGAAGTGGCAACTGAAGTTTAACACTGACAAATGCAAAGTACTGCATATGGGTAGAAGTAACCCCAGAGAAATATACCAAGTGTGTGGTACTACACTTAAGGTGGTAGAAAATGAAAAAGACCTGGGAGTAATTGTGCAGTCAGATATGAAGTTTTTCTGAGCAATGCAGATAGGCTGCCAGGGCAGGTCACGGGGTGTTGTCAATGATATCCAGGAATTTTGCTATCAGGAAAAAGGAGGTGATTGTCCCTCTGTATAAGACCAGGCCACGCCTTGAGTACTGCATGCAGGTCTGGAGGCCTCATTTTAGGAAGGATGTAGATTTGCTTGATCATGTACAGAGAAGGGCAACAAGACTGGTGAGGGGAATGAAGGGATCCTCTTACCAGGAGAATCTTATGTTCTGCAAATTGAAGCAGCTGGAGACTAGGCACCTGCGAAGTGATCTGATTGAGGCGTATAAGGCCTTGAATGGGTTGAGCACACTGAATGCTGATGGGATTCTTCCACCTGTTCAAATTACGAACCTAAGGGGGTTCGTAATCGGAACATAATCCTAAATTGAGGAAGGACAGATGTAGAATAGATGTGCGGAAATTGGCCTTTAGCCAGCGAGTGGTTAATTGCTGTAACAAACTTCAATCTGTCTTTGCGGAAGTTGATAGGTTAAATAAATTTAAAGAGGAACTGGACTAATATTTAGAGGTGATTGTTTTTTAATTTTTTTTTTTTTTTTTTTTTGACTGGTGCTGCATAAGCTCATACGCTTGGTTTCTTGCATCATCTGCCACTACTACTACCATAACATCACAGCAGAGAGGAGAATGTATCACATGACCCTCTTCTCCTTCCATTCTCTTTGACCTCTTTGTGCCTGGCAAAATATCACTGGAGGAGTTTACATTATGTATATATCTTAGCTTTTTTTTTTTTGTATTTTTTTTTTTTTAACCATGGTATTTTTGGAATACTGAAAAATTTTGGAATAATGTTTGGTGTATTGTAATTTACAGTTATTAATTGTGTAGATCGGGGTTGACCTGTATTGCACGTTACCTATGGATGAATTCAGAACTATCAGTATCCATTCACTTCTGCTACATCTGATGCTGCTAAATATTTTTGCTAATTATGCAAAGGAATTTTATGCTAAGTTTTATAATTAAGAAAATAGAATTTATGTTTGTAAAATATTTTTGATATAGATTAATGAATAGTATTGGCATTAGCAAAGGCCACATGGTGCAAGGAAGCCTATGGCTTTTGCTGCACTAGCCAAAAAATAAAAAGAAAAAGAAAATAGCAAAAAAAATAAATAAATAAAAATAATAATTATTCTTATTATTTTTATTTATTTTTTTTTTGCTATTTTTATTCAAATAAAATAATAATATTAAGAAGAAGACAATTTTAAAACAATAATAGTAATTAATAAGAGAAAAGGAAATGGACAACCTATGTGTTTTCCTCTTCCCATAGATAAATCCATCTGACCTTTTAATTTCCCCAAACTGTCAGCCTCTACCACCCATATAGGTAACTTATTCCGGTAATTTATAACTCTCGCTGTCTAAAATAAAACTTCCTGCATTTCAGTCTTAACATCTCTTTCCCCCCCCCATAACTTGAAATTATGGCCCCTTGTTCTAGAATCATTTCTAACCGTGACAGTTCGTACTCATTCATTTTACTTTTGCCTCTCAGAGCCTTAAACACCTCAATAAAGTCTCCTCTAAGGTACCTAGTTTCCAGACTGCAAATATATTATTCCTCATATGGGTGCCCTTTTGCTGATATCACCAGGCGAGTTACTGGTGAGATCAGTCTTTGAACCCTTTCAAGAAGCACAATGTCTTTCTTTAGGTGCGGTCTCCTTACTTGAACAAGTATTCCTAGTGTGCTGTAACAATAGCCTTATACAATAGGATTATGACGTCCTTATCTCTACTAGCAATTGTTCGATACATCATCGATAGGACACTGTGGGCCTTCCTTGCAACCTGTCTACAATGCTCAAAGAACTTAGTCTGACCCTTATCATAACACCCAAGTCCCTTTCCTCCACTACCGGCTTTAGTTCAACTCCGCCAAGTGTATAAGTTATTTTGGGGTTACTGTTTCTCAGGTGTAATACCTTACACTTTGCTGGATTAAAACATAGCTGCCATTTTTCTGACCATCCCTGAAGTCTCTCTAGGTCATTCTGAAGAAGCTCTGCTTGGCGGCGATCATTAACAACTCTACCAATGTTTACATCATCTGCAAATTTAGACATCACACCCTCTATCCCTTCATCGATGTCATTTATGAAAATCAAAAACAAGAGTGGTCCTAATACTGATCCTTGGGGAACTCCACTTCTTACATCAACCCAATCTGAGGAATAACCATTTATCACAACCCTCTGCCTCCTGCTCGAAAGGCATCTAAGGATTTTTCCTGTGATTCCAAGCTGTTCCAGCATATAAAGTAACCACTCATGTGGGACTGAGTCAAATGCTTTGCTGAAATCCAAATAAACAATGTTGAAATTATTTCCAAAGTCCAGCTCTTGAGTGAACCAGTCAAAAGAGCTAATCAGATTAGTTAAACATGATTTTCCTTTTGCAAAACCATGCTGAGCATTCTTCAGAATTCCATTTCTATCTAAGTGATCCTGAATTCCACTCTTGATCATAGTCTCCATGATTTTCCCTACTACTGAAGTTAGACTAATTAGGCGGTAATTTCCCACTTCACTCTTAGAAACGCACTTATGTATTGGAGGCCGACCAGGCTAGCTGGGTGTGTAAAGTGTCTGCCTGGCAACCCAAAGGTCACGGGTTCGAATCCCGCCTCGTGCTTGGATCAGAGTACTGCAAAAATCTTGGGGGGTGCATTATGGCCATAGAAGCCGATGCGCCAATAACTAACAAAAAAAAAAAAAAAAAAAAAATGTATTGTATTGGAGATATATTGGCACTTTTACAATCCAATGGAATCACTCCTGAGTCCAGTCTCGTAATTAGCCTCAATGATTCAATGCACTCACTTGCCACCTCCCTTAAGATTATAGGGTATATGCCATCAACTCCAGGAGCCTTACTGGCCTGTAGGTTCGAGATGTTTTCCATTAAATAAACATGTGAAATTTTAACATCATTAATTACATTTTTTTTTACTTCACTCCCATGATTTCTCATTGACGTAAAGGGTTTTTCTTCTGTAAATATTGATGCAAAGTAACTGTTGAGTTCAGCTGGGAGTATCTAATACTACCCCACATCCATTGCATAAGAGTTTGTTGTTTGGTTTTTAGGAGCATTAGCAACTAAGGCCATATTGCTCCGGAATATGCGGTGGTCATTCCCTGACCTTTCCTCATCCTCCGTATTTGGTGGTGACGGGCTCGAACCCCGGTCTAATCAAGAAGCGTGTGCTACGCACTGCTGCTCTTTCCCACCTGACTACGGAGGCGCCCCCTTGCATAAGAGTATGGTTGGTCTAGTTTAGTGGCATAGTATTTAGTGTTAGGAGCCACCTGTGATTTCCCACATCTGCGCTGTATGTACTCTGTGATGGAATGCAGAACTACTGCATAAGCCAGAAAAAAGTGTAGTGTCCAGTTTATGTTCTGTTGTTGTGTCTCTGGCTACTTGGCTGCCCTAGTGGAACCCTATGTTGCCCACCACCACCAGCACTGGGTGGTGAGCCAGGCTGCTTTCATACTCTGGCTGATCTCCACCAGTTGCCTGAGCTTTCTGGATGGAAACCAAAAAAAAAAAAAAAAAAAAAAGGGAAGAGAGTGGGGAAGATAGTACAAGTGGTGGACAAAAAGTAGGTAAAGGGAGGAGGAAAGAAGGCATCCTCCAGAGAAAAGAAGAGATGGGAAAGGAGAAGTAGGAATCACACCTGGTCTGGGAGCCCACCAAAGGCCAGGGAAAGGAAGACAGCTTGCAGAACAAGGGAGGTTTGCAAAGTTGGGTAGGTGCAATGGGAAGTGTCTGAGTTTGATTGCTATCAATTCAGTGCCATCATTCCAGTGAGGAAGATGTCCAGTTGGGTGTTCATTCAGTTCTGATAGTGGCCAGAGATGAGGAAAGAGCAGATACGAGGAGAGAGAGAGATCATAGCAGTTTCAGCAACGTCTGGTCTGGATGTCTACCTTGTGGGATCACATGTGGAGAGATGATACCAATGTCTTTTGAAGACTACCAAGGCATATCTGCTGAAAGCGAAAACTTCTTTTGATTTCAACAGGTTGCTTTCCAGACTAAGTGTGGTTAAATTTATATCCAGTAACAGTTGATTACGTTAGGTCCAGGTAGATGTTACACATGTGCATTATGTGGTGCCAGCCCTCCATTTCTCCACAAACACGATGGGCATCATTTACAAGCCTAAAGTCGTGAGGTTGCTCTTTGAATGACATGTCCTGTCAAAAGAAAGGTAGCGTGTAAATTAGGGAAGAACCAGCCAAGTCTTTGTTTGTTGAGGTAGGAGACAGTAGGTAGGAATAGCTTGGTAGTACTGCCTTTGGTGGAATCATCCTAACGGATTTGCCAGAGGGAAACAAGTTCCTGCCAAGTATGACGGAGTTCTTGTTTTGGATCTGCATCAACAATAGTTTTTTCCCCAGGAATTCAGTTTCTTTGTTCTTTCTGATGGCATGGGAAAGCCGCTTGGAGGTCAAGGGGCATACAACCTGTTAATACTTGCAGTGCTGCTGTATGTCGTTCTACAAGCCCGAGTCATTTTTAATAACATCAGCCGTTGTATCTGCAGAATAATGTTCCTAATGCTGATGATGGACAAATGATGGAACCATACGGCAGTGCCATATGTTACGAACGATACAAGAGAAGGTGGAGTACAGGTCCCTTAAGACCCCAGTCTTTGTGGGTGAAGTGAGCAAGCATATTGATATAATTTTTGGCCTTCTCTTTCATGGACTTTAGATGTGGCATGAAAGTTTTGCGATCATCTAGGGTAACTAAATCTAAATGTTTGAGTGCATGTCCTTTATAACGAATGGTTGGTGGTCTGTTGATGTCAGAATGGCCTTTGAGAAGCAGGGTTCTGCTTTTATCTGTAGAGATTTCCAGCTTATTCTCCTCAGCCCAAACTGACAGGGCATTCAAGACTGTATTGGCTCTGGTATCAATAGCCACACGAGTAGGGCCCTCAACAACAATAACCAGGTCATCTGCATATGAGAGCTGTGTGGTTTGGGGGAAGTCCTGCAGGAGCCATTCATCCAGAATCATATTCCAAACAGCTGGCCCGAGAACAGAGCCCTGCAGGCAGCCTCTGTCGAGTTGGGGTTGATACTATGAAATTTTGTTTTCATGGTAACTTTTCTGTTATAGAAGTAATCTATAACAGAAAAGATCTGGTTTGTCCTTGTCCTCTTTGCATTTACTTACATATGTGAAGAATTCCTTCTCTTTGCTAGCAATTTCTCCTAATCTGCCTTTGCCAGCCTAACCTTTTTTGTGGCACTATTGCAGATCAATTTGTAGCTGTTATAGGCTTCAGTACTTTTTATTGCTCTGTAACTTTTCCATGCCATCTTTTTCTGCTCAAGTAATCTGGCAACTTCATTATTCATCCAACTTGGAATCCTCCTCGTGGAGTATTTTTTTTTAATGGTATATACACATTCAAGGCTTCTGGGATTGATGTTTTAAAGGTATACCATAATTCAATTGTATTCGCTCTCTATGAGATATCTATCGTGTTAATAGAGGTATTTTGTAGCATCTTAAACTGTCATAATTTCCATTCCTTTGCCGTTAACTACTGCTAGTAGAACTCCATGATCACTTCCTGCTACTACTGGTTCCTGTACTGTCAGCCCTATGATATCTGGTTCTTGTGTGATGATGAGGTCTAGAGTATTCTTTTCCCTAGTACTTTCCCTGATATGTCGATACAAATAACAATCATCTAGTTGAGCTAAAATTTTTGTCCCCCATATGAAGTTTCCTTCCCATTTGCTCCAATCAATTAGAGGCAAATTAAAATTACATATAATAAGACGTTCATGCTTTTACTTACCCATTCCATTTGCATGTAGAGGCTATCATCATAATCTTCACATCACAATCACCTGGCCTGTAGATTACTCCCACTCTCATTATACCTTTGCTTCCAACTATCTCACACCATATAGATTCCAAACTAGCATGCGAAACAGCTGAATCCGGGAAATCTTTTGTCATTCTCAGGCTGCTTTAGATAAAAACCATGACCCCCACCACCCCTTCTATCTTCACTATCCTTCCTAAATAGATTATACATATCGTACTGAAACTCATCCTCTTCTATATCCGGGTGGCACCACGTTTCTGTAAGCCCTATTATGTCAGCGTTATTTGTCCTAACCAGCAGTTTGAATTCACTCATTTTATTGATGACATTACTGTATAAACAATTAAAACTTAATGTTCTTGTATAGTTAACTACCCTGACACACCCCTTAAAGTTATTTAAGCTTGCTTCCTGGCATTAGCTGCCTGCTCATTTGATTTTCATAAATAACATCGATGAAGGGATAGAGGGCGTGATGTCGAAATTTGCAGATGATGTAAAGATTAGTAGAGTTGTTAATGATCGCCACCAAGCAGAGCTTCTTCAGAATGACCTAGTAGACTTCAGGGATAGTCAGAAAAATGGCAGCTATGCTTTAATCCAGCAAAGTGTAAGGTATTACACCTGAGAAACAGTAACCCCAAAATAACTTATACACTTGGCGGAGTTGAACTAAAGCCGGTAGTGGAGGAAAGGGACTTGGGTGTTATGATAAGGGTCAGACTTTAAGTTCTTTGAGCATTGTAGACAGGTTGCAAGGAAGGCCCACGGTGTCCTATTGATGATGTATCGAACAATTGCTTGTAGAGATAAGGACGTCATAATCCCATTGTATAAGGCTATCGTTAGATCACACTTGGAATACTGTATTCAGGTATGAGGACCGCACCTAAAGACATCGTGCTTCTTGAAGGGTCCAGAGACGGGTAACTCGCCTTGTGAGATTGGCAAAAGGGCGTCCATAAGAAGAAAGACTTGGAATATGTGAGTGGCAGAGCTTGGAAACTAGACACCTTAGAGGAGATTTGATTGAGGTGTTTAAGGCTCTGTGAGGCATAAGCAAAATGAAGGAGGACGAAATTTTCATAGTTACAAATGATTCTAGAACAAGGGGCCATAATTTCAAGTTACTGGGGGGGAGATGTTTAGACTGGATTGCAGGAAGTTTTATTTTAGCCAGTGAGTTATAAATTACTGGAATAAGTTGCCTACATGGGCGGTAGAGGCTAACAGTTTGGGGAAATTCAAAGGTCAGCTGGATAATTATCTACTGGAGGAGGGAAACGCTCGGGTTGTCCATTTCCTTTTCTCTTATTTATTAATTATTATTTTATTTTTTTAATTATTATTATTTTATTTATTTTTTTGTTATTTTATTATTATTGTTATTTATTTATTTTTTATTTTTATTTTTTTTTTTTGGCTGGTGTAGGTAGAAGGAATCTAAAAAACAGATTCCTTTCTTCTACCTACAAGTGCAGACCAAGCTGATAGAAATTTTCCCCCAAAGGCCTTGCAGAGTCCTTAAAGTCATGAGTTAATCCATAAGCTTTCAGCATATAATCCCTTCTATCATTCCTGGTCAGATTTGCAGACACATAGATTGTGACCTAACTCACGGCATTTCTTCAGCATGGTCCTATATTTGTCTAACAAATCATCAGATTGTGTATGCTTAATGTCGTTAGTCCCCACATGAATAATATTCTCTTTACCCCCCTTAAAAGTTGACAGTCTATTGGTGACATCATTATTAGTTTCTGCCAGCAGACATATCCTGGTTCTAGTCCACCTATCCTTATTACAAAAAATATTTTCCGTTTCCCTGACAATGGGGTCTCCTAATAAAACTAAGTCCTTTTGAACCAGAGTAGTTTGCACTTGGTTATTCTGTTCTGGTGCCCAAAATGGGAGTGTATCACTTGGTAGGTTACTAGAGTCTTGATTCCCTGAAGAGCTCTGAATTCTCGAGGGAGAGAAGCCATTTTTTCAGTGACTCAAATTGTTCTAGCAATTTGAGTCACTGAAATTTCTAGCAATTGTTCTAGCAATGCACCAAATTGTAACTTAAGATTGGTGCATGCCTTGCAACAGTGACAAAAAAAAGAATCTCAAAGTGAGCTAGGATTATCCACTAGGTCGACCTTGGAATACATGCCACAGGTTCTGCAAAGTGTAAAATCATGACTCACCCGGAAATTGCCATCGGCTTTTTCCATATGAGTCATGGTACCCTCTGACTAAGTGTTCAAGGTGGATCTTGTAATAACTATTACGAAATTTACTAATTATTTAAAAAAGAAACTTTCAAAAAATTATATTTATAATATTAAAAAAATCAAACTATTACAGGAAAAAAACTTATTAAAATAAACTTTACAGTATACTAAATAACTTTTGAAATCCTGCTCTAATCCCCTCTTATCTATACTTTTTACTGTCACTATGAAGAGCTCTAATAGTCAGGCCACACCTTGAGTACTGCGTATAGGTCTGGAGGCCTCATTTTAGGAAGGATGTAGAGCTGCTAGAACGCGTACAGAGAAGGGCAACAAGATTAGTAAATGGAACAAAGGGTTGCTCTTACAAAGAAAGGCTTAAGTTTTGCAAATTACAGTGTCTGGAGACTGGGCACCGGCGAGGTGATCTGATAGAGGTGTATAAAGCTTTGAATGGTTTGAGCATGCTCAATGCTGATGGGATTCTGCCTCTTGCTCAGAATAATCACCTGAGAGGGCATAAATTCAAATTGAGGAAAGACAGATGTAGGATAGACGTGTGGAAATTTGCCTTTAGCCAGCGGGTAGTTGGTTGGTGGAACAGACTTCCATTTGTTGTGGAAGTTGATAGCCTAAATAAATTTAAGACTCAGCTGGAGTCTTAAAAGTGCTTTTGTAATAACTTATGGAGGGGTGAAGTGGAAGTGGGGTTTTTTTTTTTTTTTTTTGGCTGATGCTGCATAAGCTTGCTTTCTTGCATCATATGCTTCTACTAATGCTAAGGTGTGAGCATTCTTGGCACCCAGTGAGAACTAACCTTTGATATGTGGTCAAGTTTGTGGCAGATGATCAGTACTGACCCCGCAGATATTACACTCACTTGCAGCCAACTTTTATACATCTATCGTGCATAACTAGGTCTTCAATTTTTTGCATTTTTTGGGAGCAGTGCTGTTAGTTAGTGTTTTTTGGATCCCCAATCAGGATCCACCTGCTGTGGATTCTCAACACCATTTAAACTGCTTAGACCAAAATTTTATCTGGTATTTAGAAGGGGTAGCATCACTACATACAAATTTTGTGTCTTTGTAGATAACATTTGGTCCATTCCCTTCTGTCAAAAATTTTATGATAGTCCTCTAATGTCTTGACCGCCTTTTCAATTTAGGTTCACTACTTTAAATCTTTTCTGTTGTTCCTTACTTCACTGTATTGAGCTAGACTTGTGCTAATAAGACAGGCATTTTTGTGGATTTATTGGATGATTGTTTTCTGCAGCACCACATTCGAGAGGCAACCAGAGAAAGTAATACTCTTGATCTGGTTATCAGCAGTGATCATTCGTGTATTAAGAATTTGCAGATAAAGGAACCACTAAGTGGCAGTGATCACAGTGTACTGATGTGGGATTTACTTAAAGATTTAATTACCATCAGGGGTAAAGGAAAGGGTTTTTGCTTCCGTAAAGGTGAGTACAGTGGTCTCCGACAGTTTTTAAATTCTGTACAGTGGGATCAACTGACGATGTTACCAACAGTAAATTCTAAGTGGGAAGCATTCAAGGAATTAATAGTGGAAGCTACTAAAAGTTTCATACCTGTTAAGAAATATTGTTCAAGGTTTAGGCCTAAATGGTTATCTAATGAACTAATGAGACTCGTAACAGAGAAGAAAAATGCACGGGATGCATATAAATTATCAAGCGACTCAGAAGCCTATGGCAGATATAAGCTAGTCTGTAATCAGGTCACAAAGGAGGTTAGGCAGGCGAAGGCAGATTACGAGAAATCGTTGGCAAAAGATGCTAAGAAAAACAGCAAGGATATCTTTACTTATATAAATTCTAAAAGGAAGGGAATGAATCTGATTGGTCCACTTGACATTGATGGTTCGACTGTTGATGATCCTGCTCAGATAGCAAACAAACTGAATGAGTATTTTGCATCTACATTCACACATGAGGAATTATTAAGGTTGGAAAATGGCAGAAGGTTATCAAATTGTAGCAGGATACTTAATGATTTTGTAATAACTGAAAGCAAAGTGGAGGAGAAATTGTCGAAGTTAAACATAAGAAAAGCACCTGGGGTGGATGGGATCTATGCAGTTATATTAAAGGAGGTAGCAAAGCAACTAAGCAAACCCTTAGCCATAATTATGAGAGCATCCTTGGACTCAGGGGAGGTTCCCACTGACTGGAGATGTGCAAATGTATCCCCAATTCACAAAGGGGGATCAAAGGGTGACACGAGTAATTACAGAACAGTTAGTTTAACTTCTGTTCCGGGTAAAATAATGGAGTCACTGGTTAAAGATGCATTGCAGGATCATCTAGACAAGACTGCAGCAATAATTCAGACACAGCATGGGTTTGTTAAGGGAAAGTCTTGTCTGACAAATTTGATAGGATATTATGATGTGGTTACAAAGGAACTGGATGCAAAAAATAATTTTGATATCATATATTTGGATTTCAGGAAAGCTTTTGACACTGTTGCGCATGGAAGACTATTGTACAAATTGGAGCAGAATGGTATTAAGGGTAAGTTGCTACAATGGATAAAAGGATGGTTAAGTGGGAGAAGACAGAGGGTGGTAATCAATGGGTGTTGCTCTTCGTGGACTAATGTTATTAGTGGTGTCCCACAGGGTTCGGTGTTGGGTCCACTGTTGTTTTGTATATTTATCAATGATATTGATGGAGGTATATCAGGCTTAGTGTCGAAGTTTGCAAGTGATACAAAGGTTGGCAGGGTTGTTAATGACAGTAATGGCAGTGTGCTACTGCAACAGGATCTAGATAATTTGGGCAGATGGGCTAAGAAGTGGCAACTGAAGTTTAACCTTGACAAATGCAAAGTACTGCATATAGGTAGAAGTAACCCCAGAAAAATGTACCAACTGTGTGGTACTAAACTTAAGGTGGTAGAAAATGAAAAAGACCTGGGAGTAATTGTGCAGTGAGATATGAAGTTTTCTGAGCAATGCAGACAGGCTGCCAGGGCAGGTCATGGGGTTTTGTCAATGATATATAGGAATTTTGCTAGCAGGGAAAAGTAGGTGATTGTCCCTCTGTATAAGGCAATGGTCAGGCCATGCCTTGAGTACTGCGTACAGGTCTGGAGGCCTCATTTTAGGAAGGGTGTAGATTTACTTGAGCGTGTACAGAGAAGGGCAACAAGATTGGTGAGGGGAATGAAGGGATCCTCTTACCAAGAGAGGCCTAAGTTCTGCAAATTGCAGTGGCTGGAGACTAGGCACCTGCGCGGTGATCTGATTGAGGTGTATAAGGCCTTGAATGGGTTCAGCACGCTGAATTCTGATGGGATCCTTCCACTTGTTCAGATTACGAACCTAAGGGGGCATAAATTCAAATTAAGAAAAGGCAGATGTAGATTAGATGTGCGTAAATTTGACTTTAGCCAGCGGGTGGTTAATTGCTGGAACAAACTTCCATCTGTCGTTGTGGAAGTTGATAGGTTGAATAAATTTAAGGAGGAACTGGACAGGCATTTGGAGGGAATGGTGTGTTTTTTTTTTTTTTTTAGCTGATGCTGCATAAGCTCATACACTTGCTTTCTTGCATCACATGCCACTACTACTATTTATAGGAGGCTGATGGGTTTTTATATATTAAGCATATTTATAGTTTAGATAGTAAGCTTATTGAATGTCCCCCTCTTACTTTAGAGCCAAACACTACTGAAAAACTTGCTTTCCTGAGACATATGAGTTCAGCCAACCCATTGCTGAAAGGTTAATGAAGACATTTATTTATTGATAATATTTGTAATACAGTTTATGACATTGCTTCTATCCTTTAAATATATTTTTAATATCCTGAGAAAAGGAATTTAAAATTTTTACTGCTTAAATGTCCTTAAAAATCAACAGTGTAGAAATGTTTGTCTCCTATAGAAATGGAAAGCAGGAAAACGAAGAGCAGAAAAAGATGAGTTAGTAGGGGGATCATTCTTTCATGCAATCTGTACTCCAGAGACACCATTGGATTCTAATACAGTGTAAGTGCTTTTGATTGGAGTAATTATAATTTCTACATATTATATTATATGTATCTATATTTTATATATAATACAGTCAATTCTGGTTATTTGGGGCACATCGGGACTAGTGCATTTTGGCCCGATTAAGCGGCTGCCCCAATTATCCGAAGTTTCGCGTAAATAGTTAAAAATACAGTGGCTCAATTTACAATTGGTTCACTGTACAATCAAATCACATTATGATGGACTTACCATAGTAAAGTACTGTTCACTATACGATGTAATATCAGTGTAGATACACCATAGTTAACCCATAAATTTGAACTACTTATGTAGTGTAAAAGGCATCATTTTAATAGTATCTCATATTGTAGGTGCCTTCACGAGATAGCTGGTATTGCACTACTTCAGATAAATAATGCTTCTCTAGTAGAGAGGACTACTGTTATTTATTTTCAGAGGATACCACCCCACCACACAGACGATTGTTTCGAGGCTAGTGGGCTTCATCATCAGTGGGCAGGCAGGTACCCTGGTAGTGCAACATGCCATCACAGTTGCGAAGTTATATCCACAATATGAGAGATGCCAAAGGTGTTGGTAATAATGTATTTTGAAAACAAAATGCACAAGGCATAATCCTTATGGGTTTTGGTTATTAACAATATAATATCGGTGTAGATACACCACAGTTAACCCATAAATTTGAACTACGTATGTAGTGTAAAAGGCATCTTTTTAATAGTATCTCATATTGTGGGTGCCTTCACAATGAGATAGCTGGTATCACTATACGATGTGTAGTAAGCGTCGGTCATTGCAATCACGTTTGGGAATTGAATTTTAACTCTATTAAATAGTGATTCTAATTAGCGAAAATAGGAGGAATATAATCCACAGGCTATAAAAGTAAAGATATATTAAGCACAAATTTGTCCTTTATTACTTACCAATTTAAAAATGATTTTTTTTTAATGGTATATACACATTCAAGGCTTCTGGGATTAATGTTTTAAAGGTATACCATAATTCAATTGTATTTGCTCTCTGTGAGATATCTGTCCTGTTAATATAGGCCATGTAGCATCTTAAACTGTCATAATTTCCATTCCTTTGCCGCTAACTACTGCTACCTCTTTGTTTATTGTCCACTGTAGAACTCCATGATCACTTCCTGCTACTACTGGAAAATCGGAAGAATATATTCGTGATAATCGGAATAATTAATACATAATGTAATATGTACATACTAACTAGTTGACATTTCTGTTCATTGACATTTGTGGGTGGGGGTTAAAATTTAAAACAGTAAAAAGATAAGCAATCAATAACAAAGAACACGGCACACACAAATTGCATGTAACACGATATATGCAAGTGAGAACGGAGTAACAGGTTACGAAGTTTTAAAAATAGGAATGAAGAGAAGATTATGAAAATTAATTTTTTTATATGATTGAAGATTTCATGTAAGTGAAACACATTTCACCATAACAACCCACAGAATTCCAGCTGTCGGTATTATCTCAAATTCAGTAAGATTGAGTTTACTATCCGTTTATGATAGATTGCACTAACAGAAAAGCCCAATAAACAGATGACTGCTAATTGTTTTTATTGTTTTATGGTTGTGACCTCCAGAAATCCGACCGAACCATGTGGTACAGTCGGAGATAATCGTAGGGTAATCTGCAGTGCTGCAGTCTCCTGCCCCGATTAAACGGCATGTTGTCCCAATTAAGCGAAGTAAACCCAGGCTATTTTCTTGATTGGGTTCTGTTTTTTTAAATCTGTCCCGATTAACCGGTGGTCCAAATAATCGGAATACACTGTATTATTATTAGTATTAGTAATGGCCACATGGTGCAAGAAAGCTGCATCAACCAAAAAAAACAAAAAATTAATAATTAATAAAAGAAAAGGAAACTAAACCTATCATCCTATGCGTTTCCCTCTCCTGAAGGTACTATTCAGATGACCTTTTAATTTCCCCAAACTGTCAGCTTCTACCACCCATGAAGGCAACTTATTCCAGTAATTTATAACTCGCTGGCTAAAATAAAACTTCCTGCAATCCAATCTAAACATCTCCCCCCGTAACTTGAATTTATGTCCCCTAGTTCTAGCATCATTTATAATCTTGATAATTTCGTCCTCATTCATTTTACTGATGCCTCTCAGATCCTTAAACACCTCAATCAAATCTCCTCTAAGATGCCTAGTTTCCAAACTCTGCAACTCAAATATTTGAAGTCTTTCTTCATAAGGATGCCCTTTTGCTAATCTCACTAGGCAGGTTACCTGTCTTTGCACCCTTTCAAGAAGCTTAATGTCTTTCTTTAGGTGCGGTCTCCATACTTGAACACAGTATTCCAAGTGTGGTCTAACAAAAGCCTTATATAATGGGATTATCACGTCCCTATCTCTACTTGCAAAAGGTCAATAGATCATCAATAGGATACCATGGGCCTTCCTTGCAACCTGTTTACAATGCTCAGAGAATTTCATGTCTGACCAAGTTGAATAAGTTTTTTTGGGATTACTGTTTCCCAGGTGTAATATCTTACACTTTGTTGGATTAAAGCATAGCTGCCATTTTTCTGAACATTCCTGAAGTCTATCTAGGTCTCTCTGAAGAAGCTCAGCTTGACAGTGATCATTAACTACTCTACCAATTTTAACATCATCTGTAAATTTAGACATCACACCCTCTATTCCTTCATCGATGTCGTTTATGAAAATTAAAAACAACAGTGGTCTTAATACTGATCCTTGGGGAACCCCTCTTCTTACTGCAACCCAATCTGAGGAATAGTCATTTATCACAACCCTCTGCCTCCTGTCCTGAAGCCATCCTGCTATCCATCTAAGGATTTTCCTAGTGATTCCAACCTGTTCCAGCTTATAAAGCAACCACTCATGTGGGACTGAGGCAAAAGCTTTGCTGAAATCTAAATAAACAATGTCGAAATTATTCCCTAAATCCAGTTCATGAATGACCCTACCAAAATAGCGAACCAGATTTGTTAAACAAGATTTTCCCTTTACAAAACCATACTGAGTATCCTTGAGAATTTCAATTCTATCCAAATGATTCCGAATTCCACCCTTGATCATTGCCTCCATGATTTTCCCTACCACTGAAGTCAGACTGACAAGTCAATAATTTCCCACTTCACTCTTAGAACCATCCTTATGTATTGGAGATATATTGGCACTTTTCCAATCCAACGGAATCGTCCCAGAGTCTAGTGATGCTTGCATAATTAGCCTCAATGGTTCAATGCACTCACTTTCTGCCTCCCTTAAGATTATAGGATATATTCCATTAACTCCAGGAGCTTTACTGGCCTATAGGCTCGAAAGTTATTTTTCATTTTTATTAGCATTAGCATTAGTAGAGGCATTTGATGCAAGAAAGCAAGCTTGTGCAGCATCAGCCAAAAAAAAAAAAAAAAACCCACTTCCACTTCACCCCTCTGTTCGTTCAAAATACCTGTCCAGCTGAGCCTTAAACTTATTTAGGCTATCAACCTCCACCACAAGGGATGGAAGTCTGTTCCACCAACCAACCACCCGCTGGCTAAAGGCAAATTTCCGCACGTCTATCCTACATCTGTCTTTCCTCAATTTGAAATTATGCCCTCTCAGGTGATTTTTCTGAGCTAGAGGAAGAATCCTATCAGCATTGAGCATGCTTAAACCATTCTAAGGCTTTATACACCTCTATCAGATCACCTCGCTGGTGCCTAGTCTCCAGACACTGTAATTTGCAAAACTTAAGCCTTTCTTCGTAAGAGCACCCCTTTGTTCCATTCACTAATCTTGTTGCCCTTCTCTGTACTCGTTCCAGCAGCTCTACATCCTTCTTGAAATGAGGCCTCCAGACCTGTATACAGCCACACCTCTAGGTGTGGCCTGACCATTGCTTTATACAATGGAATAATCACCTCCTTATCCCTGCTGGAAAAATTCCTGTATATCGTTGACAATACTCCATGAGCTACTCTTGCAGCCCGTCTGCACTGCTCAGAGAACTTCATATCTGCCTGCACAACCACCCCCAAGTCTCTTTCATTCTCTACCACTGTCAGTGTAGTACCACAGAGTTGATACGTTGCTCTGGGGTTGCTGTTTCCCATGTGTAGTACTTTACATTTGTCAATGTTAAACTTCATTTGCCACCTCTCAGCCCATCTGCTCAACCTTTCCAGATCCTGTTGCAGCAGCATAGTGCCAGTAGTGTCCTTGACAACCCTGCCAACCTTTGTATCGTCTGCAAACTTGGACATTAAGCTTGATATACCATCATCAATATCATTTATAAATACAGAAAACAATAATGGACCCAACACTGAGCCCTGAGGGACTCCACTAATAACATTAGTCCACGATGAGCAGTGTCCATTGATTACCACTCTCTGTCTTCTCCCCCTCAACCATCCTTTTATCCATAGCAGCAATTTGCCTCCAATGTCACACTGCTCCAATTTGTGTAGCAGTCTTCCATGTGCAACAGTATCAAAAGCCTTTCTAAGATCCAAGTATATAATATTATAATATACTTATAAAATAATACTTATATTATATTATAATATTACATATTATATGTATCTCTTTATACATATTATATTCTGAAGATTACTGACTGAGAGATAAAAAAATAATAATATGGCATATTTTAATTATGTGGAGAAAATTCTCATTTAGTGAAAGAAGTGGCTAAGGTAAAGAAAGCCAATACAAGAAAAATGGCAAACTTTGGGAAACTTACTGGACAAACTTGTTTGCTCTACCTCAGTTTTTCTCCGCATTCTCGGTAAACAGATGGTGCGTGTTATCGGTAGTGGCAGTAGAGTCAATAAAGATGTACTGATTAGTTTTTTTCTCATTACTAAAAGCAGATTATTGGAGTTCATGAGTGGGCTGAAATTTACTGGTGGGTACACCTTCCAGACTGCCTCAGTCATAGGGTGTTTATCCCTTCCTTCCCACTGTTTTAAAATAGGAAAACAACTTCTACTGCCATTACTAATAACACGCACTGTCTGTAGAAGTCATTTTTCTATTTTAAAACAGCAGGAAGGGGAGATAAACAACCTGATAATGTCTGGAGGGGTGTACCCATAAGTAAATTTCAGCTGCAAAGGCATTGCATTCATGAAAGCCAATAATCTGATTTTAATAATGAGAAAAAAACTAATCAATGCATCATTATCAGCTTCTACTGCCATTACCGATAACGTACACCATCTGTTTACCGAGATTGCAGAGAGAATCTGCGGTAGCGGGAAACGAATTCATCTACTAAGTTTCTCAAAGGCTGTCATGGTTCTCGTGTTTCCTGTCTTTACCTTCGCCAAAGAAGTAATCGGTAAAGCATAACATTCTTTTATTACTGAAAGCACTGTGTCATAATCCAGTTTTCTTAAACAACAAACATTTATTCTTTTCAAAAAAAATTTAATTCTTTTGGTATGTATTGATAGAATACTGCCCTTTAGCATTTTCAGTCCCACATTTAGAAATCTACAATTTTTTTGTGTGTTGGCAGTATGTATGTGTATAGAAAACTATATTTTGATGGTTACTTCAAATGTTCCTTTAATGTATGAATTGACTTAATTTTCTTACTATGTGTTGCCTAACCTTATCTGTGTTTCAAACTGTAGAGATAATTTTATAATTAATGGCAACACAAATATAGCTTTGAAAATTGGAGACAAGGATTGCACCTGTTGACCCCAGTTTCCTCTTTATGCTTACAAAAGCCAGATTTGAAGAATTTCTGAATTCAGATCCAGAATGTGATAAAACAGGTAATACATAAATAGAGGTAGAGGCTATATTGCATCCAAAACGTAACAACAGGTTTTTATTTACAGATGTTTTGAACTTTTTTTTTATAAAAAGTTTATAAAATTTTGCAATTTTTACAATTAGCATTAGCAGAGGAATATGATGCAAGAAAGCAAGCTTATGCGGCATCAGCCAAAAAAAAAAAAAAAAAAAAAAAAACCTTCACTCCCTCCGTTCGTTTGAAATACCTGTCCAACTGAGCCTTAAATTTATTTAGGCTATCAACTTCCACAACAAGGGATAGAAGTCTGTTGCACCAACAAACTACCCGCTGACTAAAGGCAAATTTCCGCACATCTGTCTTTCCTCAATTTGAATTTATGCCCTCTCAGGTGATTATTTTGAGCAAGAGGAAGAATCCCATTAGCATTGAGCATGCTCAAACCATTCAATTGTTTTTGTATTCAGATTTAAGTTTTCATGGTAATTTTACTCTGTTGTTGAGCACTAATGTCGAAATAAGAGTGTGTTAATATTTGAACACAACTATGTACAAAATTTCTAGTTTTTAAAAATTCACCCCACAGAGCCGACTGCTATGAAAATCCACTACATGGGAAACACGGACATAGACAAAAAAGAACTCAGTTTGATTGCACTTAGTGTTTTTATTATAATAATGGAAATATTTATGTAGGATTATTTTACTTTCTTGATACACATTATATGCCATCAGTGAAATAGAAAATTGAAGAATTTAAAAAGAAAAATAAGTGAAAAAGTTTAATTTTTCCAAGTTCCCAAAATAGTGAAATAATAAATTTAATTAATACTCATGTATATGTATAGTTGTCATTGTTGTGAGTGATGAAGTTGGAAACATTTTGTAGATAAAAATTCCATATTGTATCATGGAAAGTGAAATAATTGTGTAATATCAACATTTAAATTTAAATACCAGAAAAGTTGTTAATTTTAATAATTAACTTTTTTAAATAACATTTCATACTGTGTCATGAAGAGTGATATAATATAAATTTCACATAGTGCTATCATTAATCCTATGTCGTGCATATCCTTATCTCCTCTAAGTTGCATTCATTAAGAAATTAAAATAATATCAATTTTCACATGATTCCTTTGACGGAGCAATATTATTAATCAAATGTCTTATTTGCTTACTGTCTGTGGTCTTTACTTCCTTCCTCTAGACATTGCCAATTCTAGAGGAAGGAACAAGATGACTGCAGAACTAGTTACATCAAACAATATAGGTAACCCTTGTATAACACGGTAGTTAGGTTCCTATAAAATGTCGTATTGTGCGAAACCGTGTGGGACTAAGAAAAAGTACAAAAAGGGGGGGGGGGGGTTATGTTCCAAAAGCTAATAAAATGCACTATTTCGTTAACAAAGTGTTAGCAAAAATACACCATTCTAGATTTCATGTATCTTCTACTCTCTTTAAAAAATCAATAATCTGGGTTTGCTTTTGCTTGATAGATATTTGTAAATTTCATTGTATGGAACTAAGCCTTTTTGAAGCTCCCTTTTGAACTTTGGGATCCTTTTATTCAAGAATCTGCATTCTAATTGCTCAGCTAACTTTATGCCTTACTGTATGCTTTTTAAATTCTAAAATTTGGAAGCTTAGAATTTTTATCTGTGCTATCATCCTCTGAATTGATTTGGAATGCCATTTCCACCAAATCCGCTTTGCCAGCCTCTTTTTCTACCAGTAATTCTTGAACATCTTCAGTAATCATATCTTTTTTTTTTACTAACTCAGCCACGTTATGAAAAAGATGCATAAAAATTCCTCCCACAAAAGACAACTGGGCTAACCACGAGGGCTTCAGTAGTCATGTCATCAAAACCTTCCCCTTCTGCTGACGTAGCAAGTTTCACCTATTCTGTTTTCTGCCGGTTCAACCATGTTTCCTGAATAAACTTTCCATCCTCCTTACTTCAATAGATTCGGAATAAATTTTTTCCAAAATCCATTGTAACAATATTCTGATGTAATGTGTTTTAAAAGTGGATATAATGGTCTAATGGCTGAATGAACGAAGTTGTATTAACCTAGTAACACTGTGGTGGTAAGAACATAACTTCAATGTTTGATGACTTAAATCTTTTGGATAGCATGGTGTGCTATCAAATAGTAATAAAACTTTAAAATCTAGATTTTTCCACCAGTCCAATAGCATAGAACATAACACAGGGATTTCTCAATAATTTTTATTGAACTAGTGAGTCAACAGCAGGGATTCAGAAAGAGGGGAAATTTTAAAAAATCACATCCAACATAATAGCAGGGTTCCCCCCTCAAAAAAGCTCAAAAATACCCTGTTATGTGAGGTCTACTGAAGTTCTCTAACCGTGTTATTTAAGTACCATATTATGCGAGGAATGCCGCAGTTTATCAATCGTGTTAGAGTGAAACCGTGTTGTACGTGAGTTGCCTGTATTTTTAAATTAGAGACATTGTGAATTAAATGAAAACACTAATTGTGAAAAATGCTATGCTATTTTTTATCAATTATAATAAATTAATTATAATCTTTTTTTTTTACTAACTCAGCCACTTTGTGAAAAAGACGCATAAAAATTCCTCCCACAAAGACAACTGTTATCAAATTGTTATGAAATTGTCGTTATTAAGTATAGAATAATAAATTGATATTATTTTATTAGTATTAGTAATGGCCGCATGGTGCAAGAAAGCCTATGGCTTATGCTGCACCAACCAAAAAAAAAAAATCCGAACAAAACTATGATAAAAACAAAAAAAATAAAATAAATAAATAGATAATAATAATTAATAAAAAAAAAAGGAAATTAAACCTATCATCATATGCGCTTACCTTACCCGAAAGTACTATCCAGATGACCTTTGAATTTCCCCAAACTGTTGGCCTCTACCACCCATGAAGGCAACTTATTCCAGTAATTTATAACTCACTGGCTAAAATAAAACTTCCTGCAGTCCAATCTAAACACTTTCCCCCCCGTAACTTGAATTTATGTCCCCTAGTTCTAGCATCATTTATAATCTTGAAAATTTCGTCCTCATTCATTTTACTGATGCCTCTCAGAGCCTTAAACACCTCAATCAAATCTCCTCTAAGGTGTCTAGTTTCCAAACTCTGCAACCCACATATTCGAAGTCTTTCTTCATAAGGATGCCCTTTTGCCGATCTCACCAGGCGAGTTACCCGTCTTTGCACCCTTTCAAGAAGCTCTGTCTTTCTTTAGGTGCGGTCTCCATACTTGAACACAGTATTCCAAGTGTGGTCTAACATAAGCCTTATATAATGGGATTATCACGTCCCTATCTCTACTTGGAAAAGTTCGATAGATCATTGATAGGACACCATGGGCCTTCCTTGCAACCTGTTTACAATGCTCAGAGAATTTCATGTCTGACCATATCGTAACACCCAAGTCCCTTTCCTCCAGTACTGGGTTTAGTTGAACTCCACCAAGTGAATAAGTTTTTTTGGGATTACTGTTTCCCAGGTGTAATACCTTACACTTTGTTGGAATTTGTTATTAATTGATACTAGTAGCCTCCAAAAGAGATAGTTAAAAGAAAAACAATGCAGTATTTTTATTTTGATTTAAAGAAATGAATTAGTTAGGAACACTAATTGCAAGGAAATTAGCATAGCATTAGCATTAATGCTATGCTAATTTCCTTGCGATGTTGAGGCATATGATGCAAGAAAGCAAGCTTATGCAGCATCAGCCAAAAAAAACCCGATTTCACCCATCCATTCACTCTAAACGCCTGTCCAGCTCAGCTGAATCAACTTCCACAACAAGAGATATGTAAATCTGTTCCACCAATCAGCCACCCTCTGGCTAAAGGCAAATTTCTGCACATCTATTGTACAACAGTCTTTCCTCAATTTGAAACTGTGCTCCCTCAGGTTCTTAATCTGAGCAAGAGGAAGAATTCCCATCAGCATTCAGCGTGCTCAAACTCATTCAAGGCCTCATACACTTCAATCAGATCATCTTACACTCTCCAGACACTGTAATTTGCAAAGCTTAAACCTTTCTTGGTAAGAGCATCCCTTTGTTTCCCTCACCAATCTGGTTGTCCATCTTTGTACATGCTCAAGCAACTCTACATCCTTCCTAAAATGAGCCCTCCAGACCTGTACACAGTACTCTAGGTGTGGCCTGACCATTGCTTTATACAAAGGGATAATCATCCCCTTTTCCGTACTAGCAGAATTCCTATATATCATTGACAATACCCCATGACCTGCTCTAGCAGCCTGTCTGCACTGCTCAGCGAACTTCATATCTAACTGCACAATAACCCCCAGGTCTTTTTCACTCGCCACTTCTCTGAGTGTAGTACCACATAGTTGGTACCTTTTTCTCTTAGGTTACTCTACTCGTATGCAGAAATTAGCATTTGTCAATGTTAAACTTCAGTTGCAACTTCTGGTGCCTCTGTAGCCAGGTGGGTAGGAGCAGCAGTGCATTGCACACACACACTTCTTGATTAGACCAGGGTTCAAGCCCATTGCCCACCAAATATGGAGGATGCGGAACAGTCAGTGAATGACCACTGCATATCCCTAGAGCAATATGGCTTTAGTTGCTAATGCTCCTAAAAACCAAATAACAACAAACAGTTGCAACTTCTCAGCCCATTTGCCCAACTTATCTAGATCCAGTTGCAGTAGCATTCTGTCTTTACTGTCGTTAACAACCCTCCCAACCTTTGTATCATCTGTAAACTTGGACATTAAACTTGATATACCTTCATCGATATCAGTGAGAAATGCACTAAACAACAATGGGCCTGGCACCAAACCCTGGGTGATTCCACTAATGACATTAATCCACAAAGAGCAGTGTTCATTGATTACCCCTCTCTCTCTCTCTCTCTCTCTCTCTCTCTCTCTCTCTCTCTCTCTCTCTCTTGTCTCCCACTCAACCATCCCTTAATCCATTGTAGGAACTTGCCCTTAATGCCATACCGCTCAAATTTGTTTTTTTTTTTTTTTTTATGAGAACCCCAAACACGAGAGGTATTATAACCTATAGTACTTAGTACCGAGCTTGGGTTGGAGATTGAGAAGACGAAAGGAGATATTTGTTGACATTGGACTTGAACTTCTGTAGATTGTAATTTTCAGGAAATACGTATGAAGGAAGGTTGTTCCAGAAAACGGCAGTTGAATGAATAAATGAGGAAGATGAAATGTACAGCAGTCTTCCATGTGCAACAGGATCAAAAGCTTACCTGAAATCCACGATATCAAAATTATTTTTTGCATCCAGTTCCTTTGTGATCACATCATAGTATCTACTCCAATTTCGCAAACTCATGCTGTGTCTTAACTATTACTGCAGTCTTGTCTGATCCTGCAATTTTTCTTTAACCAGTGACTCCATTATTTTCCCCAGAAAACAAGTTAAACTAACAGGTCTGCAGTTACTTGAATCACCTTTTGAAACCCCTTTGTGAATTGGAGATACATTTGCACACCTCCAGTCCATGGAGACCTTGCCTGAGTCAGAGGAAGATTTCATAAATATGGCTAAAGGTTTGCTTACTTTGTTTGCCGCCTCCTTTAATATAACTGGATAGATCCTATCCACCCCAAGTGCCTTCCTTATGTTTAACTTCAACAGCTTCTCCTCCACTTTCCTCTCAGTTATTACAAAATCATTTAGCTCCCTGTTACAGTTTGATTTCCCCTCTAAGCCCCCGCTTAGAGGGGAACAGGTATCCTGTGTGTTATCAGACACTCAGCCTAAAACACCAATATCTCTCTATTACATGAGATTTAGGAGAAGTCCGGTTGGCCTGCCTCCCTAAAATCCACTCATGCACACCTCAATGGTAAGCCTTGTTACGTCACTTAGGTGGCAACAAACGTGTAGACTGGTTCTCTTCAAGACGCCTGGTCAGCGTGAAGAGGAAAAGACCAAACCCTCCAGCATATGACAGCACGACAAAATTAATGACCCTCAGTCCCCAGCAGCTTTCACTCTCCCTCTTACGGCAGCGAGAGGATCAGAGTGGAAGCAGAGGGTGCTAAGAATTTCTGGGTGCCACCAGGCTGCCATGCACGAAAACTGAACTTGGCCTGTTATAACGTAAGATCACTCATCGGCGAAGACAGGATATTAGAGCTGGGAAAGGAATTAGAAAATGTGAATTGGAATATCATCGGTTTGGCTGAAAAAAGAAGAAATGAATCACTTATAAGTTTATCAAGTGAAAATCTGCTGTACACCAATGGAAACAGTATAAGGAGTGAAGGTGGAGTTGGGTTTCTGGTCCATAAAGATTTTAAAAATAATATTTTGGAATTCAAAAGTACATCACCAAGATGAACATCAGAACACTGAACTCAAGATTTCTAAGAGGTACAAGCTAA
Organism: Mastigoproctus giganteus; assembly: GCF_048544385.1. Taxonomy (NCBI): domain Eukaryota; kingdom Metazoa; phylum Arthropoda; class Arachnida; order Uropygi; family Thelyphonidae; genus Mastigoproctus; species Mastigoproctus giganteus. Next base: position 229,120,552 of record NC_143583.1, on the reverse strand, counting down.
AGATTATAATGATTTATGCACCAACATCGAGCCATGATGATGAAGAGGTTGAAGAAATGTACACCAAAATTGAGAGTCTTCTAGATGAGCAGAAAACCCACTACACTATTATTATGGGGGACTTCAAAGCTAAGGTTGGAAAAAGGCAAAACAGCGCAGAAAGAGTAACTATAGGAAATTTTGGAATTGGTGAAAGAAATAAAAGAGATGAAAGACTTGTGGAATTTGCAGAATCTCAAGGACTGTCAGTAATGAACACTTTTTTCAAGAAAAGGGTGAATAGAAAGTGGACATGGAAGAGTCCAAATGGATTAACAACTAATGAAATCGACTTCATCCTCACTAACAGAAGATATATTGTGAATGATGTTACCGTCCTGAATAAGGTAAATGTTGGAAGTGATCACAGAATGGTAAGATGTACACTTGATATAGATGTAGGAAAGGAAAGGAAAAAACTGACTCGAGTAAATAATTAGCATTAGCATTAGTAGAGGCATATGATGCAAGAAAGCAAGCTTATTCAGCATCAGCCAAAAAAAAAAAAAAAAAAAAACCCTCTCCCATTTCACCCCTCCGTTCGTTCGAAATACCTGTCCAGTTGAGCTTTATACAAAGGTCTTTGAGATAACAGAAGAGGAGAAATAGCAGTATGTACGAGAACTTAAGAACAAGTTTGAGCTTCTGCAGACTACTCAGGACCAAGATATCGACGAAGAATATTACAACTTTATGAAAGTGATAAAGCCCAAGAAACCTATAGGGAAAAAGAAATCCAAAGAAGAAAAAATTAGTCAAGGAACACTTGTCATGATAAACCGAAGACGACAAATGAATAGCAAGAAAAACACTAACAGGGAGAAAATTCAGTATACTGAGTTATGCAAAGCCATTAGAAAGAGACTCAGAGAGGACATAAGAAAATTTAACACAAGAAAAGTAGAACAAGCGTTAAGGGAAAACAAAGGATTTAAATCAGCAGCCATGAGCTGTAATACAGAAAGTAATACAGCAGTAATACATGAGAGTAATACAGAAAGACAAATGATACTGAAACTGAAGAATAGCGATGGTGTACTTATAAACAGCAGAGAAGGCATAATTCAAATAGCAGAAGACTACTATAGAGAATTATACAAGGAGTGAGGGAATGATACCAGCAGTGGGGAAGATGGATTGCAAAGTAGCAACACATACGACATACCCGATATTCTTCCTGATGAGGTAGAACATGCATTGAAGAAAATGAAGAATCGGAAAGCCCCGGGGGAAGATGAAGTTACTGTAGAGTTGTTAAAATTGGGAGGAAGAGACATAACACAAAAACTGGCAAGGCTCTTCACAAAGTGCATTAGAAAAGGTGTGACGCCTGAGCAGTGGAATAATGCAATCATAGTTTTGCTGCATAAGAAAGGAGATAAATCAGAAATTGGAAATTATAGACCAATTAGCTTGTTATCTCATATCTACAAGTTGTTCACAAGGGTCATTACTAACAGATTAGAAAGAATACTTGATAAGAATCAACCGAAAGAGCAAGCTGGCTTTAGGACATGATTCTCAACAATGGAGAAAGCAAATGAATATAAAACACCATTATGCCTGGCATTTGTGGATTATGAAAAGGCATTTGCCTCCATACAGCATAAGGCAATGTTTCGGGCACTGGAAAGACAAGGCATAATACCCCATATATTATGATTTTGAAGAAAATATATGAGAGTTCTACCACCTTTATTAGACTAGACAAAGACAGCAGGAAATTTAAAATCAAGAAAGGAGTGCGACAAGGAGACACAATATCTCCGAAGTTGTTTACTGCTGCCCTTGAGGAAGCTTTCAGAAGATTAGACTGGTTGCAGAAAGGAGTCAATCTGAACGGAGAGTACCTAAACCATTTACGATTTGCAAATGACATTGTGGTCATAAGCCATGATCCCAAAGAATTAGAAGAAAATCTTAATCAGTTATGCACAGTTAGTAAGGATTTTGGACTAAAGATGAATATGGCTAAAACAAAAGTAATGATGAACAAGTATGCCACAGAAAGGGAAATAATGATTGAAGGAGCAGTAAATTGAAAAGTGGAGTCATATACTTATCTGGGACAAGTTATTAGCTGTAATAATGATAAATGGCTGGAAGTCAAGAGAAGAATAAATTTTGGATGGATAGCATTCAGGAAATAGTCACATACTGAAGAGCAATATCCCAGTTTGTCTGAAATGTAAAATATTGAACCAATGTATACTCCCCACCGTGACTTATGGAAGAGAACTACACAGCGAAGAATGGAACCAATTATATTGGTTCCATTCTTCACTGTGTAGTTCGCTGTGCCTGGATTAGGCAGCAAACTCAAGAAAAGGACATTCTTATCAAAACTAAAACTAAAATGGTCTTGGGCAGGACACATAGCCCGAAGACATGATGACAGATGGACTAAGAAAATAACAAAATGGTACCCAAGAGGAGCTAGAAGAAAACCTGGAAGACAAAGGCGGATATGGATAGATGAAATTCTTGAGTTTGTGGGTAGTAAATGGATGGCCAGTGCTCAAAACAGAAGGAACTGGAAAGTTGCTGGAGAGGCCTTCATCCTGCAGTGGATTGAAAAGGGCTGATGATGATACAGTTTGATAAACTTTTGGAATTCGCCTCCTTGAATACCTCCTCATGTGTGAATGTAGATGCAAAATACTCATTCAGTTTATCAGCTACCTGAACATGATCATCAATAGTCAAACCATCTATGTTAAGTGGACCAATCTGATTCATCCCTTTCTTTCTAGAGTTTGCATAAGTAAAGAACTCTTTGTTGTTTTTCTTTGGATCCTTTGCCAAAGATTTCTCATAATCTGCCATAGGCTTCTGTGTAACCTGATACTTTATATGGATCCCATACATTTTTCTTCTCTGCCACAAGCCTCATTAATTCATCTGACATCCATTTAGGCCTAAACCTTGAACAGTATTTCTTAGTTGGAAAGAAAAGCCTAGTAGCCTCCAAAATTAAGTCCCTGAAGGCTTCTCATTTAGAATTCAGCGTTGGTAACATCATCAGCCGATCCCACTGTACAGAATTTAAAAACTGTCTGAGACCTCTGTAGTCACCTTTACGAAAGCAAAAGCCCTTCCCTTTAAACTTGATGGTATTTACATCTTTAAGTAATTCCCACATCAGTACATTGTGATCACTGTCACCCAGTTGTTCCTTTATCTGAAAATTCTTAATGCATGAATAATCACTGCTGATAATCAGATCAAGAGTATTACTCCCTCTGGTTGCCTCTTGAATATGTTGCTGTAGAAAACAATCATCCAATAAATCCACAATAGTCTTGATTGTGTGTGTGTGAGTGAGTTAGTGAGTGAGTGACCCACAAGTTTCAGTCAATACCTGGAAAGTTAAAATTCCCCATTATAAGACATTCTGATACTGGCCCACTCTATTTCCCTGTACACGTGTTCATTGTGCTCATCAGATTCATTAGGCCTATAACACACACCTACTCTCATTTTTCTTTTCCCAGTGCCTATGTCATACCACACACACTCAACATTGCAATGTCCACGTATGTCAATTGGATGCACTTCCTTAGATTTTGCATTTCTTAACTAACAGCATAACTCCTCCTCTCTTCCTGTCCTGTCTATCCTTTGTGTACACATTGTACTCCCCAAATTTCAATTCTGAGCTGCTTATCTCTGTGTGACAAAACGTCTCTGCTATCCCAACAATATCCGCCTTTGATGTCTTGACCAGCACTTGAATCTCATCAAATTTATTAACTATACTTCTAGCATTTTAGCAAATATACATGCACCTGTTCTTACTCTTACTTAACCTAACACAGCCCGTGAATTTACTGTTCCACTATGACTTCCAGCAGTCCTGGAAATCCCCAGCACTTTGCTTTCCAGGCTGCTGGTTATTCTAATAGAAGCAGTGAAAGAATCACTTTCGCCTCTGCCTGCAGCCACTGTTAATCTTTTAGTCTTAATCCCTCCAAGCTAGCAGTTTTCCGACCCACCCACTGCCTTGATGATATCATCAGCAAATATATCCTTGCAACCTTTCTATTTAAGTGTACCTCATCCCTGTGAAGCAGTGTCTCCTGTTAACAAGCACAGACCATGCTGAAAAAATTCTAGCCTTGCACAATCTCTTCAGGGCAGAATTGATTGACAAAGCTCTCATCACATACTTCCTCCTATTGTGTCTGGGCAGAATTGCAGACACTTTCAAATTCAACCCTAACTCGGAACTTTTTTCCAATGTTGATCTGTACTTAAGTAAATTTGCAGATCTCTTACTCCTAATGTCATTAGTGCCAACGTATACAACAATATCACCTTTTCTGCCCTTAAAAGATATCTGCCCTACAGCGTTATCAACCTTTGCCCCTGGCAGACATACCCTGGGCCTGTTCCACCTATCCTTTTTGCATAATATATTTCCCATCTCCCTGACAGTAGTCTCCAACAATAACTAGTTCCTGTGGGACCAATGCATTCTTCCTTGGAGATTTCCGCTGTGTTGCCTGATGCAAGGTGTGAGCTTTGCCATTGAGCTGGGCAGGTGAGAGTTTGATGGGCCCTTCATATTAATTTCTTCGAAGGCATTTACCCTAGACCTCAAGCTCTCATAGATGCCCATCAGAACACTGAGTTGGCACCTAATTTCTTGACACTCTAGGCATCTAGCACCCACAAAGACATCCTCTTTGGCTAGATCATGGCCTGTTCTTGAAATGTGCACAAACATTTCACATTTTGAACATTTTTTGAGACTGTGATGTGTTATAGAATCACCCTGTTCATTTTTCCCCTGAGCCACAGCACTCTCGCTGATCTGTTCACATTGCTTCACAGTTCTAATCTGGGTCATGATTTCAATTTAAGTACAATTTAATTAACAATGAAATTTAATAAAGATTAATAAATTTTATTGATTAATTGATAATACTATACTAAGCCAACAGATTCCTAATACAATGCTACATATTATGCTGTCTAGTTTTACATTGTTACTTTACGCCATCAGTTTGAGATATATCCGTTACACTATTTTGTAATGATTACAACAATGGCAGCCGACCGGGCTAGCCGAGTGGGTAAAGTACCTGCCCGGCAACCCAAAGGTCGCGGGTTCGATTCCCGCCTCGGGCTTGGATCAAAGTACTGCAAAAAAAACCTTGGGAGGTGCAATATGGCCACAGAAGCCGATGCGCCAACAACTACCAAATCAAAAAAAAAAAAAAAAAAAAACAACAATGGCAGGAAGTTCAACAATATTGGCACCAACACTGGTACGAGCGGTGAGTCGAAACTCTTTAAAACTCAGTAGTTAAATTTAAAAAATAAGCTGACAAATCCTACTAAGCCTATTTAATATCTTAGTAGAACAGTGTAGTATGTCAGTTAACAAAGAATACAGTAAAAATATCAAAACTACTTATTCCTTTTCAGCAGCCAAAAATCCATCTGTTCCCCTCTGCATCCATAATGCCCTCTGCTGCACTATATTTCATAAATACTGCACTATATTTTGATTTAAAGAAATGAATTAGTTAGGAACACTAGTTGCAAGGAAGACTAGTCAGGAACACTAGCTACATTATATTTTTAATTAAAACAGATTGCATGGATTAAGTGGGAAAACATTTATGATACTAATAATATTTTGATTTTAATTAAAAATAAAATTAATTAATATCTGAATTAATAATATGAATTAGATGAAAAAACTGTCAATATTACAGAGACTGTTAATAGCTGCTTATGTAATTAAAGGCTTAGTTGCATAGGGTGCTGTGCTGTTTATTTGAATTGTCAAGAAGAAACTAGATTGTCTGTAACCAACTACTCACTTTGTTTACGAGTAAGCAATAAATGGATAGTTATGAAACAACAAATATTAAAGGGTTAGCTTCATTAATGTTGTGCTATTTTTATTTTAAATAAAGTAATTATTGACTGTTACTATCCACATGGCAACACACAAACTGGAGAAGAATAAACTGAAACCCACGTAAGAGTGACAAAAGAATTATGAAAATATATGAGTTTGAAGAAGTGCAAAAATAAGAGGCAAAAAAGAGACTTGGTTTTAAAAACAGTGAAATACTACAGAATTTCTTAATTTAATTTTCTGCTGCAGAGGTAATAAATGTTTTTAGATGGAGAGCAAAAGTTATCAACAATGTTTGATAATATTGTTGTGATAAAATTGTTATGGCTAACAGCTTGGTAAAAATTGCACATTGAAAATGACACTATAAAATTATGCATTAAAAATGACACTTTATAAAATTATGCATTAAAAATGACACTTTATAAAATTATGCATTAAAAATTTTACATTAATAAATTATTTGTAAATGAATGCTCATCCATTAAATTACTTGGATTGTTGGACTTAATGAGTTGTACTGCAGCTTATAAGTTAATAATGATGGTTGCTGGTGCAGCCTGATATTGAATTCCCTTCTGTAGTTTGTAAAGGGTGATCATTTTGGAAGTTTTGGGATTTAGGTCATAGTGGCCTGTTGTTGGAATTGCTTCTGTGATCTTCTGTTTGAAGAGATGGCAGTATTCTTGCCTGATGTTGGAACCTTCTTGCTGATGACTGTGTCTCTGTAGCATTTAATGAAGGAGCCTTCTTTAAAGTTAGAATTGAATCTGTGGTTGGCACTAAGGTTTCGTTACTGGGACACCTCCACATTTCAAGGCTAGAAAGGCTGGTTCACATTTATCCACCCTTCCATATTAGATGTCTTTTTTTTATGTTCTCTCTCTCTCTCTCTCTCTCTCTCTCTCTCTCTCTCTCTCTGAGTGTTCCATATGATGTTGACTTGTTTGCAGTTTCCGACTGATTTGTATATAGGGTTGTACTCGTTTTGACTGGAGTGGCAAAAACATGGTTTTTGGTGAGGTTGTACCTGTTTAGAATATCATGGGATCAAAGATTTGGCTACTCTAGCAGTTCTATTTGCTAATTGTAAGAATGAATGAATGTAATAATGAGAATGCTTGCCAGAGTTTTTCTTCTGTTATGTAAATATTTGGTAGTGTATGGAAAACAGAAACCAACAGAAGATTCCCATTCTTATCCATTTTTCATAGCTATCGCTAAAACAGTTTTCTGTAAACTGTTTTAGTGATATTGGTTTTCTTGTAATTAAAATGTCTAAGAATGTGAATCTTCTGTTGGTTTCTGTTTTCCATTTTGAAATTTATCTAGGGGTGTTGCTGGTTGACAGTGTTGTTACTCCATACAGCTAAAATATCATCCCCACATATCTAAAGATTTCCCCATGCTTAGGCCAGCCATTTGGATGCAGAATTTATTCTGGAAGACAAAGTAGGCATCTTCTACTGAGGTCAGCTCCCTACTTTAGGTAAGTCTTTCTTATCTAAAGAAAAAATTTTAATAATTACTTTATTTTAAATAAATATAGGGCATTAATAATGTGAACAACCCTTTAAAGTTTGTTTCATAACATCCATTTATACTTATAAACAAAGCGAGTGGCTGGTTACAGATGTTTTTGTTTCCATTTTGATACTGAAAATACAAAGAAACAGCACAGCATTTATGTAACTAGGTCTTTAGTTATATGAGCGGCTCTAACAATCATCTCCATAATCTTGACAATTTTTTTCACCTAATTCATATTATTTAAAATAGCATAAACCCATTTCCACCCATCAATCCACACAATTTGTTTTAATTAAAAAATAGTACAGTGGTTTTTTTTTTTTTTTCCAACCTATAAGTGTTGTTACCTAATTTATTTAATTTCTTTAATTTAAAATAAAAATAGGCTTTGTCTGTTGAAACTAGCTCTTAATATCAATTTGAAATTCTAGACTTGACAGTGAGACGTCATAATTATCAAATATTTATTTGATAATTATGACGCAATTTATGACACAATTTATTTATTTTAAGTAGTTCTGCAATCACTTTATTTCTTCCTTCCTAGACATGACAGTGACACTTACAAGGACTTTGAAATGTCATCAAAATTGGTCTCTAAATGCTTAGATTATTGGAGTCATTATTATTTTATTTATTTATTTATTATTTTTTTTTTTTTGTAAAGTTTTCTTTCACCTGGTTTTAGTAAACTCAATCAATTTTTGCTTATAAAAATTTACATGGAGTGTAGTGGTTTTAAATCTGTTATTGAAATTATTTATTTTTGATGTATGTTTTTCCCTCAAGAAATTAGATTAATTGTATTTTTTTTTTTAGAGAAATACAGACAGATTACTTTGGAAAATTTGCTGTTAAAATGGATGATTGTGTTAAGCAAATGTTTGCTGTTGTTCAGGACCAAACAAAGAAATATGCAGGACGTAAGTTTTAATCCTGAAGCATTTCATGTATGAGGTTGACCAAGTTGCTCTACCCCTCAGATAAAAATAATAGGATGACAACAACAAAATTATTTTTATTTTTCAACATAGTCTTCTGTTGCACTAGTGTACTTATTGTAATGATGTTCCAAAGGCCTAAATGATAAAACTTTTTCCTTACAGAAAAAGTTCTTATCTTCTATCACAGAATCATCTACAAATTTGTGCCCTAAAGGTATTTCTTTAGATTTAGGAATAGGTGAAAATTACTCAGAGCCAAATCTGATGAATAGGGTGGATATCTTTGTAAATTTCAGTTGGAGTCCAGTTCTATTTCACAAAATATTTGATAACAGCTCTAACCTTAGTTTTCTCCATTTCATATAAAGGTAGTATTCCTTCAGTCAGTTGCTGCAACTGACTGAAGTTGCAGTTGAATTATTATTATTATTATGAATGACCTCTAATTTCATGTATATGCAGGTATATAATACATATTTCAAAAGAACATTAATTATTTCAATATTAGGGATAGAGCAACTTGATCATCTCTTGTATATATTAATTTGATAAAATTTGATAAAAAAAAGTGTAATATATATTTCTTGTTGTGAAGTAGTTTTATCTCTTTTTTAGTATTCTTCATTTTGACCAAATGAAGTTATGTAGTAATTTGTTTACAATACAGGGCAATTCAAAAAGAATGATACACCTTCATATATACAGGGTTGTTAAAATTAAAGTATCCCTATGTAGAGGGCTCTGGAGCAAGTTCTAAGGCTTGTACTGAAGAGAAATTTGGACAACAGGTACAATAAAGAATTCACTTGCCATTTATTGAAAAAAAAAAATTAGTTACAAAATTTGTCACTGTATGGCGCTTAACTATCTTATTTATGATTATGCAAATAACTTACATTATTTGCATAAATGTAAGTTATTGCCACAGCGCCACTACTCAGCTCTACTATACTGTATAAAAGCAAAGCAGTCTTCAAAATCATACAGTAGATGTTTGCCTGCACTACAGCAGCAATGCCAACAACATTGCAGGAAAAGGTGCTATTAGTGAAGCTGTACTAGCAGAACAGCAACAATGCAGCTGCGGCTATCAGAGAATTTCGGCATCAGAAGTGCATAAGGCATGGACCTACGACTGTTTGGGCTGTCCACTTCAATTTGCCCCAGATTGATTGGAATAAGTTGGAGAGAAACTTAACATGGAGAAAATTTTTTTTTTAAATAAAGCAGATGATTATTACTTGTACCAAAACATACTTTGAGGGGTAAGAATATTCTTGACCTCGTCTTTACTCATGAATCAGGTGACATCAGGGGTTTAAAGTAAAGAAAATATTGTCAGATAGTGATCATGCAATCGTCAGTTGGAAGATGAAGAAAGATATTGCAGTAATTAAAGATAAAGGCACAGGTTTTAATTTCAGAAGAGGTGCTACAGTGGTGGACAAAAAAACTACATCACTTGTGAATTTTGCAAATAATGTATTTTGCGCTGCATTGTGGGTTGCAGAAATGTTCGAAATGTATTTGTTAGATGGATATACCTCTGTGATTGAAATCCAATAAAAAGGCTCCACCTGATACACCTAATTGCCATAAATATCTTCCCAAAGGGTAAAATGTGTAATTAATCGAAATATGAGAAATCATGCAAATAGCAATCATGACAACCAGACATACATTTTATTGCATTTACGTGTACAAACTGAAATGACAAGTTAATGAATAGTATTATGTACTGTAAATCAGCAAAATAAGTCCTCAATATTTTGTTGTTCTCCTCGAGCTGCAGTTACAGCCTTGCAACAATCTGGCATATAGTTAATCAACTTCTGGATATACAGTTGCCCAGTTTTGTGGTACCACACCCTTACAATGCTCTCCTGCAGCTGAATCTTACTTGTTGGCCTCTTCTGAGAAATTTTAGATGACATTGTGTACCAGTAATTTTCAATAGTGTTTAAATCTGACTGTTGCCAGGCCAGTCCAGCACTGTAATGCCAGCATTTCTGAGGTATGACTGTGCCTTAAGGGAAAAAAATGAGGGAAACATTGTATGTTTTAAGCCTTGTGAGACAAGAAGACAAACTCATCATTTAAATCTAAATAACATAAAACTTAACCAATTTTGATATGTGGCAAGGTGCTAAGTCCTGTTGAAAAATGCAGTCTTGTATGTCTGTGTAGTGATCCCTAATAACGGGTTTCAGGCACTCCTCCAAGATAGCAGTGTAGGCTTCAGCATTCACCGTTCCGTTAATAAACTTAATTTGCCCCACCCCTTTGCTTGTTATGCATCCCCAGATCATCTGACTGGCAGGGAACTTTACAATCAGTGTTATGCAGTCAGGATGGCATGCCTCTGATTTTCTTCTGACATATCGCTTCCCATCCGAGCCATGCAGGTTGAATTCTGATTCTTCAGAAAAGATGACGGTGTCCCATTGCTCTTTTGTCCATGAAACATGCATTTTAGCCCATGGAAGTCACTTCTTCCTCATTCATTGGGTCAACAAAGACCAATAGGCATGCAGACAACATTCTGAAAGCCGTCTTTGGATAGTTTGTGCACTTGTTTCTACACCAGAGGCCATCTCAAAGTCCAGTTTTAGATCGGGAGCACTAGCATAGCGATTACGAAGGCATAGCCTTTTCAAATATCAATCTTGGGAAAGCATAGTCACTCCCTTATAGTCCGATTCAGGTCTTCTCTTCACATCACTTGTTTCACGCTTTAATTTCAGCACCCTGGATACTGTTGACTGGTGGCAGCCTATTTTATCAGTGATAAAATAGATAGAAAGCCCTTCCTGGGACAGAGCAATAGCTACACTTTTTTTCTTGGTGTCAGCTGAACATAAGGAGCCATGCTTACACCTCCACAAAACAGGATACTAATGTGTGTGTATACTCTTTCAACGCATATTTATAGAAATGGCTGATGCAATACCTTTGCTTTGCAACAAACAAAATGACTGTAATCAAACAATATCTTATACGTTTTATTTTTTTACAAATGTTACGTTTTTTTAAAGTGATGCAATTTTTTTATCTGCTATTGTATATGGTATCTATTAATTGGTTGGATTGCAGAGTGAGGGCGAATACGAGATGCTACCCAAATGTTCCCGAAATTTGAATGTTGCACGGGAACTACGTCTAGTACGGACTTGTGGTGTTAGGTAACACTGCATGTATCCTTTGTGAATTAGTGTGCCACGGTATCGGGCTGGATAGAATCATTGAATATTTATGTGTAGTTCTTTGGCTGATGTGAAAGAGCAACATGCTTGCATCAAGTTTGGTTTTCTTCTTAACGATACAGCAGTAGAAACCCATAAGAAGTTGAAACAAGCTTTTGGTGACAATGCTTTAGGCCAGATGCAGACCTGCTACTGGTTTAACCGTTTTAAAAACAATCGAATGTCAGTTGATGACAGCGATCGCTCTGGGCGTCCATCATCGAGCACAACCTCGGAAAATATCGCAAAAGTTCAAGCGGTGATCTATGAAGACCACAGGCTGACCTTTGTGGCACGACATTTGTGGCATTGTAGGACTATCGTACAGCACTTGTCAGCAGATTTTGTTAGACGAGTTGAACGTGAGAAGGATTGCGACCAAGTTCATGCCACAATTACTGAGTGAAGACCAAAAGCAGCATCGCATGGAAGTTAGCAGAGATCTTCAAGAACGGGCCAGGAGTGATCAAAACTTCCTTTCTGTAGTCTTCACTGGTGACGAGAATTGGTATATGGGTATGACCTAGAAACCAAGCAACAATCATCCCAGTGGAAGAGCCCATCTTCAGTCTGACCGAAGGAAGCCTGACTAGTGAGGAGCATTGTGAAGTCCATGATGATCAAAGTTCTACTCCGACATCCTGAGGCAGTTAAGGGAAGTCGTCAGGAGGAAACGTCCAGAGAAGTGGCACACAAAGAACTGGATCCTTCATCATGACAACGTGCCAGCCCACACATCTCTTGCTGTGGTGAAGTTTTTGGCATCCAGCAACATGACAATCGTCCCTACCCCTGTGATGACAACTTCTTTCCAAGAATGAAATTCAAGCTGAAGGGTCTTAGATTTGACAGCATAGAGAATATTCAAACCGAATCGCAGGCAGTGCTGAGCGCTATGATGAAGAAGGACTTTCAGGACGCATTCAAATCATGGGAGAAGTGGTGGGATCAGTGTTTATGCTCTCAAGGGGATTACTTCGAAGGTGGCGGTGGTGAATAAGAACCGGGGTGAGTAATTTATTTCATAAATACATTTCGAGAACTTTTGGGTAGCACCTTGTACGTTGGAATTATGGAATACATAAATAAACTTTTGCAGGAGGAGGAGGAGGATGCCAAAATGAATGTGGGGTGGGCTGGTCAAATAGAGCAGAAAATGATAGCATGGTATAGTTACAGAGTAATGAAAAGTACTGAAGCCTACAACAGGTACAAATTAATCTGTAATAGTACCACAAATAAGGTTAGAGAGGCCAAGGCTGCATATTTTGCCAGATGCAAAATACACAGCCTTGAACAAACTTGAAAAATTCCTTGTCTCAGAATGGGGACAAGGAATTTTTCAAGTTTGTGAATACAGCAAAGTCTTAGATAACCCCAGGGGCTCATATCTGGTGAGTATGGGCATCGAGCTCAGGACCTTTGGCATACCCAAGGTCCTGAGCTGGATATCATCATTCTTCTCTTGGTCAGTATAAAACTTCAGTTGCCACCTCTCAGCACAACTTTTCTAGATCCTGTTGCAGTAGCGTACTGTCAATAGTGTCATTAACAACCCTGCCAATCTTCGTATCGTTTGTAAACTTAGACATTAAGCCTGATATACCTTCGTGAATGGCGCCTCCGTAGCCAGGTGGGCAGGAGCAGCACACTTCTTGATTAGACTGGGGTTCGAGCCCATGACCACCAATTATGGAGGATGCGGAAAGATCAGGGAATGACCTCCGCATATCCTCGGAGCAATATGTTTGTTTATTTGTTTGTTTGTTTGTTTTCTTATTTGGAGCATTAGCAACTAAGGCCATATTGCTCCGGGAATATGCGGTGGTCATTCCCTTGATCTTTTCGCATCCTCCGTATTTGGTAGTGACGGGCTCGAACTCCGGTCTAATCAAGAAGCGTGTGCTACGCACTGCTGCTCCTTCCCACCTGGCTATGGAGGTGCCAAGGAGGAGCAATATGGCCTTAGTTACTAATGCTCCTAAAAACCAAATAGCAAACATAACAAACCTTCATGAATATCATTAATAAATAAATACAGTAAACAACAATGGACCCAACACTTAACCCTGGGGGACTCACTAATTACCATTGATTACAACTCTCTGTCTTATCCCACTCAATCATCTGCTTATCCATAGCAGCAACTTGCCCTTAATGCCACACTGCTCCAATTTGTATGACAGTCTTCCAAGTGCAACAGTATCAAAAGCCTTCCTAAGATCCAAGTATATGATATCAAAATTATTCTTTGCATCCAGTTCCTTTTTGACCACATCATAATATCCAATCAAATTGGTCAGAAAAGACTTCCCCTTAACAAACCCATGCTGTGTCTGAACTATAACTGAAGTCTTATCTAGATGATCCTGCAGTGATTCTTTAACCAGTGCCTCCAATAATTCCCCAGAACAGAAGTTAAACTAACAGCTCTGTAATTACTTGTCGCCGTTTGATCCTCCTTTGTGAATTGGCATCACATTTGCACATCTTCAGTCCAATGGTACCTCCCCTGAGTCCAAGGAAGCTCTCACAATTATGGCTAAGGGTTTGCTTACTTCCATTGCTGCCTCCTTTAATATAACTGGATAGATGGGATCTTCTTATGTTTATTTTCAGCAATTTCTGCTCCAATTTGCTCTCAGTTATTACAAAATCATTTAGCTCACTGCCATACACCTCTGACATTCCCTCTCTGAATAATTCCTATGTGTGTGAATGTAGATGCAAAGTACTTATTTAGTTTGGTAGCTACCTGAGCAGGATCATCAACAATAGAACCATCAATATCAAGTTGACTAATCTGATTCATCCCCTTCCTTCTAGAATTTACATAAATAAAGAACTCTTTGCTGTTTTTCTTTGCATCCTTTGCCAAAGATTTCTTGTATCTGCCTTTGCCTGCCTAACCTCCTTTGTGACTTGATTACAGACCAGCTTATATCTACCATAAGTTGGTAGATATAAGTGTGTCACCAGTTAGTTTCTGGGCTTTTAGTTTCTTGGACAAAATGCAATTCCACAGGAATTGCATTTTGTCCAAGTCTAAAAAAAAAAAATTTTGGGAGTTATCTTTAATCAAAAGATGACTATCCTCCACTGTATCCGTTAGCTCAGGGCAAAATGCATGAGGTGTAAACATGCTCAGTGCTATCTCTTCCAATTATTGGTGAGCAGATAGTGCACATTATTGTGCCTTTATCACATTATTGCACTTTAGCACATTATTGTGCTACTTGTCCGGCCGAAACTTGTCTATGGTTCACAAGTCTGTTCCTCTGCTAGAATTCTATTCCTCTGCTATTCCTCTGTTCTCCGTTGGCTTGATCCAGTCCACCATGGAGCCATCCATTGCCACAGGGGCATTTCATATTTTCTTCATCCAAAGTCTTTATGCAAAGGTCAATGAACCACCATTAATGCTACGACATCAGTAGTTGTTGCAATATACCATAAAAATAAAATCCCTGCTAGACCATCCTGTATGGGTGTCCATTTGTATGCCATGATGGGAAAATCTGTATAATGTATATAAATTTTACTTTGGATAATATATCCACGTCAGCAAGGCAAATCCTTCCTCCTTGGAATATGCGACTTCCATTTTGTGAGTTTATTTTTAGGAGCTGGCTGAAAGTTGACATATCTCCATGTATATGTTGGCAACTCTTTGCAACACACAGAGTTGACTACCCTGACTTCTTGACAGTGTATACAGATGGCTCAAATTTTGAAATGTTTATGGGATCTGCTTGTGTTTGCCCAAGCAAAACTAACTGCAGTCAGATTCCATATGAACGTAGAATTCTGTATGAATGTAACTGCACAGTTACGTACAGAACTAGCCTTGGATCATATAAAATCTCACCAGTTCCAAATATACTCTTATCTCTGAGTATATTATAGGCCTTATGAGATATAAGAAACACTCAACCAGTTTTGTGTCAGATACAGCAGCTGCTGCACTCTCTTTTAAACTTTGATATATGCTTTTTCCAGAACCCTAGCCACATTGGCATCACGGACAGTGACTTGGCCGATGCTGCAGCCAAACAAGCAATGCCCCAGAATTACATCAGCTTGTTAGTCCCCTATACAGACTATATATACGTAATGGCAAGAATCTTGGCATAGGCACACCACCAGTAAACTAAAGGAAATCAAGCCTGTAATTATGTATTGGCATTCTAGTCAGTACAGTGTTTGCCAGGAGGAAGTTCATGCTCAGCTCCACATAGGACATTGTCACCCACATTCCTGTCTGCAGATGGCTGATGCTCATTCTGTGTGTAGATATTATGACAGCGTTTTAACAGTTCAGCATATTTTAATGGAATATACATCTTTTAGTAATGAATGGCAGGTATGTTTTACTCATCTGTGTGAGCCTTATACATTCAGACAGATTTTATCAGACAGTGACAAATGTGTCAGATATATTCAAGTTTATACATTTTATTGATTTATATAATTTTATTTATAGTGCATTATTGTTTTATATTATATATTCTTTTATAACATTGATTTTACTATTTTATACCTTTTGACTTGGTGTACTATAACTTCAGATACTATAAAACTACCAAACAACAAAATGCCATTAACCATTCCACCAGCCTTTCAGTATCTTTTCTAACAAACAGTTCCCTGAGATTATATCACTTGTTTCACAGCAATGTTGACTCCTTAGAATTATTCATAGGTTTAAGCTGATCTTACTCTTTACAGTAAATATTGTTGAGAAGTATCTGTTCAGCTCATCTGCCATTTTTTCCAGGCTTTCTATGGCCTGAAAAAGATGGCAGATGAGCTGAACACATATAGTCCATTGCAATAAATTAAAGGGATCTTTATGATATGCATTTTTTTTTTTTTTTTATTCACATCTAATTCCCTGTCCCCATTCTTATCTCTTTCTGCTAATGCTTTCTCCTAATTAACTGTTGCCTACCTTACCTCATTAATTGTTTTTCATACGTTTTTGCTGTTGTTACATATTTGATATATATTTTTTGTTTTTCTTTAGACATCGCTTCTAATGTTGATATAAATTGAAGTTATGTGATTGTGTGTAACTGTCCACTGCTTGTTTCTTTCACTTACTTAAACTCTTAACCTCAGTTGTCATCTATTTTGACATCTTAACGTTCATGGAATTTAACCATCTGGTTACAAATATGTTTGTAGCCTTGAGAATAAATTCTCCTAATATTTCCAATACCATATTTGTTATCTGGCAGCATATAATAGGTTTTCCAGTTAGCTGAATCCAAGAAATATCTCATTCTATTGAAAATATCTCTTCCCTTGAAACTGGAGCAATTTCTTTCAGAAATTCTTCAATTTCGAGAAATATATTTTTCCTTGAAATTGAAACTCTTCCCTTTGCCTTTGAACCACATGTATCCCTGCTGTTGTTTCTTTTGATAGTTTATTAAATTTTCTTTTAAAAAATGTTTTTTTATTTTCCTTTTAGTAAAATCTTCATCCCCTATTATATTGAAGCTACTTTCATTATGCATTAATTTCTCTCAATTGTGTAATTCATCAATTCTGTTTTTTTTTTTTATTTATTTATTATTTTTTTTTTTTGCCCTACCTTTTGAAATATATATTTTTTGTTTACCTATGTGTGTTTACCCCATGCAACATTCACATATCTTCCCATACAAAGGTGGGGGAGGGGGAGTGACTGAATTGGCAGAACATGCACTTTGAGTACAAATTAGGAGCAAATAGTAGTTTTCTGCAGTATTTTCTTATACCCCTCCTGTTCTTTGTGATTGTTTTCCAAATGTATATTTATTGTCATTGTAGCCTACAAAAGAGAATTCCAGAAGATATCATCTTCTTTTAAAGAACTTGGAATGGCTTTTGAAATGGATTCTTCTTCATGTAAGTATAGTTGCATTATTAAATATTTCCTGTTTTCCTTAAAAAAAAAAAAAAAAAAACTCTTAGTATTACAATTAACAAAGTAACTCAAAAAATACCTTAAAGTGATGCAAGGAAGTAAGCTTATATAGCATCAACAAAAAAAAAAAAAATCTTACCTATCTTATCTGTCCATCCTTATAATTGTTTAATGCTTCCTTAAATTCATTCAAACTATCCACTTCCACAAGATGAAAGTTTGTTTCAGCAATCAGTTTCTCTCTGGCTGAAAGAAAATTTTTGCACATCTATCCTAAAACTATCATTTTTCAAATTAGATTTCTGTCCCTTCATGTGTGTTGTCCAAGCAACAGAGCAAACATTACGATGCCATCTGCATTTAATTTACTCAGTCTATTTAAGGCCTTATATGTTTCAATCAATCAATCCTCCACAGGTGCCTGGTTTCACATATTGGCATATGCACAACTGAAGTCTTATGGTAAAGAGTACCATAAAAGACACAAAAGAATACTGGGTTTTTTTTGGTTTTTTTTCATGACTTTGTCCCTTCTTTAAAGAAACATTGAAAACATAAACTTACTTGAAAATGCTGTTTTCTTTCTAGATAACGTTTAACTTCTCAATTGTGAGGAACCTAAAGAAGGAAAATATAAAGGCCATGTTTTTACCACCAAATAATCTAGCCTATTGATTTAGGGTTTCTAGAATGTCTAAAGAGACAACTAGCCTACGGGTCTGGAATGTCTAAAGAGACAACATAGGCAAAACTTTTTCACTTTTGGAAAAATAGAAGACACTAATAGTCATAAACATCAGAAACATGTTTACAACATTACAATAGCATGGAATGAAATTTTAATTTCAAACATTTACTAAATCAGTAGTTACTAATAGAGAAAACTTTGGAAGTGGATTCAATAATGTTTTCCAACAAATAGGTGAAAATTAATTGGAAAATGAAATTATATACAATTCAGAAATCAGATATGTTATGACAGATGGATCTAAATATAAAGAAGCAATTGGATCAATTCTAGAGTCAAAAATTTCTAATGTAGCAGCCAAAAATGCTTTGTAGCAGCCAAAAATGCCAAAAATTCAACAGTCATCATGTTGAACAAATGCCTGATTCAACAGTCACCAATGTGATGTTTATTGAAAAAAAAATTAAATGAAAATTACTGATGCTCTACAAGTAATAAATGAATGTACATGTATATCTTTGTTTTAAATGAAAATGAAATTCTTAAGGTATACCTTTTTTTTATGATTCCCTGCTTTATCTGACTTCTATGGAAATTGGTCCCAATCACATCAGATAAGAGGGCTTCTATTGTACAATAAATTTAAGTAAATATAAAATCTAAAACAAGCTAGACATGCATTATACAAATGCATTTGTATGTGGTTACTTTCAGTTATTCTTTTCCACAGTGTGGAAAAGAGTAACAGACAGAGAGAGAGAGAGAGAGATTGGATGTATCGGAATTGCATCACAAATGTATTGAAAGAACTGTTGATGATTTTTTATTAGCATTAGTAGAAGCATATGAGGCAAGAAAGCAAGCTTATACAGCATCAGCCAAAAACAGCCAAAAAAACTTTCCCATTTCACCTATCCGTTCACTCCAAAAGTTTGTCCAGTTCTTCCTTGAATTTATTTAAGCTATCAACGTCTACGACAAATGGAAGTTTGTTTCAGCAATCAACCACCTGCTGGCTAATGGCAAATTTCTGCACGTCTGTTCTACAACTGTCTTTCCTCAATTTGAATTTATGTCCCCTCAGGTGCGTAATCTGAGCAAGTGGAAGAATCCCATCAGCATTGAGCTTGCTTAAACCATTCAAGACTTTATACACCTCAATCAGATCAGATGTGCCTAGTCTCCAGTTTTTTTTTTTTTTTTATGTGAACCCCAAACACGAGAGGTATTAGAACCTATAGTACTTAGTACCGTGCTTGGGTTGGAGGTTGAGAAGACGAAAGAAGATTTTGGACTTGAACTTCTGTAGATTGTAATTTTCAGGAAATACATACGAAGGAAGGTTGTTCCAGAAAACGGCAGTTGAATGAATAAATGAGGAAGATGAAAAGTTGGTTCTGTGGGTTTGAAGTTGGACAATAAATGAATGTTGGCTGATGGTGGCACGTGTTCGGACTGTTTTGAAAGAGAGAGTGGGAATTATAGAAGCCAATTCAGAAGAACAGTGCCCATGGAAGTATCTGTAGAAGAGGCATGCAGCAGAAACAGTGCATCTATGAGAAAGCGAGTGGAGAGACTCTGTTAGAGATAAATCATTAATTAACCTAACTGCCCTCTTCTGAATGGAATCAAGAAGCCTGAGAGAGGTTTTGGGGGCACCACCCCAGATGTGGGAACAATATTCCATGGCAGAGCGGATTTGCGATTTTGAGCAGCTGTTTGGAAGAAAAGTAACGCCGAGAGCAAAAGAGAAAACCAAGTTTTTTAGATGCAGAGGAAGCAATATTTTGTAATGTGCTTGTGCCAAGAGAGATTAGAAATCATGGTAATCCCCAAAAGAGATATATCATTTTCCCTAGAAATCAGAGTGTCACTAAAGATAAGCATAGGAACAGAAGAATCCTTTTTTGCGAGATATAAGACAAGACTGAGTTTTAGAAGAGTTGAAATCAACTAAGTTGTCTTTGCCCCACTGGAGAATTACCTGAAGATCGGCATTTAAGGAATTGGTAGCAGATTTTCGAGAAGTTGAAGCTAATTGAGCAGGACAAGGTTTCTCAAAATGGAAAGTGGAATGCAATGTGCTATCATCGGCAAAACTATGGATAGGATTTCCAGTAAATGGAAGAAGGTCATTAATATACAAGAGGAAAGGAGTGGGGGAAAGAACTGAACCTTGGGGGACACTGGCATTAGTGGAGAAGTTAGATGACAGAGAGCCATCTACCATCATCCTCAGTGAGCGATCAGAGAGAAAACTGGATAACAATTACTAAAAACAGTTGGAAAACTGTTTCTTCAGAGGCTTCTTCAGAGAGACCTAGATAGACTTCAAGAATGGTTAGAAAAATGGCAGCTGTGCTTTAATCCAACAAAGTGTAAGGTATTACACCTGGGAAACAGTAATCCCAAAATAACTTATTCACTTAGTGGAGTTCAACTAAACCCAGTACTGGAGGAAAGGGACTTGGGTGTTACGATACGGTCAGACATGAAATTCTCTGAGCATTGTAAACAGGTTGCAAGGAAGGCCCATGGTGTCCTATCGATGATCTATCGAACTTTTGCAAGTAGAGATAGGGACGTGATAATCCCATTATATAAGGCTTTTGTTAGACCACACTTGGAATACTGTGTTCAAGTATGGAGACCGCACCTAAAGAAAGACATCGAGCTTCTTGAAAGGGTGCAAAGAAGGGTAACTCGCCTGGTGAGATCGGCAAAAGGGCGTCCGTATGAAGAAAGACTTCGAATATGTGGGTTGCAGAGTTTGGAAACTAGACACCTTAGGGGAGATTTGATTGAGGTGTTTAAGGCTCTGAGAGGCATCAGTAAAATGAATGAGGACAAAATTTTCAAGATTATAAATGATGCTAGAACTAGGGGACATAAATTCAAGTTACGCGGGGAAATGTTTAGATTGGACTGCAGGAAGTTTTATTTTAGCCAGCGAGTTATAAATTACTGGAATAAGTTGCCTTCTTGGGTGGTAGAGGCCGACAGTTTGGGGAAATTCAAAGGTCATCTGGATAGTACTTTCGGGTAAGGGAAGCGCATAGGATGATAGGATTAATTTCCTTTTTATTTAATTTTTAATTTCATTTTATTATTTTTATTTATTTATTAATTATTATTATTTATTTATTTATTTAATTTTTGTTTTTATCATTGTTTTGTTCGGATTTTTTTTTTTTTTTTTTTTTTTTTTTTTTGGCTGGTGCAGCATAAGCCATAGGCTTTCTTGCACCATACGGCCGTTACTAATACTAATACTAATACTAACCATAACATGGAAGCTTGTTTAGAAGACCTTTATGCCAAACACGATCAAAAGCCTTTGAGATGTCAAGAGCAACTACTTGTGTTTCTGCAATTTGTAGAACTTAAGCCTTTCTTGATAAGAGCAGCCTTTCTTCTCCTCGCCAATCTCATTGCCCTTCTCTTTACTTCTTCCAGCTGCTCTACATCCTTCCTAAAATGAGGCCTCCAGACCTGTATGCAACAAAGGGGAGGCAGCAAAAGAGGTTAGCAGATCTTGAGCCATGATTATGAAAGCATCCTTTGATTCAGGGATTTCCTGTGAACATTTCACATTTCCTGTGAACTGGAAATGTGTAAATGTATCTGCAATTCATGAAGGGGATGGATCAAAGTATCACATGAGTAATTTTTAATTACTCATATCATCCTTTGATCCACCTGTTGGCTTGGCTTCTCTTCCAGGAGAAATAATGGCATCACTATTTTAAGAAGTATTAATGCAGGATCATCTAGACAGGAATGCAGTTATACTGCTGTCAAATCATGGTTTTGTTAAGGGGCAATCTTCTCTAATGAATCTGATTGGATACTATGATAGTAACAAAAGGAACCTGGATGCAAAAACATAATTTTGACATCATGTACTTAGATTTCAGAAAAGCTTTTGATAATTAATATATAAAATAAAAGACTGCTATACAAATTGAAGCAGTGTGGCATTAAGGGTGAGTTACTTCTATGGATAAATGAATGGTTATCAATGGGTATTGCTCTTCTTGGACTAATATTAATAGCAGAGTAGCACAGGTAGTTTGAAAATTGTACGAAGATTGGCAGTAATCAGGGTATGCTCATCAAGATCTAGACATATAAGGTAGATGACTGAGACATAGCAATTGAAGTTTAATATCAACAAATTCAAGGTACTTCACATAGGAGTAGTAATCCCAGATTAATGTACTAACTGTGTGGTACCACACTCAGGGTAGTGAAGAGTGAAAAAGATTTGGGGTAATAGTTCAGACAGGCATCCAAGACAGCTCTTGGGATTTTATCAATGATATAAGGAATTTTGTCAGCAAGGATAAGAAGGCAATTATCCTATTGTAAGGTAATGGTCAGGCCACATCTTGAGTATTGCATACAGTATGGAGGCCTCATTTTAGGAGGGATGTAGATCTATTGGAAGAGGTGCAGAGAGAATAATAATGAGATGAGTGAGAGGAAACAAAAGGGTACTTTTACTAGGAAAGGCTTTATTTCTGCATACTGCAGCACCTGGAGACTAGGCACCTGCATGGAGATCAGATTAAGGTGTTTAAGGCTTTGAATGCAGGGTCGACTTTAGGGTAAGGCCAAGTAGGCACTGGCCTAAGGGTGCTAACACCATCCCCTCCTCCCAAAAACAAAGCCCGCAAGAAAAATTTTACGTATTTAATGTGTTAACATGTTAACAACAAAGAGTTCACAAAAAAGAATTGATAGCACTCTGCAGAAAAAGATTAATGAAGATATCAAAAACTGGAGGAACGTTTTAGAAAGGATTATTTCAATCATAAAATTGCACGGAACACAAAATTTAGCATTATATGGAACAGTGCCAATGAGTTGTATGAAGTTAATAACAGAAATTTTTTAAAGGTTATCAAATTGTTAGCAGAATATTAATTAGTAGAAGCATATGATGCAAGAAAGCAGGCTTAAACAGCATCACCACCAAAAAAAAAAAAAAAAACCTTCACATTTCACTCCAAATGTTTGTCTAGTTCTGAATTTATTTAAGCTGTCAACTTCCACAACGACTAATGAAAGTTTTTTCCAGCAATCAGCCACCTGCTAACTATAGGCAAATTTCTGAACATCTGTTCTACATTTGTCTTTCCTCGATTTGCATTTATATCCCCTTAAGTCATATTACCCATAGGAATGAAAATCCTGTGATTTTTATTCTTGTGATCATGACATATGGTCGAGGAGCATTGTCAGCTTCAGGAAGGATTATCATTTTGTAATTTTTTCGTTAAATTCTTTTAATTGATTTTCTTATTTTTAATTGCATTAAATTGATTTTTAATTATTTGTTACTCTAATGTAAGATTTTTGATTTTTTTCGTTTTAATTTCTGAAGAGTATCATATGGAAGTGTTCTACGTACTATATTGAGGTAAACTTCTCTTATTATTTTACAAATATTGATATCAACGTAGAATGTATTGAGCATTACAGCTCTGGTTCGAACTATATAATTGTTGACTGCACGCCCGATCTTTCTCACACTGAGAAATTGACAATAGTAGTGTGCTTTGTAAATATTCTACCTTCTCCAAATCATGTGGGGAGTTATGTACAGATCTATGAACATTTTTTTAGGATTCATAAGTATTAACAAAAGCACTGGTAAAGGAATGACGGACAAAATTTTTGAAGTTTTACAAAAGTACAATCTTTCATTGAGTGACTTAAGAGGTATACATAATGGTGTACAGAGTCGCATACCGTCCTCATACCCAAGAGCATCCCTTGAATTTAGTAATAAATGATACAGCAAGTTGGTGTATTGAAGCCGTGTCATTTTTTGATATTGTAAAGCATCTTTACACTTTTTTTCTTGTTATCTCCACAAAGGTGGAATTTTTTAAAGCAATGTGTTAAAGGGTTAACCTTAAAAGCACTTAGTGATACCAGGTGGGCCAGTCGTCTGAAGCACTTTGTTCAGATACCAACTGGAAGAAATAATTGAAGCCTTAGAAAGTTTTTTGAATGTGCAACAACCAATCGCAACATCAACAATAGCAAAA
The DNA here is from genome assembly GCF_048544385.1 of Mastigoproctus giganteus. Classification (NCBI taxonomy): domain Eukaryota; kingdom Metazoa; phylum Arthropoda; class Arachnida; order Uropygi; family Thelyphonidae; genus Mastigoproctus; species Mastigoproctus giganteus. The sequence continues at coordinate 229,096,261 of NC_143583.1, read as the reverse complement.
AATAAATCTGAAGCAAGTGATTTATTAAAGAATATTGCAAATTTAAAATTTATTTGTTCATTAATTTTATTTGGTGTGATGTGTTAGGCAACGTGAATATAACAAGAAAAGTTTTACAAGAAATCGGTTTAGATTTGATGAAGCAAATTTTTACATTATTAACTCGTTGAAATATCTTCAAGATTACAGAAGTGATGACAAGTTTGAAAATATCATAAAGGAAGCAGAAAAAATTGCAACTAAATTGGAGATTGAAAAAGATTTCTAAAAAACCAGAACACTCGAAGGCAAAAGGCAGTGCTTGCATACAAAAGTAATGATGAAAAAGAAAATTTAAAAATTAATTTCTTTTATAACATTCTAGACAATGCAATAAATGCTTTAAAACAGGGGTGCTCAAACTATGTCCTGTGGGCCATTGTGGCCCACGAACACAACAAAGTTTCCAAAAAATATATATAATAGCTCAAAATGGAGTGTAGCAACTCCTGTGCCACCTATCGGTTAAACAGGAAAGCTCAGCTTCTCAACAAGGTGCACAGGTGGTGCTGCTACATTTTTGCATACTTTCTAGTTCTAGTGTTTACCAGAAAACTATTCTCGTCTCTAGACCTTTCTAGAAACTGTCAGTATATATATATACCTTATCATTGAATTATATTAAATATTAACTTAAGTTAAATTATAATAAAGTGAATAAATAAATAAATAAATAATTAAGCATTCATTAGAGGCAGCGACATGCAATTCCTCCATATGAAGCTGAAATACATCCAATATTTTAAATTAAATAAAATAAAACATAAGCCAGTAGTATGGCAAAAACTGTAGAGCGAAAATTAGCATAAAATAACCCAAATAAACAAACGAACGAAAAGAAAGAATAGATATAAATAGTAGCCCAGAAACCCTTGTATAATTTCGAAATTTAAATCCAATTAACAAAAACTATACAAAAATTAGGATAATGCCAATTACATATTAATTTAGTGGTACCCCCCCCCGAGAGGTATCAGTTCCGAAAGACGTGAAATATCACCAAAAAAGGGTTAAAGGAACTACCAAACGATAACAAAATCAAAATAAATTAAAATAAAATAGACTGACCATCATGCCCCATATCGACAGAGGACCACGAGGCCATTAAAATTTGTAGTGTGCTTGTGCTAGGAGGGATTGGAAGTCAGAGCGGTCCCCAAAAGAGATGTGTCATTTTGCCTAGAGGTCGGAGTGTCACTGAAGATAGGCATAGGAGCAGAAGAATCCTTTTTGCAAGATATAAGATAAGACTGAGTTTTGGAAGGGTTGAAGTCGACTAAGTTGTCTTTGCCCCACTGGAGAGTTGCCTGAAGATCGGCATTTAAGGAATTGGTGGCAGATTTTTGAGAAGTTGAAGCTGATTGAGCGGGACAAGGTTTCTCAAGGTGGAAGGTGGAGTGGAATGTGCTATCATCGGCAAGACTATGGATGGGATTTCCAGTCGGTGGAAGAAGGTCATTGATATACAGGAGGAAAGGAGTGGGGGAGGGGACTGAACCTTGGGGGACGCCGGCATTGGTGGAGAAGTTAGAGGACAGAGAGCCATCTACAATCACCCTCAGTGAGCGATCAGAGAGAAAACTGGATAACCAGTTACTAAAAACAGTTGGCAGGCCATGGTTTGGAAGCTTTGTTTAGAAGACCTGTATGCCAAACACAATTGAAAGCCTTTGAGATGTCAAGAGCAACTACTTGTATTTCACCGAATCTTTCCATTGAATTAGTCCATAAATGGGTAACATAAGCCAGAATATCACCAGTGGATCACCACTGATGCAATCCATACTGGCGATCATTGATCAGACGGAAGGTTTCTAGGTAGTTTAAGAGTTGGCGGTTAATTGATTTTTCCATTACTTTAGAAAGAGTAGAAGTAATTGCAATGGAATGATAATTGGGATTTGTCACCCTTTTTAGGAACTGGCTGGATATGAGCAAATTTCCAAGCAGAAGGAAAAACACCTTTGGAATAAGAAAGTGAAAAAAGGCGGCAAAGAATAGGAGTAAGTTCAGGAGCACAGGTTTTGAGAACAAGTGGAGAAATACCATCGGAACCTGGAGCTTTCTTAGCATCAAGATTCGTCAAAATCCTTCTGACATCCTTTTGACGGAAGACCACAGGGGGCATTGAATGGAGCGTGTTGGGAATGGTGGAAATTGTTTTACCAAGATCATTAATACAAGAGTTGGAAGAAAAATGGGATGCTAGCAGGTCAGCTTTATCCTTGGCTGAAGTGACAACAGAAGCATCTGGTTTGGACAGAGGTAGGAGCAGAGATGGGCAAAAGTTGCAGCCAATAGCTTTGGCAAGAGACCAGAATGCTTGGCTACCATTAGGGCAAGAAGCAAGTTTTCTACTCTTAGCCTGTTCAAACTCTAGTTTTGATTGATTAATTACTGCTTTACAATTGTTGCGAGCTTTGGTGTACGCAGAAAATGAAACTGGAGAATTAGAAACAAGCCAGTTACGATATGCAACATTCTTCTCTTGAACAGCCGTAGCACATTTATTGGAAAACCAAGGTTTAGATAAAGGACAAGATTTTAAAGTGGAGTGTGGGATAAAGGATTCCATTCTTGCAAGAATAAGGTGTAAGGTATATTGTTGTCATGCAGCACCAGGGGGTTCCCCCATCTCCGCTTTGCTTTCTTTGTGGGTGTACCAGTTTCCTGGGAATGCCAGAGGTTTAAAAGTGTGTGGGTATTGTACCTGTGTAATGTTGCGTACCGTTGTTCATCTGGTCATTTAGCCGCTGTAGCCCAGCGTTGCCCCACCTTCGTCCCCGTGGAGGCAGACCAGGAAACACCAGTAGACTAAAATTTACTCTGGCAGGTCCTTCCACTTAATTTTCTGAGATTTCGGCGGCTAGGACCTAAAAAAAAAAACTTTTGTACACGTACACATACAAGCACATTCACATATACACAATAGTGATACATAATATATACGCATCCATGCCATCATAATTACTTTGGATGTTTGATTACAGCACGTGTGCATGCATTCATATGGCAGGAGTAGGGCAATGCGTAGGATAAATAGGCCGAGACTGGGCGAAGATTATTTTTGTGCTAGATTAAATTTAGTGTGTAGGGCGCTCGCGTTGTGTATAGATAGAGTGGGGGAGGGGAGTAAGAAGTTGGGGGGAAAAGGCAGAAGTATGGGGGACACAGTAGAGATTCCCCCTCCTGCAAGTATAATTTCACTGACATGATCTGAGCAAACTTTGACATCAGAAGTTTTGAAACAGTAATCCGACCAAAGAAAAGAAGAGAAAAAGTCTCGCAGGTCATCCCATTTTGCATTCTTGTAATGCCAAACAACATGAGGTTCGGAATAATCCTCTAGCTCAGAAAAATCACCTGAGAGGGCATAAATTCAAATTGAGGAAAGACAGATGTAGGATAGACGTGCGGAAATTTGCCTTTAGCCAGCGGGTGGTTGGTTGGTTGGTTGGTGGAACAGACTTCCATCCATTGTGGTGGAGGTTGATAGCCTAAATAAGTTTAAGGCTCAGCTGGACAGGTATTTTGAACGAACAGAGGGGTGAAATGGAAGTGGGTTTTTTTTTTTTTTTTGGCTGATGCTGCATAAGCTTGCTTTCTTGCATCAAATGCCTCTACTAATGCTAATGCCAAATATCAGAGTCCATTAGAACAGCCGTGAGCCACCAAATACGGAGGATGCGGAAAGGTCAGGGAATGACCACCGCATATCCCCGGAGCAATATGGCCTTAGTTGCTAATGCTCCTAAAAACCAAATAACAACAACAACATTAGAACAGATCTTATCATCATCGAAATAATCATCTAAAATTATTAGACGATATTATCTAAAAAAGTGCTATGGTGAAGCGATATAAAAGGATTATATTAGATAGTCATACTGAAAGTTAAAAGCCAGATTAAAGGAGCATGCTAACAATGTTGGGCTGAGTTATATGTTTTTGAATGTAGCACACCACCATCTTAAAACTATATTTTACCTGAAAATCTTTGATATATGTAAAAACTAAAGGAGAGAATATAAATAAATAAATAAATATTCTGTTTGGGCTTGCATGCACAGTCAATTAATCATTGAGCTGTTTTTACCATAGCCCCTTGAACATAAGGACTGATATCATGGCTTTCTATATTCAACACCATTAACCAGAACTTGGGGAAGTTAACCACCCTCTCCCATCTTGTTGTTTTTTCTGAATATCCCAGAATGGGGTTCCATTCTCACTTCTAATTGCCCCTCCGTTCTCTTCTTACTCCCTTACACACACACACACACACACACACACACACACACACACACACACACACGCACACACAAGCACACACACACACACACACACACACACACACAAGCACACACAAGCACACACACACACAAGCACATGCACACACACACACACACACACACACACACACACACACACACACACACACACACACACACACACACACACACACACACACACACACACACACAGTGGCTGCCAACCATTGATTAGTTGGGGGATTGGCCCCAACAATTAGGCAATTGCAAAGGATGACTTCATGCCAATTAAGCAAGCCATCAGTAGACAAGAACACACATAACCACCATTTATTCATGCCTGTGATTTACTCAGAGTATGCCAGTTTTAAGACATTTCTTGCTGCAATTCTTTATTCATTTTGCTATATTTTTACTCCAATATGTAATTTACAGTTAATTTTTTTGCATTATCATTGATGAGAAAGGTTCCAAGATCACTTATTATTACTTAGCTCTTATGAAAGTTATTTTCACTGAATTGCATGTTGAGAAGTGTCCTCCTTCATAATTAATAATAAAAATGGCATTTAAATACTTTAGCGTTTTTTTATTAGTAAAATTTCTCCTTCAAATATTTCTCTTATTCGCAGATTCTGTTGCCCTCACAAATGCAATAAAACATACTGCTGATACTTATGATGAGATTGGAAAACTCTATGAAGAACAGGTAAATGCCAATTTAATGTATAATAATGAAATCAAAATAATGGCTATGACATTTAGTTACAGTGTATCATAAAGTGTTGCAGTGATGATTCAGCAGTTCATCTTAAGAAACATTTGTTAAATTAGGACAATGCTGAAAAAATGCTGTGAGTTAGGTCAGAATGTGAATGTGTATGTGATTCTGCCCAGACATGATAGACGGGATTATATGCTGTGAAAGTCTTGTGGATTAACTCAACTTGAGGGGCTCTGCAGTGCTTTTGGGAGGTTATTTTTATCAGCATGGCTTGCACTTGTGGGCAGAAGGAATCTATTTTGTAGAGACTGGATTCATCTGAACAAAGGTAGTGCAAGGGCTTTTTGCCAGTAGCATTGTGGGCGCCTCTGTAGCCAGGTGGGAAGGAGCAGCAGTGCGTAGCACACGCTTCTTGATTAGACCGGGGTTCGAGCCCATTACCACCAAATACGGAGGATGCGGAAAGGTCAGGGAATGACCACTGCATATTCCCAGAGCATATGGCCTTAGTTGCTAATGCTCCTAAAAACCAAATAACAAACAAACAAACCAGTATCATTGAGGATACCTTAAGGGTTCTGGGAAACTCTAGTTTTGGGAGAAATAATATAGACATGCATTTATCTGATGATATGAGTCAAAGTAAAGTTTTATTGACCTCAGGAGTTCTTGTTTGTTGCCACATCAGCTGATATTGGCAAGAGGTCCTGTGTTAAGGTAGTAAGCTAGAGAAGAATATTAAGTCTTAACTGTGTCTATAGTAATCAGGAGTGTAGTCAATAAAATAAGTGAATTTAAACTAATGCTGACATAATAGGGCTAATGGAAATGTAGTATTATCCAGAAATAGGGGATGATGAGTTTCACTATGGTATATACAATGTATTTAAGAAGGATAGGGAAGATAGAAGGGGGTGATGGGATCATGCTTCTCATCAAGAGCAGCCTGAGTATAACAAAAGCTTTCCCAGATTCAGAAGTTATGCCATGCTAGTATAGAATCTGTGTGGTTGTGAGATTGCTGGAAGTAAAGCTATAATGATAGTTTCTACATGCAGATGGAATGGGTGAGGAAATGTGCCTGTCTTATTATAGGTGATTTCAATTTTTCCCAGTTGATTCTTCCCAGACCTGGTAGAAGGAATTATATGCTGTGAAAGTTGTGGATTAACTCGACTTGAGGGTCTATGGAAAGCTTTTGGAAGTTATTTTTATCAGTGTAGCCTGCATTTGTAGGCAGAAGGAATCTATTTTGTCGAGATTTTGTAAGTAGGAGGGAAACTTACCATGGGGATAAAAATTCTTAAACTAGATGATTACTTATACCAGCATGTAACAGAAAATACTAGGAATAAGGATTTTCTAGACATTGCTCAGAAATCAGATGGCATCATAAGGCTCACAGTACAGGAACCATTGGCTGAAAGTGATCCCGCTTGTATTTGTTAGTTGGATGATGAAGAAAGATGTTGCAACTGTTAAAAGTAAAGACATGGGTTTTAATTTCAGGAAAGGAACTTTTAATGATAGGTCAGGTAATATGTGGCATATATCAATCTGGGCAGATTACAGAAGGAGGGTGAATACAATAGAACTATGGAATACCTTTAAATCAATAGTTACGGTCACAGATGCCATGAATGCATATACATTGTTAAGATTGTTGTTAGAGCAGAAAAAGATAGCATGGGAAAATTACAAAGCTAGGAATAGTAGTGAAGCCTACAAGTTAAAAAAACAATAGTATCACAGAAAAGGTTAGAGTGGCATATACTGAGTCACTCTGAGAGAGCAAAGAATGGAGACAAGGAATTTCTCATATACATGAATACAAAACTGAAGAAAATGAATCGGACCCTCATGTATTGGGTTTGGAAAAGTGTTAGATGATTCAGTTAATGTTGCTGATGAATTGAATAAGTACTTTGCATCGATCTTTACTGACAAAAGTCCCTTCGTGGGGAGGAAGAGGCTGTGCAACTGAACCTGGAAAACACAGAATTAGTGATGTTGAAAATTCAGCAGATAATTTATTAGAAAAAAACTTTTGAGCCTGAAAGCAAGTAAGGCTCCTGGAGTTGATGGCATATACTTTACTTTTTACCCAGTAATTTTGAGGGAGGGTGCATTTAACTATTAACGTTAACTATGAGAGCATTATTGGAGAACTACCAATATATTGTCAACACATAAAGATGGTTCTAACAGTGAAATCAATACACTGGTTAGTCTGACTTCAGTGGAAGGGAAAATCTTAGGGGCAATGATTATGAATGCAATCCAAAGACATTCAAATAGAAATAACACTCAGAAGGACACAGGATACACAACATCATTTTGTTAAGGGAAAATCATGTTTAATTAACCTGGTAAGCTATTTTGACAGTTACTCACGAGCTGGATGTAAGAAATAATTTTTGACATAGCTTACTTGAATTTTAGAAGTGCATTTGTCACAATCCCTCATAAGAGATTACTGTCTAAGCTGAAACAGACTGGGTCAGCGGCAAGATTCTACAATGTGCCTCAGGGTAGGCAGAAAGGAGTGTGATTAATCAGTATTCTTCTGCTTGGTGTAACATCAGAAGTGGAGTTCTCCAGGGCTTGTTTCTTGGACTACTGTTGTTTCTGGTTTTCATAAACAAATAAATAGAGGAATGGAGGTTAATTTCAGATGAGGTAATGGTTGGGAGAGTGGCTAATGATCAGTGCCAAAAAACCTTCAGAATGAATTGTGAACAGGCTTCAAGTATGGTCATTGCAGCAAAATACAAAGTCTTATACTTGGGGAGTAGCAGTCCCAAAATAACTTATACACTTGGTGGAACTGAATTAAAAAAACAGTAGAGCAGGAAAGGGATCTGAGAGTCATGATGTGGGTAGATATGAAGTTCTATGAGCATTTTAGACAGGTGGCCAAGAAAATGATTTATCGAGAGAGAGGGGAGGGATAAGAAGGTTATATTCTCACTATATTAAGGCAATTGCAGGACTGCACCTGAATACTACATCCAGGGTTGGAGATCTCGCCCAAAAAAAATCCATTGAGCTTCTTGAAAAGGTCTAGAAATAAGGGCAACCATATGAAAAAAAGACTTTGATTATTTGTGCTAGAGAGCTTGGCAGTTGGATACCTTAGAGGGAACCTGATCAAAGTCTGAGGCAAGGCTCTGAGATGTAAAGGTCAACTTGCATGAGGAGGGAAGCTTATAATTAGCCTATTTTCTTGTCTACTTTTTTATATATATATTTTTTATCTTTATATCTTTCTTTATATTCTTATTGTTATTTTTGATTTATTTATTCTTTTATTATTATTATTGTGTTATTATTTTATTTTATTTTTTCTGGCTGGTGTAGCCAGAAAATAAAAATTTTAAGATAAACTTGATTTTTTTTCTATAACAACTCAATAATTTGTTCAATAGTATTGCAGGATCATCGCTTATGATGATCCTGCAATACTTCTTTAAAACTGATTCCATTATTTTCCATTTACATGGAGTGCAGGTTTTTTCATCAGTGATTATTTCCCATATATCTTTTTCCCAAGAAATTAAACAGTCTGTGAGTAGCAGTTTTTGTTCCTTTTTAAACATGTAAATGAGTTCTAAGGAAGGTGCCTTCTGTAGAATTGGATAGCTGTTAGTATCTTTATAAGTAACACTAAACTCATGAATTAATCCAGCTCAAAATAATCAAAGAGAAAATCAAAATTTTTCAAAAATACTTTGCAAGCTGTCACACTATTTGCTTTTTATACATTAGGTACTCTGTTCACTTTTGCTGGTCAGCTTTTTTTTTTATTATTATTAGTAGTAGTAGTAATTTATACATCAGCCAAAAAAAAACACTACCCACTTCCACAACACCAAATGATAGTTTGTTCCAACAATAAATTACTCTTTAGCTAAAAGCATATTTTCACACCTCTGTCCTACTGCCATCCTTTTTTACAATTTCAGTTTATGTCCCCTTATGTGTGTTGTCTCAGAAAGAGTTACAATACCACCATCACGAAGCTTACTCAGTCCATTTAAATCAGGTCTATTCACAAGTACATGAATAGACCTGAATCTTCAGTACTGAAATCTTTTGTGGTAAGAGTGTTTTCTTGACTAATCTGGTTGTTTTTCTCTGCTCCCATTCCAAGAGATTTACATCTTTCTTAAATATGAGGCTTCCAGACCTGTATGCAGTACTCAAGATGTGGCCTAACCATTGCTTTATACAATGGGATAATCACATTCTTGACCCTTTTGGCATAGTTCCTGTATATCAATGACAGAACCCTGTAAGCTGTAATATCAGCAGCCTGTCTGCACTATTCTATGAACTTCATATGGGACTGTACATTTACTTCTAGGTCTCTTGTCTTCCCTACCGCCTAATTGGTTTGTTATTCTGGGAGTAATTCTCTCCATATCTTGCATTTACCACGTTAAATGCCAACTGCCACGTCTCAGCCCATCTGCTTAATTTTCTAAGTCTTGATGTAGTAGTAGTATACATTGATTCCTGTCTTTAACCTCCCTGCCAACCTTTGTATCATCTGCAGACTTAGACAGTTTAGCTTGACATGCCTTCATCAGTATTGTCAATAAATATTGAAAACAGTAAATTTATAGCACCAAATCAAGGGACTCTCCTCTAATAGATAATAATTAGTTGAAAAGAGCAGTGCCCATTTATAACCACCTTCTGACTTCTACCATAGTAGTTATTTCCCCGTAATGCCACACCACTCTAATTTATATAGTAGTCTTGTGTAGGAACAATGTTGAGATCTTTACCGAAATCTAAATTATCTCTCTAGACATTAAAAAAGTTTTCCCTCCTAGTGATATTTATTTGAGCCCAATGGGAGAAGAGGGCGGGAAAATTACATCACTACAAATGCACAGGTAAATAATTACATGGGTCATTTCCTGATTAGATTTCAATCAGTTCGTTTTAATGTTAACATTATTGTATAATGTTATTATTATACAAATAATAACATTATACAATACAAACCTATACAAATATTTAAGAAAAACTAAACTATTTACAGTCATTCCTCTACTATATCGGGACAATGGGTCCCTTCATCAGTTGACATTAATATACAAAAAATGTTACAATGGAACACCAAATGATGCCAGGCATGGTCATGTATTATACAATGAAGCACGTGCACAAGGTTGGTGAACGTTAAATGGAAGTAACACAAATGGGTTACTGAGCATTCCACATATGTGCTCTACTTGCTGTTGGCAATGTAGAGCACGTATGTGGAATGCATACCAACACTTGTTGCATTGAAAGACAGCTGCCTCCATAACATTCACCAACCTCGTGCACGTGCTTCACTGTCTAATACATGACCACGCCCAGCATGATTTGATGTTCCATTGTAATGTCAGCTGATGAAGGGACCCGATATATTTGGTATATTTGTAAATAGTTTAGTATTTTGTAAATATTTTAGTCCTACTATTTTGGATGCAACAATATTCCTCGTGAATTATGGAACCCGAAGCAAAAGGCCTTTTCCTAAGTGACCTATGTAAATGGAGGTAAATAATCACATAATGATATTTATTCGACCTTGAGAATGCCACGTGGTGGGGTAGCCAATGGGAGAAGAGAGATGTGGGTCATGTGCAAGTGGGCGAGGAAATTATGTCACTACAAATGCACAGGTAAATAATTACATAGGCCATTTCCTGATTAGATATCAATCAGTGCATTTCAACAGATGTGTCTTTTACCTAATAAAGATTTGACTTTGTCATACATTTTGTGTAGAAAAGTGTTGCACAGGGATTGGTGAGCAAAGCGAGCAGGGGGAAGCGCTCCCTAGTTTATATTATAATAATTTTGTATTTAATAATATTAGAATACAAAATTATTATAAATAATAATTTTGTATTTTAAAAATTATTATTTGCATTGATTTCCTTTGTTACCACATCAAAGTAGCTAATCTGATCAGTCAGACAGAATCTCTCCTTCCCTTAATACATCCATGCTTTGATTTCCATATAATTCCATTCTTAGGGTAACTATACGGAAATCAATATGGAAATAATGGAATCAGTGGTTAAAGAAGTACTGCAGGATCATCTCTTATAATGATCCTGCAGTACCTCTTTAACACTGATTCCATTATTTTCCATTATTATTATCACATCCATTCCATTATTATTATCACATCACACTTTGATCCCCTTTGTGAATAGAAGACACATTTACACACCTCCAATTTATAGATAATTCCTCCTTTTCTTCTAGGGTGCCTGTTTTGTATGCTTGTTTACTAGTCTTCAGGTTGTCCCAAAAAATTGAAAGTGTGAAAAGCATTAATTACAGTTTTATTTTTATGTGAAAAAAATTTCATACTTCCAAGCTATAGCAATTTTGTAGTATAGAATCTTTTTATAAAATGGTATCACTACCAGTGTTTTTCTAGATATTGATTCCTGTTACTGTTGGAGGCCACAAAATGAAGTTGCACCAGTGGTGTGTGTGTGGGGGGGGGGGGGGATTTGTTATTTTTATTTTTTTCTGTAGCACTATTCACTCCGTGCATGCACAGAGTGAATAGTGCTACAGAAGCATGCACTCTGTGTGTTAAGTAGCATTATTATTAGAGGTTGCATTATAAATAAGAGCGATCACTTTCAAGAAGTATAAATTGGCTTATTTTTTATATCATAGCACTATTCGTTATCATATCTGTTTCAGTAGTATTGTCATTTTTATTGGAAGGCACATTCATACAGCTTGTTTGCAAATAGCAAATTGTGTCACAGAAGGTAGCAAATTTAATCACAGATCCTATTAACAAATACTTTGAAAATGGCTGTGAAAGTTTATAATGGCAAATGCCAAATGGCAGGATTGTGATGAGCCAATAAAAAAGTAAAAATATAGATGAACAAAATTTTATACCTTTTCAGTAGTAAACTGGAGGCAAAAGGAAGTTTGCACAAGAAAAGACTTAGTGCAATGACAGAAAACTTAGCTTTTAACTAGTGTTTTTGGCACAATATTTTCAGCACATTAGTATAGATGCACAAGTGATTGTGCATCTATACTAATGTGCTATAGATGCTCAATCTATACTATCCTTCCAGTGAAATTTTATCTACACTGGATCTGTCCACTTCCACTTCTCAACTCCTAGTGGATAGATTTTCCTGATTTTATATTTGCTTCTTTTAGAAAGATTTGTCATCCCTTCTCAAATTTCATTAAAATTGTACCAAAAGAAATCTGGCACAGTTGTACTGTTAATAACAATTAATATCCTCTTAATAATTAATAACAAAAAATAAAGTATAAAATATTGTTGTTAATAATAACAATATTATTATTGCTATTTTTATATATATATATTTTTTCATACATAACACATCGATTATCCACATAACATGTATTTAGCTGAAATACAGTATAGAGCATTGATAATTTGAACTAATTGGGACTAGGGGTAGTTCAGACTTCCAATTTGTTTGGATTTTCGAACTTATCAAAATTACTCTTCTGGAGACTAAAAAAACAATTTAGTAAGTTTTGAAATAAAAACACTGGCTTTAAAATCTATGGGACCACCTAATTTTTTGTTAAAACCCTGCACATTTTCACACAACAAAGATCCAGATATGGGTTCTCCTAAACTTCATCTGTGTGAACCACAAATAAACGGCATCTTCAAGGGATGGATCATTAGCTGTTCTCACAGTTCTTCTTTTTTATTTTATTTTTTTGCACCATCTGAACCATGTTTCGATGCTAACTTTAAAATTTTTTCCTTGTTGTTTAATGTCTGTTATGGTTGATTTTGCAACCTAGTAAATTTTGCTAACGAAGACCCGCTTTCTCCCTTTGAAAGTCTGCTTAAAATCTCAATCTTCGATTCAATTGATCAAATTTCTGCTTCCTTTTAAAAGACAAAAAAAAACTACAGTATGGTAAAATAAAATTCTGTAAAAACTCTGAAAATCTTTTTACTCCATATCTCACTTGTGCATATGGTGGTGTTATTGCAGTGTCTGCGTGCCGTGTTTTGTTATTGATTGATGCTTATCTTTTTTTACTGTACAGTATTAGATTTTAACCCCCCCAAAAAAAGTAAGTGAACAGAATCAGATTACAAAATGTTATTTTTAGTTAGTACTGTATGTATATTAATTAAGCTATGTACGTAAGCATAAATTTTTATTTTGATTTTGCTAACCTGTGGATAATATTCTTCCGATTTCCATGTATCATTTAATTTTTTAATTGGTAAGAGAAAAAAAGCTGTATATTTGTGCTTTATAGCTTCATTTTTATAGCCTGTGGATAATATTCTTCCTATTTTTGCTTATTAGAATTGCCATTTAATAGAATCAAAATTCAATTTACAAACATGGTCATGATAACCGGCTCTTACTGTGATTATTTTATGGCACCAGCATAAAAAATATTGAATGCTGGCTCGTTCAGATTATTTATGTTTCGAATTATTGACGTTCAGATTTTTAGCACTCAACTATACTTGAAGTACTATATCTAGATGAAATTGCTAGATATTAGTAGTGGTGGCAAATGATGCAAGGAAGCAAGCTTATGTAGCATCAGTCAAATAAAAAAAAAAAAAAAAACCTACAGAGTGCTCATCTGTACACTCCAGGGATTTGTCATTGAATTTATTCAGACCATCTAATTCCATGCCAACAGATGGAAATCTGTTTCAACAATCAGCCACCCACTGGCTGAAGGCAATCATCTGCACATCTATCCTGCAGCTATGCTATTTCATGTGTGTGTGTGTGGTCTCGATAAGAGGAAGAATGACCATAACATTCAGCTTACTCAAATCCATTCAAGACCTTAAACCTCAATCAGGTTATTGGTCTCCGTCAGGTGCCTAGTCTCCAGACGCTGCAATTTGCAGCAGAAGCCTTTCTAGGTAAGAGCACCTTTTTGTTCCTGTTGCCAATCTGGTTTCACATAAAACCAGATTGGCGACAGGAACAAAACTGTTCAAACAAAACTCTGCAACTGTTCGAGCAGATCTACATCCTTCCTAAAGTGAGGCCTCCAGACCTGTATACAATACTCAAGATGCAGCCTAACCATAGCCTTATACAAAGGGAAAATCACCTTATTCCTGTTGGCAAAGTTTCTGTAATATAATTGGATAGATTCCATCCACCCCAGGCACCTTTTTTATGTTCCGCTTCAACAATTTCTCTTTAACTTTTCTTTCAATTATCACAAAGCCACTAATTTAGCTCCCCCATTGGAGTTTGGCATCCCCTCCCTTAATCCTATGGCAACTGTTCATCCTACAGATGCAACACCATGAGCTGCATCCATATGAATTCATGATCAATATATTACCATCAATTCGCAACACCACGAAATATCTGTAGAACCAAGTATAATCCACTATATATTCTTCTGCATTCATTGCCATATATAATAATTCTGCACCATGTACTATCCAGTAGTGTTTTCCCACAATATTTTTGTGCCATTCAGCTTTTTAGCTAGTTTAGGCAATCTTTCAAAACCAAACTAAGCTGTTACAGGAAGTTTTTAAATATCCTTCGATTTCAGATTACCTATATACCAGCTGGAGCCACTACATATCAATGTCTCCCTGATGCAAAATCTTTGAATATTTTATTCCTGAAATCCGATTGAGAATTGATGTTTCCTTTTTTTCGTAATAATATAAACACTAACTTATTAAACAAACTTGTCTATTATCATATTGACACCTGGCACCAGTACCACTGAGAGTTGTTGCCTTTTTTTTTTTTTTTTTTTAATTTAAACCTCCCAGCACAAGAGGTATTAGAACCTATAGTACTTAGTACCATGCATGGGTTGAAGATTGAGAAGATGAAAGAAGATACCTATCAACATTATATTTGAATTTCTGCAGATTATAATTTTCAGGAAATACGTATGAAGGGAGGTTGTTCCAGAAAACGGAAGTTCAAGGAATAAATGAGGAAGAAAAAGAAGTTGGTTCTGTGAGTTTGAAGTTGAATAGTAAAAGGATGCTGACTGGTTGCAGCATTTGTTCAGATTGGTTTGGAAGCAAGAGCAGGAATTGCAGAAGCCAATTCAGAAGAACAGTGCCAATGGAAGTATCTGTAGAAAAGGTGTGAAGTAGAAACAGTAGATAGAGTGGAGAGACTCCGTTCAAGATGAGTCATTAATTAACCTAAGTGCCCTCTTCTGAATGGAATCTAGAAGCCTGATAGAGGTTTTCGGGGCTCCGCTCCAGATGTGGGGAAAAATATTCCATGGTAGGATGGATTTGTGGTTTGCACAAAGTGAGCAGCTGTTTGGAAGAAGAATAACACTGAGAGTGAAACAGAAAACAGTTTTTTAGATGCAGAGGAAGCAATATTTGTGATGTGCTTATGCCAAGAGAGTGATTAGAAACCAGAGTAATCCCTATAGAGATATGTGATCTTGTCTAGAAATTTGAGTGTCATCAAAGATAAGCAAAAGAGCAGAAGAATCCTTTTTGTGAGATATATGATACAACTGAGTTTTAAAAGGATTGAAATCAACTAAGTTAGTTATCTTTTCCCTACTGGAGAATTACCTGAAGATCAGAATTTAAGAAATTGGTAATAGATATTTGAGAACTTGATGTTGTTTATGCAGGGCAAGGTTTCTGAAACTGGATGCGGAATGCAATGTGCAATCATCAGCAGAACTATGGATAAGATTTCTGGTCAGTGTAAGAAGGTCATTAATATACAAGAGGAAAAGAGTGAGAGAAAAAAACTGAACTTTGACGAATACCAGCATTAGTGAACAAGTTAGAAGACACAGAGCCGTCTACCATCACTTGCAGTGAGTGATCAGAGGGAAAACTATATACCCAATTAAAAAAAACAGATGGCAAACCATAAAATGGAAGCTTATTTAAAAGACCTTTATGCCAAATGCAATGAAAAGCCTCTGAGCAACTGCTTGAGTTTCACCAAACTTTTCATTGAATTTGTCCATAGATGGGTAACATAAGCCAGAATATCATCAGTGGATCGACGCTGACAGAATCCATACCGGTGATCGTTGATCAGGCGGAAGGTTTCTTGATAGTTTAGGAATTGGTGGTTAATTGATTTCTCCATTACTTGAGAAAGAGTAGAAGTAATTGCAATGGGACAATAATTGGATGGGAGGGATTTGTCACCCTTTTTAGGAACTAGCTGGATATGAGCAAATTTCCAAGCAGAAGGAAAAACACCTTTGGAATAAGAAAGTGAAAAAAGGC
This sequence comes from Mastigoproctus giganteus, assembly GCF_048544385.1. NCBI lineage: Eukaryota > Metazoa > Arthropoda > Arachnida > Uropygi > Thelyphonidae > Mastigoproctus > Mastigoproctus giganteus. The sequence goes on along the minus strand of NC_143583.1, from coordinate 229,079,949 downwards.
AACACAGAATGGGAATAAGCTCACTAGCACAGGTTTTGAATAGAAGTGGAGAAACACTATCAGAATCTGGTGCTTTCTTGGCATCAAGACTGTTCAAAATTCTTCTGCTATTCTTTTTATTGAATACCATAGGAGGCAGCAAATGGAGCGTACTGGGAATGGTAGGAGATGGTTTGCCTAGATCATCAATACACAAGTTAGAAGAAAAGTAAGATTATTAGCAGTTCATCTTTATCTTTGGCTAAAGTCGCAATAGAACCATCTGGTTGTGAGAGAGGTGGGAATAGAGTTGGGCAAAAGTTTCAACCAATAGCTTTGGCAAGAGACCAGAATGCCCGACTACCATTTGGAAAAGAAGCAAGTTTTCTACTCTTAGCCTGTTCAAAATCTAGTTTGGACTGATTGATAAATACTTTACAATTGTTGCAAGCTTTGGTGTAGGCAGAAAATGAACCTGGAGATTTGGAAACAAGCCAATTACGATATGCAGTATTCTTATCTTGAACAGCCTTAACACATTTATTGAAAAACCAGGGTTTATATAAAGGATGTGATTTTAAGGTGGAATTGTGGAATAAAGGATTCCATCCCTACAAGAATAATTTCATTGATGCGATCTGAGCAGATGTTGACAATGGAAGATTTGTACAGAAACAATAATCCAACCAAGGAAAAGAAGAAAAAAAAATCTTATAGATCATCCCATTTTGCATTATTGTAGTACCAAACAAAACAAGGTTGAGATTGGCCAATAGAGAAAGGTTCCATTGGAGAAGACATTATCACCGAATTGATCTGAGGTTCCTACCCACCTCAATCTAATTAGAAGAGTTGTTTGTGAGAAAAAGATCAAGCACATTGGCTGTGTGGTTAGGATTGTCTGGTATTCTCGTAGGTAAATGAACAGTCTGTGCGATTTAATTAGTAATTGAAAAAGCCCCTGCAGCTCGACTAGCTGGGACCCTTTGACTAGAAAACAGAGGCCATCTGGAGTTGTGAACATTAAAAAATTACAAAGGAAAATTGCAACTGTTGAAAGTTGTACTAAGAAAATCAAGTTTCAAAGAGAGGAAGTCAAAGATATCTAAGTGGTTAGTGGATTTGGGAGAACAATAGAGGCAACAGATGAATTTGACAGAATGGGGTAGATAGATTTTAATGCAAAGAAGATTGGAGAAGATTCCAAATTACTTAGTCTCTGACAGGGAATATTAGAACAGACATATGCACAAGTGTCATCTTTGAAGAGAAAGGAATCATACAATGAATAATTCGGACTGAGATGAGCAGCGATTGAATTGACTGATAACACTGGCCAACGCATAAAATGTTACGAAAACAAAAATACCCAATCTTGACTAATTTTATGCTGCTGAACATGAAAATCACATTAAAATTTTTCATTCGACTCGTGTTTTCAAATTACAATTGGGTTTAAAGTTTTCTGCGCAGTGCAGTGTGTGCAAGAGTAGCTCATGGTGTGTTGTCAATGATATATAGGAATTTTTTTAGCAGGGATAAGGAGGTGATTATCCCCTTGTATAAGGCAATGGTCTGGCCACACCTTGAATACTGTATACAGGTCTGGAGGCCTAATTTGAGGAAGATTGTAGGGCTACTGGGTCAAGTACAGAGAAGGGCAACAAAATTAATGAATGGAAAATTTGCATAACTTAAGCCTTTCTTACAAAGAAAGGCTTAAGTTATGCAAATTGCAGTGTCTGGAGTCTAGGCACCTGCAAGATGAGCTGATTGAGGTATAAGGCCTTGAATGGTTTGAGCAAGCTCAGTGCTGATGGGATTCTTCCCCTTGCCCAGGTTAATTGCCCAAGGGGACATAAATCAGATTGAGGAAAGACAGTTGTAGAATAGATGTGCAGAAATTTTCCTTTAGCGAGCGGGTGGTTGATTTCTGGAACAAACTTCAATGTGTTGTCGTGTAAGTGGACAGCTTAAATAAATTGAAGGCAGAACTAGACTAAAATTTGGAGCAAATGGATAGGTGAAATGGGAATGGGTTTTTTTTTTTTTTTTGGCTGATGCTATATAAGTTTGCTTTCTTGCATCATATTCCTCTACTAATCCTAATTCTAACTAAAGCCATATTGCTCTGTGTATACTGTCTATAAATTTCATGTTCTCTAGTTGGTTTTCTGGACAAAAAACCTGAGTTTCGTGGAGAAACTCATACTACCCCTAAAGCCGTACTACCCCAAGACCGACTAACTGAGCCACATTGTGAAAAAGGCCCATGAAAATTCTTCCCTTCATTGACAGGATTCAAACTCAGGGTGTGGTAGACAGTGATTTCACCAACTGTGCTACCCACGAGGGCTAGGTATGAACAACAAGCTGCTTACTGGACACTTAGAGAGTGAAAGATTTGGCAACAAAGAAACGAAGTTCATAAATGGTGCAGCAAAAAATAAGTAATTATTTTCGTTAAAGGCCTATACATATGTGTTATTATGCCTGAAAGTTTCATTTGTTTTGTTACCAATGAATAAAATTACGTAAGTACAGCTTAGTACAATGAATAAAAATGCGCAAGCACAACTTAGTGTTTTTATTTCTAAACGTACTAAACCTTTTTTTTTTTTTTTTTTTAAGTCTCCAGAACTGTATTTTTGAAGTTAGAAAATCCAAACAAATCGGAAGTCCAACTACCACCGGTCCTGATTACTTCAAAATATCGACCTTCTACTGTACTTTGATTTTGGGAAAGCTTTTGATGCTGTTGCACACAGAAGACTGCTGTACATTAAGCTCAAGTTGCTGCTATAGATAAAGGGATGGTTGATTGGAAAAGACCCAAGAATGGTAATCAGTGGTCACTGCTCTTGTGGACTAATGTTATTATCCTGTGGTTCGGCACTGGTCCATTGTTGTTTTCTGTATTTATCAATAATATCGATGAAGGCATATCAGGCTTAATGTTCAAGTTTGCAGATGATACAAAGGTTAGCGGGTAATTAATGACAGTATGCTAATGCAAAAGGATCTATAAAAGTTAGGCAGATGGGCTGAGAAATGGCAATTGAAGTTTAACATTGGTAAATACAAAGTACTGCATACAGATAACACTAAAAAAAAAATTTTCTTATTTATACTCCGGCACAACCACCAAGCCAGTGGATTTTACCAATAATCAATGTAAACGTTAATTTTTTTTAGCATTCATGGGCATGAACCCCCAGTCCACTCAAAGAGCGTGTGCTACTGCACTCTCACTCCTGACCAATTGGCTACATCAGACCGTTCAGAGTATCGTAACCACACAGTATCGTACTAACTTTATGGTGCTACACTCAGACTATTGAAAAATGAATAAGACCTGATTGTTATTGTGCAGTCAGATATGAAATTCTCTGAGCAGTGTAGACAGGCTGCCAGCACAGCTTATGGGGTTTTGTCAATGATATGCAGGACGTTTGCTAATAGATTTAAGGAGGCGATTATCCCATTGTATAAGGCAATGGTCAGGCCAAGTCTTGTGTGCTGCATAAAGGTCTGCAGTACTTAAGATGTGGAGGCCTCATCTGAGCAAGGATGTGGAGCTGCTGGAACAGGTACAGAGAAGGTTTTCTTTTAACAAGAAAAGTTTCAGTTCTGCAAACTTCAGCATCTGTAGACTAGGCACCTGCAAGGTGATCTGATTGAGGTGTTAAGGCTTTGAATGGATTGAGCAAGCTCAATGCTGATGAGATTCTTCCTCTTGCTATGGTCATACATGAGAGTGCACAAATTATAATTTGAGGAATGATGGTTGCAGAATTGATGTGCGGAAGTTTGTGTTTAGCCAGCAGGTTGTTGATTGTTGGAAAAAACTTCCATTTGTTTTTGTGGTGTTGAAGTTGAAAGTTTAATTAAATTCAAAGAACTAACAAGTTCCCACAGGAACTAGTAGTTGTTGGTGACTCTATTGTCATGGAAACGGGGAACATGCTTTGTAAAAAGGATAGGTGGAACAGGACCAGGGGCAAAGGTTGAGGATGTTGTAGAGCGGATATTATCTTTTAAGGGCACAAAAGGTGATATAGTTGTACACATTGGCACAAATAATATTAAGAGTAGGAGACTGGCAGAATTACTTAACAAGTACAGGTCACTGTTGAAAAAAAAGGCGTGAATTAGGGTTAAATTTGAAAATGTCTGCAATTCTGCCCAGACACGATAGGAAGGAGTATAGGATGAGAGCCTTGTCGATCAATTCGGCCCTGGAAAGATTGTGCAAGGCTCAAGGAGTAGAATTTTTTCCAGCCTGGTCTGTACTTGTTAACAGGAGAGAGAGACTGCTTCTACAGGGATGGGATACATGATACACTTAAATAGAAAGGGTGCAAGAATATTTGCTGATGCTATCGAGGCAGTGTTAGGTGGGTCGGAAAACTGCTAGCTTGGGGGGGAGACAAAGACCAATAGATTGACAGTAGCCACTGGCAGAGGTGAAAGTGATTCTTGCACTGCTTCTATTGGAATGAACAGAAGCCTGGAAAACAAGATGCAGGATGTTTCAGACACTGCTGGGAGTCATTGCAGTACAAGTAAACACATGGGTTGTGTTAGGGTAGCTAAGAATAGGAACAGGTGAATGTATACTTGCATGTACACCAATGCTAGGAGTTTGGTAAATAAATTTGATGAATTTGAGGTATTGCTCAAAGCATGAAAGGCGGATATTGTTGGGATATCAGAGACGTGGTGTCACACAGATATATAAGGAATGCAGAACTGGAATTTGGGGAGCACAACGTCTACAGAAAGGATAGACAGGATAGGAAGGGAGGAGGGGGTTATGCTATTAATTAAGAAACACAAAATCCAAGGAAGTGAAGCCAGTCGACATCACTGGACAGTGCAGTGTCGAGTCAGTTTGGTGTGACATAAGCACTGGGAGATCAAAATTGAGAGTAGGAGTGTGCTATAGGCCTAATGACTCTGATGAGTATAATAAGAAAATGTACAGGGTAATAAGAGTGGGCCAGTAAATCAGAGAGTCTTATAATGGGAGATTTTAGATTCCCAGATATTGACTGGAATTTTTGGGTTGGTCACTCGCACACTAGCAAGGCTTTTGAGGATTTATTGGATGATTGTTTTCTACATCAGCATGTTCGGGAGGCAACTAGAGGGAGTAATATACTTGATCTGATTATCGGTAGTGATTCTTCATGCATTAAGAATCTGCAGATAAAGGAACCACTAAGTGGCTGTGATCACAGTGTGCTGAAGCGGAATTTACTCAGAGGTAACTACCATCAGGGGTAAAGGGAAGGGTTATTGCATTCATAAAGGCAACTACGATGGTCTGAGACAGTATTTAAATTCTATACAGTGGGACCAACTGATGATGATGTTACCAACAGCAAATTCAAAATGGGAAGCATTCAAAGAACTTATCTTGGAAGCTACTAGGCTTTACATAATCTTCAGAAATATTGTTCAAGGTTTAGGCTAAATGGATGTCGGATGAACTAATGAGACATATGGAAGAGAAGAAAAATGCATGGGATACATATAAATTAACATAATAAATTAACTGCCTAACCTCCTTTGTAACCAAGTCACAAAGGAGGTTAGGCAGGCAAAGGCAGATTATGAGAAATCTTTTGCAAAGGATGCAAAGAAAAACAGCAAAGAGTTCTTTACTTATGTAAACTCTAGAAGGAAGGGGATGAATCAGATTGGTCCACTTGATATCGATGGTTCAACTGTTGATGATCCTACTCAGTGAGCTAACAAACTAAATGAATATTTTGCATCTACATTCACACAGGAGGAGTTATTCGGGGAGGGGAATGCCAGAAGTTTATTAAACTCTGGCAGTAAGCTAGATAATCCTGTAATAACTGAGAGTAACGTGGAGGAGAAATTGTTGAAGATAAACACAAGAAAGGCACCTGGGGTGGATGGGATCTATCCAGTTAGTATTAGTAACGGCCGCATGGTGCAAGAAAACCTATGGCTTATGCTGCACCACCCAAAAAAAAAATCCGAACAAAACAATGATAAAAACAAAAAAATAAATAAATGAATAAAATAAATAACTAAATAATAATAATTAATAAAAAAAAAAAAAAATTAAACCTATCATCCTATGTGCTTCCCTTACCCGAAAGTATTATCCAGATGACCTTTTAATTTCCCCAAACTGTCAGCTTCTACCACCCATGAAGGCAACTTATTCCAGTAATTTATAACTCGCTGGCTAAAATAAAACTTCCTGCAGTCCAATCTAAACATTTCACCCCGTAACTTGAATTTATGTCCCCTAGTTCTAGCATCATTTATTATCTTGAAAATTTCGTCCTCATTCATTTTACTGATGCCTCTCAGAGCCTTAAACACCTCAATCAAATCTCCTCTAAGGTGTCTAGATTCCGAACTCTGCAACCCACATATTCGAAGTCTTTCTTCATAAGGACACCCTTTTGCCGATCACACCAGGCGAGTTACCCTTCTTTGCACCCTTTCAAGAAGCTCGATGTCTTTCTTTAGGTGTGGTCTCCATACATGAACACAGTATTCCAAGTGTGGTCTAACATAATCCCATTATATAAGCCTTATATAATGGGGTTATCACGTCCCTATCTCTACTTGCAAAAGTTCGATAGATCATCGATAGGACACCATGGGCCTTCCTTGCAACCTGTTTACAATGCTCAGAAAATTTCGTGTCTGACCGTATCGTAACACCCAAGTCCCTTTCCTCCAGTACTGGGTTTAGTTGAACTCCACCAAGTGAATAAGTTTTTTTGGGATTACTGTTTCCCTGTTACCTTACACTTTGTTGGATTAAAGAAAATCTGTCATTTTTCTGACCATTCCTTGAGTCTATCTAGGTCTCTCTGAAGAAGCTCAGCTTGACAGTGATCATTAACTACTCAACCAATTTTAACATCATCTGCAAATTTAGACATCACGCCCTCTATCCCTTCATCAATGTCGTTTATGAAAATTAAAAACAACAGTGGTCCTAATACTGATCCTTGGGGAACCCCTCTTCTTACATCAACCCAATCTGAGGAATAGCCATTTATCACAACCCTCTGCCTCCTGCCCTGAAGCCATCCTTCTATCCATCTAAGGATTTTCCCAGTGATTCCAACCTATGCCAGCTTATAAAGCAACCGCTCATGTGGGACTGGTCAAAAGCTTTGCTGAAATCTAAATAAACAATGTCGAAATTATTCCCTAAATCCAGCTCGTGAGTGACCCTTTCGAAATAGCGAACCAGATTTGTTAAACATGATTTTCCCTTTACAAAACCATGCTGAGTATCCTTGAGAATTTCAATTCGAACCAAATGATCCTGAATTCCACCCTTGATCATTGCCTCCATGATTTCCCTACCTGAAGTCAGACTGACAGGTCGATAATTTCCAACTTCACTTTTAGAGACACCCTTATGTATGGGAGATACATTTGCACTTTTCCAATCCAAGGGAATCTCCCCAGAGTCTAGTGATGCTCGCATAATTAGCCTCAATGGTTCAATGCACTCGCTTGCCACCTCTCTTAAGATTATAGGGTATATTCCATCAGCTCCAGGAGCCTTACTGGTCTGTGGGCTCGAAAGTTTTTTCATTAAATAATCTTGCGAAATTTCAATATCATTAATTACATATTTTTTAACTTCGCTCCCAGAATTTCCCATTGCCACAAAAGGCTTTTCATTTGTAAATATCGATGCAAAATAACTGTTGAGTTCATTTGCAACGGCAGCTGGTGTATTTATTACTATCCCCTTTCTCTTACATAAAGGTCCGATCTGGTTTGTCCTGCTCTTCTTGGCATTTATATATGTTATATTAAAGGAGGCAGCAAAGGAAGTAAGCAAACCCTTAGTCATAATTATGAGAGCTTCCTTGGACTCAGGGGAGGTACCCATAGACTGGAGATGTGCAAATGTGACCCCAGTTCACAAAGGAGGATCAAAGGCTGACACAAGTAATTATAGACGTGTGAGTTTAACTTCTGTTCCAGGAAAATTAATGGAGGCACTGGTTAAAGAAGCACTGCAGGATCATCTAGACAAGACTTCAGTTATAGCTCGGACACAGCATGGTTTTGTTGAGGGGAAGTCTTGCCTGACCGATTTGATTGGATACTATGATTCAGTCAGAAAAGAGCTGGATGCAGGGAATAACTTTGATATTATATACTTGGATCAAAAGTATCAAAAGGCTTTTGATACTGTTGCACATGGAAGACTGCTGCACAAATTTGAGCAGCGTGGCATTGGAGGCAAATTGCTGCTATGGATAAAGGGGTGGTTGAGGGGGAGAAGACAGAGAGTGGTAATCAATGGACACTGCTCATCGTGGACTAATGTTATTAGTGGAGTCCCTCAGGGTTCAATGTTGGGTCCATTATTGTTTTCTGTATTTATAAATGATATTGATGATGGTATATCAAGCTTAATGTCCAAGTTTGCAAACGATACGAAGGTTGGCAGGGTTGTCAAGGACACTACTGATGCTATGCTGCTGCAAAAGGATCTGGAAAGGTTGAGCAGATGGGCTGAGAGGTGGCAAATGAAGTTTAACATTGACAAATGTAAAGTACTACATATGGGGAAACAGCAACCCCAGAGCAACGTATCGACTCTGTGGTACTACACTGACAGTGGTAGAGAATGAAAAGAACCTGGGCGTAGTTGTGCAGGCAGATATGAAGTTCTCTGAGCAGTGCAGACGGGCTGCAAGAGTAGCTCATGGTGTATTGTCAATGATATATAGGAATTTTTCTAGCAGGGATAAGGAGGTGATTATTACCTTGTATAAGGCAATGGTCAGGCCACACCTAGAGTACTGTATACAGGTCTGGAGGCCTCATTTCAAGAAAGATGTAGAGCTACTGGAACGAGTATAGAGAAGGGCAACAAGATTAGTGAATGGAAGAAAGAGGTGCTCTTACGAAGAAAGGCTTAAGTTTTGCAAATTACAGTGTCTGGAGGCTAGGCACCAGCGAGGTGATCTAATAAGAGATGTATAAAGCCTTGAATGGTTTGAGCATGCTCAATGCTGATGGGATTCTTCCTCTTGCTCAGAATAATCACCTGAGAGGGCATAAATTCAAATTGAGGAAAGACAGATATAGGATAGACGTGCGGAAATTTGCCTTTAGTCATCTGGTTGTTGGTTGGTGGAACAGACTTCCATCCCTTGTTGTGGAAGTTGATAGCCTAAATAAGTTTAAGGCTCAGCTGGATAGGTATTTTGAACAAACAGAGGGATGAAGTGGAAGTGGTTTTTTTTTTTTTTTTTTGTCTGATGCTGCATAAGCTTGCTTTCTTGCATCAAATGCCTCTACTAATGCTAATGCATTGACCACTAACAGAGAGAGGGGTGGTATTCCTCTATGTGGTGTGGGCCCCACACCTCCACCCTGCTTATGTTGGTTCGCACCTGGGAAGTCATTCACAGTGTGCTAGGTGCCATATGATTGAGGTGTATAAAACCTTGAATGGTTTGAGCATGCTCAATGCTGATGGCTTTTTTCCTCTTGCTCAGAATAATTGCCTCAGAGGGCATAAATTCAAATTGAGGAAAGACAGTTGTAGGATAGATGTGCGGAAGTTTGCCTCTAGCCAGCAGGTGGTTGATTGCTGGAAAAAACTTCCATGTGTCGTTATAGAAGTTGATAGCTTAAATATGTTCAAGACAGAACTAGACAAACATCATTTGGAGCGAGTGGATAGGTGAAATGAGAAGGTGTGTGCTTTTTTTTTTTGACTGATGCTATATAAGCTTGCTTTCTTGCATCATATGCTCTTGCTAATGCTAATAAGAAACCCATAAATTTATTAATATTACATTAAATTTTTACCATTATATTGGTGCTGTTATTAATAATTCATGGAATTGGTGCTATATAAAGCTCACTTTCATTTCCAAAAGTTGCATAAAGATTGTATTGCCATCTGGATAGCTATCAACGTATCTGTGTCATGTTATGATTATGCAGAAATAAAACTTCTCAAAAAGGAAGTCCCATTTATTCATGGTACAAAACAGAAGCAACTATTGATTATAAAACTCAGTTTAAGAAGGATATTAGTGGTTGTGAAAGAATTTTCCAATATTTCATATAGAATATTTTATTTGCATCTGATTCCATTATGTAGCAAATAAGAAACCTATAAATTTATTAATATTACATTAAATTGGTGCTATATAAAGCTCAATTTAATTTCCAAAGTTGGTTTCACTACCAAATTTACTAAGTATTTGCAATATGAAGGAAATGTTATTTTTTGTTGTTAAACTTAATAAAAAAAGAAATAAATATGCTAATTATATCTGTAACTGACAGTAAAGAAAAAGTTTTCATTCTCTTTAGCCGAAATATGATTTAGAACCAATGGGAGACATTCTTCATGAATACAAAGGATTGCTTGCAGCCTGGCCAGATGTATTAAATGTGCAAAAGGTATGTATATGTTCTGATATACTGTGCCCGTTATTTATAATATTAATTCTAATTTTATAATATTAATATTTATAATGCACATGGAAGACTGCTGCACAAATTTGAGCAGTGTGGCATTGGAGGCAAATTGCTGCTATGGATAAAGGGGTGGTTGAGGGGGAGAAGACAGAGAGTGGTAATCAATGGACACTGCTCATCGTGGACTGATGTTATTAGTGGAGTCCCTCAGGGCTCAGTGTTGGGTCCATTATTGTTTTCTGTATTTATAAATGATATTGATGATGGTATATCGGGATTAATGTCCAAGTTTGCAGACGATACAAAGGTTGGCAGGGTTGTCAAGGACACTACTGACACTATGCTTCTGCAACAGGATCTGGAAAGGTTGAGCAGATGGGCTGAGAGGTGGCAAATGAAGTTTAACATTGACAAATGTAAAGTACTACACATGGGAAACAGCAACCCCAGAGCAACGTATCAACTCTATGGTACAACACTGACAGTGGTAGAGAATGAAAGGGACTTGGGGGTGGTTGTGGAGGCAGATATGAAGTTCTCTGAGCAGTGCAGACGGGCTGCAAGAGTAGCTCATGGAGTATTGTCAATGATATACAGGAATTTTTCCAGCAGGGATAAGGAGGTGATTATTCCATTGTATAAGGCGATGGTCAGGCCACACCTAGAGTACTGTATACAGGTCTGGAGGCCTCATTTCAAGAAGGATGTAGAGCTGCTGGAACGAGTACAGAGAAGGGCAACAAGATTAGTGAATGGAACAAAGGGGTGCTCTTACGAAGAAAGGCTTAAGTTTTGCAAATTACAGTGTCTGGAGACTAGGCACCAGCAAGGTGATCTTATAGAGGTGTATAAAGCCTTGAATGGTTTGAGCATGCTCAATGCTGATGGGATTCTTCCTCTCGCTCAGAATAATCACCTGAGAGGGCATAAATTCAAATTGAGGAAAGACAGAGGTAGGATAGATGTGCAGAAATTTGCCTTTAGCCAGCAGGTGGTTGGTTGGTGGAACAGACTTCCATCCCTTGTCGTGGAAGTTGATAGCTTAAATAAGTTTAAGGCTCAGCTGGACAGGTATTTTGAACGAACAGAGGGGTGAAGTGGAAGTGGTTTTTTTTTTTTTTTTTTGGCTGATGCTGCATAAGCTTGCTTTCTTGCATCAAATGCCTCTACTAATGCTAATGCTAATACAATGAATACTCATTCAGGTAGTGGCTTGCTTTGTTTGAATAGTGTAGAAGAGAGGACAGTAAGTAATTTGATTGGAATGTTTCGGAAGTTAAAGCCAATCAGTGGTAATATTACCACTGACTAGCTTTAACTTGCTGAACCCACTTGTACTTTGATATCTTTCTGTTTTCTCATAGGCCGGTTTTTTTTTTTTTTTTTTTTAACGAAAACCCAAAACACGAGAGGTATTAGAACCTATAGTACTTAGTACCATGCATGGGTTGGAGGTTGAGAAGACGAAGAAGATATTTGTTGACATTAGACTTGCACTTCTATAGACTGTAATTTTCAGGAAATATGTATGAATGGCAGTTGAATGAATAAATAAGAAAGATGAAAAGTTGGTTCTGTGAGTTTGAAGTTGAACAGTAAATGGATGTTGGCTGGTGGCGGCACGTGTTCGGACTGTTTTGAAAGAGAGAGCAGGAATTATTGAAGTCGATTCAGAAGAACAGTGCCCATGGAAGTATCTGTAGAAAAGGCATGCGGCGCCTTCATAGCCAGGTGGGAAGGAGCAGCAGTGCGTAGCACGCGCTTCTTGATTAGACCGGGGTTCGAGCCCATCACCATCAAATACGGAAGATGCGGAAAGGTCAGGGAATGACCACCGCATATCCCGGAGCAATATGGCCTTAGTTGCTAATGTCCCTAAAAAACAAATAACAATAACAATAGAAAAGGCATGCAGCAAAAACAGTACATTATGAGACAGCGAGTGGAGAGACCGTTAGAGATGAGTCATTAAATAACTTAACTGCCCTCTTCTGAATGGAATCTAGAAGCCTGAAAGAGGTTTTGTGGGCACTGCCCCAAATGTGGAAACAGTATTCCACGGTAGGGCTGATTTGCGATTTGTACAGAGTGAACAGCTGTTTAGAAGAAAAGTAATGCTGAGAGAGCGAAAGAGAAAACCAGGTTTTTTAGATGCAGAGGAAGCAGTCTTTGTAATGTGCTTGTATAAAGAGAGATTAGAAGTCAGGATAATCCCCAAAAGAGATATATCATCTTGCCTAGAAATCGGAGTGTCACCAAAGAGAAGCATAGGCACAGAAGAATCCTTTTTGTGAGATATATAAGATAGGACTGAGTTTTAGAAAGATTGAAATCAGCTAAATTGTCTGCCCCACTGGAGAATTACCTGGAGATCGGCATTTAAAGAATTGGTAGCAGATAGCCCCAGGGGCTCACATCTGGTGAGTATGGGCTTGACACACCCAGGGTCATGAGCTGGATATCATCATTCTTCTCTTTCTTGGTGATTCCCTTCTACTTCTCTCTCTCTCTCTCTCTCTCTCTCTCTCTCTCTCTCTCAGGGTAATTCAGAAATTTTTTTTTTTTTTTTTTTTTTTTTTCTTGGTTGGTGCAGCAAAAACCTCAAGCTTTACACCATATGGCTAATAATGATGATGATAATGATATTCTAGAAGTTGAAGCTGATTGAGCAGGGCAAGGTTTCTCAAACTGGAAAGTGGAATGCAATGTGCTGTCATCAGTAAAACTATGGATAGGATTTCTGGACAATGGAAGAAGGTCAATAATATACAAGAGGAAAAGAGTGGGGGGAAAGAACTGAACCAAGGTTCAGTTCACCAGCATTAGTGGAGTAGTTAGAAGACAGAGAGCCATCACCCTCAGTGAGCAGTCAGAGAGAAAACTTGATAACCAACTACAAAAAACAGTTGGCAAACCATAAGATGGAAGCTTGTTTAGAAGACCTATATGTGAAACACGAACAGAAAAGTCAAAATCAACTGCTTGTGTTTTACCGAACATTTCCATTGTCCATAAATGGGTAATGTAAGCCAGAATATCACCAGTGGATTGACACTGATGAAATCCATACTGGTGATCATTGATCAGACAGAAGGTTACTAGATAGTTTAAGAGTTGGTGGTTAATTGATTTCTCCATTACTTTAGAAAGAGTAGATGACTTTCATCAACCGGTGAAATACCACCACTTACCTTATTGGAGGCTTGGAGTGGTGAAACCCATGTTCAGTCTCTAGAGCAAAGTTTCCGGCAAACCCCCCCCCCTACTTCTCCTTCAACCCATGCACGGTACTAAGTACTATAGGTTTTGATACCTTTCGTGTTTGGGGTTTTCATAAAAAAAAAAAAAAAATTGCAATTGGATGGGAAGAATTTGTCACCCTTTCTAGGAACTAGCTGGATATGAGTAAATTTCCAAGCAGAAGGAAAAATATCTTTGGAATAAGAAAGTGAAAAAAGGCAACAAGGTACAGGAGCACAGGTTTTGAGAAGAAGCAGAGAAATGCCATCAGGACATGAAGCTTTTTAGCATGAAGATTCGTCAAAATCCTTCTGACATCCTTTTGTCGGCAGACCACAGGATGCATTGAATGGAGAATGGTGGGAGGTGTTTTACCAAAATCATTAATACATGAGTTGGAAGAAAAATGGGATGCTAGCAGGCCAGCTTTATCCTTGGCTGAGTGACAATAGAACCATCTGGTGGTGACAGAGGTGGGAGCAGAAATGGGCAAAAGTTGTGACCAATAGCTTTGGCAAGAGACCAGAATGTTCGGTTACCATTAGGCAAGAAGCAAGTTTTCTACTCTTTGCCTGTTCAAAATCTAGTTTGGACTGATTAATAACTTCTTACACTTGTTGCAAGCTTTGGTGTAGGCAGAAAATGAAACTGAAGAATTGGAAACAAGCCAATTACGATATGCAACATTCTTCTCCTCGTGAACAGCCTTGGCACATTTATTGGAAAACCAAGATGGAAGCTTGTTTAGAAGACCTATATGTCAGACATGAATAGAAAGCCTCTGACATGTCAAAAGTCAAAACTGATTGACTTTTAGATAAAGTTTTAGATAAGGACAAGATTTTAAAGTGGAGTGTTAGATAAAGGTTTTGATAAAGGACGAGATTTTAAAGTGGAGTGTGGAATAAAGGATTCCATTCCTATAAGAATGATTTCACTGACACGATCTGAGCAAACATTGACATCAGAATTTTGAAACAGTAATCTGACCAAGGAAAAGAAGAATAGAAATCTCGCAGGTCATGCCATTTTACATTCTTGTAATTCCAAACAACATGAGGTTGGGAATAGCCATGAGATAAAGGCTCCATTGAAGAAGAGACAATCACCAAGTTGTGATCTGAGGTGCCTTAAGGACCACTAACTTCAACCATGTACTTAGAAGGGTTGTTTATGAGAAAAAAGATCAAATGCTGTATGGATTGTCCAGTATTCTGGTAGGTAAATGAACAGTCTGTGCGAGGTCATTAGTAATTGCAAAAGCCTCGGAATCTCACCAGCTGGGTCTGTGTGACTAAAAAACTAAAGCCAGCTGGAATTGTGAACATTAAAATCACCAAGGAAAATTACCTCACTGTTAGGAAAGTTGGACTGGAGAAAGTCAAGATGCAAAGAGAGGAAGTCAGAGTTCCAAGTGATTAGTGGAGTTGGGAGAACGGTAGAGACAACAGATGAATTTGACAGAATGAGTTAGAGAGATTTTAAGCTAGAGACAGTCGAAGAGAGGAGATTCCCAAGTCTCTGACAGGGAATATCAGAATGGACATATGCACAAGCACCACCTTTGAGGCGAAAGGAATTATACAGCAAATAATTTGGTCAACTGAAATGAGCAGTGGTTTAGTCAACCAATAACTAAGATTCTGTCAGAAAAAGTACATAGGGTTTGGCAGACTGTAAGTGGAAATGGATGTCATTTAGATTAGAACTGAGACCCCATATATTTGTGAAATGAACTAGGAAGTGTTTGAGAGGTTTTGATCTTTTTGCAGATATGTTTCCTCTATTAGTTTGACAATTCATGGTGTATTCAATAGTAAGGAAAAGTGGGGGGGGGGGGGGTTGAGTAATGAAATTTTTGGATATGGCATACACAAGGTAAGAATATACCTAGATCCTTGATATAACGTGGCCTTAACAATGCCCCCCCCCCTGCATACACACTACTCGGACTCCTTCCAGTCACTATCTGGCAGAGTAGAAGCATGTTCGTGTCAGACGGCACCTGGGATTTCTCCCATCTCTGCGGCAGAGTAGAAGCAGCGAGATTATACACTAGCTGATCCGGAAGCCTCCTAAAGAGTTACCAATAGGTTTGGTGTACTAACTAGTAGCCTACCTGCGAACACCGTTTTAGAACCGTACCCTCAAAATATAAGGAAGTTTGGATCTCACCATAACGTTCATCATAACCTCAAAAGACATCAATCATACTGCATGATGGTAGAAATGGGGAAGGGTTGATTGGAACTTAACTCTGGAGACTAAACACGGGTTCCACCACTTCAAGCCACCAATAAGCAAAGTGGCGGTATTACATCGGTTGAGGAGAGTCATCTACCACCTAGTATTGTATTTCCTGGTAACACAGAGAGGCGGCATTCCTCCGTGTGGTGTGGGTGCCACACCTTGACCCCTGCTTATGTTGGTTCACACCTGGGTGGTCACCCACCGTGTGCTTGCACATGGGGTTATACCCAGGATTACTAACAGTCCCACCATCATGAAGGTGCAAGCAGAGGATTGACTGCCACAAACCATCTGGACTTCACCAAAATTGGGTCCACCTGACTTGAGTGTCACCTGAATATCAGTTCCATCAGCGTTTTATGCTCCCAGGTAGCAAGCACAGCTTGTCTGGCATATCTGAGAAAATGTCTGCAACAACCTCCACGACCAAATTTGACTGAATTAGTAAAGTAGGTAACAAATTGCATGAGATTAGTAATCATCTGGCATAGCTGTGTGTGAAGAGAGAGAGGGTGCTTATGCATTTGGTCCACTCTGCAACCCATTGCTAGCTTTTCTGGAATGAGCAAAAACGAATAATGTAATACATTCAATGCTAATTATGCTCAGGGCTTCTACCTGCACTGTATTTTCTATATTGCCTTCCATTTCAATATTGCTTTTAAATTGTCCCATAATTTTCAAATTTTGAATGCGATATCTGTACTTATCAGAATATGTGTATTATTCTGATCTTAATAAATTAAACTATCTTAATGTTTTAATTGCATTGTAATTAGGGCTTACAATACCGGTCAAATTCTTAATACCGGTATTTCGGTACTTCTAATTTATGAAACCAGGATACTGGTATTAATACCAGCATTACAAAAATAAACATCCTCGTATAGCACGATAGTTGTGTTCCTAGAAACCCTCGTGCAATGCAAAATCGTGCAATATAAACAACAGGCCCAATGGGGAAAAATAGGGTTAGGTGCCGACCACCCAAGATTGAACACACATTTGTAACCAGAACATTACGAAACACAATAAATAATCATAATAAAATACTTGTGTAATTTATTACAACTATTACCTAATAAAATATTGCTAATGCTTTTGCTTCTATCGTAAGCAAACTTGTTTTTTGTTTGATTTTCTATCCAAACAGATGACAACCATTCCATCTCTTCCAATTCTTTGTGTCTTAATCTAATGGATTTTAATTGCACTTTGAGTTGTTCCTGCTATGAAAGTTGTTTTTATTTTCTCTGCATTCTTTGTAATTCTCGGCGTTGCCTCATTTAGGTCTGTAGCACGTGCAATATCACATGGTCTTTCATTTCGCTCAAAGCATTTCATATTTTTTCTCTATCGACAGAGTCGGACTGGCCATAAGCCTTACCGGGGAAACCTCGGTGGGCCGGAGGCCGGTGTGATTTTGGCCATAAACCATAGTATGAGGTGGCTATAAATTTTCCCGGGTAAGAATTTTTGACCCAGTCCGCCTCTGTTTATCGAT